>NC_135233.1:318754205-319374986 GCF_051348905.1 Ranitomeya variabilis | reverse complement strand
TAAAAAAAAATTAATAAAAAATGCTTTACTTTAAAGAATGGTGTCTGATAAAGTCTTTTAATGTGAAGACAAATGTTCTACTCACCACTAACAAGTTAAGGACTAAGACATGTAAGTGACTCTACTGATGCAAATGTTCCAGGCATGATGAGACCAGTAACTATGGTGTCAAGGAAAAGTCAGGGATCATCAAAGTAATGTAACTGTGATAAGCATTGTGTTAGTAAAAGAGATCCAATCTAATAAAATAAACCACAGTGTTTATCAAGTGAGATACCATTGACAAGCAACATAAGGGATTTATATCTGCTTTGCTTTCTACTATTCATACCATTCACGGTTTGGTTAAAACATACAATGGAAACATATTACTCAGAAAAATGATTGCTGGAATCAGAGGTCAAAGGCTCTTGGGAAATAAGACTAAAGGTACCGTGACACTAAGCTACACTCCAGTGATATAGACAACGATCCGACCTAAACTAGATCGCTGGAGCGTCGCTGTTAGGTCGCTGTAGAGACGTCAAACACAGCAGCTCCAGAACGATGCAGGAGCGATCCAGTGACGTAACGGCGACTCACTTATCATTCACGCTCCATGTAAAAACATTGCTGACACCGATCTAGCGACCAAATAAAGTTCCAGACTTCTAGCTCCGACCAGCGATATCACAGCGGGATCCAGATCGCTGCTGCGTGTCAAACTCAACGAGATCGCTATCCAGGACGCTGCAACATCACGGATCGTTGTCGTTCTCGTTGGAAAGTTGTTTAGTGTGAAGGTACCTTAACACTTTTGGGTACATACACTAGAAGTCTGAGAGAAATTATATTTTTCACAAAGCAGCCAAATGAAGACACAAAATGCCAAACTAAAATTATTAGAAATACTAAAGAAAAAAGTAAAAATAATTCAAATTTAAATAAAATTCTGCATAGACCTACAACTTTTTTTGTGCAGCCACACAGGTCCTATACTAGCCGAGTGCCATGCTCATCAAATCTGTTGCTTTTTCATTATATAAAAGAGTTACTATTGTCAGAAGAGGAATTTCTAACCTACTCAGGTGTTCTGTCTTGGGTACCCAAGCAATGAAGCAATAATCAGAGAGACAGACTGCTTGTTGACTTTCCAGATAGTCTCTGTTTAATGGGGGGTTAGGGTGTTCTTTTATAGTACAAGATCAAAGGGAAATGAGGCAGTTATTAAAACAGTTATTAAAGACTTTGAGTTTAATTGAATACCCCTCCTGTCATGGTTCCCAATGGCAAGGGAACGTCAGAGAACATAAATAACAGAACAGCTCTTGGGTGATGGAATCTCGAGCTGACCGTGAGCTAAACCTACCACACAACTAACAGTGGCCGGGTGGCGTACCTACGTTTTATCCCTAGACGCCTAGCGCCAGCCGGAGGACTAACTAACCCTAATAGAGGAAAAGACAGACCTGGCTTACCTCTAGGGAAATTCCCCCAAAAAGGAGACAGAAGCCCCCCACATATATTGACGGTGAGTTCAGAGGAAAAGACATACGCAGTATGAAGGTAGGTTCAGCAAAGCGAGGTCCGCTTACTAGATAGCAAGAAGATACAATAGGGAACTTCACGGTCAGCTGAAAACCCTATTAAAATACCATCCCGAAATTACTTTAAGACTCATGTGTCAACTCATGACACCGGAGTGGCAATTTCGGCCCACAAGAGCTTCCAGCTACAGAAAAATAACATAACTGTGAACTGGAACAAAAATGCAAAACAAACTTAGGACTAAGAGTCCAACTTAGCTGATAGTAGTCTAGAAGCAGGAACATGCAACAGAAAGGCTCTGGTTACATTGATGGCCGGCACTAGAATAACTGAGCAGCAAGGCTAAATAGGATACACCCATATCCTGATGGAAACAGGTGAACAGAGAAAGTGAAGCACACAAGTCCAGTACCACCAGTGACCACCGGGGGAGCCCAAAAGCCAAACTCACAACAGTACCCCCCCCCTCAAGGAGGGGGCACCGAACCCTCACAAGAACCACCAGGGCGATCAGGACGAGCCCTATGAAAGGCACGGACCAAATCAGAGGCATGAACATCAGAGGCTGTCACCCAAGAATTATCCTCTTGACCGTAGCCCTTCCACTTGACCAGATACTGAAGTTTCCGTCTGGAAACACGGGAGTCCAAGATCTTCTCCACAACGTACTCCAATTCACCCTCAACCAACACCGGAGCGGGAGGCTCAACGGAAGGCACAACCGGTACCTCATACCTGCGCAATAATGACCGATGGAAGACATTATGGATAGAAAAAGATGCTGGGAGGTCCAATCGAAAGGACACGGGGTTAAGAATCTCCAAAATCTTATACGGGCCAATGAACCGAGGCTTAAACTTAGGAGAAGAAACCCTCATAGGGACAAAACGAGAAGACAACCACACCAAGTCCCCAACACGAAGACGAGGACCAACACGACGACGGCGGTTAGCAAAATGCCGAGTCTTCTCCTGGGACAACTCCAAATTGTCCACCACCTGTCCCCAAATCCGATGCAACCTATCCACCACAGTATCCATTCCAGGACAATCCGAAGACTCCACCTGACCGGAAGAAAAACGAGGATGAAACCCCGAATTGCAAAAAAAAGGAGAAACCAAAGTGGCAGAACTAGCCCGATTATTGAGGGCAAACTCCGCCAACGGCAAAAAGGCAACCCAGTCATCCTGATCCGCAGACACAAAACACCTCAAATAAGTCTCCAAGGTCTGATTAGTTCGCTCAGTCTGGCCATTAGTCTGAGGATGGAACGCAGACGAAAAAGACAAATCAATGCCCATCCTAGCACAGAACGCCCGCCAAAATCTAGACACGAACTGGGTCCCAATGTCAGAAACGATATTCTCCGGAATACCATGCAAGCGAACCACATTTTGAAAAAACAGAGGAACCAACTCGAATGAGGAAGGCAACTTAGGCAAGGGCACCAAATGAACCATCTTTGAAAAACGGTCACACACCACCCAGATGACAGACATTTTCTGAGAAACAGGGAGATCAGAAATAAAATCCATAGAGATGTGAGTCCAAGGCCTCTTCGGAATAGGCAAAGATAACAACAATCCGCTAGCCCGAGAACAACAAGGTTTGGCCCGAGCACAAACATCACAAGACTGCACAAAAACTCGTACATCTCGAAACAGGGAAGGCCACCAGAAGGACCTAGCCACCAAATCCCTGGTACCAAAGATCCCGGGATGACCTGCCAACACAGAAGAATGAACCTCCGAGATGACTCTACTGGTCCAATCATCAGGAACAAACAGTCTACCAGGCGGGCAATGATCAGGTCTATCCGCCTGAAACTCCTGCAAAGCCCATCGCAGGTCTGGGGAAACAGCAGATAATATCACCCCATCCTTAAGGATACCTGTAGGTTCAGAATCACCAGGGGAATCAGGCTCAAAACTCCTAGAAAGGGCATCCGCCTTCACATTTTTAGAACCTGGTAAGTATGAGACCACAAAATTAAACCGAGAGAAAAACAACGACCAGCGCGCCTGTCTAGGATTCAGGCGCCTGGCAGACTCAAGATAAATCAAATTCTTGTGATCGGTCAATACCACCACCTGATGTCTAGCCCCCTCAAGCCAATGACGCCACTCCTCAAAAGCCCACTTCATAGCCAAAAGCTCCCGATTACCAATATCATAATTTCGCTCGGCGGGCGAAAATTTTCGAGAAAAGAACGCACAAGGTCTCATCACGGAGCAGTCGGAACTTTTCTGCGACAAGACCGCCCCAGCTCCGATCTCGGAAGCATCGACCTCAACCTGAAAAGGAAGAGTAACATCAGGCTGACGCAACACAGGGGCAGAAGAAAAGCGGCACTTAAGCTCCCGAAAGGCCTCCACAGCAGCAGGGGACCAATCAGCAACATCAGCACCCTTTTTGGTCAAATCAGTCAAAGGTTTAGCAACATCAGAAAAACCAGTTATAAATCGACGATAAAAATTAGCAAAGCCCAAAAATTTCTGAAGGCTCTTAAGAGAAGAAGGTTGCGTCCAATCACAAATAGCCCGAACCTTGACAGGATCCATCTCAATGGAAGAGGGGGAAAAAATGTACCCCAAAAAAGAAATCTTTTGAACCCCAAAAATACACTTAGAACCCTTCACACACAAGGAATTAGCCCGCAAAACCTGAAAAACCCTCCTGACCTGTTGGACATGAGAATCCCAGTCATCCGAAAAAATCAAAATATCATCCAGATACACGATCATAAATTTATCCAAATATTCACGGAAAATGTCATGCATAAAGGACTGAAAGACTGAAGGGGCATTTGAAAGACCAAAAGGCATTACTAAATACTCAAAATGGCCCTCGGGCGTATTAAATGCGGTTTTCCACTCATCCCCCTGCTTAATTCGCACCAAATTATACGCCCCACGGAGATCAATCTTAGAGAACCACTTAGCCCCTTTTATTCGAGCAAACAAATCAGTCAGCAGTGGCAGAGGATACTGATATTTGACTGTAATTTTATTCAAGAGTCGATAATCAATACACGGCCTCAAAGAGCCATCTTTTTTAGATACAAAGAAAAAAAGGCTCCTAAGGGAGATGAAGAAGGACGAATATGTCCCTTTTCCAGGGACTCCTTAATATATTCTCGCATAGCAGCATGTTCAGGTACAGATAGATTAAATAAACGACCCTTTGGAAATTTACTGCCCGGAATCAGATCTATGGTACAATCGCAATCTCTGTGAGGAGGTAGTGAACCAAGCTTAGGCTCCTCAAAAACATCACGATAATCAGATAAAAATTCCGGAATCTCAGAGGGAATAGATGACGAAATGGAAACCAAAGGTACGTCCCCATGAGCCCCCTGACATCCCCAGCTTAACACAGACATTGCTTTCCAGTCAAGGACTGGTTTATGAGATTGTAACCATGGTAATCCGAGCACCAAAACGTCATGTAGATTGTACAACACAAGGAAGCGAATCATCTCCTGATGGTCTGGATTCATACGCATAGTCACTTGTGTCCAGTATTGTGGTTTATTACTAGCCAATGGTGTAGAGTCAATACCCTTCAGAGGTATAGGAACTTCCAGAGGCTCTAGATCAAACCCACAGCGCCTGGCAAAGGACCAATCCATTAGACTCAAAGCGGCGCCAGAGTCGACATAGGCATCCGCGGTAATTGACGATAATGAACAAATCAAGGTCACAGACAGAATAAACTTAGACTGTAAAGTGCCAATTGAAATAGACTTATCAACCTTTTTAGTACGTTTAGAGCATGCTGATATAACATGAGTTGAATCACCACAATAGAAGCACAACCCATTTTTTTGCCTAAAATTCTGCCGTTCGCTTCTGGACAGAATTCTATCACATTGCATATTTTCTGGAGCCTTCTCAGAAGACACCGCCAAATGGTGCACAGGTTTGCGCTCCCGCAAACGCCGATCAATCTGAATAGCCATTGTCATGGACTCATTCAGACCTGTAGGTGCAGGGAACCCCACCATAACATCTTTAATGGCATCAGAGAGACCCTCTCTGAAATTCGCCGCCAGGGCGCACTCATTCCACTGAGTAAGCACAGACCATTTACTAAATTTTTGGCAGTATATTTCAGCTTCATCTTGCCCTTGAGATAGGGCCATCAAGGCTTTTTCAGCCTGAATCTCTAAGTTAGGTTCCTCATAAAGCAACCCCAAAGCCAGAAAAAACGCATCCACATTGAGCAACGCAGGATCCCCGGGTGCCAATGCAAATGCCCAGTCTTGAGGGTCACCCCGCAGCAAGGAAATTACTATCCTAACCTGCTGTGCGGGATCTCCAGCGGAGCGAGATCTCAGGGAAAGAAATAATTTACAATTATTTTTGAAATTCAGGAAACGAGATCTATCCCCGGAGAAAAATTCTGGTATAGGAATTCTAGGTTCAGATATAGGAGCATGAATAACAAAATCCTGTAAATTTTGAACCTTCGTAGCAAGATTATTCAAACCTGTAGCCAAACTCTGAGGATCCATTTTAATCAGGTGAGATCAGAGCCATTCAAGGATTAGAAGGAGAGAGAGAGACAAAGGCTGCAATTAGAGCAGAAATGCAACTAAGTCAACTATAGAGCAAGCTCAGAGGAAAAAAAAAAAAAAATCTGCAGACTTCTTTTTCTCTCCTTTCTTCTGCCAACGGTTTTAACACTGGGCCGGCCATACTGTCATGGTTCCCAATGGCAAGGGAACGTCAGAGAACATAAATAACAGAACAGCTCTTGGGTGATGGAATCTCGAGCTGACCGTGAGCTAAACCTACCACACAACTAACAGTGGCCGGGTGGCGTACCTACGTTTTATCCCTAGACGCCTAGCGCCAGCCGGAGGACTAACTAACCCTAATAGAGGAAAAGACAGACCTGGCTTACCTCTAGGGAAATTCCCCCAAAAAGGAGACAGAAGCCCCCCACATATATTGACGGTGAGTTCAGAGGAAAAGACATACGCAGTATGAAGGTAGGTTCAGCAAAGCGAGGTCCGCTTACTAGATAGCAAGAAGATACAATAGGGAACTTCACGGTCAGCTGAAAACCCTATTAAAATACCATCCCGAAATTACTTTAAGACTCATGTGTCAACTCATGACACCGGAGTGGCAATTTCGGCCCACAAGAGCTTCCAGCTACAGAAAAATAACATAACTGTGAACTGGAACAAAAATGCAAAACAAACTTAGGACTAAGAGTCCAACTTAGCTGATAGTAGTCTAGAAGCAGGAACATGCAACAGAAAGGCTCTGGTTACATTGATGGCCGGCACTAGAATAACAGAGCAGCAAGGCTAAATAGGATACACCCATATCCTGATGGAAACAGGTGAACAAGGAAAGTGAAGCACACAAGTCCAGTACCACCAGTGACCACCGGGGGAGCCCAAAAACCAAACTCACAACACCCTCCAATTTTACACAAAGCTCAGATTTTCCTGAATTAGAATTTATCTGGTGAGTCGCTTTTGCATTTTGCTGAATTGTAGAGGGCACAGGTCAACGGCAGTTTTTCCATCACAAATATGTTATGCTTAAGGTCTGTCAAGACCTCAAAACATAATAAATAAAATTAAATTTACATCAAATAACGTCAATGCAAGTTGAATGCCCAGGACAAGTTCAAGAGAACTAATAAATTCAATCTGCTTCTCTCAGTTATGTCTAAGATTCAAAGTTAAGAAAATAGTTAAAAGTTGCATAGTTAACATTTCTCTGTTATTACTTTTCCAAGTACACTGAGTGTAGATTATTATTTACAAGTATTATTTTTTTTAACTTAATAAACTTGAAGCTTATCTTTTGGGGTTGTTTTCTTCTTTTGTTCCAAAAGCTAATAAATGTATAAATTAAATAATGGGATATATATTTTATACAGTTTAACTTTACAAAGTGAAGTTCAGGATCCTATAATTTTATAGTTGTCTTATGGTAGACTATTCATGCTCTTGATTTACAGTAATCCTTAATACATTGTCAGAAGCTCTTTAAATTATATACTGAAATATTTAAATGTTATTTCTTTTTGTATTTACCAGAAACTCACTTTGGTGTTTTATCAGTTGACTGATATAACTGACTTCATAACTTGAATTATGGTGAAGTGAAAAGTGTAGTGATAATTCAGTGTATAACATTTCTCACCAGTACCAATAAAATAATCAATCGATCTTTGATGGTTCCAGCTTGTAGGCGCTCACCAATGAATACGTGACAAATCTGATCCACAGAAATAGCCCATGAGGCATATTCTTTCTACCACAACATATCAGACTCTTGCCTACCATGGAAACATTCAAAAAAGGAAACTTGAATTTTGTATTTTTTTTATTTATTTTTGTTAGCAAGTATACAGCTCTGGAAAAAATTAAGAGACCACCACATCAAAACCCTGTCATGGGCAGCCCAATCTCCAGACCCGAACATCATTGAAAACCTCAGGAAGGTAATCAATAGGATGATGGATAGTCACAAGCCATAAAACAAAGAAGAACTGCTTACATTTTTGACCTAGAAGCAGTGTGAAAGACTGGAGGAACGCATGCAAAGACACATGAAAGCTATGATTAAAAATCATGGTTACTCCACAAAATATTGATTTCTGAACATTAGCATTGTTGTTTCTAAATGATTATTAACTTGTTTTCTTTGCATTATTTGAGGTCTGAAAGCACTGTTTGTTTATTTTTTTTAATTTTGACCATTTTAATTTGTCAGAAAAAAAATACAAAATTTATTTTTTGGAAATTTGGAGACATGTTGTCAGAAGTTTATAGAACAAGAGAAAAAATTACATTTTACTCAAATATATACATATAAACAGAAAAATCAGACAAACTGAACATTCTGCAGTGGTCTCTTGATATTTGACAGAGCTGTATATTAAAAAAAAGAGCTCAGGCTCATTTAGTTGTTTATTCAAGTATATATTAAATCTGTTTGCTAAAGTTTCAGTTATACCTGTGATTATTATTCATAACAGAGGCAAATGTCCTCATGCAAATATTACAAAAAATCTTAATCTTCACTTGTCAACCTAACTACTGATTATACAATAACAATATTATGTTCAAATAATAGATTTTGACATTATAGTAGAGAATTTGGTTGGAGTAAGACACCTATGAAACAAAAGAATCTACAAAGGTTAAATATTCAGTCCATCAGTAATTTGCAAAAATCTCTTCTAGCACTACTTGAACCATTAATCATGCAAATTACATACTGTGCTTATTGCAGTTTAACAGGATAAGTAGGAATGTCATGTACCATTGCCCCCATAAAGTCATAATTCATTAAATATCCTAAATCATGGAAGATTAGTGTGGTCACCCAGGGAGATGCTTATGGTGCTCATGTCAGTAAGTTTAAGTAAAAAAGAAAATAATACACTTATATTGTAACTAGATGGTGGCCCAATTCTAACGCATTGGGTATTCTAGAATATGTATGCGTAGTGTATAGCACAGCCCACGTAGTATATTGCACAGCCATGCAGTACATTGCGCAGCCCACGCAGTACATTCCGCAGCCCACGCAGTACATTGCGCAGCCCACGCAGTACATTGAGCAGCCAACGCAGTACATTGTGCAGCCAATGCAGTACATTGCGCAGCCAATGCAGTACATTGCGCAGCCCACGCAGTACATTGCGCAGCCCACGTAGTACATTGCGCAGCCCATGTAGTACATTGCGCAGCCCATGTAGTATATTGCGCAGCCCACATAGTATATTGCGAAGCCCACATTGTATATTGTGCAGCCCACGTTCTATATTGCACAGCCCACATTGTATATTGCGCAGTCCACGTAGTATATTGCACAGTCCACGTAGTATATTGCGCAGCCCATGTTGTATAGTCACGTAGTATATTGCCCAGCCACGTAGTATATAGCACAGCCCATGTAGTGTATTGCCCAGCCAAAGTAGTATATTGCCCAGCCCATGTAGTATATTGCACAGCCCACGTAGTATATAGCAATGTGGGCATCATATCCCTGTTAAAAAAAGAAATAAAATAAAAAATAGTTGTATACTCACCTTCCGGAGCCCCCGGATCCAAGCGAAGCGGTTACCGACGCTGCTCGTGTGCTCCAGTCTCAAGAGTGCATTGCGGTGTCACGAGATGATGACGTAGCGGTCTCGCGAGACTGCTACATCATCATCTCGTGAGATTGCAGCATGGACCGATTACCGGAGCGTCGCGAGCAGGAAAGGCCTGTTGTCGATCCGGGGGCCGACGGACGGTGAGTATATAACGATTTTTTTTTTAATTATTATTTTTAACATTAGATCGTTTTACTATTCATGCTGCATAGGCAGCATGAATAGTAAAAAAAAGGTCACACAGGGTTAATAGCTGCGGTAACAGAGTGCATTACACCGCGGCATAACGCAGTCCATTACCGCTGCGATTAACCCTGTGTGAGGGCAGACTGGAGGGGAGTACGGAGCGGGCACTGACTGTGGGGAGGAAGGAGCGGCCATTTTTCTGCCGGACTGTGCCCGTCGCTGATTGGTCATGGTTGTTTTGCCATGACCAATTAGCGACTTGGATTCCATGACAGACAGAGGCCGCGACCAATGAATATCCGTGACAGACAGACAGACAGAAGGACAGACGGAAGTGACCCTTAGACAATTGTATAGTAGATTGTGTTTAGATTTATATTTTTTTTTATCAAATAATGACACTGAAAATAAAAAAATTTAAAATAATAATTGACACATTATTGTCAACCTTAGAGGAATTGGATTGCAAGTGCTTTGAAAAATATGTTTTAAAACATTTTTCAGGTTATTTCAAAATATATTAGGCCTGGATAAGTTCTACAAATATGAATTACTTTAAATCATTATGATTGAAAATAATTCACATTTTTTGAAGGTTCTAGAAGCTTACAAACTATTAATGGGATAATTATCCCCAAAAGAGGTTCTGCAAAAAAAATAAAAGCACCCCATGCTACCACTACTCCATCTTCTGGGTAACTCCTAAACTGTAGTCACAAAATCCCACTTGGTTACACTTTTTATGAAAAGGCATTAAGTGCAATTCTGTAAAATGGAATTTTGGTAATATGCTTCAACTTGAAAGATGGCTAGTCAAAACTCTTGTATTAGTTGAGCAGCATGTACAGATGACATGAGTGCAGCTGCAAGGTCCCAATTGAACTGGAGGCGCAAACAGGAATCATGCGATCCAGTGAAGCAGATCATACTCACTAATAAGAAAATGGTGGATCAGTGCTGAGTTTAACGCAGAGCTGGCAGCAATTACCACATACTTGACTCAGCGACATAGCATTGCTGATTTTTTTTGTAGAGCTGTCAGCAGTGCAGCAGATTTAATTCAGTGACACAGCAGAGCAGAGATCATGACAGAGGTCAATACAAATCAGCCAGCAGAGCAATAGTGTGGAGTTTGTTTAACGCAAGACAAAGATAGAAGTGACTGTGATATAGTGATGTAGACAGGTTGGGTTTGTCACAAATCCAAAGAAGAACTGGCCAGTGATATAGGTATGTAGCAGAGATGGGTTTGTTGCAAGTCCAAAGCAGAACTGTCCGGAGGCAGAGTGCTCAGTGGTATAACACAGCTAGATTTTTCAAACAGATACAGGAACAATAAAATTGTTCAAAGTAGTGGCATGGTTGCCCACTACCTGAATACTCAGGTTATGACTCACCGGCTGTGCCTTAAAGGTTATATGGCAAGTTGCCCGAGGTGAATGCAACAGCTGCCATGGCAACCAGATAAGTTGGGGAACAAATAGATTGTCAGAGGAAAAGAATAAAATTAAAAGAAAAAGGAGATTGACCTTTCAGAGTAGGCCATGCTGCTGTATGAAGGAAACAGTTCCAGAGTGGAAGAGAAATTTTGTAGATTTTATGTTTATGCATTTCGCGCTTGCACCAAGCTCATTTTATAAAACAAAATATATATCACTAGTAGGAAAGGGATGCTCGAAAGTAGGACTCGTTGCACTATCCTGGACTTGTGAGATACAATTGGACTGAAAATGTGCAAACTATATTCTTGATAATTGAACGCCTTTCTACTAGAACCAATTTTGGCTTTGTCCTCTTTTTCTTTCTCTCTTCTTTACAGAAGCCATAACTTTATATTTTTACATTATAAACTTAGGACGGTAGGTCAGTTTGAACATGGCAACATCAAATTTCAAATATATCCAATATAGTTCACTGCTTTAAAATAATTCTAAAATTTTTAATAAAAATGGATTGTGTTGACACTTTCGAAGACCCATAATGTTTTCTTTCTTTTCGTAAACTACCTGTGTAAGGGCTATTTTTTATGAGAGAAAGCTGTAGTTTACAGCTGTAGCTGTAGGTGCTATTGTGGTCATTCTTTTTTGTTTTTTACCCAATTTTACTGACTTTTTATTACAATTATTATATGGTTGAATCATTTTACATTTTGAAATACATTTATGTTTGCAACAATACCGAATATGATTATTTTTTATGTTTTGATTGGAAACAATAGCGATTCAAATTACCTTGTTTTATAATTTGTTAATGCTGATACTAAAAATAAATTTTCTTAGTAGGAAAAGGGGTTGATTTAACCTCTTAGTGGCAAGACAATTTTTCATTTTTGCGCTTTTGTTTATTCCTCCCATCATTTCTAGAGCCATTACTTTTTTATATGATTCCATATATATCCACATGATGTTTTTATGGGTGGAGTTGTAGCTTTGAGAGATATTGCTCAATTTACTGTGCCATGCACTGAAAAAATGTGAAAAAAATTTCAAAGTGTGGTGTAATTGTGAAAAACTATAATTTTGCCATTTTTTCCAACGTTTTCTACTAGAGTTCCTTGTGCGCTTAAAAAATACCTGGAAACATGATTCTTCAGGTCAATATGATTATGTCAATACAAAAATTGAATGTTCTTTTTATATTTTTGAAGTGAAAAAAATCTGAAATTGCTAAAAATAAAATTGTGTTTTCATTTTCTGAGACCTGTAACTTTTTTATTTTTTTGTCAGAGAAGGTACACAATGTCTTGGTTTTTGCACACGAAGCCATAGATTTCAACATTTTGAGAATGTTAAGGTCTGTATAACCCCAACCACACCACTGATTGGCAGCTTTCTGCCCATGTGCAGTGTGCACAGAAATCTACCAATCAGTGGGGGTGTGTGATTGGACTTGGAGGCACAAGACACCTAGTCCCCTAGTGATAATGTCCTGCTTATAAAATAGTGATTATACCAAAACTATATCAAGCAGCTCAATAAATGACACATCACTGAAATCAGGGTCTCTGTCTCTAAATTATGCTGCTTCCAGTGCTAACAAATTAGGTGGCAAAAACCTGATGACAGGTTACCTTTTAATAGTAGCAATGTCATACTGCATTTAGTCCTGTGAGGCATGTTTTTCTTTGGATACATCAACTCTGGTGAGATATACCTTTTAAATCTTCCATTTCATTTTCCAATAATTTTTATAAAGTTTCTTCCCATATGAACATTCTTTCTTGGTAGTAACAAATGTTTCTCTATCATTGAAGGTATTGAAACCAAATGGTCACATCCTCAACAATTCAGTTTTCTAGCTGGTCTTGTTGAATATAAAAGGTAAATCAATCTGAAAATCAATTACATGATGATGTTGTACATAGCTATTCAGCACTCAAAGTCAGATAAATAAGCCATGGCCTTCTAAACTATTGACCTTTCCTTCAAAAAGTAGCAACACACTTCCTTTTGGTCAAAGTTCCTTACTTTTCTTGGATGGGCTGTAAAATCTATTAAAAACCTACAGTGTATTTTATAAGGTATAAGGTGCTTTATGTACCAAGTAACATTTTTTTGTTTGTTAATTAAGCACTTTACAACCTTTTTATGCAGCCAGAAAATTGGAAAGTTGTTGTGTAATCTCCTGTATCAAAAGAAATACAAGTGTGATCTTGGACTGCCTAGTATTGAATGATACTAGACAGCAATACTTTCCATAGATGGCTGGATTTAGCTATTACCAGAGATTTGCCTTGGTGTGTGGAGTTGAAATGCAAAAAAATGAACAATTCATTTTTAAAAACACTGACCCGCATAAAGTCATAATTTTAAAATGATCAACAATCCATTTCATAATCCATACTCTGAGGCCAAAGAGTTTTTAGTGAATTTTTGATGTTGCAGATTTTCTTCACCAGTTCTGCACCCAATAAGTAAAATAGGGTGGACCCATTGAAGCGCTCAGTGCGCGAAACGGCTGTCATCCACCTTCTTCTCCCCACACCCCTCAAATTACCTGCCGATCCCATGAACTAAATTTGTTTAAACCTTTTATGGAGCAATAAAGACTACGATATCAATGCAAAAGGGTGAGTGCCGCACTTTTTCTTCTATTTCCAAGTAAAATAGGTTACTTACATTTTTTCGAAAATACGAAGAGTAAAAAAAGGCACCAAAAACTCATCTTGGGAATATAGACTAACTGTTTTGTTAGCACTTAAGGCCTCAGAAGACATTTCCATTCTCCATCTCTTTGACCCCCTGCTGCACTGCTCCCTTTCTTAGGTTAAGTTCACAGTGTATAAAAAAATTAGCTGATTTTCAGCCAAAATCAAACGATGTTATTTCTTCTGTATTATCATCTGTATGCAATCTGTAATGCATTTGGGTTTTTATATCAGCAGTTTCCTTCTGTTTGCTAAAGTATTGCATTGTATTTGTAAAAATTGAATGCTATACGGTTTACTCATATTTCATCAATCTTTGGTGCAGCCATGGATTTAAAAGGTCAAGTCTCATCTGAAATACAGAAGAGATTGCATGCTTCAATTTTTTTTCACATGGACATTTAGTCGGTTCTAAACAGCTCCATGGAATAATATTGGTCTGATTGCTATTTTTTTCCTAGAAAGCACTTGGACAAAAATATGGTCGTGTGACTGTAGACTTAGTCTCCATCCAATAAATATTCTAAACAATTGTCTGATGAAGGTCCTTTGCCGGACCGAAAACGTTTATTCGTTAATTTTGTCTGGATGCATTAATAATAAAAAGAAGCAAAATAATTTTCCTCACTACTGAGTGTCAAGTTTTTCTATTAAAAGGGATATGATAAATCCCACCTTAGTCTGTTCTGTAGGAAAACGTGCAGCCAGAAGCTCAAGATGTATAGTGCACTGGCTCACGAATCCTCGACATACCTTACTGTAACCAGCAAACTTGTCTGGTAGCGGCAGACGGGATAAAGTCGGAGCAGGGGTGGCAGAGGACAAACAGCTACACTAGCAGCCTGTACAGCGACTGCGGTAACATCCACAGCTGAGGTTGTGCGCTCAAGAGCCGCCAACCTACCCTCCAGCTGCTGGATGTACCGCTGTAGAAGCTGATCGTCTGCCATTTTCTAGCCAGATCCTGGCGCTAGTATTATGTGAGGACTGGCGGAAAGCACTAAGTTAATATGTTACAATTGGTGCATTCGCAGCCTGGGGTCCACCGTGCAGGAGACAACCTGCTGCTAGAATATGACGGCACTATATGGTGGTAGAAGTGAACTCAGTTTCTTCACAAAGTCACAAAGAGAAGAACACGCTGTGCCCTGTTAGCATTACAGGGGAACACAGCTAACTGCTGAGCTGATGGCAGTCAGTGGTCACGCACACAGAGAAGCACACAAAAACTCCTCATCGGAGGTGCTGGTATTCTAGGGTCTTAATTCAGCCAGGTCCCTGAATACAATCACACAAACTCCTCACCGGAGGTGCCAGTATTCTAGGGGCTTATTTCAGCCGGGTCCCTGAATACAATCATACAGGCGCGACCACAATTAGCAAGCTCATAACATGAAGTGATACTAGCGCATGGCCGTGCGGCCATGCAAACCTTTTATAGCTGCAGCAGCTTCAGGACCTTCCTAGAGGACCAATGGAAACTGCTACAATACCAGAGCAACTTCACGACCTTCCTAGAGGACCAATGGGAGCTGCAGCAGTACCTGAGCATGTGACCCCTGACCTCCAATGAGAAGTCTTACCTTGGACATGCTCAGAAGGGAAAAAGCATGATTTAGTCCCAGAGACGTCTGCTCGCTGCTGACCAGTACTGGCTACAATGGCTGAGCCCGGGAAAGCAGCAAAAACCATCCGCACAGTATCAGGCTGAGCCAGACGCTGGGACCGACGTCGCTACTGAGCAGGCTCCACTACAGCTGGAGAGGAATGGGAGACTGCAGAGGAGATGGTTTGAGATTCCCCCTGTGCATAGGCAGGAATTCGACCCCTAACACTCTGCTTTTCAATGTAACATTTATAAGTATTGCACAATAGGTAATTTAAATTAATTTTTAAGAAATGAACATTTGAATATGTTTAATCCCAGCATATAGTGTAGTTAGTGTGTTAATAAGCACATTTTAAGCAAAATATGATTCACTTATGAATTTAATAGTTCTTCTATATTCACCTGAAACATGCCAACTCATAAACTTTAACAATTTCTCACTAATTTAATTAAACCCTGTCATTAAATACCATTAAATATTGCCTTCTCCATTCTTTTTTTAGACTATTTGGAAAGACTTGTCTACTTAAACTAACTTTGTTATCTATGTCAATCTGAACTTGCTGCGAATAACCATTCTTATAACAAGAATACTACATTGCCAAAAATTTAAATTATATTAAAGTAACTGTAGATAGAGGAAAATGCATGATGTAAAATGTAAAAGAAATAAGAACTTGAAAGAGTAAGTAATAGCCTAATATAGTCTTCTGGTCATGTTGACAACTTTCCAAAAATTAGAGGTTTTCATAGAGCTGTCCAAAGTTTGGTCATGCTAAACTAAGAAATATTGTTTTGTTGTTTTTGTGTGTCAATTAGTTTTATCTTCTCCTGAAAAAAAAAGCCTTTTTGGGGTATATCTGAACAGAAACTGTAAGTGATATACTGTATAGTATATACTTATGCCATTTATTAAAGAAAGTAAATTGTAATTATAGCACATGGCTTCACGGTTATATCTAGCCTTTAAAGTATTTTTGTCACTTACTCTTATATTTCCGAATTAATTTGATTACATTTGGACACACACTTGTGTGTCTGTATGTAAAATCGACCTTAAAACCCATCCTGCGTGATAATATAGGTGAATCTAATGAAAATGTAGAGTCCCTGTGGGTGGAGATAAGGGGAGGGGGAAAAAATGATAAATTACTGATAGGGGTTTGTTATAAATCTCCAAAAATAATGGAAGCAATGGAGAATATCCTCGAAAAGCAAATAGATGAAGCTGCGACTCAAGGAGAAGTCATTATTATGGGGGACTTCAACTACCCTGAAATAGATTGGGGAACAGAAACCTTCAATTCCAGTAAAGGTAATTGGTTTTTGACAACTATGAGAGACAATTACCTTTCACAACTGGTTCAGGACCCAACAAGAAGGGGGGCACTGCTAGACCTAATATTAACCAACAGGCCAGACCGCATATCAAATATAAGGGTTGGGTGGTCACTTGGGGAATAGTGATCACAAAATAATAAGTTTTCATGTCTCCTTTAATAAGATGTGTCGTAGAGGGGTGACAAGGACACTAAACTTCAGGAGGGCAAATTTCCAACGGATGAGAGAGGATCTTGGTGCAATTAACTGGGACGATATCCTGATACATAAAAGTACACAAAGAAAATGGGAGACGTTTATTAGCATCCTGGATAGGACCTGTGCACAGGATATACCGTATGGGAATAAACATACTAGAAATAGGAGGAAACCAATATGGCTAAATAGAGCTGTAAGGGGCGCAATAAGTGACAAAAAGAAAGCATTTAGAGAACTAAAGGAAGTAGGTAGTGAGGAGGCATTAAATAAATACAAAAAATTAATTAAATTCTGTAAAAAGCAAATCAAGGCAGCAAAGATTGAGACAGAGAGACTCATTGCCAGAGAAAGTAAAAATAATCCCAAAATATTCTTTAACTACATAAATAGTAAGAAACTAAAAAATGATAGTGTTGGCCCCCTTAAAAATAGTCTGGGTGAAATGGTGGATGAGGATGAGGAAAAAGCCAATATGCTAAATGACTTTTTTTCATCAGTATTTACAAAAGAAAATCCCATGGCAGCCAATATGACTAGTGATAAAAATTCCCAATTAAATGTTACCTGCTTAACCCAGCAGGAAGTACGGCGGTGTCTAAAAATCACAAAAATTGACAAATCTCTGGGCCCGGATGGGATACACCCCCGAGTACTGCAGGAATTAAGTACAGTCATTGATAGACCATTATTTTTAATCTTTAAAGAGTCCATAATAACAAGGTCTGTACCACAGGACTGGCGTATAGCAAATGTGGTGCCAATATTCAAAAAGGGGACAAAAACTGAACTCGGAAATTATAGGCCAGTAAGCTTAACCTCTACTGTGGGTAAAATCATGGAGGGCATTCTAAGGGATGCTATACTGGATTATCTGAAGAGGAATAACCTCATGACCCAGTATCAGCACGGGTTTACTAGGGACCGTTAATGTCAGACTAATTTGATCAGCTTCTATGAAGAGGTAAGTTCCGGACTGGACCAAGGGAACCCAGTAGATGTAGTGTATATGGACTTTTCAAAAGCTTTTGATACGGTGCCACATAAAAGGTTGATACATAAAATGAGAATAATGGGGATAGGGGAAAATATGTGCAAGTGGGTTGAGAGCTGGCTCAGGGATAGGAAACAAAGGGTGGTTATTAATGGAGCACACTCGGACTGGGTCGCGGTTAGCAGTGGGGTACCACAGGGTCAGTATTGGGCCCTCTTCTTTTTAACATATTTATTAATGACCTTGTAGGGGGCATTCAGAGTAGAATTTCAATATTTGCAGATGACACTAAACTCTGCAGGGTAATCAATACAGAGGAGGACAATTTTACATTACAAGATGACTTATGTAAACTAGAAGCTTGGGCTGATAAATGGCAAATGAGCTTTAATGGGGATAAATGTAAGGTCATGCACTTGGGTAGAAGTAATAAGATGTATAACTATGTGCTTAATTCTAAAACTCTGGGCAAAACCGGCAATGAAAAAGACCTGGGTGTATGGGTGGATGACAAACTCATATTCAGTGGCCAGTGTCAGGCAGCTGCTACAAAGGCAAATAAAATAATGGGATGCATTAAAAGAGGCATAGATGCTCATGAGGAGAACATAATTTTACCTCTATACAAGTCACTAGTTCGACCACACTTAGAATACTGTGCACAGTTCTGGTCTCCGGTGTATAAGAAAGACATAGCTGAACTGGAGCGGGTGCAGAGAAGAGCGACCAAGGTTATTAGAGGACTGGGGGGTCTGCCATACCAAGATAGGTTATTACACTTGGGGCTATTTAGTTTGGAAAAACGAAGGCTAAGGGGTGATCTTATGTTAATGTATAAATATATGAGGGGACAGTACAAAGCAGGCGCGGGCTGGGCCGGGTGGCAAAGGGGCGTGTGCCCCCCGGGCCGGTCACTTAGCAGCGATTCGGGCTGCTGGTGGCCGGCGCTGTTCTCTATGTCCGGCCAGCTGCATCATCACACTCACAGTGGAGCTGACACGCCCCCTCCTGCTCCCTGTGTGCGGCCTCCTGAAGAGGGAACATGGCTGCATTTACCTGCAGGAGAGGATCTGGTGGATGACTCAGACTGACATCAGGGGGAGCTTCAGCTCTGTGTGCGGTGAGGAGATGGACGCTGCTGCTCACCTCCCGATAAGTCCAGGGCCGGTCCCTCTATAGTATTAGCGGGCGCTCTGCTGATGCTCACAGATTTATTGCAGGAGTCTGAACTTTCAGGGTCACCCTGTCAGTGCCAGGTCATCGGCTCCAGGAAAGTTCAGTCTCCTGCAATAAATCTCCCTATACTGATAGTGAGCAGAGACTGTCTGCAGAATCCAGCACTGGAGTGATCACGCCTGAACCTGGTGACTGGACATCACATGCTGTATACATGGCCCTGTATATATACAGTGCATGTATGGCCAGGGCCAGGTGCAGGATTGATCCATCCAGTGTATATAATGTTGTGTATCTGTGCCCATAGTATACAACTATCAAGGGCCTGGGGCCTGGAGCACTCTGAGCTACAAAATGGGTCGCCCGCCCCTCAAATCCTCTGCACAGGCCTTTGTGCGCACTCTCTCGGTGCCCACGCTGACCAAGGCCATGGCAGCCCTCATTCGTGCTTGCGTATGTAGCTGCGGCCTTTGTCAGTGAGGGAAAACAGGAAAGCGCACGCACCTGGACCTGTGCAGAAGATTGAAAAGGCCGCCACTGCGTGCACAGATGCCCGAGCCTCACTGTGTCTAACGCTAGCCAGGACCAGTGTAAGAGAACAGCGCTCTCCTCACCAATCCCCGGCCGGCATCCGATCCATTATATAGGTGATACTGCAGCTGATGTGTATATACGTTATATAAGTGATACTGCTGTATATATATACTGGAACTATACACTGCAATCATAGTATCACCTATATATTGTATATGCAGCATTTGCAGTTTGACCTGTCTAATGTATATTGACTGTTGTATATACAGTATAAGTGATACTGCCATTATATACCGCAGTAGCAGTATCACCTATATAATGTATGTACAGCAGTCTATATACATTACATAGGTGAAACTGCGACTACGGTATGTACGTTATATAGGTTATACCACTGTAATATACTGCGACCGCTGTGTATAGCCCATATAGGCCAGCCACAGTGTGTGTGTATGCATATATACACACACACACACACACACACTCTCTGTAGCTGCCCTATATGGGCTATACACAGCGGACGCAGTATATTACAGTGGTATAACCTATATAATGTACATACCATAGTCGCAGTTTCACCTATGTAATGTGTGTGTGAGTGTATGAGTGTGTGTCTATGTATGTGTGTGTGTGTATATTATACCCATACATACACAGACACACACCACTCTGATTAATCGTGAAAAAAGTGCGGACTCTTTATTGGCCCATATGGCAATGTTTCGGATCAATAACAGAGCATTTCTCTGATATGGAACTGAAATGTTGCCACATGGGCCAATAAAGCGTACACTGCTTTAAGGGATTGTCTCCCACTAGGACAACCTCTTCTTAAACTAAAGCCTATACTCGCCTCCTTTGCCAGCGCCGTTCCCACAGTGGCTGTGATGTGTTGTGAGTGACACGTGATGCCCGGCGCCAATCAGCGCTGGTGTCACTGTCTCTGCCTTCAGACAAACTGAACATGAAGAGGAAGTCCAGGATGAGCTGCTTGATCCTGGACGCTGGCACGGGAGGCAAGTGTAGGCTTTATAATTTTATCAGGGCCAAACATTTAGGGGTTGTCCTAGTAGCGGACAACCCCTTAAAGATTTGGTGCTGCTCAGTTATGATATATATATATTGCCTGCGTGGTGTAAATCTGTAAATCTAAGTATCTGTATATATACACTGTATATATACACTCCTGTCCTGTGTATATATACACTGCACAGTACCACTCCTCCTGTCCTGTGTATATATACACTGCACAGTACCACTCCTCCTGTCCTGTGTATGTGTGTGTGTATATATATATATATATATATATATATATATATATATATATATATATATATATATATATACATAAATCCAAAAAAGATAACCTAATGTCTTTAAGTAAAAATGCTTTATTAAAGTGCAATATATATATATATATATATATATATATATATATATTAGACTGTGGCCCGATTCTAATGCATCGGGTATTCTAGAATAGAATATGCATATCCCCGTAGTATATGGACAATGATGATTCCAGAATTAGCGGCAGACTGTGTCCGTCGCTGATTGGTCGAGGCAACCTTTATAACATCATCGTCGCCATGGCAACCATTATGACATCATCGTCGATACTGTGCCCGTCGCTGATTGGTGGAGGCCTCGACCAATCAGAGACACGGGATTTCCATTATGACATCATCGTCGCCATGCTGTACCCGTCGCTGATTGGTCGAGGCCTGGCGGCCTCGACCAATCAGACGCGGGATTTCCAGGACAGACAGACAGAAAGACAGACAGACGGAAAAACCCTTAGACAATTACCGTATATACTCGAGTATAAGCCGACCCGAGTATAAGCCGACCCCCCTAATTTTGCCACGAAAAACTGGGAAAACTTATTGACTCGAGTATAAGCCTAGGGTGGAAAATGCAGCAGGTACCGGTGAATTTAAAAATTAGAAATAGATACTCCATACCATTCATTATGGCCCCATAGATGCTCCACATAAAGCTGTGCCATATATAATGCTCTGCACCGTTGCCCCATAGCTGTGCCATATATAATGCTCTGCACCATTGCCCCATAGCTGTGCCATATAGTACTCTGCACCGTTGCCCCATAGCTCTGCCATATAGTGCTCTGCACCATTGCCCCATAGATGCTCCACATAAATCTGTGCTGCTGCTGCTGCAATAAAAAAAAAAAACCACATACTCACCTGTCTTGCTTGCAGCTCCTCGGCGCCATCTTCCTGGCGTCTCTCCGCACTGACTGATCAGGCAGAGGGCGGCGCTCACACTATATGCGTCATCGCGCCCTCTGACCTGCACAGTCAGTGCAGAGAGATGCCGGAAAGGTGGCGCGACGCCCGGCGTGTGGAACGAGGACAGGTGAATATGCGATACTTACCTGCTCCCGGCGTCCCGCTCCTTCCCCCTGCCTGTCTTCGGTGCCGCAGCCTCTTCCTCTATCAGCGGTCACCGGCACCGCTTCATTAGAGAAATGAATAGGCGGCTCCACCCCTATGGGAGGTGGAGCAGCCTATTCATTTCTCTAATGAGCGGTCCCACGTGACCGCTCAGGGGAAGAGGCTGCGGCACCCGGAGACCATGGGACGGGCAGGGAGAGCGCCAGGAGCCCCGGAAGCAGGTAAGTATATGACAGTGCTCACCCGCCGACCCCACCACCGATCATGACTCGAGTATAAGCCGAGAGGGCACTTTCAGGCCAAAAATTTGGGCTGAAAATCTCGGCTTATACTCGAGTGTATATACGGTGTGTGTATATATATATATATATATATATATATATATATATATATATATATATATATATATGTATATATATATATATATATATATATATATATATAGCACAGTACCACTTCTCCTGTCCTGTATATATACACTGCAAAGTACCACTGCTCCTGTCCTGTATATATACACTGTACAGTACCACTCCTCCTGTCCTGTAAATATAAACTGTACAGTACCACTTCTCCTGTCCTGTATATATACACTGTACAGTACCACTCCTCCTGTCCTGTATATATACACTGTACAGTACCACTCCTCCTGTCCTGTGTATATACTGTACAGTACCACTGCTCCTGTCCTGTATATATACACTGTACAGTACCACTTCTCCTGTCCTGTATATATACACTGTACAGTACCACTCCTCCTGTCCTGTATATATACACTGTACAGTACCACTTCTCCTGTCCTGTGTATATACACTGTACAGTACCACTGCTCCTGTCCTGTATATATACACTGTACAGTACCACTGCTCCTGTCCTGTATATATACACTGTACAGTACCACTTCTCCTGTCCTGTATATATACACTGTACAGTACCACTTCTCCTGTCCTGTGTATATACACTGTACAGTACCACTGCTCCTGTCCTGTTCTTGGAGAGGCGACATTGGTCTTTGGGAGGGTTAATATTGGTTTATATTGGAAAACCCATTTAAATGGATTATGCCAAGTAATCCCCATTCCCGAGAGCTTTGTAGTCGCTGGAGTCTGACCGCTGGGACCCCCATGATCTCGAGAACAGGCGCTCTATAGAGGTGGTCGATCATGCGCACTGCTGCGGCATTTACACGTGGCTCTTCAACTAACGCCTTTAAGAGGACTGTTGAAGGGCACAACACAATAAAGCAAAATCCACTGATCGGGTGTGGGGGGAGTTTTATAGTTTGTGGGGTTTGTGTTTCAGGGCTGCTTTTTAGTCCCAGTCCGGCCCTGGACAGCTCTGCAGGGAGGCTGCCATACTTTGTACTGGTTTTACTCCCTGCATATTGTGGGGCAGCTGAAGGGTTCAGGTAGCAGTATCATCACCCTGTGTTGTTCTGTAGCCCACATCCCCACACTGACTATATACAGTGGGCAACTAAGGTGTAGACAGCAGTTCCTTATGAATAGTAGGGTCAGTGGGTAAATGTGTCTACCTGTTTTACAATGTTATGGCCCAAATGTGAGCTGAGGTAAAACATTTCCAGAAGCTAAGAGGGATCAAGCTTTCTTCTTTCTAACCTCTGACATGTCCATACACGGGCACTACACATCCATGTGTGTGGCAGTAGTTCTTTTAATAGGCTTATCACACCTGTCTGCCATACTTCCTTGAGGTGGGACGGGAATCATAGTTGACGTGTTCTAGTATTGAACTCCCATTTGCCAGCTCTGGAAATGCACAATTTATGGTTGGAGAATTGGCAATATTACTTGTCAGGATGTGACTTTCCCCACCAGGGTTTAGAGGGGCACACTTCCATTTATAAGGGGTCATCCCTGTTAGGCTGGGTTTACAGGAGCGTATTACCATAGACACATGAGGGTGTGAGTTCGGATTGGGATACCCTCCACAAGGCTGGAGGTTGTGGTCTGTATATAGACCGTGTACTTCACTCTTGTGAATCCAGCCTACAACTAATTCCATAATGGTGCAGGTATTACTAACGCAGATGTCGTTTGCGTGTGTCACCATTTCTAATTCACCTATATATTTTGGCATGGGGGGGACCCCATTTGAAGTTTGCATCGGGGCCCATAACTTTGTAGTTATGCCACTGCTCTGTAGTAAAGGTACCTTCACATTAAGCAACGCTGCAGCGATAGCGACAACGATGCCGATCGCTGCAGCGTCGCTGTTTGGTCGCTGGAGAGCTGTCACACAGACCGCTCTCCAGCGACCAACGATGCCGAGGTCCCCGGGTAACCAGGGTAAACATCGGGTTGCTAAGCGCAGGGCTGCGCTTAGTAACTTGATGTTTACCCTGGTTACCAGTGTAAAATGTAAAAAAAACAAACAGTACATACTCACCTTCGCGTCCCCCGGCGTCTGCTTCCCTGCACTGTGTGAGTGCCGGCCCTAACAGCAGAGCTGTGACGTCACCGCTGTGCTGTACTTTCACTTTACGGCCGGCGCTCACTCAGTCAGTGGCAGTGCAGGAAGCGGACGCCGGGGGACGCGAAGGTGAGTATGTAGTGTTTGTTTTTTTTACATTTTACACTGGTAACCAGGGTAAACATCGGGTTACTAAGCGCGGCCCTGCGCTTAGCAACCCGATGTTTACCCTGGTTACCAGTGTAAAACATCGCTGGCATCGTTGCTTTTGGTGTCAAACACGACGATACACGCCGGTCTAACGACCAAATAAAGTTCTGAACTTTCAGCAACGACCAGCGATATCACAGCAGGATCCTGATCGCTGCTGCCTGTCAAACTCAACGATATCGCTAGCCAGGACGCTGCAACATCACGGATCGCTAGCGATATCGTTTAGTGTGAAGGTACCTTAAGCTCGGTTCTGCACCCATATCTCTGTAGGAAGCTCGGTTCTGCTCCAATATCTCCAGAGTAAACTCTGTTCTGTTCCCGTATCTACATACCAGCCTGTTTTTAAAGCCTGTTATCTCTACTTCTTCAATGCAATGGCCAGATGTAAGCAGGGAAAAGGAGGGACACCGCGACTCGAGGGCCACTACCTTGTGATTGCCCCCCAGGCTGAAAAGTGCCAGCCAGCCCCTGGTACAAAGACCTTTCTGATGATCTTTTTAATCATAGACCGGTGACAGGGACAAGGGGGCATCCTCTACGTCTGGAGGAAAAAAGGTTTAAGCAAAATAACAGACGCGGATTCTTTACTGTAAGAGCAGTGAGACTATGGAACTCTCTGCCGTATGATGATGTAATGAGTGATTCATTACTTAAATTTAAGAGGGGACTGGATACCTGTTATGATCCTTAGTGGCTGAGGATCACAGAACTGACTAGCTAAGTAACTGAACATAGAACGAGCTCTAGGGAGGTGGTAACTGGACTGACCACAATCCTGATTCTAACCAAACACACTAAAGGTAGCCGGTGAATGTGCCTGAATTCCTAGATGTCACGACGCAGCCTGAGAAACTAGCTACCCCTAGAGATAGAAAGTAAGACCTCACTTGCCTCAGAGAAATAACCCCAAAGATATAGAAAGCCCCCCAACAAATAATAACGGTGAGGTAAGGGGAAAATACAAACGAAGAAATGAAAACAGATTCAGCAAATGAGGCCCGCTAGTACTAGATAGCAGAAGACAGATAGGAAACTGTCCGGTCAGTAGAAAACCCTATACAAAATATCCACACTGAGAGTTCAAGAACCCCCACACCAACTAACGGTGTGAGGGGAGAAACTCAGCCCTCTAGAGCTACCAGCAAGCAAGGAAATCAAATATTAGCAAGCTGGACAAGGAGAGATAATAAACCAAGAAACATATTGAACACTGATGATCAAAAAATGAACAAACAGAAACTTAGCTTCTCTTGGAGAGACTGATAACGAAGGTAGTCAGGAGAGATCAAAATAGCACTGAATACATCGACAGCAGGCAACAACTGAAAGTCCAGGTGAGCTAATTAGGAAACCAACCAGCAGATAACGAGACAGCTGATCCCAGCCACAGACCTGCAGAATGACAAAAAGAGCCACCAGAGGGAGCCCAAAGATAGCACTCACACAGTACCACTTGTGACCACAAGAGGGAGCCCAAAAACAGAGTTCACAACAGTACCCCCCCTTGAGGAGGGGTCACCGAACCCTCATCAAAACCCCCAGGGCGATCAGGATGAGCAACATGGAAGGCATGAACCAAATCGGCCGCATGAACTTCAGAGATGACAACCCAGGAATTATCCTCCTGACCATAGCCCTTCCACTTAACCAAATACAGAAGCCTCCATCTAGAAATGCGAGAATCCAAGATCTTCTCCACTACGTACTCCAATTCTCCCTCAACCAGCACCGGAGCAGGGGGCTCAACAGAAGGAACCACAGGCACCACATACCTCCGCAACAAAGACCTATGGAACACATTATGAATGGCAAACGACGCTGGGAAGTCCAAACGAAATGACACAGGGTTAAGGATTTCCAAAATCTTATAAGGACCGATGAAGCGAGGCTTGAACTTAGGAGAGGAGACCTTCATAGGAACATACCGAGAAGACAGCCATACCAAATCCCCAACACGAAGTCGGGGACCCACACCGCGACGGCGGTTGGCAAAGCGCTGAGCCTTCTCCTGTGACAACTTCAAATTGTCCACCACATGGTTCCAAATCTGCTGCAACCTATCCACCACAGAATCCACCCCAGGACAGTCAGACGGCTCCACCTGACCCAAGGAAAAACGAGGATGAAAGCCAGAATTACAAAAAAAAGGTGAAACCAAAGTAGCAGAACTAGCCCGATTATTAAGGGCAAACTCGGCCAATGGCAAAAAAGTAACCCAATCATCCTGATCAGCAGAAACAAAACATCTTAAATAAGTTTCCAAGGTCTGATTAGTTCGCTCGGTTTGGCCATTCATCTGAGGATGGAAGGCAGATGAAAAAGACAAATGACTGCCCATCTTAGCACAAAAGATCCGCCAAAATCTGGACACAAACTGGGATCCTCTGTCAGACACAATATTTTCAGGGATGCCGTGCAAGCGAACCACATTCTGAAAAAATAGAGGAACCAAATCGGAGGAGGAAGGCAACTTAGGCAAGGGCACCAAATGGACCATTTTAGAAAAACGATCACACACCACCCAGATGACAGACATTCTCTGAGAGACTGGAAGATCCAAAATAAAATCCATGGAAATGTGCGTCCAAGGCCTCTTCGGGACAGGCAAAGGCAAAAGCAAACCGCTGGCATGAGAACAGCAAGGCTTAGCCCGAGCACAAATCCCACAGGACTGCACAAAGGAACGCACATTGTTGTGGATTCTGTTTGTGGGCTCCCTCTGGTGGTTACTGCTGGTACTGGGTGACTTTGGTGGGTTGCGGCCTTTGGTTTCCACCTGTCCATCAGAGGCTGGGTGTTTCCTATTTTACCTGGCCTTTCTGTCATTCCCTTGCCGGCTATCAATGTATTCAGATGTGCTCTGTTTGGTTCCTGCCTACCTGCTCCCAGATCTTTCAGGATAAGCTAAGTGCTGATTTTCAGTTGTTTGTTTTTTTTTGTCCAGCTTGCTTATTATGTCTCTATGCTAGCTGGTAGCTCTAGTGGACTGAGGTTCTCCCCATGTGCCATGAGTTGGCACATGGGTTCTTGTAATCTCAGGATGTTTTTTTTTTTATTAGGGTTTTTTGCTGACCGCTCAGACCCCTTTTGTATCGTTGTGCTTTCTAGTTTACAGCGGGCCTCTATTTGCTAAACCTATATATATCATCTCTATGTGTGTGCCTTCCTCTCATTTCACCGTCAATACATGTGGGGGGCAACTAAACCTTTTGGGGTTCATTCCTCTGGAGGCAAGTGAGGTCTTTATTTCTCTGCAGTGCTAGTTAGCTCTTAGGCTGGTGCGTGGCGTCTAGAACCAATGTAGGCACGCTCCCTGGCTATCTCTAGTTGCGTTTGTCAGGCGTAGGGCAGCGGTCAGCCCAGGTTCCATCACCCTAGAGCTCGTCCGTTATATATTTGTATCTTGCTTGTCCTGTGCTATCCCTAGCCATTGGGATTCATGACAGTATAGCCGGCCCACAAAGTGTTAATTGTTGGGGCTGAAGCAGGAGAAAAAGAAGTGTTTAAGGGAATTTTTTTTTTTTTTTTTCCTTCAGAGTTTTGCTGCCTAGCCCTTAATTGCTGTCTAGCTGCTTCTTACCTCCTCTTAACCCTTGAATGGCTCTGATCTTAGCTGTTTAACATGGATGTCCAGAGTTTGGCTTCCAGCCTGAGTAATCTCGCGGCAAAAGTTCAAAACATACAGGATTTTGTTGTTCACACTCCCATGTCTGAACCTAGAATTCCTATTCCAGAGTTCTTCTCTGGAGATAGATCTACCTTCCTGAATTTCAGGAACAATTGTAAATTGTTTCTTTCTTTAAAATCACGCTCCTCTGGAGACCCTGCTCAACAGGTCAGGATTGTAATATCTTTCCTGCGGGGCGACCCTCAGAATTGGGCATTTGCATTGGCACCAGGGGATCCTGCATTGCTCAGTGTGGATGCGTTTTTTCTGGCATTGGGATTGCTCTATGAGGAACCCAACCTGGAGATTCAGGCTGAAAAGGCTTTGTTAGCCCTCTCTCAGGGGCATGATGAAGCGGAAATATATTGTCAAAAATTTCGGAAATGGTCGGTGCTTACTCAGTGGAATGAGTGCGCCCTGGCTGCAAACTTCAGAAATGGTCTTTCTGAGGCCATTAAGGATATTATGGTGGGGTTCCCTACGCCTACAGGTCTGAATGAGTCTATGGCTATGGCCATTCAGATTGATCGGCGTTTACGGGAGCGCAAACCCGTGCACCAGTTGGCGGTGTCTTCTGAACAGGCACCTGAGACTATGCAATGTGATAGAATTCAGTCCAGAAGTGAACGGCAAAATTATAGGCGGAAAAATGGATTGTGTTTTTATTGTGGTGATTCAGCTCATGTTATATCAGCATGCTCTAAACGCACAAAAAAGCTTGATAAATCTATTGCCATTGGTACTCTGCAGCCTAAGTTCATTTTGTCTGTGACTCTGATTTTTTCACTGTCTTCCATTTCCGTTGATGCCTATGTGGATTCGGGCGCTGCCCTGAGTCTTATGGATTGGTCATTTGCTAAACGCTGCGGTTTTAGTCTGGAGCCTCTGGAAGTTCCTATTCCTCTGAAGGGAATTGACTCTACACCATTGGCTATGAATAAACCGCAGTATTGGACACAAGTGACCATGCGCATGACTCCCGTTCATCAGGAGGTGATTCGCTTCCTTGTACTGTATAATTTACATGATGTACTAGTGCTGGGTCTGCCATGGTTACAAACTCATAATCCTGTCCTGGACTGGAAAACAATGTCTGTGTTAAGCTGGGGATGTCAGGGGGTTCATGATGATGCACCTCCGATTTCAATCGCTTCATCTACTCCTTCTGAGATCCCTGAGTTTTTGTCTGACTATAGGGATGTTTTTGAGGAGCCTAAGCTCAATTTGCTCCCTCCTCATAGAGATTGTGACTGTGCTATAGAATTGATTCCTGGCAGTAAGTTCCCTAAGGGTCGTTTATTTAATCTGTCACTGCCAGAGCATACTGCTATGCAGAATTATATTAAGGAGTCCTTGGAAAAGGGACATATTCGTCCATCTTCGTCCCCTCTGGGAGCAGGTTTTTTTTTCGTGGCAAAAAAAGATGGTTCCCTGAGGCCTTGTATAGATTATCGCCTTCTGAATAAGATTACAGTCAAATATCAGTATCCATTGCCATTATTGACTGATTTGTTTGCTCGCATTAAGGGGGCTAGGTGGTTCACTAAGATAGATCTTCGCGGTGCGTATAATTTGGTGCGGATAAAACAGGGTGATGAGTGGAAAACCGCATTTAATACGCCTGAGGGCCATTTTGAGTATTTGGTAATGCCTTTTGGACTCTCCAATGCTCCGTCAGTCTCTCAGTCCTTTATGCACAATATTTTCCGTGAATATCTGGATAAGTTTATGATTGTGTATTTGGATGATATTTCGGTGTTTTCTGATGACTGGGAGTCTCATGTTCTACAGGTCAGGAAGGTGTTTCAGGTTCTGCGGGCCAATTCTCTGTTTGTGAAGGGCTCAAAGTGTCTCTTCGGAGTCCAGAAGATTTCTTTTTTGGGGTACATTTTTTCTCCTTCTACTATTGAGATGGATCCCGTCAAGGTTCAGGCAATTTGTGACTGGACACAACCTACATCTGTTAAGAGCCTACAGAAGTTCTTGGGGTTTGCTAATTTTTATCGTCGGTTCATTGCTAATTTTTCCAGTATTGTTAAACCTTTGACTGATTTGACTAAAAAGGGTGCTGATGTTGCTAATTGGTCTCCTGCGGCCGTGGGGGCCTTTCAGGAACTTAAGCGCCGGTTTTCTTCTGCTCCTGTGTTGTGTCAACCAGATGTTTCACTTCCTTTTCAGGTTGAGGTTGATGCTTCCGAGATTGGAGCGGGGGCGGTTTTGTCACAGAGAAGTTCTAATGGCTCGGTGATGAAGCCATGTGCATTCTTCTCTAGAAAATTCTCGCCCGCCGAGCGCAATTATGATGTGGGTAATCGGGAGCTTTTGGCCATGAAGTGGGCATTTGAGGAGTGGCGTCATTGGCTTGAGGGTGCTAAACATCGTGTGGTGGTCTTGACTGATCACAAGAATCTCATTTACCTTGAGTCTGCCAGGCGTTTGAATCCTAGACAGGCTCGTTGGTCGTTGTTTTTTTCTCGTTTCAATTTCGTGGTTTCATACCTGCCAGGTTCAAAGAATGTGAAGGCAGATGCTCTTTCCAGGAGTTTTGTGCCTGACTCTCCTGGAGACGCTGGGCCTACTGGTATCCTTAGGGATGGGGTAATATTGTCCGCCGTATCCCCAGACTTGCGACGTGCATTGCAGGAGTTTCAGGTGGATAAACCGGATCGTTGTCCACCAGAAAGACTGTTTGTTCCGGATGATTGGACCAGTAGAGTTATCTCCGAGGTCCATTCTTCTGTGTTGGCTGGTCATCCTGGAATATTTGGTACTAGAGACTTGGTGGCCAGGTCTTTTTGGTGGCCTTCCTTGTCTAGGGATGTGCGTACCTTTGTGCAGTCTTGTGAAGTGTGTGCTCGAGCTAAGCCTTGCTGTTCTCGGGCCAGTGGGTTGTTGTTATCCTTGCCCATCCCGAAGAGGCCTTGGACGCACATTTCCATGGATTTTATTTCTGATCTCCCGGTTTCACAGAAAATGTCCGTTATCTGGGTTGTGTGTGACCGCTTTTCTAAGATGGTTCATTTGGTGCCCTTGCCTAAGTTGCCTTCCTCCTCTGAGTTGGTCCCTTTATTTATTCAGAACGTGGTTCGTTTGCATGGGATTCCGGAGAATATCGTTTCTGACAGGGGATCCCAGTTTGTGTCTAGATTTTGGCGGACGTTTTGTGCCAAGATGGGCATTGATTTGTCTTTCTCGTCTGCATTCCATCCTCAGACGAATGGCCAGACGGAGCGAACTAATCAGACCTTGGAAACTTATTTGAGGTGTTTTGTTTCTGCTGATCAAGATGACTGGGTTGCTTTTTTGCCACTGGCCGAATTTGCTCTTAATAATCGGGCTAGTTCTGCCACGTTGGTCTCTCCTTTTTTTTGTAATTCGGGGTTTCATCCTCGTTTTTCCTCTGGTCAGTTGGAGTCTTCGGATTGTCCTGGAGTGGACGTGGTGGTGGACAGGCTACATCAGATTTGGAATCAGGTGGTGGACAATTTGAAGTTATCTCAGGAGAAGACTCAGCAGTTTGCTAATCGCCGTCGCCGCGTGGGTCCCCGACTTCTTGTTGGGGATTTGGTGTGGTTGTCTTCTCGTTTTGTCCCTATGAAGGTCTCTTCTCCTAAGTTCAAGCCTCGGTTCATCGGTCCTTATAGGATCTCGGAGATTCTTAACCCTGTATCTTTTCGTTTGGATCTCCCAGCATCGTTTGCTATTCATAATGTGTTCCATCGGTCGTTGTTGCGGAGGTATGAGGTGCCCGTTGTTCCTTCGGTTGAGCCTCCTGCTCCGGTGCTGGTGGAGGGAGAATTGGAGTATGTTGTTGAGAAGATCTTGGATTCTCGTGTTTCCAGACGCAAACTCCAGTATTTGGTTAAGTGGAAGGGTTATGGTCAGGAGGATAATTCCTGGGTGGTCGCCTCCGATGTTCATGCGACTGATTTGGTCCGCGCCTTCCATAGAGCTCACCCTGATCGCCCTGGGGGTTCTCGTGAGGGTTCGGTGACCCCTCCTCAAGGGGGGGGTACTGTTGTGGATTCTGTTTGTGGGCTCCCTCTGGTGGTTACTGCTGGTACTGGGTGACTTTGGTGGGTTGCGGCCTTTGGTTTCCACCTGTCCATCAGAGGCTGGGTGTTTCCTATTTTACCTGGCCTTTCTGTCATTCCCTTGCCGGCTATCAATGTATTCAGATGTGCTCTGTTTGGTTCCTGCCTACCTGCTCCCAGATCTTTCAGGATAAGCTAAGTGCTGATTTTCAGTTGTTTGGTTTTTTTTGTCCAGCTTGCTTATTATGTCTCTATGCTAGCTGGTAGCTCTAGTGGACTGAGGTTCTCCCCATGTGCCATGAGTTGGCACATGGGTTCTTGTAATCTCAGGATGGTTTTTTTTTGATTAGGGTTTTTTGCTGACCGCTCAGACCCCTTTTGTATCGTTGTGCTTTCTAGTTTACAGCGGGCCTCTATTTGCTAAACCTATATATATCATCTCTATGTGTGTGCCTTCCTCTCATTTCACCGTCAATACATGTGGGGGGCAACTAAACCTTTTGGGGTTCATTCCTCTGGAGGCAAGTGAGGTCTTTATTTCTCTGCAGTGCTAGTTAGCTCTTAGGCTGGTGCGTGGCGTCTAGAACCAACGTAGGCACGCTCCCTGGCTATCTCTAGTTGCGTTTGTCAGGCGTAGGGCAGCGGTCAGCCCAGGTTCCATCACCCTAGAGCTCGTCCGTTATATATTTGTATCTTGCTTGTCCTGTGCTATCCCTAGCCATTGGGATTCATGACAGCACATCCCGCGACAAGGAAGGCCACCAGAAGGATCTAGCCACCAAATCTCTGGTACCAAAAATCCCAGGTTGACCTGCCAACACCGAAGAATGAACCTCGGAAATAACTCTGCTGGTCCATCTATCTGGGACAAACAGTCTCTCTGGTGGACAACGGTCAGGTCTATCCGCCTGAAATTCCTGCAGCACTCATCACAAATCAGGGGAAATGGCAGACAAAATCACTCCCTCTCTGAGGATACCAGCCGGCTCTGAAACTCCCGGAGAGTCAGGCACAAAACTCCTAGAAAGAGCATCAGCCTTCACATTCTTCGAACCAGGCAGGTACGAGACCACAAAATCGAAACGGGAGAAAAACAATGACCAACGAGCCTGTCTATGATTCAGCCGCTTGGCAGACTCGAGATAGATCACATTTTTGTGATCAGTCAAGACCACCACACGTTGCTTAGCTCCCTCGAGCCAATGTCGCCACTCCTCAAATGCCCACTTCATAGCCAACAACTCCCGATTACCAACATCATAATTCCGCTCGGCAGGCGAAAACTTTCTTGAAAAGAAGGCACAAGGCTTCATCACAGAGCAATCAGAGCTTCTCTGTGACAAAACAGCCACTGCTCCAATCTCAGAAGCATCAACCTCGACCTGAAAAGGAAGAGAGATATCAGGCTGACATAAAACTAGAGCCGAAGAAAACCGGCGCTTCAGCTCCTGAAAGGCTTCCACGGCCGCAGAAGACCAATTAGTCACATCAGAATCCTTCTTGGTCAAATCCGTCAAGGGTTTAACCACGCCAGAAAAATTAGCAATGAAGCGACGGTAAAAATTAGCAAAACCCAAGAACTTCTGAAGACTCTTAACAGATGTAGGCCGAGTCCAGTCATGAATAGCCTGGACCTTGACTGGGTCCATCTCAATAGTAGAAGGAGAAAAAATAAAACCCAAAAAGGAAACCTTCTGTACTCCGAAGAGACATTTTGAGCCCTTCACAAATAAGGCATTAGCACGCAGGACCAGAAATACCATCCTGACCTGCTTCACATGGGACTCCCAATCCTCAGAAAAGACCAAAATATTCTCGGAAGATGTCATGCATGAAGGACTGAAACACAGAAGGAGCATTAGAGAGTCCAAAAGGCATCACCAAGTACTCAAAATGGCCTTCGGGCGTATTAAATGCTGTTTTCCATTCATCCCCCTGCTTAATACGCACAAGGTTATACGCACCACGAAGATCTATCTTGGTGAACCAACTGGACCCCTTAATCCGAGCAAACAGATCAGACAATAATGGCAAAGGATACTGAAATTTGACCGTGATTTTATTTAGAAGACGATAATCTATACAAGGTCTCAGAGAACCATCCTTCTTGGCCACAAAAAAGAATCCTGCACCAAGAGGGGATGAGGACGGCCAAATATGTCCCTTCTCCAAAGACTCCTTTATATAACTCCACATAGCGGCATGTTCTGGTACAGACAAATTAAAAAGTCGTCCCTTAGGGAACTTACTACCAGGAATCAAATTTATAGCACAATCACAATCCCTATGAGGAGGCAGGGCACCGGATCTGGGCTCACCAAATACATCCTGGTAGTCCGACAAAAACTCAGGGACCTCAGAAGGAGTGGAAGAAGCAATGGACACCAAAGGCGCATCGCCATGAATCCCCTGGCAACCCCAACTTGACACAGACATAGCTTTCCAATCCAGAACTGGATTATGGGCCTGCAACCATGGCAGACCCAAAACGACAACATCATGCAAATTATGCAGCACAAGAAAGCGAATCACCTCCTAATGTACAGGAGTCATGCACATGGTCACTTGAATCCAATACTGAGGCTTATTCTCAGCCAATGGTGTAGCATCAATTCCCCTCAGTGGAATAGGGAATTTTAAAGGCTCCAGGACCAAACCACAGCGCCTGGCAAACGACAAATCCATCAGATTCAGGGCAGCACCTGAATCCACAAAAGCCATAACCGAGTAGGATGACAAAGAACAAATTAAAGTAACAGACAAAATGAATTTAGGCTGTATAGTACCAATGGTGACAGATTTAGCGATTTTTTTTAAGCGCTTAGAGCATGCTGAGATAACATGAGTAGAATCACCACAGTAAAAGCACAACCCATTTTGACGTCTATGACTTTGCCGCTCAATTCTGGTCAGAATTCTGTCACATTGCATAGACTCAGGTCTCTGTTCAGAAAACACCGCCAGATGGTGCGCAGATTTGCGTTCCCGCAAACACCGATCAATCTGAATGGCGAAAGCCATTGAGTCATTCAGACTTGCAGGCGTGGGGAACCCCACCATAACATTCTTAATGGCTTCAGAAAGAACTTCTCTGAAATTTGCAGCCAGGGCACACTCATTCCATTGAGTAAGCACTGACCATTTCCTAAATTTTTGACAATACACCTCTGCTTCATCCTGTCCCTGAGATAGGGCCAGCAAAGCCTTTTCTGCCTGGTTCTCAAGATTAGGTTCCTCATAAAGCAGTACAAGCGCCAGAAAAAACGCTTCCACATTCAGCAATGCAGGATCTCCTGGCGCCAGGGAGAAAGCCCAATCCTGAGGTTCGCCACGTAACAAGGAGATAACAATTTTAACTTGCTGAGCGGAATCACCAGAGGAACGAGGTCTCAAGGAAAGAAATAATTTACAATTATTCTTAAAATTCAGAAACCTAGATCTATCTCCAGAAAACAACTCAGGAATAGGTATTTTTGGCTCTGACATAGGACTGTGAACAACAAAATCCTGAATGCTTTGCACCCTTGCAGCAAGATGATCCACACTAGAAGTCAGACTCTGAATATCCATGTCTGCAGCTGAACTCAAAGCCACCCAGAGATTAAGGGGATGAGAGAAGCTGGACAGATGCAGCAAAGGGAGAAAAAAAAAATTGCACTCAGGACTTCTCTTATCCCACTTCTGCGATGCATTAAACACTCTTTGGCCTGCTGTACTGTTATGATCCTTAGTGGCTGAGGATCACAGAACTGACAAGCTAAGTAACTGAACATAGAACGAGCTCTAGGGAGGTGGTAACTGGACTGACCGCAATCCTAATTCTAACCAAACACACTAAAGGTAGCCGGTGAACGTGCCTGAATTCCTAGACGTCACGATGCAGCCTGAGAAACTAGCTACCCCTAGAGATAGAAAGTAAGACCTCGCTTGCCTCAGAGAAATAACCCCAAAGATATAGAAAGCCCCCCAACAAATAATAACGGTGAGGTAAGGGGAAAATACAAACGAAGAAATGAAAACAGATTCAGCAAATGAGGCCCGCTAGTACTAGATAGCAGAAGACAGATAGGAAACTGTGCGGTCAGTAGAAAACCCTATACAAAATATCCACGCTGAGAGTTCAAGAACCCCCACACCAACTAACGGTGTGAGGGGAGAAACTCAGCCCTCTAGAGCTACCAGCAAGCAAGGAAATCAAATATTAGCAAGCTGGACAAGGACAGATAATAAACCAAGAAACATATTGAACACTGATGATCAAAAAATGAACAAACAGAAACTTAGCTTCTCTTGGAGAGACTGATAACGAAGGTAGTCAGGAGAGATCAAAATAGCACTGAATACATCGACAGCAGGCAACAACTGAAAGTCCAGGTGAGCTAAATAGGAAACCAACCAGCAGATAACGAGACAGCTGATCCCAGCCACAGACCTGCAGAATGACAAAAAGAGACACCAGAGGGAGCGCAAAGATAGCACTCACACAGTACCACTTGTGACCACAAGAGGGAGCCCAAAAACAGAGTTCACAACAGATACCTTTCTGGAAAAATATAATGTTGCAGGGTATATATATTAGATTCCTTGATAAGGCGTTGATCCAGGGAACTTGTCTGATTGCCGTATGTGGGGTCGGGAAGGAATTTTTTTCCCCAAGGTGGAGCTTACTCTTACCACATGGTTTTTTTTTGCCTTCCCCTGGATCAACATGTTAGGGCATGTTAGGCTATGGGTTGAACTAGATGGACTTAAAGTCTTTCTTCAACCTTAATAACTATGTAACTTTGTAACTATGTAAATGCAAGTAATATCCCCCTTCATAAATAGTAATTGAAATTTCTATTGTTGCCTAAAAGCCTCTTCCATATGCCTTCAGGTTGACCCCTCTAGAAAAAAAAACAGGATCCATTCTTTATACGCAGACTCCTTTCTGGTTTCCTGACTTGAACTATCCTTACAATACATGGATTGCCATTCACCTTAAATAGAATCTGTGACTAGGTTTTTTTTCCCCCTATCTGAGAGTAGTATGATGTAGGAGACCCTGTTTCCAGCAATGTGTTTTTTTCTGAGCTGTTTTTTTCTGAGCTGAGCTATTTTAATATAATCACTGGTAACTCTGCTGCAGATCTATTAGTTTTGAGAATGTTAAGGTCTGTATAACCCCAACTACACCACTGATTGGCAGCTTTCTGCCCATGTGCAGTGTGCACAGAAATCTGCCAATCAGTGTGTGGGGGGGGGGGTGATTGGACCAGAAGGCACAAGACACCAAGTCCTCTTGCGATAATGTCCTACTTATGAAAATAGTGATTATACTAGTCTACTTGAATATAAAGGGAAATCAATCTGAAAATCAATTACATAATGATGTTGTACCCCTAAAAATCAGGTGGCATAGCTATTCAGCACCAAAAGTCAGATAAATAAGCCATGGCCTTCTAAACTATTGATCTTTCCTTCAAAAAGTAGCAACACACTTCCTTTTGGTCAAAGTTCCTTACTTTTCTTGGATGGGCTGTAAAATCTATTAAAAACCTACAGTGTATTTTATAAGGTATAAGGTGCTTTATGTACCAAGTAATATTTTGTGTGTGTCAATTAAACACTTTACAACATTTTTATGCAGCCAGAGAATTGGAAAGTTGTGTAATCTCCTGTATCAAAAGAAATAGAAGTGTGATCTTAGACTGCCTAGTATTGAATGATACTAGACAGCAATACTTTCCATAGATGGCTGGATTTAGCTATTACCAGAGATTTGCCTTTGTGAGTGGAGTTGAAATACATAAAAATGATCTCAACAACTCATATAGGATAAAATATAACTTTTACTTCTTATCTTAAAAGCCTTAAGCTTCCATTAAAAATGCAGAGTTCATAGTACAAACAAACATACAGATAACTGTGGAAATTAGCGCTGAAGATCCTATTCGGAAAACTATACCCTATAGCCCTGATCTGTTATTCAGGAATATTCAAATAGGGTACAACAGCACAGAACCTCTATGGTCACTAATATCCTGTAGCATAAGCATAGCGCATCATTACTACCATCAAAGTAAGAACCTTGGACATGTGACACCACTAAGAGGTTTTTTCATTCCAGTCTAGCAGTAAAAACCATAATCATTTATACACTGCCGTCTGGAATACAACAATGGTTTCACACTTGCCAAAATTACATTGATATTCAGTCTATCCAAGACTCATCCGTAACCTTAATAGGCTCACTAAAAAACCATTGGTTGTAGCTGGTTTATGCAGAAATAATAAAGAACGATCTCACCCGCATCAAGCCATAGTCATTCGCTGTACTCTATTATACTGGTGGCGGTGGATGTTCTCCCCTTTTGTCCCGACGCATTTCATTTTCAACTCCTCAGGGGATATCAGCAGGGTTAATATAGTGTATCCGTCCAGCCGACGCTGCCTATCCATGCGCGTGTGTATTTGCTGGCATATGCTCCTGAGTGTTATATGTGACATGTTCAGTGATTTCCAAAATGGAGCAGCTAGTAAATAGGGAGTACCCTGTATATTTATTAGGTTCTACCTGGCTGCTGATCTGTGGTGGTGTGTGATCTGCCTCCATGCGTACTGTACATGTTATCTGCATCTTTTAACCCACTATCTCTGTATTCCTTGTTATAATATTTTATATATTTAATAAAGATTTTTGTCTATTTTGGACGCTTTTTTGCACCTACTTGTTTGTAGTCTTTTGCTTTAGGATATTAGTGACCATAGAGGTTCTGTGCTGTTGTACCCTATTTGAATATTCCTGAATAACAGATCAGGGCTATAGGGTATAGTTTTCCGAATAGGATCTTCAGCGCTAATTTCCACAGTTATCTGTATCTGTATGTTTGTTTGTACTATGCACTCTGCATTTTTAATGGGAGCTTAAGGCTTTTAAGATAAGAAGTAAAAGTTATATTTTATCCTATATGAGTTGTTGATATAATTTTCTGGGATAATACCATCGGCTGAATAATACATAAAAATGATCAATTCATTTTTAAAAACACTGACCCACATAAAGTCAGAGATTTTAAAATGATCAAAAATCCATTTCATAATCCATACTCTGAGGCCAAAGAGTTTTTAGTGAATTTTTGATGTTGTAGATTTTCTTCACCAGTTCTGCACCCATTAAGTAAAATAGGGTGGACCCGTTGATGCGATCAGTGCACGAAACGGCCGTCGTCCACCTTCTTCTCCCTGCACCCCTCAAATTACCTGCCGTTCCAATGAACTGAATTTGTTTAAGCCTTTTATGGAGCAATAAAGACTATGATATAAATGCAAAAGGGTGAGTGCTGCACTTTTTCTTCTATTTCCAAGTAAAATAAGTTACTTACATTTTTTCAAAAATATGAAGAGTAAAAAAAGGCACCAAAAACTCATCTTGGGAATAAAGACTAACTGTTTTGTTAGCATCTAAGGCCTCAGAAGAAATTTACGTTCTCCATCTCTTTGTCCCCCTGCTGCACTGCTCCCTTTCTTAGGTTAAGTTCACAGTGTATAAAAAAAATTAGCTGATTTTCAGCCAAAATCAAAAGATGTTATTTCTTCTGTATTATCATCTGTATGCAATCTGTAATGCATTTGGGTTTTTATATTAGCAGTTTCCTTCTGTTTGCTAAAGTATTGCATTGTATTTGTAAAAATTGAATGCTATACGGTTTACTCATATTTGATCAATCTTTGGTGCAGCCATGGATTTAAGAGTTCAAGTCTCATCTGAAATACAGAAGAGTTTGCATGCTTCATTTTTTTTTCACATGGACATTTAGTCGGTTCTAAACAGCCCCATGGAATAATATTGGTCTGATTGCTGTCTATTTTTTTCACAGAAAGCACTTGTACAAAAATATGGTCATGTGACTGTAGACTTAGTCTCAATCCAATAAATGTTCTAACTCGGTTTGGCCTTTCCCCTGGTCAAAAGAAGTCAGTATATTTTCAAATTATCTAAGGCACCAGAGTAGTTTTAAATGGAAAAATGTAACTTTAATTTAAGTCTTAAATTTACATAGCCACAGTAAAAAGCCATGGTAGTGTTTCTGTCATGTTTGACCTTTCTTAAAGGAAAAATTACAAAGATAAAATACAGCTACAATACACAAGTGACACATAGGCATACTGTAAAATGTCAGACATTTTACAGTATGTCTCGCTCATATCTATTTTTGCAGCACAGTGGCTCAGTGCTTAGCATTGTTACCTTTCAGTGCTGGTGTCCTGGGCTTGATCTCCTTGATATCTCAGGTGTCTCAATCCCCATCTCCATACCTGCGGTCTGTTTTCAATGTCTACTTAACCTAGTGCATGAAAAATTAAAGTTGTTTTCAGCTTACCCTTTGTAGATTCCCAGCAGAGTCGATGGGAAGAAGCTCGAGATCACGTCGCTGCCAGATGCTGAGGCAAGATGCAATTGTGTGGGAAAAGATCCAGCTTCAGCAGATAAAATCAAAAGTTGTTATTAAGTTCATTAAAACAGGCATTACTCTGTTGTGACAAAGTAGTTTAGTGATGCTAAGAACAGACGCAGAGTTTGAAACGTGTTCAGTTCCTCATTCTTCTGGTACTCTTCCTTTTGCCACACCGGCTATCACAACTTTGTCACAACATAAAAATGCCTGTTTTAATGGACTTAATAAAAACTTTTGATTTTATCTGCTAAAGCTGAATCTTTTCCCACACACATGCATCTACTCAACCTAATACAAAAGGCAGTTGCTGTTCTTCTCACTCAGATCCAGGGCTGGAGGAGAAGTAATCAGAATATCTCCTAATTGAAACTCCTTAGCTGGTTGAGAAGACGGAAGGGAAACACTATCACTCCCAATCTCTGAAGCAATAGCATATGAAGGATGTGACGCTGCTCAATATCTCATAACCTATGGTCATGTGGTGACGCATCACCTGGTCTAATCTACTCAATAGGGCATATCTATGTTGCCAGCTGTGTTACTATTGGCCATAGGAGAAAAGGGACGGTGACAAATAACCTCATATTTATATCAAATGAAAAATATTCATCTCACTCTCTTTCAACTACAGACATGCCCACCAGTATGCCACAGGTCAAGAAACGTCCAGTCACCATCAGTTGTCATATCCTTCCACCCACCTTAGGTTCCATTGACAATTGGAAATGTATGCATGATGATAATGAGATACAATAGTCCTTTTTCCCAAAAAATGTATGCCATTACATCACACTTTCTCAACACAACTCTTTTGTGAATGGGGAAACAATGAGAGTTGTTAAATATATTTCCCAGGTTCTGGGTGCCATGGGGAGCAGTAACAAATCACTCTGTGTTATAAGAGTATTATGATACAGAGTTGGAGCAGCAATTTAAATATTTGTTCTGTGCAGTGAAAAGCTTAGGTACATCTCTGTTTAATGGTAATATACTGGTTTTGTTTCTGGTAGGGGCTTACAGAAGCACTCCTACATACTTTTTGAACACATAATGCTACCGCACCATCAGTATTCTTGCATTATACTCTACTGCACATTGAAATACCGAATCCAAAGAAAATCATGAAAGTATGGAAATCACATGATGAGAGACATATTAAAGATGTACAAATTATGAAAAAATGAAATCAACATTTTTGAAACATCTTGATTTCTTTGGTATGGAGAATTTAAAAATACATTCACTTAGGAACTTTGGCTACTATCACTGAAGTTATTAAGGGATGGCTGTGGAATGTTCTGCCATGCTGAATGCACTTCAGCAGTCAAATCCTCAAGATCCTCTACTGGCAGATCTTTTTACAATTGCTGACTTGTGATGTACAAATGTGCTAGATTGGAGACAAGTCATGAAATACTGCAGGTAAAAGGAGCACATTTAGGCCTTTCAAGCTGCTCAATGTTGTGGAGTGTAATTTCTAAGTTCCAGCTAAGTTTTACATCTACTTTTTGTACTCTTTCATTATAAAAAACTGTGTTAGGTTTCCCCAGTCTGACCCCCATTCCAGAGCTTTATTTTCTCTGTAGATAGAAAAGAAACGTGACTTGATTACATCAGCATCTATCATACCTTATATCATAGCTCTCTCTTCCTCTTCCTACTAAACTCAGGCCTTCTTTTTCCTCTGTAAGCCATCCAATGCAAATGAAAGTTGCTGACAAGATATTGATTTCTGTCTTATCTAAGTGACCATGAATGCAGCAATATAGGAGGTCTTGAATTTGTATATATTTGAATGATCTGGTCTACGGCATGATTTTAATATATGCGTCTAGTCTGGAATCTGAATATAATTTAGGAGTCTGATCTGGGGTGAGATACTAATATCTGAAAGTATTCAAAAGGTAAGGTCTGGGGTCTGAGTTTAACAGAGAGGACTGATCCAGTGACCTGATTGTCATGTAAGGAGTCTAAATTAATTTAGACAGCGTTCTATATAAGACGTGTCACTCTAAAGGCCACTTAAATTCTTGCTTCAGCCTAATGCTCAAGGTTCATTTTCTTGATTCCTTTACATTTAGAGGTAAGAAGAAATCAACTTGGATGCTGCTAATAGCATATATTGTATGCCACATTAACAGGTATACACAAGGAATACAAAAGAGTGTCTACATTATTATTTAATAATCGCTTATGCTGCACAACATAGGCAGAAAAATGCTGGATTTTTTTTAATGCACCAAGGTCATTCTGTGTATATATTGTATTAATGCTTTTAAGACTTTGCATTAAATACAAAGCACACTTCAACAAAGTCTGTAAAAACAACCCTCCTGCTGCTGTATATTATGTTCTTTAAATGCATAATTTCGTACTACTGCATTTACTTGACATTGCCACATGGCTGACATTTCTCTAGGTTAAATAGATCATTACTCATTTTGAGCACTTTCCCTAAAACGTCTACTGTGCGTATGCAGTTTCTAAAGTAAAGTTGCACAAGGTAACAATGAATCTCTCATGCCCAATGACATTCTACCATTATTTTCATATCACCTGTCAAAAGCAAAATGGCTTCAAGTGCACATAATATAGCTTGAACTTCTTTTTGCATGAACTCCCGCTGTGACATTTACAGCTCTAAGGATATATTTATGTTTTCATGCTTTAATATTAGAATGCTTTATAATTTATATTGCTATATTTAAGTATGTTTTGTTATCTCAAATGTATATACTGTATGTGTATATACATACATACAATGGCACATAAGCATTTGGGCACCACTGGTCATAAATTACTTTTGTTGTGAACAGTTAAGAAAGTTGAAGATGAAATGATTTCTAAGAGGCTTAATGGTAAATATGTCACATTTCCTTTGTTTTTTAGACGAAAAAAATAAATAAATAAATATATATATATATATATATATATAAATATATATATATATATATATATATATATATATATATATATATATATATATATATATATATACAGTCCAGAGCAAAAGTTTGGACACACCTTCTCATTTAAAGATTTTTCTGTATTTTCATGACTATGAAAATTGTACATTCACACTGTAGGCATCAAAAACTATGAATTAACACATGGGGAATTATATACTTAACAAAAAAGTGTGAAACAACTGAAATTATGTCTTATATTCTAGGTTCTTCTAAGTAACCACCTTTTGCTTTGATGACTGCTTTGCACACTCTTGGCATTCTCTTGATGAGCTTCAAGAGGTAGTCACCGGGAATGATTTTCACTTCACAGGTGTGCCCTGTCAGGTTTAATAAGTGGGATTTATTGCCTTATAAATGGGGTTGGGACCATCAGTTGTGTTGTGCAGAGGAGCTTTTGTGCAGCAGGCCTTCATGGTAAAATGGCTGCCAGGAAACCACTGCTAAGGACAGGCAACAAGCAGAAGAGACTTGTTTGGGATAAAGAACACAAGGAATGGACATTAGAACAGTGGAAATTTTAAAATGCGCGCGTGTCCAGCCTCCCGTGACGTCACGGCTTGTGATTGGTCGCGTCGCCCATGTGACCGCGACGCGACCAATCACAAAGCCGGAACGTAATTTTAAAATACTGAATGCCTAGAAGGACCTGAAAATTACGTCACGGCTTGCTGTGATTGGTCGCGTCGCGGCCACATGGGCGGCACGCGACCAATCAGAAGCCGTGACGTCACGGAAGGAAGGAAAAGCGCGCATTTTAAGCAAACAACGCTGCCGGTTCCCTCGGTGAGGTCCAGGCTGCGTCGGAGAGGTGAGTATAGCAATATTTTTTATTTTATTTCTTTGTTTTACACATTAATGTTGTTTCGATACCGATACCCGATACCACAAAAGTATCGGATCTCGGTATCGGAATTCCGATACAGCAAATATCGGCCGACACCCGATACTTGCGGTATCGGAATGCTCAACACTAGCAGCATCTAATTTTGACATATCTGCAGGAAGCTGCAGCATCTGCATTGCGACCTTTTTAGGTGTTGTGTCACACATAACCCTATTAGGTGAGCAGTTCTGTTACTTTTTACTAATTATTTATGTTGGAAAAGACCCCATTGTTATCTTGCATTTCTTTACATGCAGAAATATGGCCTTCATGGAAGAGTTATCAGAAGAAAACCTCTCCTGCACCCTCACCATAAAATTCAGCATCAGAAGTATGCAGAAGAATACTTCCTCTGATGAAGCTGCTATGTGGTGTGATGCATCCCCACTAACAATATATTGCCTAGTACATTGAATTTCACACTCGAGGACCCTATTCATTTATAGTATATCTTATTATTTTTATGTGCTTCTAAGATAAGGTATTATTTATGCATTAATATGTGCCTTACCTGAATTAGCACAATTATATGTGGTACTATAGCCCGTTCATTGTACCTTATAGACTGAGTGGTTTTGATACTATTGTATATTTGGCTTGGGAAGATTTACTACAGCTTCTTGTGGTCAGGGACTATGTACCTGTCTTGACTTATACATTTATATTTGTTTCCACTCTTTGTGCGACTACTACTTATTACTGCTTTTATATCCCAGTGATTTCTTTTACAGGCTTTAATACATTGTGGGGATACTTGGTTTTGTAATTAGTTTTATTGATGTATGGTGTTTTGTACTTAATAAATATTATTTATTTCTTAATGTACAGGTATGCTTGTCAACAGGTAATCTCTTCTTCCTTTTTTATATATATTTTGATTGATTACCAATTTAGTACCTGTTTCATTATACTACTTGTACTTCTCAACCCCAGTTGTTCCTCAAACAACATCTAAACAAAACTGATGCATTTTGGAAACAAGTTCTATGGACCGATGAGGTGAAAATAGAACTCTTTGGTCACAATGACCAAAGGTATGTATGGAGAAACAAGGGCACAGAATTTCAGTAAAAGAACATCTCACCAATCATTAAGCATGGAGGTGGATCAATCATGATTTAGAGTTGTGTTGAAACCAATGGCATGGCGAATATTTCATGGGTAGAGGGAAGAATGGATTCAATGAAATTTCAACAAATTCTTCATGCAAACATAACACCATCTGTAGAAAAGCAGAAGTTGAAAAGATGATGGCTTCTACAAATGGATAATGATCCTAAACTCACGTCAAAATCCACAATAGACTACCTCAAAAGGTGTAAGCTGGAGCTTTTACAGTGGCCTTATCTGAATATCATTGAAAGACTCACTTTGGATTTTATCACACTCAGAACTCACAGTGACATGTATAGAGGTAGGTCCTAGCAGAACTTAATGATGTCATCCACTGTATGAGATCACTTCCTACACCCAACGGTTACATGAGAGCTCAGTCCTGAGGAGAAGTCACTGACAGCACTACCTGTGCCGTATACACATTGCTTGTTCAGTGCTGTGTGTACAGCAATCAGAAAGACAGAGATATTAATAAATCATAATTGCCTTCTCTATCGGGAATCCAGTCATCTCTGACAGCCAGCTCCCCGCTTCAGTAGTTACAGTATCTCATGTAAGAGCTTACTTTGCACTGTTGTTTTAAAACAGTAACCATTGATTTAAAGATTTTTATTTAAATCATTAGTATACATGAAAATAAGAAACGTTGTATTATATCTAACTAAATAAGTCCTCTTCTTTATCCTCCTCGAGCCTATTCATTCATTCTTCAAATTCTCAATTTCACGGCTAAAATCTTGTATCGGCTATTAAAAATGTTCCCATTACTTGAATAACAAATAACAATTTTTGCTCATAGAATTCCTTGAAAAGCTGTAACTGCTTGTTTTAAAATTTCTGTGTCCTCCTCTAGCTCCTTCCTCCTCTCCATAGAATTTTAAAAGCACAAATGATCAACACCTATCTCAGAAACAGGAAACTACACTCCCTGACAGAAGTTATGTCACTTATCCATGTTATGTAGATAAAAGATTATAACCTGATGTTAAATTCATCCATTGGTTGTATAAATTATTCTTTTGAAAGCTGAAACCCTCCGAAATGTGGTTTAGGTTAAGAGAATAAATTGGCATCAATGTAGAAATATTAATCAGTTAATGGACACAGAATGGTCAGATTTTGGCAAGACAAAAGTTTTGTCGCCCACAGAAAGTAATGTGATATTCAAACAAATAATTAACCTAAAATACAAATATATTGCATAACATTGGTGAATGAATTTGTGGTGCTATTAGAGTCATATTTAATATTTTGGGTGACTTCCATGTGCTTGAAGGACTGCATCCATGTGGTTCAACAATGATTCATACAATTTATTAATGAAGTCATCATGAATAGCAAAGAAAGCAGTCTTACATGCCTCCCAGAGTTCATCTAGATTCTTTGGTTTTGTCTTCCAAGCTTCCTCTTTCATCCTACCCCAAACATGCTCAAGGATGTTCATGTCTGGTGACTGAGCTGGCCTGTCCTTGAGCACCTTGATCTTTTTTGCCTGGAGGAACTTTGTTGTAGAGATGGATGTTTGAGATGGAGCACCATCCTGCTGCAGAATTTGACCCCTTTTATGATTTGGAATATAAGAGGTAACTAATACTTCTTGACATTTTAGGCTATTGATATTGCCTTCCACCTTGCAAATGTTTTGCACACCCCCATACTGAATGCAACCCCAGACCTAGTGTTGAGCATTCCGATACCGCAAGTATCGGGTATCGGCCGATATTTGCTGTATCGGAATTCCGATACCGAGATCCGATACTTTTGTGGTATCGGGTATCGGTATCGAAACAACATTAATGTGTAAAATAAAGAATTAAAATAAAAAATATTGCTATACTCACCTCTCCGACGCAGCCTGGACCTCACCGAGGGAACCGGCAGCGTTCTTTGCTTAAAATGCGCGCTTTTCCTTCCTTCCGTGACGTCACGGCTTCTGATTGGTCGCGTGCCGCCCATGTGGCCGCGACGCGACCAATCACAGCAAGCCGTGACGTAATTTTCAGGTCCTTCTAGGCATTCAGTATTTTAAAATTACGTTCCGGCTTTGTAAATGGTCGCGTCGTGGTCACATGGGCGACGCGACCAATCACAAGCCGTGACGTCACGGGAGGCTGGACACGCGCGCATTTTAAAATGCGCGCGTGTCCTGCCTCCCGTGACGTCCCGGCTTGTGATTGGTCGCGTCGCCCATGTTGCCGCGACGCGACCAATCACAAGCCAGAACGTAATTTTAAAATCCTGAAGGACCTAAAATTATGTCACGGCTTGCTGTGATTGGTCGCGTCGCGGCCACATGGGCGGCACGCGACCAATCACAAGCCGGGACTTCACGTAAGGAAGTAAACGCGTGAATTTTAAGCAAACAACGCTGCCGGTTCCCTCGGTGAGGTCCAGGCTGCGTCGGAGAGGTGAGTATAGCAATATTTTTTATTTTAATTCTTTATTTTACACATTAATATGGTTCCCAGGGCCTGAAGGAGAGTTTCCTCTCCTTCAGACCCTGGGAACCATCAGGAATACCGTCCGATACATGAGTCCCATTGACTTGTATTGGTATCGGGTATCGGTATCGGATTAGATCCGATACTTTGCCGGTATCGGCCGATACTTTCCGATACCGATACTTTCAAGTATCGGACGGTATCGCTCCACACTACCCAGACCATGATCTTTCCACCACCAAATTTAACTGTTTTCTGGGTGTATTTTGGATCCATATGGGCTCCAGTAGGTCTCCTGCAGTATTTGCAGCAACTGTGGTGTAATTCTACTGAAGAATCATCAGAGAAATCCACCTTCTGCCACTTTTCAAGCATCCATTGGCTTCTGGGCACTGAGTCAGGGGCTTGAGGTGGTCAGGCCTGTTAGAGCTCTGCTGCAATGGAAGAGGGGCTTGCTTTGCATTTTCTAACCAACAAATGTCCCTCCTGAGCAGTTGTCTTGCAGGGTCTGCTGGACCTGGGCTTGTCAAACACATCTCCAGTCTCTTCAAATCTTTTTTTAATTCTTTGTACTTGACATTGAGACACATTAAAGGTGCCAGCCACCTCTGCAGTGGATCTGGTCTTCAGCCTCTTGATAATCCAGGCTTTGGTCTCAGGGTGGATTTTTGGCAAGTTGTCAGAGCTCAAGTTGCAGTTCAAGTGAAGGTCTGGGGTGCTGGGTTTTCTATTTATACACACACACTAATTAACCGATCATTTACTGAGCACAGGTGAGGATGTAAACTAGGATTGGGTGCATTATATGACCAGTCGACAAAACTTTTGTCTTGCCAAAATCTGACCATTCTGTGACCATTAACTGATCAATATTTCTGCATTGATGCCAATAAATTTTCTTAACCTAAACCACATTTCGGAGGGTTTCAGCTTTCAAAAGAATAATTTATGCAACCAATGGATGAATTTAACGTCAGGTTATAAGCTTTTATTTATATAACATGGATAAGCGACATAACTTTTGTCAGGGAGTGTATGTATAACACTGAATACAGCTTTTTCTGAAGAATTGTGAGTGAAAGATCAGTCCTGGAGATGAAAGATTTGGATTTCTATGATAAGATATGTTACATAGCTGCATATTTTCATGTGTACTATTAATTTAAAAAATAAACATTAAATAGACAGTTACTATTTAAGTTGTTAATAATCTACATTGATTGTGTAAAGCAATCATATATTCTACAAGATAGCACAATAAAAGTAAAATATAACTAACAGCAAGGACAAGGCTTAGACAATAGAGACAGATTGGGCCTCCATATGCCTGAACTTCTTAAACCTACTAATATACTCTAAGGGTAAGTTTACATGCGATTGATTTGTCATAGAAAATCACTTCCATTTATCTAAATATGCTTGTTGTGGCAAACACTTGGATTTTTTTGAACGTTCCATTCAAGTTGTATGCACAATTAGAGACATTTTTTGAAAAATGTCAACATTTTTGCAGTCATTATAAAAAAAGTTGTAAAAATCTGAAATGTCGCTGTACTTATAATACAGCTGTTTCTGTGTTGTGTGGGTGGGTCCTTGTGCATAAAGGGGTACACCCGGTCATATTGGGTTACTGCAAGGTGAAATAACCCAATATAACCGGGTGTACCCCTTTATGCACAAGGATCTCCACACAACACAGAAACAGCTGTATTATAAGTAAGTACAGCGACATTTCAGCTTCTTTTTAGCGCGGTGGTTAATAGTATTATTATTTAGTTTATTATTTTTTCAACAGAGTCTTGCACAGAACCTGTTTAAACCACCTGCAGCTTTCGTGGCCCTCTATCTTATCCTTCCAGGTGACTAAGCGCCAGTGTATATACATCTTATACCTTTCAAGTTGTAAAAATCACCCCTAAAAATAATTTATGGAAATACATCATAAGAAAGAAAGGAAAACTTTTGTTACTTTCATTTTTAAAATTCCAAAAGTTATGCAATATTTTAGCAGTATAAGGTTTTGATTAAAATAGACGGACATTTTGTAATACACATAAGTAAGCAGAACTGAAACATTGAATTTGTAATAACCTTTTCAAGTTGGGAAAATGCAGAAAGAAATAGCAATTTTGCCTCTTTTTTACTTTAATTACCAAAGATAATGTTATAGCATTATTTTGTGCTATTGTGCGCATATAGAGAACAGAAGTGCCTGTTATGTACTGTTATGTAATTGTATTTAATAAAATGTACTGCAATACAAAATATGAGTTTACTGCATTGCACTTATTAGGTGTTGCTACATTTAAAAAACCATGAGCACAAGCTGAAAAATAATTAACATTTTATTTTGTTATATTAAGCAACTTTTATTTTTAAACTTTTCAATCCTACCATGCAATTGTTCATCTTTATGAACAGTACATGAAAAATCTGCATTAAGGCATTTATGCAGAAAAAAAATCCTTATATAAATTGAAACACCCAACAAATATATTCTTCTAGTAGAAACATTTTTATGCAAAAGATACACCTAAATAAAATGGGAATGGTTAGTGATATGTATAAACTTCCTTTTCATGGCACATTAGTATATGGCAGGGGGAATAATTTTCAAGATGGGTGGTGACCATGGCGGCCATTTTGAACTTGGCCATTTTGGACCCAACTTAATTTTTTCCAATGGGAAGAGGGTCATGTGATACAACAAACTTATTAAGAATTTCACAAGAAATACAATGGTGTGCCTGGTTTTATTGTATCTTTATTCTTTCATGAGTTATTTACAGGTTTATCTTTGTTTATAGCCATTGGCATGTCGCAGAGGTTAACACATGAGGAGCGGATAGAAATTGTGCTGATGTCTGGTGAACGCAGTACCCGGTTCATTGCAGCAGATTTCAATGCAAGACACCCTATGCAAGAAAACTGTCACCATTCCCATTTGATTTAGGTGTATCCATATAAATGGCCCACCCAAAAAAGCCCATTCTGCAAATTCAGGTCGCCAATCTGTACCCACTGTACATTCAAATTTATTAGTTCATGTTTATTAGTAAGAATCAGACCTCTAGTGACCAATAATAAATGCATACCTTCATTTAAAAACACTATTTTTACAGCTGTAACGATTAAAGCAGGGGTCACCAAACTTTGGCTCAGAATCAACATGTGGATAGTGGGCCCTAACAAATTGTTATGAAAAGTATGTTTCTAGATGGTGACTTTTGTGGGTAGCCCTGCACAGAAGAACAGATCTTGATAAGCATATACTGTCTTTGATTTAGGATGATACTGCCAGTTGGATGAAGTGCTTGAAACTGGAAATGATAGTGTGGTGGGAGTGCTTGATGCAAAAGCATTGAAAGTGATAATTCTTGGCTGCAAGTATAGTGTCTCGGTGTGATGTCTGAATAGAAGTGGATGTGTAGTACCCTGCTGTGGTCACTATATGGTTGACAGAGCTGTTCTGCTTCGCAAATGATAACATTTCGATGCCACTGTCATAGGAACAGCTGAATGGCCAGGGTGCTCGGTGTTGCATCCCTACCAGCATGATACTAATGACTAGTGTTGAGCATTCCGATACTGCAAGTATCGGGTATCGGCCGACACTTGCTGTATCGGAATTCCGATACCGAGATCCGATATTTTTGTGGTATCGGGTATCGGTATCGAAACAACATTAATGTAAAAATGTGTAAAAGAGAGAATTAAAATTAAAAATATTGCTATACTCACCTCTCCGACGCAGCCTGCACCTTACCGAGGGAAGCGGCAGCGTTCTTTGTTTAAAATTCGCGCTTTTCTTTCCTTTACGTGAGTCCCGGCTTGTGATTGGTTGCGTGCCGCCCATGTGACCGGGACGCAACCAATCACAGCAAGCCGTGACGTAATTTTAGGTCCTTCAGGATTTTAAAATTACGTTCCGGCGTTGTGATTGGTTGCGTCGCAGTCACATGGGCGACGCAACCAATCACAGCAAGCCGTGACGTAATTTCAGGTCCTTAAGGATTTTAAAATTACGTCCCGGCTTTGTGATTGGTTGCGTCGCAGTCACATGGGAGACGCAACCAATCACAAGCCGTGACGTTACGGGAGGCTGGACACGCGCGCATTTTAAAATGGGCGCGTGTCCAGCCTCCCGTGACGTCCCGGCTTGTGATTGGTTGCGCCGCGATCAACCAATCACAAGCCGGGAGGCTGGACACGCGCGCATTTTAAAATTTTAAAATGCGCGCGTGTCCAGCCTCCCGGCTTGTGATTGGTTGACCGCGGCGCAACCAATCACAAGCCGGGACGTCACGGGAGGCTGGACACGCGCCCATTTTAAAAAGCGCGCGTGTCCAGCCTCCCGTGACGTCACGGCTTGTGATTGGTTAATGGCGGCCATGTTGCCGGGACGCGGACCAATCACAGCAAGCCGTGACGTAATTTCGTCACGGCTTGCTGTGATTGGTCCGCGTCCCGGCAACATGGCGCCGTGACCAATCATAAGCTGGGACTTCACGTAACCAAGTAAAAGCGCGAATTTTAAACAAACAACGCTGCCGGTTCCCTCGCTGAGGTCCAGGCTGCGTCGGAGAGGTGAGTATAGCGATATTTTTTATTTTAATTCTTTCTTTTACACATTAATATGGTTCCCAGGGCCTGAAGGAGAGTTTCCTCTCCTTCAGACCCTGGGAACCATCAGGAATACCGTCCGATACCTGAGTCCCATTGACTTGTATTGGTATCGGGTATCGGTATCGGATTGGATCCGATACTTTGCCGGTATCGGCCGATACTTTCCGATACCGATACTTTCAAGTATCGGACGGTATTGCTCAACACTACTAATGACCTATACTAAGGATAAGCCACCAATTTAAAAGTACTGAGCAACCCTCTTAACAGTGCTTTGATGCCAAAGCTTTGTGATTAATTTATATACCTTTTTTCATAAGACAAATTCACAGAACATATACTGGGGAAAATACTGGGAGAAACTGAAACACTAACCAAACACTGATGAAAATCATATCCAAAACAAACTCTATATTTGGCTTACCAGAAAAATCACCGATATTTGAATGAGGCCTACTTTTTTAAGCTGGTGGTTTAGTTCTCATGGTTGACTTGTAAACATTTTTTAATGCAATGTGATATCTGTGTTTTTGATGTGCATGGTACTTCTGGTACTAGTGATGTGCTCTTCAAACGCCTTTTCAGTGCATTTTAAAAGCAACTCTGAGCTTTAACCCCTTAATCCCATATGACGTACTATCCCGTCAAGGTGACCTGGGACTTAATTCCCAGTGACGGGATAGTACGTCATATGCGATCGGCCGCGCTCACGGGGGGAGCGCGGCCGATCACGGCCGGGTGTCAGCTGACTATCGCAGCTGACATCCGGCACTATGTGCCAGGAGTGGTCACGGACCACCCCCGGCACATTAACCCCCGGCACACTGTGATCAAACATGATCGCAGTGTACCGGCTGTACAGGGAAGCATCGCGCAGGGAGGGGGCTCCCTGCATGCTTCCCTGAGACCCCCGGAGCAACGTGATGTGACCGCATTGCTCCGAGGGTCTCTTACCTCTTCCTCCCTGCAGCAGGCCTGGATCCAAGATGGCCACGGCATCCGGGTCCTGCAGGGAGGTGGCTTCACTGCGCCTGCTCAGAGCAGGCGCCGGGAAGCCTCCAGGAGCTGTGCATGTCAGATCGCCGATCTGACACAGTGCACAGCAAATTGTCAGATCGGCGATCTTACACCCCCTGGGGCAATGTTATAGTCTAAAAAAAAATATTCACATGTGTAAAAAAAATAAAAAAATTCCAAAAACAAATTCCCCCCCCAAAAATATATATTGTTCCTATAAATACATTTCTTTATCTAAATAAGAAAAAAAAATAAATAAAAGTACACATATTTAGTATCGCCGCATCCGTAACGACTCGACCTATAAAACTTTCCCACTGGTTAACCCCTTCAGTGAACACCGCAAAAAAAAACGAGGCAAAAAACGCTTTATTATCATACCGCCAAACAAAAAGTGGAGTAACACGCAATCAAAAAGACGGATATAAATAACCATGGTACCGCTGAAAACCTCATCTTGTCCTGCAAAAAACGAGCCACCATACAGCATCATGAAAGAAAAAATACAAAAGTTATAGTCCTCAGAATAAAGCAATGCAAAATTAATTATTTTTTCTATAAAATATTTTTTATCGTATAAAAGCTCCAAAACATTTAAAAAAAAAATGATATAAATGAGTAGGTTTGAGCGAAACGGATCGGTCATTTTCAGAAATCACCGACTTTTAGGCAAAGTCGGGTTTCATGAAACCCGAACCGATCCTAGTGTGGGATCGGCCATGCGGTACACGATCAGAGCGCCAAAGTCGCATTTCGTATGACGCTGTTACCGCCGTTTTTCATCCAATGAAGGAGGACGTAGAGTGTGGGCAGTGTGATGACATGGTCTCTGTCCCCACCATCTTAGACAAGGGCATGGCAGTGATTGGCTTGCTGTCTGCGGTGTCACAGGGGCTATAAAGGGGCGTGCACGCCGACCGCCATCTTACTTCCGCCGATCTGAGCATAGGGAGAGTTTGCTGCAGTAAGTCAGAAGCAGGGACAGAGTTAGGGAGGAAATATAAACCCCCAAACCGCTTGTGCTGGAGCGATTTTCACTGTCCCACACCACCTTTATGTGCAGGGACAGTGGAGGTCGTATTTTAGTGCAGCAGCTGCATAGCTGTGTGCACGGTGCTGTGCAAACCAACTGCTTTTTTCAAAGCAAAAATCCTGTTGCTCCTTTCTGTAACTACCTGTCTTGTTTATTTGTCCACACTTTTTTGTTCTGAAGTCCTTTTTATTGCTGCCATACTTGTCCTGAGATCATTGTAGGGACTAGGGAGCGTGTTATAGCAGAGTTTTTTTTTTAATAATAATTACAGCCACTTTCTGCCAGGTTCATAGTGTTGTGTTATACCACAGGGCCAGAGTTAGGGTTCAGTGTCTCCCCCCAAAAAATGGAGATTCAAATTCTCACACAGTGTATAGTCAGCTGTACTGCTAGTGCGTCGTATATCAGGCACCCACTTTCTGCCACGTTCATAGTGTTGTGTTATACCACTGTGCCAGAGTTGTGGTTCAGTGTCTCCCCCAAAAGTGAGATAGTATTTCTCACACAGTTTATATTCAGCTGTACTGCTAGTGTGTCGTATATCAGGCAGCCACTTTCTGCCAGGTTCATAGTGTTGTGTTATACCACAGGGCCAGAGTTAGGGTTCAGTGTCTCCCCCCAAAAAATGGAGATTCAAATTCTCACACAGTGTATAGTCAGCTGTACTGCTAGTGCGTCGTATATCAGGCACCCACTTTCTGCCACGTTCATAGTGTTGTGTTATACCACTGTGCCAGAGTTGTGGTTCAGTGTCTCCCCCAAAAGTGAGATAGTATTTCTCACACAGTTTATATTCAGCTGTACTGCTAGTACGTCGTATATCAGGCAGCCACTTTCTGCCACGTTCATAGTGTTGTGTTATACCACTGTGCCAGAGTTGTGGTTCAGTTTCTCCCCCCAAAAGTGAGATAGTAATTCTCACACAGTTTATATTCTGCTGTACTGCTAGTGTGTTGTATATCAGGCAGCCACTTTCTGCCACGTTCATAGTGTTGTGTTATACCACAGTGCCAGAGTTGTGGTTCAGTGTCTCCCCCCAAAAGTGAGATAGTATTTCTCACACAGTTTATATTTAGCTGTACTGCTAATGCGTCGCATATCAGGCAGCCACTTTCTGCCATGTTCATAGTGTTGTGTTATACCACAGGGCCAGAGTTAGGGTTCAGTGTCTCCCCCAAAAAATGGAGATTCAAATTCTCACACAGTGTATATTCAGTTGTACTGCTAGTGCGTCGTATATCAGGCAGCCACTTTCTGCCACGTTCATAGTGTTGTGTTATACCACAGGGCCAGAGTTGGGGTTCAGTGTCTCCCCCCAAAAGCAAGTCATCTTTCAGGCAAGCTACGTGTCAGCAGGGGAAGGTGGGGCAAAAGAATGTGAAGTCCATGATTGGTTAATTTAAATGAAGGTTAGCTCATCAACATTTTTGGTAGCCAGACGTGTCCTTTTTTCGGTCAGTATTGAACCAGCAGCACCGAACACTCTTTCTGAAAGCACACTGACAGCAGGGCAATCAAGGTCCTGTAATCCATATTCTGGCAATTCAGGCCAGGTGTCTAGTTTAGATTCCCAGTAATCAAAGGGGAATGACCTTTGAGGGAGAACATCGATAAGGGCGGAAAAGTAGTTTGTAACCATACTGGACAAATGCTGTCTCCTGTCACTTTGAATCGATGCAGCTGTCCCTGTCGTGTCAGCGGTCATTGCTAAATCATTCCACAACCATGTCATAAAACCACTCTGTCCAACGCCACTTTGGATTTCTGCACCTCTAGCACCTCTGCCATGTTGCCCCCTGCAGCTCGTGTGAGAACCATCACCACCGCTGTGTGCTGGGAATGCCTGGACCAAACGGTCTACAAGAGTTGCTTGTTTGGTAGCCAATATTTGACCTAGGTTCTCATGTGGCATGATATTTTGCAGTTTTTCTTTAGATCTTGTATCCATGAGGCAGGCCAACCAGTTGTCTTCATCGGTCATCATTTTAACAATGCGGGGGTCCCTTTTTAGGATATGCAAGGCATACTCAGCCATGTGGGCCAATGTTCCAGGTGTCAATTAACTGTTTCTGCTGGGTTGAGGACCACTTTCTTGCAAATCAACATCACAAGTGTCCCGCAATAAACCTGTACCAGACCTTGCAATGCCACCAGTTTCTATTGCCACCTGAGAATCATCCTCCTCCCATAGATATTCATTCCCATCATCCTCCTCCTCATCCTCTTCCTCCGCCAATTCGTCCTGGACAGTTCCCTGAGCAGAAAATGGCTGACTGTCATCAAGGCTTCCCTCCTCCTCAGCTGCAGACGCCTGCTCCTTAATGTGCGTCAAACTTTGCATCAGCAGACGCATAAGTGGGATGTTAATGCTTATGATGGCATCGACCACTGCACACCAGACAACATCATGTCTGCCATCCAAGTGCCTGCCCGTGTATCCTCCCACAAATTAATTACAGCACGCCTCTGTTTGCACAGCCTCTGAATCATGTGCAGTGTGGAGTTCCACCTTGTTGCAATGTCGATTATTAGGCGGTGCTGGGGAAGATTCAGCGATCGCTGATGGTTCAGCATATGGCTGGAGTGTATGGGCATCTGGCAGATGTGTGAGCAAAGTCTTCGCACCTTCAGGAGCAGGGCTGGTAACTTTGGATAATTTTTGAGGAAGCCCTGCACCACCAGGTTAAAGGTGTGAGCTAGGCAAGGTATGTGTTTCAGTTCTGAAAGGGCTATGGCAGCCATAAAATTTCTTCCGTTATCACTGAATACCTTGCCTGCCTCAAGATGTACACTGCCCAGCCATGACTGAGTTTGTTGCTGCAAGTACTCCACCAGTACTTCCGCGGTGTGTCTGTTGTCGCCCAAACACTTCATTTCAAACTCAGCCTGCTGACGCTTACCACTACCTGTTCGATAATGGGACACCCCGTGTGCAACACTGGCAGCTGCAGATGGAGTGGTAGGGCGACTGCGCTCTGTGCACGAGCTTTCGCTTTGGGTGGAGGAGGAGGAGGAGTGGCGAACGCCTTATGCCAACTGTTTCCTTAGACTGTGGGATAGGCTGAAATGTCCCAGTATGGCTATCCCCTGTGGACCCTGCATCCTACACATTAACCCAGTGTGTCGTGATGGACACGTAATGTCCCCGGCCATGCCTACTGGTCCATGCATCTGTTGTGAGGTGCACCTTTCCACTGACTGATTGCCTCAAGGCATGGACAATGCGGTCTTTGACATGCTGGTGGAGGGCTAGGATGGCTTTTCTCACAAAGAAGTGGCGACTGGGTAGGTCATAGCGTGGTACTGCGTGGGCCATCAGGTCTTTGAAAGCTTCGCTTTCAAACAAACGGTAGGGCATCATCTGTAATGAGATTAGTATAGCAATGTGGGCGTTGAAATCCTGTGTACGCGGATGAGAGGATGAGTACTTTCTTTTCCTAACGAGAGTCTCTTGTAGGGTGAGCTGGACTGGAGAGCTGCATATGGTGGAACTAGCGGTGGTGGTGGTGGACATGGCGGATTGAGAGAGAGTTTCTTATGGTATTCTTGTTGTTGGCCTACATACAGTCTTTCCTACCAATAACCTTGTGATTCCCTGACTGCTTTGGCCTTACTACGATACCTCCACATTTGCTGCTGGTGGTGTCCTAACCGGTGGGCTTACAGTGAGGGAAGCAATGTAGCATTGCTGACTACCTTCATTCCGAGCAGGTGCACCAATGGTTTTTGGTAGTTAGTCCAGGCTTGCAAGTGCATGCTGGTTAAATGTCTAAGCATGCACGTTGTATTAAAATTTTGACAATTCTTCTCTCTGCTAAAGGTCTTTGAGCATTTCTTACAGATAACTTTTAACTGATCATTCTGATCTTGGTTAAAAAATTGCTACAATACACTCTTCCAACTATCGAAAACCTTTTCAGGCATTGTGCGCTGTGCTACTTTCACCGAATGGCCACGCTCTCCTAAAACTGTTTTTGCTTTTTGCAAACATTTTTGGCCTGATACAGGCCTGCCAGATGACAGCTGTTGCAATGTAGATGGCTGCTGCGGATCATCCTCCTCCGCTTCTGAGCTAGTGGCAGCGGCACCCTCTTCCCCCAATGGCTGCCAATCTGGGTCAACAACTGGGTCATCTATCACCTCCTCCTCAATGTCATGTGCACCTTCCTCAGTGTCACCATGTAAGGTGCTATAGCGTTCGGGACAGGGCACCATAGTCTCATCAGGGTCACATTCTGGCTCAGTAAACTGCTAGGGCAATGTAGTGATCAGAGTCAATGGAACAGCATCACAATCTAGCTGTGGCTGTGCATTAGTGCACTCCATGTCCGATTCTTCTTGTAATTGGCAGTGCACAATTTCCCTTTCTAGCCCAGGCACGGTATGTGTAAAGAGCTCCATGGAGTAACCTGTAGTGTCGCCTGATGCATCCTTCACTTTTGGTTTGGGAGAAGGACACAAGGAAACGTCTTTTTCCTGACCGGGAGCATCCACTGACAACTGGCTGCTCTTACATTTAGAACTTTGGGAAGAGGAGGCGAAAGAGCTAGAGGGTGAGTCAGCAAGGAAAGACAACACTTTTTCCTGCTTCTCCGGCTTTGAAAGCTGTTTTCCTACTCCCAGGGAAGGGAGCCTTCAAGGCCTTGTGTAGCCAGACGATGATGCAGGCTGAACACCTCCAGCCTTAGGTGTTACTGTGCTTTTGCCACTACCACGAGATGCAGCACCACCAGCACCATCAGTACCAGCTGGCAACCCCCGCCCACGGCCTCTTCCACCAGACTTCCTCATTTTGTGGGGGGAGACACTGAACCACAACTCATATTACACCGTCGCAATATGAGGGGCCCTGTGCCAGTACCCCCTCCCACGAGAGAGTGTCCCCCCCCAGCTTGAACAGTGCTATACCACTTGCAATACTACCTCTCCCAGCTCCACCACTGTGTAGTCTGTGCGGTTAAAACCTTAAATGGCACTGCCAATACGAATTATTTTAAATGATAGATGATAGTTAAATTATACAGGGGCCCTAGCCTCCATTTAATACTTTGCGCCTACTACCACTGTCTTTATTATTTGGGTGTAATAACGGTGTCTGCCGCTGCTTCTTTTTTTTCCTTCACTGAACAAAGCTGTACTTCAACTGTTGTCCCATTTCAAATATTAAACTGCATTTGGCCTACTTGTTGGGTTGGGGCCTACTAACGGTGTCTGCCGCTCCTTGGTGTTCTCCTGGTTTATTTTTCTTGCACTTCAATCTTCAGGCTTTCGTTTAAATATTTTTTATATTAAACTGCATTTGGCCTACTTGTTGGGTTGGGCCTAGTAACATTGTCTGCTGCCGCCTCTTGTTTTCCTCTACTAAACAAAGCTGAGCTTGAAGCTTCAGGCTTTCAGCCTGTAACAACAATATGAAACTACATTTGGCCTAGTTCTTGGTTTGGGCCTAGTAACGTTGTCTGCTGCTGCCTCTTGTTTTCCTCTACTAAACAAAGCTGAGCTTCAATCTTCAGGCTTTCGGCCTATATTTAGAATATAAAACTGCATTTGGCCTACTTGTTTGGTTGGGCCTACTAACGGTGTCTGCCGCTGATTGTTGTTCTCCTCCACTGAACAAACCAATCCAGCCTGTTTAGTCCTGTTACCAATTTTTAACAGCTTTTAGCCTACTTTTTTATTTTGGGCCTATATCTGTGTTTCCTCCTCATTCCTGCCCATTGCCCAGCCACTGCTAGATGAGTCTGCTGGTACATTGACACAGACCACAACATTCCCCTTGCACTCTACACAGCCTGAATCTGACCTTGCAGAAAGTCTGGTTCCCCTTCCCGCATACTATACCACCTTACACGGGGACAAAGAGGAAGGTGCAGATGAAAGTGCAGGTTCCTTCAACAGGTGGGGGGGCATACTCGTGGGCGACGTCACTGGCACAGGGCCCCTCATAGTAAGCAAAAGTGTCTCTGCCGGTGGGAGGCGCCCCCGCCGTCAATCACTACGCCGTACTTTGAGGGGCCCTGTGCCAGTGGCAATGCGAACGAGTGTGCCTGCTTGCTCATGATCACAGCACTTGCAAAGTTGAAATACTTACCTCTCCCTGCTCCACCGCCGTGACGTAGTCCGTGTTTCCTGGGCCCACAAAAAACTTGAGCCAGCCCTACTCCCCCCACAACTGTTGCCAAATGACCCCCACATTTTCAATGGCTAACTATTATTATAAGGTAAATTAAGATTGACAAGCTTAAGTAACAAGAATTGATGTTTTAGGCATTAAAATGGGCTCTGTTGGTGTTTTCCTGTCCTCCACTCACTGCCGACTTTGATTCTCCATTGACTTGCATTGGGTTTCGTGTTTCGGTCGGATCCCCGACTTTTCGCAATAATCGGCCGATTTCACCTGACTTTTGACAAAGTTGGGTTTCGCGAAACCCGACTCGATCCTGAAAAAGTAAAAGTCGCTCAACCCTATAAATGAGGTATCACTAATCATACTGACCTGAAGAATAAAACTGCTTTATCCATTTTACCAAATGTGGAATGGTATAAACGCCTCCCCCAAAAGAAATTCATGAATAGCTGGTTTTTGGTCATTCTGCCTCACAAAAATTGGAATAAAAAGCGATCAAAAATGTCACGTGCCCGAAAATGTTACCAATAAAAACGTCAACTTGTATCACAAAAAACAAGACCTCACATGACTCTGTGGACCAAAATATGGAAAAATTATAGCTCTCAAAATGTGGTAACGCAAAAAATATTTTTTGCAATAAAAAGCGTCTTTCAGTGTGTGACGGCTGGCAATCATAAAATAAGCTAAAAAAACCCGCTATCAAAATGTTAAATAAAGAATTTAAAAAAAAACCCCGCTATAAATGTAAATCAAACTCCCCTTCATCACCCCCTTAGCTAGCGAAAAATTAAAAAATTAAAAAAATGTATTTATTTCTATTTTCCCATTAGGGTTAGGGTTAGGGCAAGGGCTAGGGTTAGGGCTAGGGTTAGGGTTAGGGCTAAGGTTAGCGCTAGGGTTAGGGCTAGGGTTAGGGTTAGGGCTAGGGTTAGGGTTAGGGCTAGGGTTAGGGCTAGGGCTAGGGCTAGGGTTAGGGTTAGGGCTAGGGTTAGGGTTAGGGCTAGGGTTAGGGCTAGGGTTAGGGTTGGGGCTAGGGTTGGGGCTACAGTTAGGGTGGGGGCTAAAGTTAGGGTTAGGGTTTGGATTACATTTACGGTCGGGAATAGGGTTGGGATTAGGGTTAGGGGTGTGTCAGGGTTAGGAGTGTGGTTAGGGTTACCGTTGGGATTAGGGTTAGGGATGTGTTTGGATTAGGGTTTCAGTTATAATTGGGGGGTTTCCACTGTTTAGACACATCAGGGCTCTCCAAACGCGACATGGCGTCCGATCTCAATTCCAGCCAATTCTGCGTTGAAAAAGTAAAACAGTGTTCCTTCCATTCTGAGCTCTCCCGTGTGCCCAAACAGGGGTTTACCCCAACATATGGGGTATCAACATACCCAGGACACATTGTACAACAACTTTTGGGGTCCAGTTTCTTCTGTTACCCTTGGGAAAATACAAAACTGGGGGCTAAAAAATAATTATTGTGGAAAAAACAAGATTTTTCATTTTCATGGCTCTGCGTTATAAACTGTAGTGAAACACTTGGGGGATCAAAGTTCTCACAACACATCTAGAGAAGTTCCTTGGGGGGTCTAGTTTCCAATACGGGGTCACTTGTGGGGGGTTTCTACTGTTTAGGTACATTAGGGGCTCTGCAAACGCAATGTGACGCCTGCAGACCAATCCATCTAAGTCTGCATTCCAAATGACACTCCTTTTCTTCCGAGCTCTGCCATGCGCTCAAACGGTGGTTCCCCCCACATATGGGGTATCAGCGTACTCAGGACAAATTGGACAACAACTTTTGGGGTCCAATTTCTCCTGTTACCTTTTGTGAAAATGCAAAACTGGGGGCTAATAAATCATTTTTGTGGAAAAAAAATATTTTTTATTTTCACGGCTCTGCATTATAAACTGTAGTGAAACACTTGGGGGTTTAAAGTTCTCACAACACATCGAGATAAGTTCTTTGGGAGGTCTAGTTTCCAATATGGGGTCACTTCTTGGGGGTTTCTACTGTTTGGGTACATCACGGGCTCTGCAAATGCAACGTGACGCCTGCACACCAATCCATCTAAGTCTGCATTCCAAATGGCGCTCCTTCCCTTCCGAGCTCTGCCATGCGCCCAAACAGTGGTTCCCTCCCACATACGGGGTATCAGCATACTCAGGATAAATTGCACAACAACTTTTGGGGTCCAATTTCTCCTGTTACCCTTGGGAAAATACAAAAATGGGGGCTAATAAATCATTTTTGTGAAAAAAAAAGAATTTTTATTTTCACGGCTCTGCGTTATAAACTGTAGTGAAACACTTGGGGGATCAAAGTTCTCACAACACATCTAGAGAAGTTCATTGGGGGGTCTAGTTTCCAATATGGGGTCACTTGTGGGGGGTTTCTACTGTTTAGGTACATTAGGGGCTCTGCAAACGCAATGTGACGCCTGCAGACCAATCCATCTAAGTCTGCATTCCAAATGACGCTCCTTCCCTTCCGAGCTCTGCCATGCGCTCAAACGGTGGTTCCCCCCACATATGGGGTATCAGCGTACTCAGGACAAATTGGACAACAACTTTTGGGGTCCAATTTCTCCTGTTACCTTTTGTGAAAATACAAAACTGGGGGCTAATAAATCATTTTTGTGGAAAAAAAATATTTTTTATTTTCACGGCTCTGCGTTATAAACTGTAGTGAAACACTTGGGGGTTTAAAGTTCTCACAACACATCGATATAAGTTCATTGGGGGGTCTAGTTTCCAATATGGGGTCACTTGTGGGGGGTTTCTACTGTTTAGGTACATTAGGGGCTCTGCAAACGCAATGTGACGCCTGCAGACCAATCCATCTAAGTCTGCATTCCAAATGACGCTCCTTCCCTTCCGAGCTCTGCCATGCACTCAAACGGTGGTTCCCCCCACATATGGGGTATCAGCGTACTCAGGACAAATTGCACAACAACTTTTGGGGGCCAATTTCTCTTGTTACCCTTGGGAAAATACAAAACTGGGGGCTAATAAATCATTTTTGTGAAAAAAAAAAAGAATTTTTATTTTCACGGCTCTGCGTTATAAACTGTAGTAAAACACTTGGGGGTTCAAAGCTCTCAAAACACATCTAGATAAGTTCCTTAGGGGGTCTACTTTCTAAAATGGTGTCACTTGTGGGGGGTTTTAATGTTTAGGCACATCAGGGGCTCTCCAAACCCGACATGGTGTCCCATCTCAATTCCAGTCAATTTTGCATTGAAAAGTCAAACGGCGCTCCTTCCCTTCCGAGCTCTGCCATGCGCCCAAACAGTCGTTTACCCCCACATATGGGGTATCAGCGTACTCAGGACAAATTGTACAACAACTTACTTGGTCTAATTTTTTCTCTTACCCTTGGGAAAATAAAAAATTGGGGGCAAAATGATCATTTTTGTGAAAAAATATGATTTTTTATTTTCATGGCTCTACATTATAAACTTCTGTGAAGCACTTGTTGGATCAAAGTGCTCACCACACATCTAGATAAGTTCCTTAAGGGGTTTACTTTCGAAATGGTGTCACTTGTGGGGGGTTTCAATGTTTAGGCACATCAGGGGCACTCCAAACGCAACATGGCGTCCCATCTCAATTCCAGTCAATTTTGCATTGAAAAGTCAAATGGCGCTCCTTCCCTTCCGAGCTCTGCCATGCACCCAAACAATGGTTTACACCCACATATGGGGTATCAGCATACTCAGGACAAATTGCACAACAGTTTTTGGGGTCCAATTTATTCTCTTACCCTTGTGAAAATAAAAAATTGGGGGCGAAAAAATCATTTTTGTGAAAAAATGTGATTTTTTATTTTTACCGCTCTGCATTATAAACTTCTGTGAAGCACTTGGTGGGTCAAAGTGCTCACCTCACCACACATCTAGATAAGTTCCTTTGGGGGTCTACTTTCCAAAATGGTGTCACTTGTGGGGGGTTTCAATGTATACGCACATCAGGGGCTCTCCAAACGCAACATGGCGTCCAATCTCAATTGCAGTCAATTTTGCATTGAAAAGTAAAATGGGGCTCCTTTCCTTCCGAGCTCTGCCATGCACCCAAACAGTGGTTTACCCCCACATATGGGGTATCAGCGTACTCAGGACAAATTGCACAACAGTTTTTGGGGTCCAATTTATTCTCTTACCCTTGTGAAAATAAAAAATTGGGGGCGAAAAAATAATTTTTGTGAAAAAATGTGATTTTTTATTTTTACCGCTCTGCATTATAAACTTCTGTGAAGCACTTGGTGGGTCAAAGTGCTCACCACACATCTAGATAAGTTCCTTTGGGGGTCTACTTTCCAAAATGGTGTCACTTGTGGGGGGTTTCAATGTATACGCACATCAGGGGCTCTCCAAACGCAACATGGCGTCCAATCTCAATTGCAGTCAATTTTGCATTGAAAAGTAAAATGGGGCTCCTTTCCTTCCGAGCTCTGCCATGCGCCCAAACAGTGGTTTACCCCCATATATGGGGTATCAGCGTACTCAGGACAAATTGCTCAACAACTTTCTTGGTCTAATTTCTTCTCTTACCCTTGGGAAAATAAAAAATTGGGGGCAAAATGATCATTTTTGTGAAAAAATATGATTTTTTATTTTCATGGCTCTACATTATAAACTTCTGTGAAGCACTTGTTGGATCAAAGTGCTCACCACACATCTAGATAAGTTCCTTAAGGGGTTTACTTTCGAAATGGTGTCACTTGTGGGGGGTTTAAATTTTTCGGCACATCAGGGGCACTCCAAACGCAACACGGCGTCCCATCTCAATTCCAGTCAATTTTGCATTGAAAAGTCAAATGGCGCTCCTTCCCTTCCGAGCTCTGCCATGCACCCAAACAATGGTTTACACCCACATATGGGGTATCAGCATACTCAGGACAAATTGCACAACAGTTTTTGGGGTCCAATTTATTCTCTTACCCTTGTGAAAATAAAAAATTGGGGGCGAAAAATCATTTTTGTGAAAAAATGTGATTTTTTATTTTTACCGCTCTGCATTATAAACTTCTGTGAAGCACTTGGTGGGTCAAAGTGCTCACCACACATCTAGATAAGTTCCTTTGGGGGTCTACTTTCCAAAATGGTGTCACTTGTGGGGGGTTTCAATGTATACACACATTAGGGGCTCTCCAAACGCAACATGGCGTCCAATCTCAATTGCAGTCAATTTTGCATTGAAAAGTAAAATGGGGCTCCTTTCCTTCCGAGCTCTGCCATGCACCCAAACAGTGGTTTACCCCCACATATGGGGTATCACCATACTCAGGCCAAATTGTACAACAACTTTTGAGGTCCATTTTCCCCTGTTACCCTTGGTAAAATAAGGCAAATTGGAGCTGAAATAAATTTTGTGTGAAAAAAAGTTAAATGTTCATTTTTATTTAAACATTCCAAAAATTTCTGTGAAACACCTGAAGGTTAATAAACTTCTTGAATGTGGTTTTGAGCACCATGAGGGGTGCAGTTTTTAGAATGGTGTCACACTTGGGTATTTTCTATCATATAGACCCCTCAAAATGACTTCAAATGAGATGCGGTCCCTAAAAAAATGGTGTTGTAAAAATGAGAAATTGCTGGTCAACTTTTAACCCTTATAACTCCCTAACAAAAAAATTTTGGTTCCAAAATTGTGCTGATGTAAAGTAGACATGTGGGAAATGTTACTTATTAAGTATTTTGCGTGACATGTCTCTGTGATTTAAGGGCATAAAAATTAAAAGTTGGAAAATTGCAAAAAATTCAAAATTTGTTACCAATAATAACGTCAACTTGTATCACAAAAAAACAAGACCTCACATGACTCTGTGGACCAAAATATGGAAAAATTATAGCTCTCAAAATGTGGTAACGCAAAAAATATTTTTTGCAATAAAAAGCATCTTTCAGTGTGTGACGGCTGGCAATCATAAAATAAGCTAAAAAAACCCGCTATCAAAATGTTAAATAAAGAATTTTAAAAAAAAAACCCGCTATAAAAGTAAATCAAACTCCCCTTCATCACCCCCTTAGCTAGCGAAAAATTAAAAAATTAAAAAAATGTATTTATTTCTATTTTCCCATTAGGGTTAGGGTTAGGGCAAGGGCTAGGGTTAGGGTTAGGGCTAAGGTTAGGGCTAGGGTTAGGGCTAGGGTTAGGGTTAGGGCTAGGGTTAGGGTTAGGGCTAGGGTTAGGGCTAGGGCTAGGGTTAGGGTTAGGGCTAGGGTTAGGGTTAGGGCTAGGGTTAGGGCTAGGGTTAGGGTTGGGGCTAGGGTTGGGGCTACAGTTAGGGTTGGGGCTAAAGTTAGGGTTAGGGTTTGGATTACATTTACGGTCGGGAATAGGGTTGGGATTAGGGTTAGGGGTGTGTCAGGGTTAGGAGTGTGGTTAGGGTTACCGTTGGGATTAGGGTTAGGGATGTGTTTGGATTAGGGTTTCAGTTATAATTAGGGGGGTTTCCACTGTTTAGGCACATCAGGGCTCTCCAAACGCGACATGGCGTCCGATCTCAATTCCAGCCAATTCTGCGTTGAAAAAGTAAAACAGTGTTCCTTCCATTCTGAGCTCTCCCGTGTGCCCAAACAGGGGTTTACCCCAACATATGGGGTATCAACATACCCAGGACACATTGGACAACAACTTTTGGGGTCCAGTTTCTTCTGTTACCCTTGGGAAAATACAAAACTGGGGGCTAAAAAATAATTTTTGTGGAAAAAACAAGATTTTTCATTTTCATGGCTCTGCGTTATAAACTGTAGTGAAACACTTGGGGGATCAAAGTTCTCACAACACATCGATATAAGTTCTTTGGGAGGTCTCGTTTCCAATATGGGGGTCACTTCTTGGGGGTTTCTACTGTTTGGGTACATCAGGGGCTCTGCAAATGCAACGTGACGCCTGCAGACCAATCCATCTAAGTCTGCATTCCAAATGGCGCTCCTTCCCTTCCGAGCTCTGCCATGCTCCCAAACAGTGGTTCCCTCCCACATACGGGGTATCAGCATGCTCAGGACAAATTGCACAACAACTTCTGGGGTCCAATTTCTCTTGTTACCCTTGGGAAAATACAAAACTGGGGGCTAATAAATCATTTTTGTGAAAAAAAAAAGAATTTTTATTTTCACGGCTCTGCGTTATAAACTGTAGTAAAACACTTGGGTGTTCAAAGCTCTCAAAACACATCTAGATAAGTTCCTTAGGGGGTCTACTTTCTAAAATGGTGTCACTTGTGGGGGGTTTTAATGTTTAGGCACATCAGGGGCTCTCCAAACCCGACATGGTGTCCCATCTCAATTCCAGTCAATTTTGCATTGAAAAGTCAAACGGCGCTCCTTCCCTTCCGAGCTCTGCCATGCGCCCAAACAGTCGTTTACCCCCACATATGGGGTATCAGCGTACTCAGGACAAATTGCACAACAACTTTCTTGGTCTAATTTCTTCTCTTACCCTTGGGAAAATAAAAAATTGGGGGCAAAATGATCATTTTTGTGAAAAAATATGATTTTTTATTTTCATGGCTCTACATTATAAACTTCTGTGAAGCACTTGTTGGATCAAAGTGCTCACCACACATCTAGATAAGTTCCTTAAGGGATTTACTTTCGAAATGGTGTCACTTGTGGGGGGTTTCAATGTTTAGGAACATCAGGGGCACTCCAAACGCAACATGGCGTCCCATCTCAATTCCAGTCAATTTTGCATTGAAAAGTCAAATGGCGCTCCTTCCCTTCCGAGCTCTGCCATGCACCCAAACAATGGTTTACACCCACATATGGGGTATCAGCATACTCAGGACAAATTGCACAACAGTTTTTGGGGTCCAATTTATTCTCTTACCCTTGTGAAAATAAAAAATTGGGGGCGAAAAAAATCATTTTTGTGAAAAAATGTGATTTTTTTATTTTTACCGCTCTGCATTATAAACTTCTGTGAAGCACTTGGTGGGTCAAAGTGCTCACCACACATCTAGATAAGTTCCTTTGGGGGTCTACTTTCCAAAATGGTGTCACTTGTGGGGGGTTTCAATGTATACACACATCAGGGGCTCTCCAAACGCAACATGGCGTCCAATCTCAATTGCAGTCAATTTTGCATTGAAAAGTAAAATGGGGCTCCTTTCCTTCCGAGCTCTGCCATGCGCCCAAACAGTGGTTTACCCCCACATATGGGGTATCAGCGTACTCAGGACAAATTGCTCAACAACTTTCTTGGTCTAATTTCTTCTCTTACCCTTGGGAAAATAAAAAATTGGGGGCAAAATGATCATTTTTGTGAAAAAATATGATTTTTTATTTTCATGGCTCTACATTATAAACTTCTGTGAAGCACTTGTTGGATCAAAGTGCTCACCACACATCTAGATAAGTTCCTTAAGGGGTTTACTTTCGAAATGGTGTCACTTGTGGGGGGTTTAAATTTTTCGGCACATCAGGGGCACTCCAAACGCAACACGGCGTCCCATCTCAATTCCAGTCAATTTTGCATTGAAAAGTCAAATGGCGCTCCTTCCCTTCCGAGCTCTGCCATGCACCCAAACAATGGTTTACACCCACATATGGGGTATCAGCATACTCAGGACAAATTGCACAACAGTTTTTGGGGTCCAATTTATTCTCTTACCCTTGTGAAAATAAAAAATTGGGGGCGAAAAATCATTTTTGTGAAAAAATGTGATTTTTTATTTTTACCGCTCTGCATTATAAACTTCTGTGAAGCACTTGGTGGGTCAAAGTGCTCACCACACATCTAGATAAGTTCCTTTGGGGGTCTACTTTCCAAAATGGTGTCACTTGTGGGGGGTTTCAATGTATACACACATTAGGGGCTCTCCAAACGCAACATGGCGTCCAATCTCAATTGCAGTCAATTTTGCATTGAAAAGTAAAATGGGGCTCCTTTCCTTCCGAGCTCTGCCATGCACCCAAACAGTGGTTTACCCCCACATATGGGGTATCACCATACTCAGGCCAAATTGTACAACAACTTTTGAGGTCCATTTTCCCCTGTTACCCTTGGTAAAATAAGGCAAATTGGAGCTGAAATAAATTTTGTGTGAAAAAAAGTTAAATGTTCATTTTTATTTAAACATTCCAAAAATTTCTGTGAAACACCTGAAGGTTAATAAACTTCTTGAATGTGGTTTTGAGCACCATGAGGGGTGCAGTTTTTAGAATGGTGTCACACTTGGGTATTTTCTATCATATAGACCCCTCAAAATGACTTCAAATGAGATGCGGTCCCTAAAAAAATGGTGTTGTAAAAATGAGAAATTGCTGGTCAACTTTTAACCCTTATAACTCCCTAACAAAAAAATTTTGGTTCCAAAATTGTGCTGATGTAAAGTAGACATGTGGGAAATGTTACTTATTAAGTATTTTGCGTGACATGTCTCTGTGATTTAAGGGCATAAAAATTAAAAGTTGGAAAATTGCAAAAAATTCAAAATTTGTTACCAATAATAACGTCAACTTGTATCACAAAAAACAAGACCTCACATGACTCTGTGGACCAAAATATGGAAAAATTATAGCTCTCAAAATGTGGTAACGCAAAAAATATTTTTTGCAATAAAAAGCATCTTTCAGTGTGTGACGGCTGGCAATCATAAAATAAGCTAAAAAAACCCGCTATCAAAATGTTAAATAAAGAATTAAAAAAAAAAACCCGCTATAAAAGTAAATCAAACTCCCCTTCATCACCCCCTTAGCTAGCGAAAAATTAAAAAATTAAAAAAATGTATTTATTTCTATTTTCCCATTAGGGTTAGGGTTAGGGCAAGGGCTAGGGTTAGGGTTAGGGCTAAGGTTAGGGCTAGGGTTAGGGCTAGGGTTAGGGTTAGGGCTAGGGTTAGGGTTAGGGCTAGGGTTAGGGCTAGGGCTAGGGTTAGGGTTAGGGCTAGGGTTAGGGTTAGGGCTAGGGTTAGGGCTAGGGTTAGGGTTGGGGCTAGGGTTGGGGCTACAGTTAGGGTTGGGGCTAAAGTTAGGGTTAGGGTTTGGATTACATTTACGGTCGGGAATAGGGTTGGGATTAGGGTTAGGGGTGTGTCAGGGTTAGGAGTGTGGTTAGGGTTACCGTTGGGATTAGGGTTAGGGATGTGTTTGGATTAGGGTTTCAGTTATAATTAGGGGGGTTTCCACTGTTTAGGCACATCAGGGCTCTCCAAACGCGACATGGCGTCCGATCTCAATTCCAGCCAATTCTGCGTTGAAAAAGTAAAACAGTGTTCCTTCCATTCTGAGCTCTCCCGTGTGCCCAAACAGGGGTTTACCCCAACATATGGGGTATCAACATACCCAGGACACATTGGACAACAACTTTTGGGGTCCAGTTTCTTCTGTTACCCTTGGGAAAATACAAAACTGGGGGCTAAAAAATAATTTTTGTGGAAAAAACAAGATTTTTCATTTTCATGGCTCTGCGTTATAAACTGTAGTGAAACACTTGGGGGATCAAAGTTCTCACAACACATCGATATAAGTTCTTTGGGAGGTCTCGTTTCCAATATGGGGGTCACTTCTTGGGGGTTTCTACTGTTTGGGTACATCAGGGGCTCTGCAAATGCAACGTGACGCCTGCAGACCAATCCATCTAAGTCTGCATTCCAAATGGCGCTCCTTCCCTTCCGAGCTCTGCCATGCTCCCAAACAGTGGTTCCCTCCCACATACGGGGTATCAGCATGCTCAGGACAAATTGCACAACAACTTCTGGGGTCCAATTTCTCTTGTTACCCTTGGGAAAATACAAAACTGGGGGCTAATAAATCATTTTTGTGAAAAAAAAAAGAATTTTTATTTTCACGGCTCTGCGTTATAAACTGTAGTAAAACACTTGGGTGTTCAAAGCTCTCAAAACACATCTAGATAAGTTCCTTAGGGGGTCTACTTTCTAAAATGGTGTCACTTGTGGGGGGTTTTAATGTTTAGGCACATCAGGGGCTCTCCAAACCCGACATGGTGTCCCATCTCAATTCCAGTCAATTTTGCATTGAAAAGTCAAACGGCGCTCCTTCCCTTCCGAGCTCTGCCATGCGCCCAAACAGTCGTTTACCCCCACATATGGGGTATCAGCGTACTCAGGACAAATTGCACAACAACTTTCTTGGTCTAATTTCTTCTCTTACCCTTGGGAAAATAAAAAATTGGGGGCAAAATGATCATTTTTGTGAAAAAATATGATTTTTTATTTTCATGGCTCTACATTATAAACTTCTGTGAAGCACTTGTTGGATCAAAGTGCTCACCACACATCTAGATAAGTTCCTTAAGGGATTTACTTTCGAAATGGTGTCACTTGTGGGGGGTTTCAATGTTTAGGAACATCAGGGGCACTCCAAACGCAACATGGCGTCCCATCTCAATTCCAGTCAATTTTGCATTGAAAAGTCAAATGGCGCTCCTTCCCTTCCGAGCTCTGCCATGCACCCAAACAATGGTTTACACCCACATATGGGGTATCAGCATACTCAGGACAAATTGCACAACAGTTTTTGGGGTCCAATTTATTCTCTTACCCTTGTGAAAATAAAAAATTGGGGGCGAAAAAAATCATTTTTGTGAAAAAATGTGATTTTTTTATTTTTACCGCTCTGCATTATAAACTTCTGTGAAGCACTTGGTGGGTCAAAGTGCTCACCACACATCTAGATAAGTTCCTTTGGGGGTCTACTTTCCAAAATGGTGTCACTTGTGGGGGGTTTCAATGTATACACACATCAGGGGCTCTCCAAACGCAACATGGCGTCCAATCTCAATTGCAGTCAATTTTGCATTGAAAAGTAAAATGGGGCTCCTTTCCTTCCGAGCTCTGCCATGCGCCCAAACAGTGGTTTACCCCCACATATGGGGTATCAGCGTACTCAGGACAAATTGCTCAACAACTTTCTTGGTCTAATTTCTTCTCTTACCCTTGGGAAAATAAAAAATTGGGGGCAAAATGATCATTTTTGTGAAAAAATATGATTTTTTATTTTCATGGCTCTACATTATAAACTTCTGTGAAGCACTTGTTGGATCAAAGTGCTCACCACACATCTAGATAAGTTCCTTAAGGGGTTTACTTTCGAAATGGTGTCACTTGTGGGGGGTTTAAATTTTTCGGCACATCAGGGGCACTCCAAACGCAACACGGCGTCCCATCTCAATTCCAGTCAATTTTGCATTGAAAAGTCAAATGGCGCTCCTTCCCTTTCGAGCTCTGCCATGCACCCAAACAATGGTTTACACCCACATATGGGGTATCAGCATACTCAGGACAAATTGCACAACAGTTTTTGGGGTCCAATTTATTCTCTTACCCTTGTGAAAATAAAAAATTGGGGGCGAAAAATCATTTTTGTGAAAAAATGTGATTTTTTATTTTTACCGCTCTGCATTATAAACTTCTGTGAAGCACTTGGTGGGTCAAAGTGCTCACCACACATCTAGATAAGTTCCTTTGGGGGTCTACTTTCCAAAATGGTGTCACTTGTGGGGGGTTTCAATGTATACACACATTAGGGGCTCTCCAAACGCAACATGGCGTCCAATCTCAATTGCAGTCAATTTTGCATTGAAAAGTAAAATGGGGCTCCTTTCCTTCCGAGCTCTGCCATGCACCCAAACAGTGGTTTACCCCCACATATGGGGTATCACCATACTCAGGCCAAATTGTACAACAACTTTTGAGGTCCATTTTCCCCTGTTACCCTTGGTAAAATAAGGCAAATTGGAGCTGAAATAAATTTTGTGTGAAAAAAAGTTAAATGTTCATTTTTATTTAAACATTCCAAAAATTTCTGTGAAACACCTGAAGGTTAATAAACTTCTTGAATGTGGTTTTGAGCACCATGAGGGGTGCAGTTTTTAGAATGGTGTCACACTTGGGTATTTTCTATCATATAGACCCCTCAAAATGACTTCAAATGAGATGCGGTCCCTAAAAAAATGGTGTTGTAAAAATGAGAAATTGCTGGTCAACTTTTAACCCTTATAACTCCCTAACAAAAAAATTTTGGTTCCAAAATTGTGCTGATGTAAAGTAGACATGTGGGAAATGTTACTTATTAAGTATTTTGCGTGACATGTCTCTGTGATTTAAGGGCATAAAAATTAAAAGTTGGAAAATTGCAAAAAATTCAAAATTTGTTACCAATAATAACGTCAACTTGTATCACAAAAAACAAGACCTCACATGACTCTGTGGACCAAAATATGGAAAAATTATAGCTCTCAAAATGTGGTAACGCAAAAAATATTTTTTGCAATAAAAAGCATCTTTCAGTGTGTGACGGCTGGCAATCATAAAATAAGCTAAAAAAACCCGCTATCAAAATGTTAAATAAAGAATTTAAAAAAAAAACCCGCTATAAAAGTAAATCAAACTCCCCTTCATCACCCCCTTAGCTAGCGAAAAATTAAAAAATTAAAAAAATGTATTTATTTCTATTTTCCCATTAGGGTTAGGGTTAGGGCAAGGGCTAGGGTTAGGGTTAGGGCTAAGGTTAGGGCTAGGGTTAGGGCTAGGGTTAGGGTTAGGGCTAGGGTTAGGGTTAGGGCTAGGGTTAGGGCTAGGGCTAGGGTTAGGGTTAGGGCTAGGGTTAGGGTTAGGGCTAGGGTTAGGGCTAGGGTTAGGGTTGGGGCTAGGGTTGGGGCTACAGTTAGGGTTGGGGCTAAAGTTAGGGTTAGGGTTTGGATTACATTTACGGTCGGGAATAGGGTTGGGATTAGGGTTAGGGGTGTGTCAGGGTTAGGAGTGTGGTTAGGGTTACCGTTGGGATTAGGGTTAGGGATGTGTTTGGATTAGGGTTTCAGTTATAATTAGGGGGGTTTCCACTGTTTAGGCACATCAGGGCTCTCCAAACGCGACATGGCGTCCGATCTCAATTCCAGCCAATTCTGCGTTGAAAAAGTAAAACAGTGTTCCTTCCATTCTGAGCTCTCCCGTGTGCCCAAACAGGGGTTTACCCCAACATATGGGGTATCAACATACCCAGGACACATTGGACAACAACTTTTGGGGTCCAGTTTCTTCTGTTACCCTTGGGAAAATACAAAACTGGGGGCTAAAAAATAATTTTTGTGGAAAAAACAAGATTTTTCATTTTCATGGCTCTGCGTTATAAACTGTAGTGAAACACTTGGGGGATCAAAGTTCTCACAACACATCTAGAGAAGTTCCTTGGGGGGTCTAGTTTCCAATACGGGGTCACTTGTGGGGGGTTTCTACTGTTTAGGTACATTAGGGGCTCTGCAAACGCAATGTGACGCCTGCAGACCAATCCATCTAAGTCTGCATTCCAAATGACACTCCTTTTCTTCCGAGCTCTGCCATGCGCTCAAACGGTGGTTCCCCCCACATATGGGGTATCAGCGTACTCAGGACAAATTGGACAACAACTTTTGGGGTCCAATTTCTCCTGTTACCCTTGTGAAAATGCAAAACTGGGGGCTAATAAATCATTTTTGTGGAAAAAAAATATTTTTTATTTTCACGGCTCTGCATTATAAACTGTAGTGAAACACTTGGGGGTTTAAAGTTCTCACAACACATCGATATAAGTTCTTTGGGAGGTCTCGTTTCCAATATGGGGGTCACTTCTTGGGGGTTTCTACTGTTTGGGTACATCAGGGGCTCTGCAAATGCAACGTGACGCCTGCAGACCAATCCATCTAAGTCTGCATTCCATATGGCGCTCCTTCCCTTCCGAGCTCTGCCATGCTCCCAAACAGTGGTTCCCTCCCACATACGGGGTATCAGCATGCTCAGGACAAATTGCACAACAACTTCTGGGGTCCAATTTCTCTTGTTACCCTTGGGAAAATACAAAACTGGGGGCTAATAAATCATTTTTGTGAAAAAAAAAAGAATTTTTATTTTCACGGCTCTGCGTTATAAACTGTAGTAAAACACTTGGGTGTTCAAAGCTCTCAAAACACATCTAGATAAGTTCCTTAGGGGGTCTACTTTCTAAAATGGTGTCACTTGTGGGGGGTTTTAATGTTTAGGCACATCAGGGGCTCTCCAAACCCGACATGGTGTCCCATCTCAATTCCAGTCAATTTTGCATTGAAAAGTCAAACGGCGCTCCTTCCCTTCCGAGCTCTGCCATGCGCCCAAACAGTCGTTTACCCCCACATATGGGGTATCAGCGTACTCAGGACAAATTGCACAACAACTTTCTTGGTCTAATTTCTTCTCTTACCCTTGGGAAAATAAAAAATTGGGGGCAAAATGATCATTTTTGTGAAAAAATATGATTTTTTATTTTCATGGCTCTACATTATAAACTTCTGTGAAGCACTTGTTGGATCAAAGTGCTCACCACACATCTAGATAAGTTCCTTAAGGGATTTACTTTCGAAATGGTGTCACTTGTGGGGGGTTTCAATGTTTAGGAACATCAGGGGCACTCCAAACGCAACATGGCGTCCCATCTCAATTCCAGTCAATTTTGCATTGAAAAGTCAAATGGCGCTCCTTCCCTTCCGAGCTCTGCCATGCACCCAAACAATGGTTTACACCCACATATGGGGTATCAGCATACTCAGGACAAATTGCACAACAGTTTTTGGGGTCCAATTTATTCTCTTACCCTTGTGAAAATAAAAAATTGGGGGCGAAAAAAATCATTTTTGTGAAAAAATGTGATTTTTTTATTTTTACCGCTCTGCATTATAAACTTCTGTGAAGCACTTGGTGGGTCAAAGTGCTCACCACACATCTAGATAAGTTCCTTTGGGGGTCTACTTTCCAAAATGGTGTCACTTGTGGGGGGTTTCAATGTATACACACATCAGGGGCTCTCCAAACGCAACATGGCGTCCAATCTCAATTGCAGTCAATTTTGCATTGAAAAGTAAAATGGGGCTCCTTTCCTTCCGAGCTCTGCCATGCGCCCAAACAGTGGTTTACCCCCACATATGGGGTATCACCATACTCAGGCCAAATTGTACAACAACTTTTGGGGTCCATTTTCCCCTGTTACCCTTGGTAAAATAAGGCAAATTGGAGCTGAAATAAATTTTGTGTGAAAAAAAGTTAAATGTTCATTTTTATTTAAACATTCCAAAAATTTCTGTGAAACACCTGAAGGTTAATAAACTTCTTGAATGTGGTTTTGAGCACCATGAGGGGTGCAGTTTTTAGAATGGTGTCACACTTGGGTATTTTCTATCATATAGACCCCTCAAAATGACTTCAAATGAGATGCGGTCCCTAAAAAAAATGGTGTTGTAAAAATGAGAAATTGCTGGTCAAATTTTAACCCTTATAACTCCCTAACAAAAAAATTTTGGTTCCAAAATTGTGCTGATGTAAAGTAGACATGTGGGAAATGTTACTTATTAAGTATTTTGCGTGACATGTCTCTGTGATTTAAGGGCATAAAAATTAAAAGTTGGAAAATTGCAAAATTTTCAAAATTTTTGCCAAATTTCAATTTTTTTCACAAATAAATGCAAGTTATATCAAATAAATATTACCACTATCATAAAGTACAATATGTCACGAGAAAACAGTGTCAGAATCACCAAGATCCATTGAAGCGTTCCAGAGTTATAACCTCATAAAGGGACAGTGGTCAGAATTGTAAAAATTGGCCCAGTCATTAACGTGCAAACCACCCTCGGGGCTTAAGGGGTTAAGATTCATTTGGTTGTGCTCTCAACAAAAATATATGACAAAAGTCAACTAGTTACATACATTTAAAGATGACCTATTATTTGCTCAATCAATTGAGTTAAATGCCTTGTAACAATCCCTGAGCGTTACTGAGCATTACTGATTTTGCATCTGTTTTCTTTATAGGTTGTTTATTTCCATTGCAGAAATAATCAGGTTGGTTACTTTTTGAGCACAGTATGTGAAATCTCTGCTTGCAGTCGAACTGGGTGTTTCTGTAGAGTTTTCTCTCTTTTTTCTCTCTCTCCACCATTGACAGCTTGGCAGCATCTGAGACTGCTCTATATCTGCAGAGCTATGATTAGCAACTCTTGGGAAGTTGGGAAAAAGCACATGCCCCTAGAAAAGACTATGAAGAAATGCCCATACTCAGTTGGTCTGCAAGCAGAGTTGTCAATATCTCTGCAATGGAGTAATGATGTAGAACACAAAGAAAGGTGGCTAAATCAGGGGGGCCTCAGTACTGTAACTATAGGTGTTTCTTGGATAGTGGTGATATGATTACTTGATCAAGAGCTTTATCATTATTGCATTTTTTAAAGTCAAACCTTACACATGAGAGTATGTGTAACTCATACTTACACTCTAGTCCCGGCTCAGAAACCGGCAAATCTCCATAGAGCGCAGTGCATGCGATGGGGGATCTATAAGTCTGCAGTCACACCGAGAGACTGTAGAATTATCAATTTGGACCAGACAACCCCTTTTATGCCATGTTTTATGCCCATGGCCTAAACTATACATTGCTATGCTCTAAACCCTAACATAAAATGAAGACAGTTAGCCCAGAAAATTGAAAAGTAAAAATTATATAACAGGGCATTAAAGAGCTCTGTTAAAAATATAACTTCTGTTTTTTTTTTCTTTATTATCATATTTTAGTTCTTCCCTGTCAAATGTAAAAACACTCACAAATCAAAAATGCTCACTGCTTTTTACTTTAGCTTACTTTGTTTGATTTATGTGAAAAATAGGAAATACATTTTTCTTATATTGTGCATGTTGTTTTACTCTCTGTAGACCTGCTGGAAATCTCATTTTGGCAAAAGAAAAAAAATATTACATCTGTCTCACAGTTGCAATGTTGTGTGAGTGAAAGTGAAAAAAACTGTTGAAGCAGACAGATATACAACAGTGCAACTTGCTTCCAACATCTGATAGTGAGGTCTTTTTATTCTCTGTTATATCACTGTGCCCTATATGATGTAATAGAATTTGGCTGCAGATGAGATGTCAGGATGACTCTGTCAGAAACTGTTGTCCAGGAACATATTCCCATCATAATTTAGCTTTTAGACTCTAATCTCTGCTGCAACCCTCACATTGCTCCAGAAAGTTTGACCAATTTATTTTTCCTTAAAAATTTGTAAGCATTATTATTTAGAGTAAAATACTTTCGTAAAAAATAAAACAGTATCAGCTTTAATCCATGAAAGTCAGAAAGGTCTCAGATGTCCTTACGGCTCATTTATGTTTTATTTGTATTTTTCATGGATCGAACACCTACTATCTATTAAAACTTATGCTACTATACAGGTCTGTGTTTTTCAAGGACCATCTATCTGTGCAAAAATCATGGCGACATCTTAATTTTTTTAGTGATACAGATGAAAACTGCCAATACAAGTCTCTGGGTCCTTGAAAATTATGAACAGCACGTGGCATCATTGTGCACTCTATGTGTTGTCCATGATTAAAACTGCAATGAAGTGAAGACGCTTTAGCTACCATATGTGAAAAACACTGATGACACTTGGAAACAAAACACTGATGATACTCTGGTCCAAGATCACTCTCAGGTCCAAACCACTGATGACAATCAGATACAGTGATGATGACACTCGGATACAAAACACCGATGACACAAGTTCAAAACACTGATGATACTCAGATCCAAAACACTCAGGTCCAATGACACTTGGATCCAAAACTAATGACACTCAGATAGACTGATGACACTTGGATCCAAAAAACTGATGATACTAGAATTTATAACACTGATGACAGACGGTCCAAAACACTGATGACACTTGGATTCAAAACACTGATGTCACACGGATTCAAAACACTGATGACACTCGGATACAAAACACTGATGACACTTGGATCCAAAACACTGATGGAGGTCATGTCCAAAACATTGATGATACTTAGATTCATAACACTGATGACACTTGGGTTCAAAACATTGATGACATGCAAATCCAAAACACTCATGACACTCAGAGTGAAAACACAGATGACACTAAGATTCAAAACACTGATAAAACTTGGATACAAAACACTGATGACACGCATATCCAAAAACACTGGTGAAACTCAGATGTAAAACACAGATGACACTCGGATACAAAACACTGATGACACTTGGGTCCAAAACACTGATGACTCTCGGATCCAAAACATTGATGACACTTGGATAAGAAACAGTGATGGCACTGAAGTCCAAACACCGATGACACATGTATTGTTTGTATGCAGACATGAAAACCACTTAAGGTACCGTCACACTCAGCGACGCTGCAGCGATATAGACAACGAGCCGATTGCTGCAGCGTCGCTGTTTAGGTCCCTGGGGAGCTGTCACACAGACAGCTCTCTCCAGCGACCAACGATCAGGGGAACAACTTCGGCATCGTTGAAACTGTCTTTAACGATGCCGAAGTCCCCCTGCAGCACCCGGGTAACCAGGGTAAACATCGGGTTACTAAGTGCAGGGCCGTGCTTAGTAACCCGATATTTACCCTGGTTACCATTGTAAAAGTAAAAAAAAAACAGTACATACTCACCTTCTGATGTCTGTCACGTCCCCCGGCGTCCACAGGGTTACGCGCTGCTGCTCAGAGCTTCCTGCACTGAATGTGTCAGTGCCGGCAGTAACAGAGCACAGCGGTGATGTCACCGCTGTGCTCTGCTTTACTGCCGGCGCTGACACATTCAGTGCAGGAAGTTCTCGGCAGCAGCGCGTAACCCTGTGGACGCCGGGGGACGTGACAGACATCAGAAGGTGAGTATGTACTGTTTTTTTTTTACTTTTACAATGGTAACCAGGGTAAATATCGGGTTACTAAGTGCGGCCCTGAACTTAGTAACCCGCTGTTTACCCTGGTTACAAGTGAACACATCGCTGGATCGGCGTCACACACGCCGATCCAGCGATGACAGCGGGTGATCAAGCGACGAAATAAAGTTCTGGACTTCTAGCTCCGACCAGCGATATCACAGCAGGATCCAGATCGCTGCTGCGTGTCAAGCACAACGAGATCGCTATCCAGGACGCTGCAACGTCACGGATCGTCGTCGTTCTTGCGGCAAAGTCGCTTAGTGTGAAGGTACCTTTACATCTCGATGATACCTAAGTCACCAGTATAGACCACTTAACATTTTTATTCCATTATACCACAGTAATGTACATAGAAACCATTGTGCTCTGAAGCAATAATCAAAAAGAACCCTACACCCCCACTTAAAAAATATATACACTATCAACATTTTCTCTGATTGAGGTTATTTGCTTTTTAGTACTCTGCATCTCTCTAATATTTTGTAATCCTTGCAGCGGTCCTGCTGAGAGTTGCCATAAAGTCGAGTATCAGCAAAATAAAAACAGACTGTTTTACCTTGAGCTGTTGAGATTTTGCTGCATTTGGAACTCTCATAAAATGAAGCAGTTATTTGTTAACTCACATGTGACCTTTGACAAGTAGATCTTGGGGACACATGCAGAAGGTGCATGAACTACAGGAACTGAAGTTAGGAGCATGTTGGGGAGCAGCTCTTTTTCTTGAATAACAGCAACCTCCTTCTGATCATTACTGATCTGTGATAAGGTATGGAGTGCCAATCAGAAGCAACTTATTAACCCCTTCATGACCCAGCCTATTTTGACCTTAATGACCTGGCCGTTTTTTGCAATTCTGACCAGTGTCCCTTTATGAGGTAATAAATCAGGAACGCTTCAACGGATCCTAGTGGTTCTGAGATTGTTTTTTTTTCCTAGGAAGTTATAAGGGTTAAAATTTGACCAGTGATTTCTCATTTTTACAACAAAATTTACAAAACCATTTTTTTTAGGGACCACCTCACATTTGAAGTCATTTTGAGGGTTCTATATGGCTGAAAATACCCAAAAGTGACACCATTCTAAAAACTGCACCCCTCAAGGTGCTCAAAACCACATTCAAGAAGTTTATTAACCCTTCAGGTGTAAAAATGAACACAAAATCACAAAAAATTTACTTCAGCTCTAATTTGTTTTATTTTACCAAGGGTAACAGGAGAAAATGGACCCCAAAAGTTATTGTACAATTTGTCCTGAGTACACCGATACCCCATATGTGGGGGTAAACCACTGTTTGGGCGCATGGCAGAGCTCAGAAGCGAAGGAGCGTCATTTGACTTTTCAATGCAAAATTGACTGGAATTGAGATGGCACGCCATCTTGCGTTTGGAGAGCCACTGATGTGCCTAAACATTGAAACCCCCCACAAGTGACACCATTTTGGAAAGTACACCCCCTAAGGAACTTATCTAAATGTGTGGTGAGCACTTTGACCCATTAAGTGATTCACAGAAGTTTATAATGCATAGCCGTAAAAATGAAAAATCATATTTTTTCACAAAAATTAATTTTCGCCCCCAATTTTTTATTTTCCCAAGGGTAAGAGAAGAAATTGGACCACAAAAGTTGTTTTTCAATTTGTCCTGAGTATGCTGATACCCCATATGTGGGGGTAAACCACTGTTTGGTCGCATGGGAGAGCTCGGAAGGGAAGGAGCGCCGTTTGACTTTTCAATGCAAAATTTACAGGAATTGAGATGGGACGCCATGTTGCGTTTGGAGAGCCACTGATGTGCCTAAACATTGAAACCCCCCACAAGTGACACCATTTTGGAAAGTAGACCCTCTAAGGAACTTATCTAGATGTGTGGTGAGCACTTTGAACCCCCAAGTGCTTCACAGAAGTTTATAACGCAGAGCCGTGAAAATAAAAAATGTGTTTCCTTTTCTCAAAAATAATTATTTAGCCCAGAATTTTTTAATTTTCCCAAGGGTAACAGGAGAAATTTTACCCCAAGAGTTGTTGTCCAGTTTCTCCTGAGTACGCTGATACCCCATATGTGGGGGTAAACCACTGTTTGGGCACATGCCGGGGCTCGGAAGGGAAGTAGTGACGTTTTGGGATGCAGACTTTGATGGAATAGTCTGCGGGCATCATGTTACGTTTGCAGAGCCCCTGATGTGCCTAAACAGTAGAAAACCCCAACAAGTGACCCCATTTTGGAAACTAGACCCCCCAAGCACATATCAAGTGCTTCACAGAAGTTTATAACGCAGAGCCGTGAAAATAAAAAATAATTTTTCATTCCTCTAAAATTATGTTTTAGCAAGCAATTTTTTTATTTTTGCAAGGGTAACAGGAGAAATTGGACCCCAATAATTGTTGCCAAGTTTGTTCTGAGTATGCTGGTACCCCATATGTGGGGATAAACCACTGTTTGGGCGCACGTCGGGGCTCGGAAGGGAGGGAGCACCATTTGACTTTTTGAACGCAAGATTGGCTGGAATCAATGGTGGCGCCATGTTGCGTTTAGAGACCCCTGATGTGCCTAAACAGTGGAAACCCCTCAATTCTAACTCCAAAACTAACCCCAACACACCCCTAACCCTAATCCCAACCCTAACCACAACCTTAACCCCAACACACCCCTAACCCTAACCATAACCCTAACCACAAGCCTAATCTTAACCCTATTTCCAACCCTAGCCCTAATTGCAACCCTAACTCTAATTCCAACCCTAACCCTAAGGCTATGTGCCCACATTGCGGGTCTGTGTGAGATTTTTCCGCACCATTTTTGAAAAATCTGCAGGTAAAAAGCACTGCGTTTTACCTGCGCATTTACCGCGGATTTCCAGTGTTTTTGTGCGGATTTCACCTGCGGATTCCTATTGAGGAGCAGGTGTAAAACGGAATCCGCACAAAAAATTGACATGCTGCGGAAAATACAACTCAGCGTTTCTGCGCGGTATTTTTCGCACCATGGGCACAGCGGATTTGGATTTCAGTAGTTTTACATGGTACTGTAAACCTGATGGAAAACTGCTACGAATCCGCAGCGGCTAATCTGCTGTGGATCAACAGCCAAATCCGCACCATGTGTGCACAGTCTAATGTAACCCTAACTCTAGTTCTAACCCTAATTCTAACCCTAGCCCTAACCCTAACTATAACCCTAACCCTAGCCCTAACCCTAACCCTAACCCTAACCCTAACTCTAACCCTAACCCTAACCCTAACCCAAACTCTAACCCTAACCCTAACCCTAGAGGGGGGAAGAAAAAAAATATATATTTTCTTTATTTTTATTATTGTCCCTACCTATGGGGGTGATAAAGGGGGGGTTCATTTACTATTTTTTTTTATTTTGATCACTGTGATAAGTTTTATCACAGTGATCAAAATGTACTTGGAACGAATCTGCCGGCCGGCAGATCCGGCGGGCGCACTGCGCATGCGCCTGCCATTTTGGAAGATGGCGGCGCTTATGAAGAAGACGGACGGACACCGCGAGGCTCGGTAAGTATGTGGGGGGGATCGGAGCATGGGGGAGTGGATCGAAGCATGGGGGGAGCGGGCAGGAGGACGGGGGAGCGGGCAGGCGGACGGAGGGGAGTACAGGGCAGAAAGGAGGACTGGGGAGGTGATCGGTGGTGGTGGGGAGCAGATTAGGTTTTCCAGCCATGGCCGATGATATTGCAGCATCAGCCATGGCTGGATTGTAATATTTCACCATTTTCATAGGTGAAATATTACAAATCGCTCTGATTGGCTGTTTCACTTTCAACAGCCAATCAGAGCGATCGTAGCCACAGGGGGGTGAAGCCACCCCCCCTGGGCTGAAGTACCACTCCCCCTGTCCCTGCAGATCGGGTGAAATTGGAGTTAACCCTTTCACCCGATCTGCAGGGACGCGATCATTCCATGACGCCACATAGGCGTCATGGGTCGGATTGGCACCGACTTTCATGACGCCTACATGGCGTCATGGGTCGGGAAGGGGTTAACGCAGCATGCAGCCAAAACAGTTTCTTCATTGTGAGACTATTTTCTCCTCCTTGGCCGTTGCATACAAATATGAATTTAAAACGCAATATGCATATTCCACCTAATTTACATTTGTCCCAGCCACTTGGCCATATTTAACTCAGCCTTTACCCAGTCCCTTTAAAATGCACTGGTTTTATTATGAAAACCAATAAAAAGCAAGGGAGTGGGATTTAAAAAAAAAAAAAAAAAAACACCACCATGTCCACCTAAGGCCGGGTTCACACTTTGCGGTGTGCTCTGCGGGTTTATCCCGCAGCGGAATTGATAAATCTGCAGGGCAAAACCACTGCGGTTATCCCTGCAGATTTATCGCGGTTTGTTCTGCGGTTTCCGCTGCGGGATTACTCCTGTACTATCGATGCTGCATATGCAGCAATATGCAGCATCAATAGTAATGATAAAAATAATAAAAATTGGTTATACTCACCCTCTGACGTCGCGATCTCCTCGGCGCTGCACTCGGTGGTCCGATTCCAAAGCTGCTGTGCCGAGAAGGAACTTTTTGACATCACGGTCATGTGACCGCGGCGTCATCACGGTCATGTGACCACGACGTCACCACAGGTCCTGTTCGCACAGAAACTCTGACCGGACGGCCGCGGGCAGCGCTGAGAGGTGAGTATAGCATCATTTTTTATTTTAAATTCTTTTTTTTTTACAGTATTCATGCTTCCCAGGGCCTGGAGGAGAGTCTCCTCTCCTCCACCCCGGGTACCACCCGCGCATTATCCGCTTACTTCCCGCAACGTGGGCACAGCCCCATGCGGGAAGTAAGCGGTTCAATGCATTCCTATGTGTGCAGAATCGCAGCGATTCTGCACAAAGAAGTGACATGCTGCGGGTTTTAAACCGTTGCGTTTCTGCGCGGTTTTTCCCGCAGCATGTGCACAGCGGTTGGCGGTTTCCATAGGGTTTACATGTTAATGGAAACGCTATGGAAACTGCTGCGGACCCGCAGCATCAAAATTGCCGCGGATCCGCGGTAAAAACCGCAAAGTGTGAACATGGCCTAAATGTTTTTCAAAGTTAATTAAAAAATATATTTTATTATATTTAAAGATATTTAAAATTACATAAAATTGATGTAAAATTCTAAGTGTCACAAACTTCACTTAACATTTTCATTTACCATACATACTTTTTTTAAACAGTAAATTTTTTAATTTATAAAGCTGCTACTTTATCCGTAATCACGATGACATATTATTTCTGTTTTAGTGATGAATATTTTATCGGAGAACTTTCCTTGTTAAAGTCCCAAAAGGTTATCAGTTTGTTTCAGATCTGCAATATCTATTATTCCATGTTAGTAACTATCCAATAAATGGTTGCAAATTTAAACTTTCTCTTGTATTTATAGAGCAATAACTTTACTATGTAAGTAACAGGAATTGTGAGGCGATATATAAAGCAGAATTACACGTGAAATTCATTGGCAGGTAGATAAAGAAAAATTACAGCTCTTTGCACGTGAATGTTGTTATTGACTGGATAATTAATAATAGATTCTCTTGTTTTTTTAACCAGCAGCCTCCTAAATGCAGCCAGTATACAGTACTATTGCTTCATTCCATTTTTCTATTTTCTTCTTTGCATGTTAAAAAATACCACATTTTTCCTTATAAGCTTGGGGTCAGATGAGCGTATTTAAAATTGTTTGAGTATATGGATGAGCGAACTTGCTCGGTGATACTTGGATATCACTTGAGTATCAAGTGATAGTAGCAAACCCCTGCCCCTCATGTTTGGCACCTGTTGCATAGCCAATAAGCATGCAGGGATTGCCTGTGAGTCACTGTAATGCTGTAGCCATATTTATAGTGGCATTACTATGATTGGCTGGCCGTATGACATCATCAGGGGTTAAATAAACAGAGGTGCAGCATGGCTCAACACACTGACGCCATTGCACAGCTCAGGGACTGTTCTTATTGGAGGGAGAGAGTGCTTGTCCAGGCCTGTGCATGCATAGTTTAACCCCTTCCCGACCTTTGACGCCACGTAGGCATCATGAAAGTCGGTGCCAATACGACCCATGACGCCTATGTGGCGTCATGGAATGATCGCGTCCCTTCAGATCGGGTGAAAGGGTTAACTCCAATTTCACCCGATCTGCAGGGACAGGGGGAGTGGTACTTCAGCCCAGGGGGGTGGCTTCACCCCCCCCCCGTGGCTACGATCGCACTGATTGGCTGTTGAAAGTGAAACTGCCAATCAGAGCGATTTGTAATATTTCACCTAAAAAACTGGTGAAATATTACAATCCAGCCATGGCCGATGCTGCAATATCATCTGCCATGGCTGGAAACACTTTTGTACCCCCCCCACCGCCACCGATCTCCTCCCCAGTCCTCCGTCCGGTGCTCCACTCCCCTCCGTCGTCCTGTCTGCTCCCCCATCCTCCTGCCTGCTCCCCCGTGCTCAGATGCCACCCCCCCATCCTCCGATCCACCCCCCATGCTCAGATCCCCCCCCCTCATATTTACCGGGCCTCCCGCTGTCCGTCCGTCTTCTCCTTGGGCGCCGCCATCTTCCAAAATGGCCGGCAGATTCGTTCCAGGTATAGTTTGATCACTGTGATATAACCTATCACAGTGATCAAAATAAAAAAAATAGTAAATGACCCCCCCCTTTATCACCCCATAGGTAGGGACAATAATAAAAAAAAGAAAATATTTTCTTCCACTAGGGTTAGGGTTAGAACTAGGGTTAGAACTAGTGGTAGGGTTAGGGTTAGGGTTAGGGGTAGGGTTAGGGTTAGGGCATGTGCACACAGTGCGGATTTGGCTGCGGATCCGCAGTGGATTGGCCGCGGATCCGCAGCGGATTGGCCGCTGCGAATTCGTAGAAGTTTTCCATCAGGTTTACAGTACCATGTACACCTATGGAAAACCAAATCCGCTGTGCCCATGGTGCGGAAAATTCCGTGCGGAAACGCTGCATTGTATTTTCCGCAGCATGTCAATTCTTTGTGCGGATTCTGCAGCGTTTTACACCTGTTCCTCAATAGGAATCTGCAGGTGAAATCTGCACAAAAAACACTGGAAATCCGCTGTAAATCCGCAGGTAAAACGCAGTGCCTTTTATCTGCAGATTTTTCAAAAATCGTGCGGAAAAATCTCACACGAATCCGCAACGTGGGCACATAGCCTTAGGGTTAGGGTTGGAATTAGAGTTAGGGTTGGAATTAGGGCTAGGGTTGGAAATAGGGTTAAGATTAGGCTTGTGGTTAGGGTTACGGATAGGGTTAGGGGTGTGTTGGGGTTACAGTTGTGCTTAGAATTGGGATTAGGGTTAGGGTTGGGATTAGGGTTAAGATTAGGGTTAGGGTTGGGATTAGGGTTAGGGTTAGGGTAAGTGCTCACGACACATCTAGATAAGTTCCTAGGGGGGTCTAGTTTCCAAAATGGGGTCACTTGTGGGGGGTTTCTACTGGTTAGGCACATCAGGGGCTCTGCAAATGCAACGTGACGCCCGCAGACCATTCCATCAAAGTCTGCATTTCAAATGTCACTACTTCCCTTCCGAACCCCGATGTGTGCCAAAACAGTGGTTTACCCCCACATATGGGGTATCAGCGTACTCAGGAGAAACTGGACAACAACTTTTGGGGTCAAATTTCTCCTGTTACCCTTGGGAAAATTAAAAAATTCTGGGCTAAAAAAAATATTTTTGAGGAAAGGAAACACATTTATTATTTTCACGGCTCTGCGTTATAAACTTCTGTGAAGCACTTGGGGGTTCAAAGTGCTCACCACACATCTAGATAAGTTCCCTTGGGGGTCTAGTTTCCAAAATGGGGTCACTTGTGGGGAGTTCCTACTGTTTAGGCACATCAGGGGCTCTGCAAACGCAACCTGATGCCCGCAGAGCATTCCATCAAAGTCTGCATTTCAAAACGTCACTACTTCCCTTCCGAACCCCGACGTGTGCCAAAACAGTGGTTTACCCCCACATATGGGGTATAAGCATACTCAGGAGAAATGGTACAACAACTTTTGGGGTCCAATTTCTCCTGTTACCCTTGGGAAAATAAAAAATTGTGGGCTAAAAAATCATTTTTGAGGAAAGAAAAATTATTTTTTATTTTCACGGCTCTGCGTTATAAACTTCTGTGAAGCACCTGGGGGTTTTAAGTGCTCACTATGCATCTAGATAAGTTCCTTGGGGGTCTAGTTTCCAAAATGGGGTCACTTGTAGGGGAGCTCCAATGTTTAGGCACACAAGGGCTCTCCAAACGCGACATGGTGTCCGCTAATGATTGGAGCTAATTTTCCATTCAAAAAGTCAAATGGCGCGCCTCCTCTTCCGAGCCTTGCCGTGCACCCAAACAGTTGTTTACCCCCACATATGAGGTATCAGCGTACTCAGGAGAAATTGTCCAACAAATTTTAAGATCCATTTTATCCTGTTGCCCATGTGAAAATGAAAAAATTGAGGCTAAAATATTTTTTTTGTGGAAAAAAAGTACTTTTTCATTTTTACGGATCAATTTGTGAAGCACCTGGGGGTTTAAAGTGCTCACTATGCTCCTAGATAAGTTTCTTGGGGGGTCTAGTTTCCAAAATGGGGTCACTTGTGGGGGAGCTCCAATGTTTAGGCACACGGGGGCTCTCCAAACGCGACATGGTGTCCGCTAAAGATTGGAGCCAATTTTTCATTCAAAAAGTCAAATGGCGCTCCTTCCCTTCCGAGCCCTGCCGTGCACCCAAACAGTGGTTTACCCCCAAATATATCAGCGTGCTCGGGACAAATTGGACAACAATTTTCGTGGTCCAGTTTCTCCTTTTACCCTTGGGAAAATAAAAAAATTGTTGCTAAAAGATCATTTTTGTGACTAAAAAGTTAAATGTTCATTTTTTACTTCCATGTTGCTTCTGCTGCTGTGAAACACCTGAAGGGTTAATAAACTTCTTGAATGTGGTTCTGAGCACCTTGAGGGATGCAGTTTTTAGAATGGTGTCACTTTTGGGTATTTTCAGCCATATAGAACCCTCAAAATGACTTCAAATGTGAGGTGGTCCCTAAAAAAATGGTTTTGTAAATTTTGTTGTAAAAATGAGAAATCACTGGTCAAATTTTAACCCTTATAACTTCCTAGGAAAAAAAAAATGTGTCTCCAAAATTGTGCTGATGTAAAGTAGACATGTGGGAAATGTTATTTATTAACTACTTTGTGTCACATAACTCTCTGGTTTAACAGAATAAAAATTCAAAATGTAAAAATTGCAAAATTTTCAAAATTTTTGCCAAATTTCCGTTTTTTTCACAAATAAACTCAGAAATTATCGACCTATGTTTACCACTAACATGAAGCCCAATATGTCCCGAAAAAACAATCTCAGAATTGCTAGGATCCGTTGAAGCGTTCCTGAGTTATTACCTCATAAAGGGACACTGGTCAGAATTGCAAAAAACGGCCAGGTCATTAAGGCCAAAATAGGCTGGGTCATGAAGGGGTTAATGAATGTGAGTCCTCTGATACTAGTACTGATGCTAAGTCATCATACAAATAGTCAAGCTAAGGGCTAATTTTGTGCTTTGCTGTATCATATATTTTCTGCATTTAGCCTAGGAGGAACATTGCAGGAGCAGGGAGAGCGCCAGCATACACTCTCGAGGCAGGGCTTAGGGCACTATTATGCACTATGTGGTACATTTTGGTGGAACATAACACTGCAGAGAAGAGTTACATTTTTTTTCTGGTTTTAATTTGTCATCCATACAATTTATGTGCTTTGTGTTACACTACCATGATGTTAAACTCCATATAAAATGCTTTGACTGCTGCAGGTGAACAATTTTTTTTTAATTAAAAATATACTTGGTTTCAAGAGACCTAGCAGTACAGTCTCTAGGCAGGGCTTATGGCATTGCAGTTCATTGCTAAATTTATAGCTGCTGCAGTTGACAACATGATTTTTTTGTGAAAAAATGTACTATATTGTCATGCATAGCGTATTACATGCTTTGTGGTACATTTCGGTGTTGTATAACACTAAAAAAAAGTTGAAAAAGTTTTATGATTTCAATTACTCATCCATAAAGTATTACAAGCTTTGTGTTACATATCTGTGGTATATAACACTCTAAAAAAATTGAAAAATGTTTCTGTATTCAATTAGTCATCCAAAGAGTATTATGCGCTCTGTGGTACATTCCCCTAAAAAGAGTTTAAAAAATTGTTTCTTTATTCAATTACTCATCTATAGAGTATTATGTGCTCTGTGGTACAATTCCGTGGCATATAACACTTCAAAAAAAAGTTGAAAATGTTTCTTTATTTAATTACTCATTCATAGAATATTATGTGCTCTGTGCTACATTTCTGTGGCATATAAAATTCAAAAAAGTGTTGAACTTTTTTTCCTGGAGCCAATTACTTATCCTAAAAGTATTATGCACTATGTGGTACATTTTGGTGGAACATAACACTGCAGAGAAGAGTTACATTTTTTTTCTGGTTTTAATTTGTCATCCATACAATTTATGTGCTTTGTGTTACACTACCATGATGTTAAACTCCATATAAAATGCTTTGACTGCTGCAGGTGAACAATTTTTTTTTAATTAAAAATATACTTGGTTTCAATAGACCTAGCAGTACAGTCTCTAGGCAGGGCTTATGGCATTGCAGTTCATTGCTAAATTTATAGCTGCTGCAGTTGACAACATGATTTTTTTGTGAAAAAATGTACTATATTGTCATGCATAGCGTATTACATGCTTTGTGGTACATTTTGGTGTTGTATAACACTAAAAAAAAGTTGAAAAAGTTTTATGATTTCAATTACTCATCCATAAAGTATTACAAGCTTTGTGTTACATATCTGTGGTATATAACACTCTAAAAAAATTGAAAAATGTTTCTGTATTCAATTAGTCATCCAAAGAGTATTATGCGCTCTGTGGTACATTCCCCTAAAAAGAGTTTAAAAAATTGTTTCTTTATTCAATTACTCATCTATAGAGTATTATGTGCTCTGTGGTACAATTCCGTGGCATATAACACTTCAAAAAAAAGTTGAAAATGTTTCTTTATTTAATTACTCATTCATAGAATATTATGTGCTCTGTGCTACATTTCTGTGGCATATAAAATTCAAAAAAGTGTTGAACTTTTTTTCCTGGAGCCAATTACTTATCCTAAAAGTATTATGCACTATGTGGTACATTTTGGTGGAACATAACACTGCAGAGAAGAGTTACATTTTTTTTCTGGTTTTAATTTGTCATCCATACAATTTATGTGCTTTGTGTTACACTACCATGATGTTAAACTCCATATAAAATGCTTTGACTGCTGCAGGTGAACAATTTTTTTTTAATTAAAAATATACTTGGTTTCAATAGACCTAGCAGTACAGTCTCTAGGCAGGGCTTATGGCATTGCAGTTCATTGCTAAATTTATAGCTGCTGCAGTTTACAACATGATTTTTTTGTGAAAAAATGTACTATATTGTCATACATAGAGTATTACATGCTTTGTGGTACATTTCGGTGTTATATAACACTAAAAAAGAGTTGAAAAAGTTTTATGTATTCACTTACTCATCCATAGAGTATTACAAGCTTTGCTACATATATGTAGTATATAACACTCTAAAAAAATATTAATAAATGTTTCTGTATTCAATTAGTCATCCATAGAGTATTATGCGCTCTGTGGTACATTTCCCTGTCCTATAATACTCCAAAAAAGGGTTAAAAAATGTCTCTTTATTCAATTACTCATCCATAGAGTATTATGTGCTCTGTGGTACAATTCCGCGGCATATAACACTTCAAAAAAGAGTTGAAAATGTTTCTTTATTAAATTACTCATTTGCAGAATATTATGTGCTCTGTGCTACTGGTCCAAGGGAGCCCTGTGAAAGTAGTGTATATGGACTTTTCAAAAGCTTTTGATATGGTGCCACACAAAAGGTTGATACATAAAATGAGAATAATGGGGATAGGGGAAAATATGTGTAAGTGGGTTAAGAGCTGGCTCAGGGATAGGAAATAAAGGGTGGTTATTAATATAGCACACTCTGACCGGGTCGCAGTTAGCAGTGGGGTACCACAGGGGTCAGTATTGGGCCCTCTTCTTTTTAACATATTTATTAATGACCTTGTAGAGCAGAAATTTAATATTTGCAGATGACACTAAACTCTGCAGGGTAATCAATACAGAGGAGGGCAATTTTATATTACAAGATAATTTATGTAAACTAGATCATCATAACATAGGTTTGCAATGGAGACTCATTAATAAGGCACCCCCATTACTAACTCCATATTGTAAAAAAAACACCCACAATAAAGTCCATTATTTAAAATAAAAATCCACTCCCTGTTTTACAAATTTATTTAAAAATAAAAACAAAGTTAAATTCACCTTATGCAAATTCTATTGAAGCCCTTGTCTACTTGTCCGAAGTAAAGATTAACAATACTGTCCATGTAATCCATGTCTGCAAAATGTGTTTTACAATCTGAATGTTGGCATGATGTTTCTGTCCAGGCAGAAAACCATGGGAAATGAGATGCTGTAAGCACAGCGTGAGTGAGTAGCGGTGACGTCATTGAGGTTATTGCAAGGTCACTGAGGCTGCATTCCCACCGGCACTTCACTGTGAGCCTGGGCTATGAACAGCGGTGACCTCAATGAGATCACCATGAGCACCGTTGCAGTGCTGCAGTTCATCATTCAACAAGTCCAGGCTATTAATGTCAACCCACAGCTTTAGTTTAGCTTTTGCTGGTTTGAATTTATAGGGGACCCTTTGTCATTTTTTCCTTGGGTCCCTCATAATTTTACCAGATAAAGCTAAGCAAACAGCTGTGAGCTATTATTAATAGCATGGGAACCTTATGGGGTAGTGTCCCTTGTCTGAGGTTATTAAAATCACCCCCAGCCATGTTTTTTTCCCTCTGCTGGTTATGAAAATTGCATGGGAGCCCATGCTCTTTTTTTATTTAATACTATGTTTTACACAGGAGATACCCAGCTGCTGCTAAATACCACTCCAATCATTGCCTCCTGCTCGAGCTGAGATCAGCGCATGCAGAAGACAATGGTGAAAGCTGCCTTCAACAGCCAGCCAGTGCCTGGGACAGGGAAACTGTGCTGCTTCTTCCCATTTGCCGGTATGTGTCATGGTGATGACACACTGATGTCATTCGTGTGTCATCAGTGTGTACATGTGTGGCATACATTTTGTCTGTGCTGAACAAACAAAGCTGACATGTTTGTGGGTTTTTTCACCCAGATGCCCGGTCCGTGTGAAAAACCTGATGTGCACACGTCCATTGAATACAATGGGTATTTGCGGTACTTAAAACGGACTACATATGGACATAAAAAAAGATGTGTGAAAAGGCCTAATAGTAAGACTAATATGTGAGCCACAGAGATTTGTCACTGGTCTTAGCTTTCATGGTAACTCATGTGATTCATGTGGCTGGTGATTGCTGGCAAGCATGCCATTTAAATGATGCTATCAATGAATGACAGTGGCTTCTAAATGATTAACATCAGCAATCCACTGTTGATAGAGACAGATGCTAACTATGTAACACAGAAATCATCTGCCACATGTGAAGTGGGCTCATCTCCTGAGCCTGCTCCATACCGCTCTCAGAGATCCATGATGAAAATGTATGTAACGGGTGATAGGTCTAATCTAGCCCACACCATTTAAGCTTTATTTACACATCGGGTTTTGGAGCAACTCAGTTTTCATGTACAGGTACTAAACAAACTGACCAAAATATTGACGTGAAAAAAACATCAAAGGTTTAACAACAAGAGTGGAAAAAACATGTCAAAACTAACAATAAGAACTTGACATAAAATATCTTCCATATATTTTTAAAGCATTCAGATTCATCAGGTCAGAGAAGAAAGCAAAAAGAAGGACATTCAATTGTTTAACATTACTGCAATTCATTATACATCATTAGTGTTGAGCGATACCTTCCGATACTCAAAGGTATCGGTATCAGATGGGATCGGCCGATATCCGAAAAATATCGGATATCGCCGATACCGATACCCGATACCAATGCAAGTCAGTGGGACACAAGTATCGGAAGCTATCCTGGATGGTTCCCAGGGTCTGAAGGAGAGGAAACTCTCCTTCAGGCCTTGGGATCCATATTCATGTAAAAAATAAAGAATTAAAATAAAAAATATGGATATACTCACCCGTCCGGCGGCCCCTGGACCTTACCGAATGTAACCGGCAGCCTCCGTTCCTAAGAATAAGGAGTTTAGGACCTTCGATGACGTTGCGGCTTGTGATTGGTCGCGTGACCGCTCATGTGACCGCTCATGCGACCAATCACAAGCCGCGACGTCATCGCAGGTCCTAAACTCCTCATTCTTAGGAACGGAGGCTCCCGGTTACATTCGGTAAGGTCCAGGGGCCGCCGGAGGGGTGAGTATATCCATATTTTTTATTTTAATTCTTTATTTTTTACATGAATATGGATCCCAGGGCCTGAAGGAGTGTCTCCTCTCCTCCAGACCCTGGGAACCATACACTGGGAACTTCCAATTCCGATTTCCGATATCACAAAAATATCGGAACTCGGTATCAGAATTCCGATACCGCAAGTATCGGCCGATACCCGATACTTGTGGTATCGGAATGCTCAACACTATACATCACTTTTCCATGTACATTGGTTGTAAAACAGATTTTTTTCCTTGACAATCATACTATAACTCAAAGTAAGGGCAGTATTTCAAGTATATTTTTAGAAAGGTCCATTTATTTACTAGGACCAAAGAACATTTTGTAACAAAAGAATAATAAAAACATAAAAATGATTGTTCAAGCTGGCTCATTTTTTCAAGTGACTCACTGTTCTGGCATTTCAAAACCTTAGTTTTGCCTAGCTAACAAGAAAAGAAAGATTTAAAGCAAATTGTTACATATGCATTATATTTAGTCATGAGCGAATACATTTGGCACTATTCGTTACTCGCACAAATAGTACGGTATTCGGCTATTCTTTACTAGGGGAGTAATTAGGTATTCACCTAGGTATTTTCAAGTAACTCGCCCAGAATATTTGGCGCTTTATTTGCAGCCAATGACCATGCTGTGCTGGCTTGCCAATCACGGTAATGCCGGCACCATCTTTGGTGTGGCATTACTGTGATTGGCTTGCTTTTCAGTGTCATAGGGAATATTTAAATGCCTGTAATTCAGTAAAATGCAGTAATGTTGGCACCATCTTGTGCACATTGCAGCCAGAAACAGCATAGAGAGAGTGTAGTTTGAGCATAGGGAAAGTGGAAGTAGTGTATGAAAAGTGATAAGAGTATATGCTGAGTGTTAATTCATTACAAAAAGCTCTTTTAAGAGCAGAAGATTGTAAAGAGCTTACATTACTTGTTTGTTAGGTGGGGATTTCAGTAGTCATGAGAATTTTAATAGAAGGGAGGGAAAGAGGGTGGGTGAAAGGAAGGCATCTGGGTGAGTGGGTGTTCTGATCATTGCAAATACAAGCTGCAGATCTCTGCTATTTTCCACTGTGTTGTATAGTAGTTATTATTAGGAACAGACTGTGAGATTAGGGTGAAATAGGGAGGGTTTCATCCACTACGATAATATGCAAATCAGCCTAATTTTTTTAATGCAAAATAATACTTGTCAGTGCCAGCATATAAAAAATCCATTTTTTAATCTAATTGCTAAATAATATTGTCTATTGCATAAATACTTATTGTTTGTCTAGCAGTTGTGCAACTGGCGCAAAACATCTTGAGCTACAGAAACATCACTATTTCTCATTAATTTCATTTAGTCTGCTGTTGACATGCCTCAAAAAGGCAATTTAAAAAAATCCCACCCAAAAACATATTTGTTTAAAAAATAACATTTCTTTATCTAGTAGTGGAGCGACTGGCGCAATCTGGGTAGAGATAATCTTACGTGACAATTTAGCTGGGGCAATAATATTCATTACTCAGCATTTGGAGTGTGTCAGCAAGGCAAATATAAAAAAATCATAATTTCTATTGCTTAAAAAACTGGGTTTCTTTATCTTGCAGTTGTGTGACTGGCGCAATCTGGGCAGAGATAATCTGACGTGACAATTTATCAGAGGCAATAATCTTCATTACTCTGTATTTGGAGTGTATCAGCAAGGTGATTAAAAAAATGATCTTGCCTTAACCGCTTCATGACATGTGCCATACATGTACTGAGCATGTCGTGTCTCTCCTTTTGATGAGGGCTCCGGCAATTAGCCCACATTTTTTCCGGCACGTCAGCTGTTTTTAACAGCTGACATGTGCCCGGAGCAGCCACAGGTGGAATCGCAGTTCACCCATGGCTATTAACCCATTAAGTGCAGCTGTCAAACTCTGATAGATGCATTTAAAATGCGCTTCCGGCAATCGCACCGGAAATCAACTCATCGGTGACTCCGATGATCGCGGGTCACCGATGGGCTGGCATGACATAATATGTACTTGACATGGTAAAACTAATGGTGTTGCTTAACCCCTTCATGACCTTGGGATTTTCCATTTTTTCGTGTTCGTTTTTCGCTCCCCTCCTTCCCAGAGCCATAACTTTTTTATTTTCCCGGCAATTTGACCATGTGAGGGCTTATTTTTTGTGGGACGAGTTGTACTTTTGAACAACATCATTGGTTTTACCATATCATGTACTAGAAAACAGGAAAAAAATTCCAAGTGCAGTGAAATTGCAAAAAAGTGCAGTCCCACACTTGTTTTTTGTTTGGCTTTTTTGCTAGGTTCACTAAATGCTAAAACTAACTTGCCATTATGATTCTCCAGGTCAGTACGAGTTCACAGACACCTAACATGACTAGGATATTTTTATTCTAAGTGGTGAAATAAAAATTCCAAACTTTGCTAAAAAGAAAAAAAAATTGTGCCATTTTCCGATACTCGTAGCGTCTCCATTTTTCATGATCTGGGGTCGGTTGAGGGCTTATTTTTTGCATTCCAAGCTGGCATTTTTAATAATACCATTTTGGTGCAGATACGTTCTTTTGATCGCCCGTTATTACATTTTAATGCGATCCAAAAAACGTAATTCTGGCGTTTCAAATTTTTTTCTCGCTACGCCGTTTAGCAATCAGGTTAATGCTTTTTTTATTGATAGATCGGGCGATTCTGAACGCGGTGATACCAAATATGTGTAGATTTGATTTTTTTTTATTGATTTATTTTGATTGGGGCAAAAGGGGGGTGATATAAACTTTTATATTTTTTTATTTTTTTCCTTTTTTTCCCCTTTTTTTTAACTTTTGCCATACTTCTATAGCCTCCATAGGAGGCTAGAAGCTGGCACAACACGATCACCCCTGCTACAAAGCAGCAATCTGATGTTCGCTGCTATGTAGCAGAATTGCAGGTGTGCTGTGAGCGCCGACCACAGGGTGGCACTCACAACTGCCGGGGATCAGTAACCATAGAGGTCTCAAGGACCTCTATGGTTACTATTCTGAAGCATCACTGACCTCCGATCATGTGACGGGGTCGGCGATGTGATCATTTCCGGCTGCCCGGCCGGAAGCGGTAGTTAAATGCCGCTGTCTGCGTTTGACAGCTTCATTTAACTAGTTAATAGGCACGGGCAGATCGCGATTCTGCCCGCGCCTATTACGGGCACATGTCAGCAGTTCAAAACAGCTGACATGTCCCGGCTTTGATGCGGGCTCACCGCCGGAACCCGCATCAAAGCGGGGCTTCTGACCTCGGACGTACTATCCCATATGAGGTCAGAAAGGGGTTAAAATTACAACTCGTCCTGCAAAAAACAAGCCCTCACATGGCCATTTTAACCAAAAAATAAAAAAACGTATGGCTCTGGGAAGAAGGGGAGCAATGAAATGCAAAACCAAAAATACCTCTGGTCATTTAGGACTTAAAGATGAAAACCTTGCCATTGCTTGCTGCAGATTATTTGGCAACTTTTACCTTGGAAAACAAAATAGTAGAGGTGCTACCCAGCTGTTTGAATCATCCTAGGCAAATTCCTTTTCCAGAAGCCTTATGAATTCATTGTCCTCTCTTGCAGGTTCCAGCTTGTTGTTTTCACTTGTAGAATTCATCACTTTTGATCAGAGGTTGTCATCACAGGATAGGAATGTGTTCATGTTGTCAAGGGATTCTTGCTGCCTCTTAATGTCACTCAGCTTCTCTGTCAACCAGTTATGATGTGGGCATGGCTGAAAGTAAGTGACTTTTGGCAAGACATGAGCCTTAAATAGGGAAATCTTTGTGGGTCTCTTCATCTTATCCATGCATACATCACCTATGATAACCCAGTCTAGATCAAAGCATTAAACAAATGGAGCATCATGTGGTTTGTTGATTTGCTTATATACTTTGTGTAGCTGGAGAATGTCTCTGCCAAGCAGAATCAGGATATTTGCACTGTTGTCAAGGCCTGGTACCTTGTTGGCTATAGTTTTTAAATGAAAGTGATGCTGAAGACCCTCTGGGGATTGTATCTCCTCTCTGTTGGATGGTATCTGGCTGAACTCTAAAAGAGTGTGTAGGGGTATCTTCACAATGTTCTCAAGAGAAGATATTATAAGTCCATTGGTTCTTCTTCCAGAGACTTCTGTAACACCACTACAGGTGCCCAAAGTGTGGGGGTATAAACATAAGGATGTCTCCGCGGTGTTGGATGTTTTGATCTCCCCAAGGTCATTCATCCTTATGTTTATAGTCTTTTCACTAGGCACTGCTCCCAATAGCCAGTTTCCTACTCCACACTGATGAGGGGCAAATACCCCAAACCAGCTGTCTGTGGATGGATACCATGTTTTGGCATAGGTGGTTTTCCTTTATTGGATGCTGCCCTTCCCATGGTTGTTCCTTCCCGGTGAAAGACCTGACTATTCATTGCTTGCGTTGAGAAACACATGATGGTGTCTCTGTGGCTTTTCTACAAGCAAAGTGTGGGGGTAAGCATTTCCCTTTATGTTAAACATATCAAAGAGTTTTGACCTTGCAAGTGATCGGATACTCTGATCATCCTAGATGACATGTACCTTTGCAGTTTCCTCTGGTGGATCTTTGGGATGCACATTCACCAAGCATATCTTTGCATGCGATTTGTCCCAGAGAACTTGTCTGCAGACTTCTGCGCATGTAGAAAATATTGTGGTAGCACACTGTCATGGTTCCCAATGGCAAGGAAACGTCAGAGAACATAAATAACAGAACAGCTCTTGGGTGATGGAATCTCGAGCTGACCATGAGCTAAACCTACCACACAACTAACAGTGGCCGGGTGGCGTACCTACATTTTATCCCTAGACGCCTAGCGCCAGCCGGAGGACTAACTAACCCTAATAGAGGAAAAGACAGACCTGGCTTACCTCTAGGGAAATTCCCCCAAAAAGGAGACAGAAGCCCCCCACATATATTGACGGTGAGTTCAGAGGAAAAGACATATGCAGTATGAAGGTAGGTTCAGCAAAGCGAGGTCCGCTTACTAGATAGCAAGAAGATACAATAGGGAACTTCACGGTCAGCTGAAAACCCTATTAAAATACCATCCCGAAATTACTTTAAGACTCATGTGTCAACTCATGACACCGGAGTGGCAATTTCGGCCCACAAGAGCTTCCAGCTACAGAAAAATAACATAACTGTGAACTGGAACAAAAATGCAAAACAAACTTAGGACAAAGAGTCCAACTTAGCTGATAGTAGTCTAGAAGCAGGAACATGCAACAGAAAGGCTCTGGTTACATTGATGGCCGGCACTAGAATAACTGAGCAGCAAGGCTAAATAGGATACACCCATACCCTGATGGAAACAGGTGAACAGAGAAAGTGAAGCACACAAGTCCAGTACCACCAGTGACCACCGGGGGAGCCCAAAAACAAAACTCACAACAGTACCCCCCCCTCAAGGAGGGGGCACCGAACCCTCACAAGAACCACCAGGGCGATCAGGACGAGCCCTATGAAAGGCACAGACCAAATCAGAGGCATGAACATCAGAGGCTGTCACCCAAGAATTATCCTCTTGACCGTAGCCCTTCCACTTGACCAGATGCTGAAGTTTCCGTCTGGAAACATGGGAGTCCAAGATCTTCTCCACAACGTACTCCAATTCACCCTCAACCAACACCGGAGCGGGAGGCTCAACGGAAGGCACAACCGGTACCTCATACCTGCGCAATAATGACCGATGGAAGACATTATGGATAGAAAAAGATGCTGGGAGGTCCAATCGAAAGGACACGGGGTTAAGAATCTCCAAAATCTTATACGGGCCGATGAACCGAGGCTTAAACTTAGGAGAAGAAACCCTCATAGGGACAAAACGAGAAGACAACCACACCAAGTCCCCAACACGAAGACGAGGACCAACACGACGACGGCGGTTAGCAAAATGCCGAGTCTTCTCCTGGGACAACTCCAAATTGTCCACCACCTGTCCCCAAATCTGATGCAACCTATCCACCACAGTATCCACTCCAGGACAATCCGAAGACTCCACCTGACTGGAAGAAAAACGAGGATGAAACCCCGAATTGCAAAAGAAAGGAGAAACCAAAGTGGCAGAACTAGCCCGATTATTGAGGGCAAACTCCGCCAACGGCAAAAAGGCAACCCAGTCATCCTGATCCGCAGACACAAAACACCTCAAATAAGTCTCCAAGGTCTGATTAGTTCGCTCAGTCTGGCCATTAGTCTGAGGATGGAACGCAGATGAAAAAGACAAATCAATGCCCATCCTAGCACAGAACGCCCGCCAAAATCTAGACACGAACTGGGTCCCCCTGTCAGAAACGATATTCTCCGGAATACCATGCAAGCGAACCACATTTTGAAAAAACAGAGGAACCAACTCGGATGAGGAAGGCAACTTAGGCAAGGGCACCAAATGAACCATCTTAGAAAAACGGTCACACACTACCCAGATGACAGACATTTTCTGAGAAACAGGGAGATCAGAAATAAAATCCATAGAGATGTGAGTCCAAGGCCTCTTCGGAATAGGCAAAGACAACAACAATCCGCTAGCCCGAGAACAACAAGGTTTGGCCCGAGCACAAACATCACAAGACTGCACAAAAACTCGTACATCTCGAGACAGGGAAGGCCACCAGAAGGACCTAGCCACCAAATCCCTGGTACCAAAGATCCCGGGATGACCTGCCAACACAGAAGAATGAACCTCCGAGATGACTCTACTGGTCCAATCATCAGGAACAAACAGTCTACCAGGCGGGCAACGATCAGGTCTATCCGCCTGAAACTCCTGCAAAGCCCGTCGCAGGTCTGGGGAAACAGCAGATAATATCACCCCATCCTTAAGGATACCTGTAGGTTCAGAATCACCAGGGGAATCAGGCTCAAAACTCCTAGAAAGGGCATCCGCCTTCACATTTTTAGAACCTGGTAAGTATGAGACCACAAAATTAAACCGAGAGAAAAACAACGACCAGCGCGCCTGTCTAGGATTCAGGCGCCTGGCAGACTCAAGATAAATCAAATTCTTGTGATTGGTCAATACCACCACCTGATGTCTAGCCCCCTCAAGCCAATGACGCCACTCCTCAAAAGCCCACTTCATAGCCAAAAGCTCCCGATTACCAATATCATAATTTCGCTCGGCGGGCGAAAATTTTCGAGAAAAGAACGCACAAGGTCTCATCACGGAGCAGTCGGAACTTTTCTGCGACAAGACCGCCCCAGCTCCGATCTCGGAAGCATCGACCTCAACCTGAAAAGGAAGAGTAACATCAGGCTGACGCAACACAGGGGCGGAAGAAAAGCGGCGCTTAAGCTCCCGAAAGGCCTCCACAGCAGCAGGGGACCAATCAGCAACATCAGCACCCTTTTTGGTCAAATCAGTCAAAGGTTTAGCAACATCAGAAAAACCAGTTATAAATCGACGATAAAAATTAGCAAAGCCCAAAAATTTCTGAAGGCTCTTAAGAGAAGAAGGCTGCGTCCAATCACAAATAGCCCGAACCTTGACAGGATCCATCTCAATGGAAGAGGGGGAAAAAATGTACCCCAAAAAAGAAATCTTTTGAACCCCAAAAATACACTTAGAACCCTTCACACACAAGGAATTAGCCCGCAAAACCTGAAAAACCCTCCTGACCTGTTGGACATGAGAATCCCAGTCATCCGAAAAAATCAAAATATCATCCAGATACACGATCATAAATTTATCCAAATATTCACGGAAAATGTCATGCATAAAGGACTGAAAGACTGAAGGGGCATTTGAAAGACCAAAAGGCATTACTAAATACTCAAAATGGCCCTCGGGCGTATTAAATGCGGTTTTCCACTCATCCCCCTGCTTAATTCGCACCAAATTATACGCCCCACGGAGATCAATCTTAGAGAACCACTTAGCCCCTTTTATTCGAGCAAACAAATCAGTCAGCAGTGGCAGAGGATACTGATATTTGACTGTAATTTTATTCAAGAGTCGATAATCAATACACGGCCTCAAGGAGCCATCTTTTTTAGATACAAAGAAAAAACCGGCTCCTAAGGGAGATGAAGAAGGACGAATATGTCCCTTTTCCAGGGACTCCTTAATATATTCTCGCATAGCAGCATGTTCAGGTACAGATAGATTAAATAAACGACCCTTTGGAAATTTACTGCCCGGAATCAGATCTATGGTACAATCGCAATCTCTGTGAGGAGGTAGTGAACCAAGCTTAGGCTCCTCAAAAACATCACGATAATCAGACAAAAATTCCGGAATCTCAGAGGGAATAGATGACGAAATGGAAACCAAAGGTACGTCCCCATGAGCCCCCTGACATCCCCAGCTTAACACAGACATTGCTTTCCAGTCAAGGACTGGGTTATGAGATTGTAACCATGGTAATCCGAGCACCAAAACGTCATGTAGATTGTACAACACAAGGAAGCGAATCATCTCCTGATGGTCTGGATTCATACGCATAGTCACTTGTGTCCAGTATTGTGGTTTATTACTAGCCAATGGTGTAAAGTCAATACCCTTCAGAGGTATAGGAACTTCCAGAGGCTCTAGATCAAACCCACAGCGCCTGGCAAAGGACCAATCCATTAGACTCAAAGCGGCGCCAGAGTCGACATAGGCATCCGCGGTAATTGACGATAATGAACAAATCAAGGTCACAGACAGAATAAACTTAGACTGTAAAGTGCCAATTGAAATAGACTTATCAACCTTTTTTGTACGTTTAGAGCATGCTGATATAACATGAGTTGAATCACCACAATAGAAGCACAACCCATTTTTTCGCCTAAAATTCTGCCGTTCGCTTCTGGACAGAATTCTATCACATTGCATACTTTCTGGAGCCTTCTAGAAGACACCGCCAAATGGTGCACAGGTTTGCGCTCCCGCAAACGCCGATCAATCTGAATAGCCATTGTCATGGACTCATTCAGACCTGTAGGTGCAGGGAACCCCACCATAACATCTTTAATGGCATCAGAGAGACCCTCTCTGAAATTCGCCGCCAGGGCGCACTCATTCCACTGAGTAAGCACAGACCATTTACGAAATTTTTGGCAGTATATTTCAGCTTCATCTTGCCCTTGAGATAGGGCCATCAAGGCTTTTTCAGCCTGAATCTCTAAGTTAGGTTCCTCATAAAGCAACCCCAAAGCCAGAAAAAACGCATCCACATTGAGCAACGCAGGATCCCCGGGTGCCAATGCAAATGCCCAGTCTTGAGGGTCACCCCGCAGCAAGGAAATTACTATCCTAACCTGCTGTGCGGGATCTCCAGTGGAGCGAGATCTCAGGGAAAGAAATAATTTACAATTATTTTTGAAATTCAGGAAACGAGATCTATCCCCGGAGAAAAATTCTGGTATAGGAATTCTAGGTTCAGATATAGGAGCATGAATAACAACATCCTGTAAATTTTGAACCTTCGTAGCAAGATTATTCAAACCTGTAGCCAAACTCTGAGGATCCATTTTAATCAGGTGAGATCAGAGCCATTCAAGGATTAGAAGGAGAGAGAGAGACAAAGGCTGCAATTAGAGCAGAAATGCAACTAAGTCAACTATAGAGCAAGCTCAGAGGAAAAAAAAAAAAAAAAAAAAATCTGCAGACTTCTTTTTCTCTCCTTTCTTCTGCCAACGGTTTTAACACTGGGCCGGCCATACTGTCATGGTTCCCAATGGCAAGGAAACGTCAGAGAACATAAATAACAGAACAGCTCTTGGGTGATGGAATCTCGAGCTGACCGTGAGCTAAACCTACCACACAACTAACAGTGGCCGGGTGGCGTACCTACGTTTTATCCCTAGACGCCTAGCGCCAGCCGGAGGACTAACTAACCCTAATAGAGGAAAAGACAGACCTGGCTTACCTCTAGGGAAATTCCCCCAAAAAGGAGACAGAAGCCCCCCACATATATTGACGGTGAGTTCAGAGGAAAAGACATACGCAGTATGAAGGTAGATTCAGCAAAGCGAGGTCCGCTTACTAGATAGCAAGAAGATACAATAGGGAACTTCACGGTCAGCTGAAAACCCTATTAAAATACCATCCCGAAATTACTTTAAGACTCATGTGTCAACTCATGACACCGGAGTGGCAATTTCGGCCCACAAGAGCTTCCAGCTACAGAAAAATAACATAACTGTGAACTGGAACAAAAATGCAAAACAAACTTAGGACAAAGAGTCCAACTTAGCTGATAGTAGTCTAGAAGCAGGAACATGCAACAGAAAGGCTCTGGTTACATTGATGGCCGGCACTAGAATAACTGAGCAGCAAGGCTAAATAGGATACACCCATACCCTGATGGAAACAGGTGAACAGAGAAAGTGAAGCACACAAGTCCAGTACCACCAGTGACCACCGGGGGAGCCCAAAAACAAAACTCACAACAGCACACACTGTTTTATCTGCATACTTCCCACCATGCCTTGTGGTGGGAGAAGGCATAAGCGGTGCAAAGTTAGGTTGAGATGGATGGTAAGTGGTCCTCATTGTCGCATTTCAAACACTTAATAGTAATTTTACAGTAGATAGCAAAGTGATCCGTAGAAGCACAACACCCACCTGTAACATACCCCAAACTTCTTTAGGATCTCCTTGCATTCCTGGAGTGGTTTATTTGCAAAGCCAATGCACTTCTTTAGGGAATGTGACTTCTTATGAATGGGACACAGTCGATTAGGGTTTTCAACCTTTTCACCTTTGTTGCTCTTGTCTGAAGCTGAAGAAGGTGTGGGAAGAACATCAGTCTCCTTGACTGACACTGGACTTGTGCATCTTCTCTAATTAGGACATGGACTTTCATGTTTAGGAGACGATAAACCAGGGCCACTGGGCTCTCCGTAGAAAAATCTTGGGTTTACATTGGAATATTTTCCTACAGACGTAGGAAAATGGAGGATAGGAGACTTAGTTTCCTTTTTTGTACCTTGACTCAAGTGTGATCCACTTTTCTTGAATGCTGTATGGTAGGTTAGAGACTATTGAGTTTACTCCACGAACAGTATCCAGGTAGCTGAGGCCATGTAGGTGCTTGTCTGTCTTGACCAGCTGGAGTTCCAACAGGAGGTCACTGAGATCTTTGAATTTTGAACTTTCCTTACTGGATATTTTTGGAAATTCCTGCAATTATTTGAACAACGCATTTTCTATGGCTTCAGGACTGCCAAAGTTTCATTCTAGTCTTTCCCATAAAGCCATGAGACCAGCCGCTGGCTTTCTGACATGGACAGATCTAGGTTTCTTGACCCACTTTGTGAATTGTAACCCGAGTTATCAGTCAGCAGATCTATCTCTCCAACAACAGTGATGCTGAGGTCACTAATTATGGATCTAAAGGCACATTTCCAACCTCTGTAGTTTCAGCTTGATCATCTAACCTTGTGAGACTGGTCTTAGTAGGTTCTTAGCAAACCATGTATTTTGCAAATTCAGACATGTCAGTTTTCTATGATTTTGAATAGACAATTGCTGGCTGAGTGGTTTTATTTATATTTCCCATAGCATCTGTCCCTAGAAACACAGGAAAGTATGGTGCAGCAAAGGCATATAGTACAATAACTGTTTTAATGTGCATAGTTTCTGCCATGCATGGAACTGGAAAAACTGTATGGTTGTCATGACTTAGCAGCAGCTTACTGGGTTGCACATGAGCTTCTATGTATAGTGCTTGGTGACGTGCAGGGATCATGTACATTCTAGTATATGAAGGAGGTTCAGGGTGAGGGGTTGGCAGCACATTTTACTGACATTGAATGCAGGATGCTGGTGAATGATCTGTATTGCATTGCCTTAGAGGAATGTCTGTTCTGTCTGTAATGATTGTTGGAGTCAGAGTGCTCTATTTTGGCTCAATGCATAGTGCCCTGTGCACTTAAGAGGGTCTTCAGTGTCAAAATAACTTAAACTGATGGTGTCTCTTTGACTCACATTGAAAGCTTGTTTCAGGAGTTTTAATCTTGGCATGTCTGTGGCATGCTCACATTCCATCATTCCATCTCTAGGGCCTATATTTCTGCTTTTTAATATGCTGAGCTTTCTTCCATTTTTGCCGTCTTGCGCAATGCTATCACTTCCATCTCAATTTTCTTTTGCTCAAACGCAACTTGGACCTTAGTACCCTCAGCTTCCCCATATGCTCTTATAAGCTGTTCGCTGAGCATTGAAGATTTCAAAGAATGTGACTTTGTTGATAGTTTTGACTGCCTGTTCGACTCAGCAATGCGAGATGATGTCTTGGGTATGTGTGCAATTATTTCCTCTCTATTGGTTTTAACATCAAGCACTATGCATTCTCTCAGAATTAAGTTGTTGGAAATCATAGAATCATAGAATGGTGGAGTTGGAAGGGACCTCCTGGGTCATCTGGTCCAACCCCCCGCTCAAAGCAGGAAACACTAAATCATCCCAGACAAATGTCTGTCCAGCCTCTGTTTGAAGACTTCCATTGGAGGAGAACTCACCACCTCTCGTGGCAGCCTGTTCCACTCATTGATCACCCTAACTATCAAAAAATGTTTTTAATATCTAATCTGTGTCTCCTCCCATTCAGTTTCATCCCATTGTTTCTAGTCTTTACTTGTGAAAATGAGAATAAAGATGATCCTTCTACAATGTGACAGCCCTTGAGATATTTGTAGACAGCTATTAAGTCTCCGCTCAGTCTTCTTTTTTGCAAGCTAAACATTCCTAAATCCTGTAAACGTTCCTCATAGGACATGATTTGCAGACCGGTCACCATTCTGGTCGCTCTTCTCTGAACTTGCTCCAGTTTGTTGATGTATTTTTTTAAATGTTGTGCCCAAAACTGGACACAGTATTCCAGATGAGGTCTGACCAAAGAGGAGTAGAGGGCAATAATGATTTCAGATGATCTATACTGTATGCTTCTGTTAATACATCCCAGAATTGTATTTGTCTTTTTTGCTGCTGCATCATCACTGTTGACTCATGTTCAGTCTGTGATGTATTAGTCTACCCAAGTCTTTTTCACATGTGCTGTTGCTTAGCCCAATTACTCCCATTCTGTATATGTTTTTTTCAGTTTTATTGCCCAGATATAGTACTTAGCATTTTTCCTGTTAAAAACATTCTATTAGTTGCTGTCTACTGTTCCAGTTTATTTATATATTTTTGATTCCTCTCTCTCTCTTCTCTAGTATTAGCTATCCCTCCTAGCTTTGTGTCATCAGCAAATTTAATATGTTTACCCTCAATTCCTTCATCTAATTCATTGATAAAGATGAACAATACTTTGCTTAGGACAGAGCCCTGTGGTACCCCACTTGAGACATTCTTCCAATTAGATGTGCAGCCATTTACGACCACTTTTTGGGTCCGATCACTAAGCCAGTTATGAATCCACCTAACAGTTGCCTTGTCCATTCCATACTTAGTCATTTTTTCAATAAGGATTGTGTGAGATACTTTGTCAAATGCTTTGCTGAAGTCAAGATATACTATATCTACAGCATTTCCCTGATCCACCCAGTCAGTAATTCAGTCACAGAAGGAAATTAAGTTAGTCTGACATGACTTATTAGTTACACACCCATGCAGCTTTTCAAGAAAATCATATGTATTAAGCCTCTGCAGCCTTTGTGGAATAGTTTTCATAAACTGAGCACAGGTGTCCTAAGATCATAAGACTTCCTCAAGTGGTAGTTTGAGAGAAGCAAACTGGGAGATGCTGTGATGTAAAGCATTAAGTCTTCTCACTTGACAGTGGATTAAACTCTACACACTCTTCATCTGACAGTGGATCTGGTTAAGACAGTGTAGTCTTTCCCTCAGCCATTTCAATTCACAGGCAGAATGGTGTTGTGATGTGAGCTGCTGGTTTTTAGAAGATGGAGGAGGGGCTGTTTTATAATGCTTAGACACACTGGATTATTTCTTATATGTTAAGAGCAGATGCTCCACTGTTAGTTATGCAGCTTTAAAGAAGCTGTAGACTGACTTTACAGGTGAATCTGGCAAAAGTATTTTTAACTATTCTGACTACTTAAATAAGTTACAATGTAGGATGTGGCAACACCATTTTTAGGCTGGGTCTTTCAGCTGTACTCAGAGCAATGTCCTCAGATAGCTTGAACTCGACTGTAATAGAAACGTATGAAGACTCCAGAAGAAGGTTAATTTTACAGCTGTAGGTAAAAAAATACTTTTTTGATCAAAGCTGCAAGCACATGGGCTTCTAAGATGGCTTATAGATAATAATTAGGAAGAAGAATGGAATAGAAGGGCGGTGTTAATGACATCAGAGTTACATCAGAGAGAGACAGGGAGAGAGTTAGGACAAACGTCTAAAGAGAGTAAACCTTAATGCATAGCAACAAAACAGCACAATATAACAACAATGATAACGCATTACTGTCAGTATGCTACCCAAATCATAGGAATTTACACTCTCTGATGCTTCAGCAGTGTTAAAAATTGTGCCAGGCAATTTTTATTTTCCTTTTGTAAACAGCAAATAGGCTCTCAAAATGTTTGAAATTGCATGAATTTGAGAATTCTAGGAAATTCAACTTAAACTTGGTCCTCCATAGATCGATGGAATCATCCCTACTGTTTTGGTTAGCACTTCCAATAAAATTTTCACTTTTAACCATTCTTTTGTGACTAGAATTTAGAACTAATATAGTGATTTCTTTTAAATGTATGCAACATATCTACAGATAGTATATGAAGAAAAACCCTAAGCATAAATAATATTAATTTAAATTCCCAATTCCTTCATTTGGTACATATCATACCATAGGTTTTAGGACACTATATGCAATCTTTGAAGATGCTGTTGTTAATTTAACTATACATTGCTACTTTTGGTCCGCTTCGATGTAATGATGCATGTTATTTTGGTAGGGCTTACTGCTCATAATTCATTTTCATTTAAAAGCCTCATTTAATTTGACTTCCTGAAATGTTGTGATGATCTGCTGTTGCCCTGGTTACTATGATGAAAGAGTAAGGACAGCTCATCCTTCATCCTTGTGAAAAGAGAGAAATTACAATAAGTAGCATTCAAAATCAATGGGAAATGAAGACTATTTTAGCTATTAAGATCATTTTATTTTCAGCTGAATCTGAGACATAAAAATGGAACCTGTGCATCAGATATATGTGTTTTTACCATGTCAAGTGCAAATTGCGATCCTAGAATTTAAAATTTGCACTGTTATCAATGGATATCACATGTGTAATGGATTCAGAGAAATGCAAACCCTAATTGTACCTTTCCTTTTATTTGTGCTGTGTAATTGCAAAGCTTAATAAATAAATACTTATAGTCACATTCTGCAATGGTATGAATGATTTATGCCTTGTGCATTTTGAAGAAAACCCATATATATATATATATATATATATATATATATATATATATATATATATATATATATATATATATACACTGTGTTCCAAATTATTATGCAAATAATATTTCCTCATATTTTCTCTAAATTACCTATCTGAATTGCAGTCATTGTTATTTTCCAGTCATCTACTATTCTAGTATAATTGCAATGTTTTGGAACAAACTGCCTATGAAAACAGTATCTTTTTTAAAAAAATAAACACTCAAAATGCATGTTCCAAATTATTATGCACAGCAGAGTTTTCAACCTTTTTTATTTTATTTTGAACAAAAAAATGATCAATTGTGAAGTTATAAGCATTATCAGCTTATTACAAAATGAAATCAAACAGTTTTCAAGTGAAAACTTTATTCTAGGTGATGTTACATTTGCACATAGGACCCCTTGTTCGAAAGAAGCTTCTGAACTCTCTCGTCCATTGAATTTGTCAGTTTTTGGATGGTTTCTGCTTCAATTGTTTTGCATGTGGACAGAATACCCTCCCAGAGCAGTTGCTTAGATGTGACCTGCCTCCCGCCATCATAGACACTCCTTTTGATGATGCTCCAGAGGTTCTCAATGGGGTTGAGGCCAGGGGAAGATGGTGGCCACACCATAAGTTTGTCCTCTTTTATGCCCATAGCAGCCAGAGATGCAGATGTGTTTTTTGCAGCATGAGATGGTGCATTATTATGCATGAAAATGATCTTGCTGCGGAAAGCACGGTTCTTCCTCTTGAACCATGGCAGGAAGTGTTTTTAGAAACTCCACATAGATTATGGAGTTCATCTTTACCCCTTCAGGGATCATAAAGGGGCCGACAATCTCTCTCCCCATGATTCCAGCCCAAAACATTACTCCACCTCCTCCTTGTTGGCGCCTTAGCCGTGTTTTCATGGGGTGTCCATCAACCAGCCATCCTCCACTACATCCATCTGGACCATCGAGCGTTGCACGGCACTCATCGGTGAACAAAACAGTTTGGAAGTCAGTCTTTATGTATCGTTTGGCCCACTGGAGCTGTTTCTGCTTGTGTGCAGTGGATAGAAGTGGTCGACAGGATGGCTTACGCACCTCTGAAGGACCCTGCATCTTGTTGTTCTGGGGACGTTGGAGGCACCAGCAGCGTCAAAAACTTGTCTGCTGCTATGACCAGGCATTTTTGCAGCTGCTCTTTTAAACTTACGCAATTGCCTGTTGGAAAGGGTCCTCAATTTCTCCTTATCAGCACGCACACGTGTGTGCTGGGAATCAGCTACATACTTCTTGATTGTGCGATGATCATGATGAAGTGTCTTGGCAATGTTGATTGTAGTCATGCCTTGACCTAAATACTCCACAATTTGTTGCTTCTCAGCAGCCGACACATCCTTTTTCTTTCCCATTTTGGCCAAAAATGTAGGCTGCTTAATAATGTGGAACAGCCTTCTTAAGTAGTCTTGCCTTTATTTGGACACACCTGCCAAACTAATTTGCACAGGTATCTGCAATTGCTTTCAGTGATATAAAGGGCCCTGACACACATCACCATCAATGAGTTTAAATGACAAACAAAAAATTCTAACCTTATCACTCCTAAACTCTTTGTGCATAATAATTTGGAACACAGTGTATATATAACCTGTAGATATACTTTAAATAAAGTATTCTTCATGAAACAAGCTATGCATGTGCTTCCCTACTAAAAAGATTGATAAAACTGCATATGCTCTCACCACAGAGAAAATCAATGTTTTTTTTTTTTAAATATGTAATTAAGCTTAGGTTTACACTTGGGTATTGCTATTAAACATTAGTTAATATGAAATCAATCAATCAATTAATCCATCACTCAACCAATGCTGCGCAGTCTAAATGCTTCACCTAACTCAAAGCTGTTTCTAATAGAAACCAATATTAACATACAGATGTGTGATTATTTTTTTTAGGGAAGAATGTAAAACTCTTGACATCTTTAGAATGAATGATTTACTGCATGAAACTTTAAAAAAACACACACAGACTAATAATTATTTCCTTTACATTTAAGACTCTCAGGTAGATCATAAAAGTAAATTAGATAAAGTCCAACCTCTGTGACTTTTCTCATAGCCAATAATAAAATGATCTAAATTCCTATACATGTGTAACAAGGTGGCACAGGGTGGTAGTCATGACTGAGTCCATTGAAGCAACAGTCCATAAGCACCCCAGCTCCTTGCACATGAAAAAGACAGATAAAGTCCCAGACCTGCAGCACAGTCAATTACCTCCAACACACAGTTGTTCTCCACACAGGAAGGGTGTCCCCTGGATGCATCATGTGACGTACTTCGGTTCCAACAGTGGCAGAACTTTAAAAACGATTAAAAAAAAGGAAAAAAGAGATAATGGTTCCTGTGCTGTCCCTATCCAGATATTCTGTCTCAACAGCTCCCATCTGCCTCTGGTGAGCAAACAGTCCTTTAGTGGGCACTCATACAGTCCTAGTGCCTGTTCCAGCTGCCCAACAGTACTTTGGTAGCACTTTCTCCGCTCTGGGGGTATATCATGCTCCCATCAGAGGAGCACGTCTTGCCATGGGTAAGCTTGCCCAGGTTCTGCTCTAGAAGCAGGACAATGCTGCTTCTTCCAGGCTGCTAACCCAGCTCTTTTTTTGTTAACCTGGTTTAGCCCTGAACTAATTATACACCGGTTGTAGAATACAGGAGAAAGAGGTCAGCTTCAATGGCATCCACATGGAACACCAAATGGGTGGAGCCAAATCACAATGTAGGTGGGTGCTCGCAAGGCTAGTGAGCACAGCCAAAACAGGAAAAATTTAGAAAATAGCGCAACACCACTGATGAAAAAATGAAAAAACTTTATTTAGGCATTGCAAGCCATATTAAAAACATGAAAAAACTGTATGTAGCAGCCAGAAACATCGCTACACTGATGCCTCCACCCTGTGCCAGGCTTTACACTGGTTGTTAGTGTTGAGCGATACCGTCCGATACTTGAAAGTATCGGTATCGGAAAGTATCGGCTGATACCGGCAAAGTATCGGATCTAATCCGATACCGATACCCGATACCAATACAAGTCAATGGGACACCAAGTATCGGAAAGTATCCTGTATGGTTCCCAGGGTCTGAAGGAGAGGAAACTCTCCTTCAGGCCCTGGGATCCATATCAATGTGTAAAAGAAAGAATTAAAATAAAAAATAGGGATATACTCACCTCTCCGACGCAGCCTGGACTTTACCGCCGTAACCGGGAGCCATTGTACCTAAGAATGCGCGCTTGAAGGGCCTTAGATGACGTCACGGCGATCTGATTGGTCCGTAGCGGTCGCGTGACCACTACGCGACCAATCACAAAGCAGTGACGTCACCTAAGGTCTTTCAAGCGCTTGAAATACCTTAGAAGACGTCCGCAGCTTCTGATTGGTCGCGTAGCGGTCGCGTGACTGTTACGCGACCAATCACAAAGCAGTGACGTCACCTAAGGTCTTTCAAGCGCTTGAAATACCTTAGAAGACGTCCGCAGCTTCTGATTGGTCGCGTAGCGGTCGCGTGACCGCTACGCGACCAATCACAAAGCAGTGACGTCACCTAAGGTCTTTCAAGCGCTTGAAAGACCTTAGGTGACATCACTGCTTTGTGATTGGTCGCGTAGCGGTCACGCGACCGCTACGGACCAATCAGAGCGCCGTGACGTCATCTCAGGCCCTTCAAGCGCGCATTTTTAGGTACAACGGCTCCCGGTTACGGCGGTAAAGTCCAGACTGCGTCGGAGAGGTGAGTATATCCCTATTTTTTATTTTAATTCTTTCTTTTACACATTGATATTAATCCCGATACCGATTCCCGATACCACAAAAGTATCGGATCTCAGTATCGGAATACCGATACCCGCAAGTATCGGCCGATACCCGATACTTGCGGTATCGGAATGCTCAACACTACTGGTTGTTCATCTGCAATATAATACAATATAAACTAATCTCTTTCCCCCACAATGCTCTCCATAGTTCTGCACCACCCTTCATCTCCTCCTTCATCTCTGTCTACCACCATACCAGTGCCCTCCTTTGCACCAATTACCTAAGACTAACATCTTAAGTTATCTGAATGTTCCACTCCTGTCTCCAAGATTTCTCATGTGCTTTGCCAATGCTCTGAAATGCACTTCCCAGGACAATTCAGTTAATTTCCAATACCCACAATTTGTTAAATTTGCCCTAAACATGCATTTCTTTAGACTGGCCTATTTTCTCAACTCACTTACCTAACTATTCCTTTTTTGCCATTTTAACATGTTCCTTCAAATCTGGTCCCTAGAGTCAGCTGTTTGCACACCCTCCATGCACTTAATAGCACTCTGTACCTGTACATACACAGATACTGTCTGGTGGTTCATGCAGCGTTATGTGAATACCCCATTTATTGTATTGATGGCTGGACCATACAGTGCAAGCACATTCACCATTTACCTTTTGTGCCTCCCCTAATTCATCATAGATTGCAAACTTGAAAGCAATGGCCTCACTCCTCTAGGTATGCATTGAAATTTATGCTACTCTGTAATGTCTGATATTGTCTATACATATCCCCCTCAATTGTAAAGTGCTGCACAATATTTTGGGGCTGTACAAGAAAATTATTATTTATTGATGTTTCCTTAAGCAATTAATGATTTCAATAAAGAATGAATGGCAACCGAACGGGCATGTAGAGGTATCCGGTTGGTAGATATTGCATGTAATGATTTTTTTAAAAAGAAGATACAGAAGTCCTTGTCTCGCATACACTATAAGATATATTGTCCACTGATGTTAGAGTGGCCATACCACCACTCAGATGGTGAGAGGTTACAAGTACTCACTTAGGCCTCTTTCACACTTCCGTCGGAATGTGAACGTTGCAATGCATCATTCTGTGCAAAAAACGCATCCTGCAAAGTTGCCCGCAGGATGCGTTTTTTGCACATAGACTTGTATTACCGACGCATCGCGACGTATGGACACACATTCCATGCGTCGTGCACTGGATGCATCGGTAATTGGCGGACCGTCGTCACAAAAAAAGTTCAATGCAATGTTTTTTTGTGCGATGGGTCAGCCATTTTCGACCGCACATGCGTGGCCGAAACTCCGCCTCCTCCTCCCCGGACTGCAGAATGGGCAGTGGATGCGTCCATCCGCTGCCCACGTCATGCAGAGAATTCACAACGTCCATCGGTACGTCAGCCCGACGCATTGCAACGGGCCCATACCGACGGAAATGTGAAAGAGGCCTTAGTTGTCAGTTGAAAAATAACATTCACAAAGAGATAATGAGACTGATTATTTAAACATTTGCAAATGAGGCAACAGTAAACTCAAACAAATAGCAAACGACATTAGCAACAAATAGTTTTTCTTTACAAAAACTTTTCTGACAAAACAATTAATCAAAAATGTGTAACAGCTTGCTGCCCCTTGTGATAATATACTTGTCTCAGCAGCATCTTCATCATTTGGCAACAGTTTCTTTTGCAAAATGATGCTGACACTCTCCTTAGCAACATCTCCGTCACTCTGCAACAGTCTTTGTATTTGATTCAGCATCGCAGCACAGACTCCTGCTGGCTATCCATGGCATCAATTTCCTGTGTTGCTTGTTTGGCATTTTGAAATTCCATACCATGACTAAGAATGGCTACACACCAGAAATACGTCAGTGTTTTCTATGGAGTTTTACTCAATAATACAATGCAATTTTTTTAAAGATGGAACACAATTTTGATACATTTTATACAAGGAATTGGGAAGTGCAGATTTCTCTACCTTTGTAATTTATCCAGTGCTTGACATTTTGTATACAAACATGGCTTGTTCTTCTCAGTTACAACATCACAGTTCCTTACACTGTTGCATCAGTCTTTGCTATTTGGTGTGGTACTCGTCATCATACTCAGCTTGTAAGATGAGGAGCCCAATGACCAGAGACAATGTATTTCTTTAATAAACAGCTTTTAATTACACTGGTCAACAGCATTTTTGGTGCCAAAGATATTTCATCGAATTTAGGGTATTTTTGGGGTGCTGATTCTGAATATGTCATCAGTTTTGCCAGATTGGCTCAAGTTTTTGAGATTTTTGGTATCTTATTTATAGCACTTGTTGGTAAATGCGACGCATCATCTCATTAATTTCTTTGGATTAGTACTTGAACTGAGCAGTTCTCAATATAGTTTTGTGTTAATTAGTGTTCTAAAAGTTTGTTCATAGCTTGATTTTTGCACTAACTTTATGTTGTTGTCTGTTTTCCAGTGAAAAGCATGAACTCATCAAGAAGAAGTTGTCTTAACGATCCAGACTCATTCTGTTACATTTGTGGTGAATACACACTGCCAAAACATAGAAGAAACATAACAGACTTCGTAAAAAAAGTGTATTTTGCCTATTTTGGGGTTATGCTTGGGGACCAAGACAAGTTTTGGGCACCACACATAGTGTGCAAAGCATGTATCGAATTATTACGAAAATGGAGCAAAGGACAAAGAAAAAGCTTCAAATTTGGTGTTCCAATGGTGTGGAGAGAGCCAAAAAATCATCATGATGACTGTTATTTATGGTAAACACAGGTACAGGCACATCTTCACAATGAGGGACAGGCCTTCTTGCAGATTCCATGTTACTCCCATTTTCGTTTCTTATGCTTATTGAATCCTTGCACTTGCACTGCACAGAAATAACAGTCATCATGATGATTTTTTGGCTCTCTCCACACCATTGGAACACCAAATTTGAAGCTTTTTCTTTGTCCTTTGCTCCATTTTCGTAATAATTCGATACATGCTTTGCACACTATGTGTGGTGCCCAAAACTTGTCTTGGTCCCCAAGCATAACCCCAAAATAGGCAAAATACACTTTTTTTTACGAAGTCTGTTATGTTTCTTCTATGTTTTGGCAGTGTGTATTCACCACAAATGTAACAGAATGAGTCTGGATCGTTAAGACAACTTCTTCTTGATGAGTTCATGCTTTTCACTGGAAAACAGACAACAACATAAAGTTAGTGCAAAAATCAAGCTATGAACAAACTTTTAGAACACTAATTAACACAAAACTATATTGAGAACTGCTCAGTTCAAGTACTAATCCAAAGAAATTAATGAGATGATGCGTCGCATTTACCAACAAGTGCTATAAATAAGATACCAAAAATGTCAAAAACTTGAGCCAATCTGGCAAAACTGATAGCATATTCAGAATCAGCACCCCAAAAATACCCCAAATTCATTAAAATATTTTGGACACCAGAAAAAAAAAATTTTTTTGTTGACCTGTGTTATCTTCAGTATGCATGACAATCATAAAACCTTTTTTTATTAGGCAGTGTTACAAATAATGGTGGAAGGTCGGTTCACTCAGCTGCTCCTCGAGGTAGACGCAGGTACACGTGTGGTTAAAGACTCTGGGTGGTTTATTGCATCATAAACCAAAACCCAACAGGTAACAGAAAAAAAAACAATCTTTCTGGCTCAAATGAAAAAAAAAATGTCATATTAAGTCCTGCTCAGCGCCTCTGGGACAACACATATAGCATTTCTCGCAAGAGCTTCGGTTTGGAGGCTTTTTTTCCTCCAGACAACACAAACAGAGAAAAAAAACACTGGCTGGAAATTTAATATCCCAGACACAGCCATAGGCTGGGATCACACACACGCGAGATACGGCCGAGTCTCGCAGGTGAAAACCCAGCTCTGGCGCTGGCACTCCAGAGCAGAGCGTGCAGCCGCACAGCAATACATAGAGCTGCACGCTTCGCTCCGGAGGGCCGGCGCCGGAGGAGGGATTTCACCTGTGAGACTCGGCCGTATCTCGCGTATGTGTGATCTCGGCCTTAAGGTGAAGATATGGTGAGTAGGCATCCCACCAGTCTCTTACTCACATGAAAGACAGGCTCTAGGAATGACTGACTTGCTTTCAGCACCTATCATGCAAGAGGAAAACTCATGGCTTTCACATCATGCAGGATAATAACTTTTGTGACACATATCTCCCTTAACATATGGCACCAGTGACCCTGTGACATGATGAACACACTTTGTGTGCACATTCTTCTTTCTTGACAATTGGATATATCAGTGCTTCCAGCTGTTATTTTTGCACACATCTGCCTTATCATGTCTCACTTTAGTATCAACACTTGGTTGATTATCAACCCAGCCTGCAAACACAAAATTATTGCCTCCTTCCAACCCTATTTGCACAGCAGATACTAGACAAACAAATATAGGTTGACAGACATGCAATAAATTGAAAATGTATCAAACACCACAGATAGGCTACCATTATGCTGCCAAGAACATTACAGTTACATTCAAGTAATCTACTGTATGAAAATGTTAAAGGCCCATGCCACACCATTTCAAGCTTCCACACTTTTCTGGTGTGGCTACTTTGTTCCCCTCACAATGGGTTATCTTGTCACTCTTTGTAAATGGATAGAAGTTTGATGGATAGTCCTCTTTTCTTCCCTCTTCTATCTATAACATCTACTTATGACAGATTTTTAATGAAAATATGAGCTTTTACTTACTTTTGAAACAAGTCATGTGCTACATCTCAGATTAGAGCTTTACTTTCTGTTCTCTGGTGCTATTAAAGTCATACAGTGGCACCATACTGGCTTTGATGTTTATTCAGCACAATGTCCCTCCATGCCTGTCTGCATCATTGTTATCTGACAACACCTAATTGGAATGTCACCTTTTTATGTTCTCTGGAAAGCTACAGGGGGAGTGAGAACACCAGCTGCAAGATACTAAACATTAAAGTGTTTTTTTCCCACAAACACATGGTTCTTCAGAAAGCAACGTATATACAAACAAATTGTTAATACTTAGACTAAGCTCATCATAAGTTTTCCTTCTTGTACCTATACACACCGTATTTTGCGGTTTATAAAGTGCACCAGATTATAAGACGCACCCTAAATTTTGAGGAAAAAAATAGGAAAAATCTTTTTTTTTACTAAAATGGTGGTGCTTCTTACAATCCATGCGTCTTATTGCTTACCGGAGGTGGTGGCTGCAGTGAAGCGGGGTACCATGGTCGCTGCTGGAGGAGGCAAGAGTGGAGCGTTGCTGCAAGCTGCATGCTTGGATAAGGTGGTGTTCGGATATGTGCGCCGCTGTGGGTGTTCAGTGGTGTCGGGGCTCCACTGACATTTTGTGAAAGGCCAGAGCCCCCGCACTTACATGATTTACTATGTGGTGGACTCCGGGAAAATGGCTGCCCTGGGTGGCGCATGCGCAGATGGAGATCTTGGTGCTGAGATCTCATGCGTAATTGGAGGGTAAATAAAGCTTGGAGGGACATTATCTGGGGCCTAAGAAGTACAAAACAGGTCAGAATTAAAAATGGGTTAAATTGATGGAAATTAATTTATAAACAATATGTGCAAAAGTTTTATGTAGAGATGGAAAAAGAACTACTCTTAACTGACATGAACCTTACCCAGAATGACTTGGATCCTTTGTTGTGTGGGCAATAGGAAAAAAGGCAAAGCACTAAAAGTATGACACAAAGCAAACAGCCACATAGTGCTTCTTACTAACAGCATGAAATATAGCACAAATTGCCACCAATTTTATCCTGCTCTATTTAGAATTTTTGTCATGGCTTTATATGAAATTTAAAATAGAAAAAACTGTTGTGGTATGCTGTAATGCATATTCTTGCTAGGATGCTGTGCATAACGTTGCACCGTATGACAACAGAAGCAATGCCTTTGCCTTTTTTCACTATATTCTAGGCATTAAAAAAATGAAAAAAAACCCAGAAACAATAGCAGAAATCCAAACGGATTTCCTGACTCTGAACGATGGGACTGTAATAATATAAAAATGTATAAAATTTCAGCTTTAAGTACATATTATAGTCCACCTATCTTACTTTAATACAACATGTTTAATGAAAGTGCTATCTATAATATTCAGCAGCCTTTTCAGCCACACATTAAAGTACTTTCATTTCTCAGAGACATGTAATATATATCTCATGTTCCCACATCTTTATTTTGCATGTCTTCCCCATCCAGCTCAGTGCATTCTTTACTGTAATGTGCTGCATGTCGGACCGCTGATAAATATAATGAGATACAGCACCATCCAGGAGAACTTCATTCTTATGCCGCTCAGCTAACAACCTATAGACACTTACCTATCAATTATGTCTGAAGTTCTTGCATTAAATTCTGCTCAACATCTTACTCTTTTTCAAGAAATGGTCTATGTGGGATGTCTCAGAGGTGTTATATCATTCCTCTAGTTAATACTAGGAGATGTTATCCTTATAGAAAATCTGAAATGCCATTTGCATTGAAATGAGGATTTGGACTGCAGTCAAGATACTAACCATTATTTTTTAGATCTGGAAGCACCTTAAGTCTGTAGTGACATTATTTCAGATTTGCATAGTCATATTTTAGAACAAGTCTCAAATGACAAATTATTCCTCATCAACATTTTAGGACAAAGGAAGGATAACCTTGCCTAGCAATTAAGCCATTTGTTTTTTAGAACTTCGGTGCTATAAAATGAATAAATTATTTACGAAGAAAAAAAAAATTGTAAGCATCGGTAATTCCATACATAGACATTTACTCATAGCCTATCATGTTATGTTTATTTTTTTATGTGCACAAAAGGCTAAGTTAAGCAGAACTCCAGTAAAATGTCAAACTATTATTAAGTTTTCAAGTCTTGTACTGTCTGGTTCCATAGAACAGGACATGTCACTAAGAGTCGAGTTTGCCTAGTACAGTATTCACAATGTCCATGTTTAAACTATATCAGTCATTGTCAACTGTCCCTTATAAAAGCATATGTCAAAAAGGGTGGATTAGAACAATAAAGGACCACAGTTCAGCTGTCAGATGATCTCACACTTTTCCATGCATCCTCCAGTGAATTTCTCTACTCTATGAGCTTTGTATCTGTAGAAGGTGCCCCTGAAAGGACAGAATATATTGTGAACTTTTACTTTGAAACTCATCAAACTTTAAGCAAAACGAGATGCTTTGTAACTAAATATGATCTGGTGTTTTCAAATCAAATCCAATTTTAGGATACTCTCTTCTATGTGCACAGTTACCCACAGAATCAAAAGCAAAATGTATTACGCAGACCTAAACAGAAGGCATGCCACGACTGAAATGATATTAAAAATTAGTTTAAAACATTTAAAATGTATTGGGTAAAAATGATTGAACATTTTTTATTATTTAATAATTGTACCTAAGAAACAATGTACAGTATTAGGTACAATTTTTTTTTTTATAATTTGCACCTAATAAAGTTTACATATTTTAAAGTAATTTTTTAATATAATTTCAATCCTGCACAAGTTTTGTTTAGGTCTTCTTAATGTTCTTGGTGACATTTGGGAAATCTTATCATATTCTGGATTTACTGTTTTCAGTAACATATATCACATGTTGGAAATCAGAATTGTAAGTGACATTCTAGAAGGTAATGTTTAATGACAAGATAAAGAAAGAAATGCCCCATTGTATATTATTATGGTGCACACATTATACTTCCTGTTTGTATGCATTTGTATTTTGTTTTCTGTACATGTTAATGTATTCTTTTGTAAAAAAGATATAAAGAATATGTTAAAAAAAATCAAATTTTCAGGCTTGGCTAAAACTCACCGCATGAATCATATAAAGAAAAAGCCTCCAATTTCCTGGAAGAATGTATTTGCCTTAAAACGTACACAGTCGAAGTATGAATAATCCTGGCTGCTCAGACTGTGCGTCTCTGCTGAAGTGCTCAAGGTTGATACAATGACAGAAAAAGAATCTGGTCCATCATGCCAAATATACTGTAGGTGTTGCTGCTTTTGCCTCAGCTACTTGTATTATTATTATTATTATTATTATTATTATTATTAGCCTAAACATTATTATTACTATTATTATTATTATTATTATTATTTAGCCTAAACACTGGCACAGGAAGGGGAATGTTGTGTCTGCATGGATCAAAGAGGGATCTACTGGTCTGTCCTGTGAGTGGTAGACATTTGTTTCCCAAAAGCTTTCCAGAGGGGACAACAGAGCTTATTCTGGAAGTAAGCCTATTTGGATTCCCTTTTGAAATCTCCAAAAAATTCCTTCATTTTGCTTTTAGAGTAATGGTAAGTTCACACAGAGCATTTTTGCTCCTTTTTTCTGCAGCAAAACCTGACCTTCTTGGCAGGAAAGAAGCTGCGGCAAAAACGCAAGTTTAGGTGCGTTTTTGGTGCATTTTTTTGGTGCGGATGTGTTGCATTTTTCGTGCTTTTTTTGGTGCATTTGTTGTGTCTCTTAGTCCATGCTACAAAATGGTTGCTGCGCTTTTGCAGCATATTTTTAATGCTCATTCAAGCCAATGGGTGAAAAGCGTGGCAAAAACGCTGCAAAAACGCTGAAAGAAGTGACATGCTCTATGTCCAAAAAAAGCAGCAAAGCACAAAATCCTGATGACACAAAAAAACAATGTGTGTGCATGAGATTTCTGAAATCTCATAGGCTTTGCTGGTACTGTAAAAAGCAGCTGAAAATTAGCATAAAATGCAGTAAAAACACCCTGTGTGAACCTACCCTTAGGGTATGTGCACACACTGCAGATTTTGATGCGGATCTGCAGCGTTTTTAGACATTTTGGAATTGCATCAATCAAGCAATATTAGTCTATGTGAAATTGACGTTTCGTGTGCACATGCTGAGGAAAAAAATGTGCGGAATCGCAGCTTTTATTTTCTGCAGCATGTCAATTCTTTTTGCGGATCTGCAGCATTTCTGCACCCATTGACTTCCATTGTGTTAGGCCAATCTGCAGCAAAATGGCAGGTAAAAAAATATCTGCAGATTTGCTGTGGATGTGCCTGTGAGAAACGCTGCAGATCAGTAGGGGGAAGAGTGTGTGGTCGGAGTGTGAGCAGATACTGTGTGTGTGGGTGGAGACTGTGTGAGTAAAGAAGATGTGTGGGGCTGTGTGCGGGTGTTTGTGTGTGTCTTTGTGTGTCTGCGGGGGTCTGTGTGGGTATGTGGGGCTGTCCGGAGCTGTGTGTATGCTTGTGTGGCTATGCTTGATACAGTGACACGTGGCCGGATGATGGGACAGTATAGTCCCATCATCCGGCTACTGTGTTCAAGTGTAAAAAAACAAAAAAAACATACGCACATACACTCACTGGCCACTTTATTAGGTACACCATGCTAGTAACAGGTTGGACCCCCTTTTGCCTTCAGAACTGCCTCAATTCTTCGTGGCATAGATTCAACAAGGTGCTGGAAGCATTCCTCAGAGATTTTGGTCCATATTGACATGATGGCATCACACAGTTGCCGCAGATTTGTCGGCTGCACATCACCACCACCAGCCTGAACCGTTGATACAAGGCAGGATGGATCCATGCTTTCATGTTGTTTACGCCAAATTCTGACCCTACCATCCGAATGTCGCAGCAGAAATCGAGACTCATCAGACCAAGCAACGTTTTTCCAATCTTCTACTGTCCAATTTCGATGAGCTTGTGCAAATTGTAGCCTCAGTTTCCTGTTCTTAGCTGAAAGGAGTGGTACCCGGTGTGGTCTTCTGCTGCTGTAGCCCATCTGCCTCAAAGTTCGACGCACTGTGCGTTCAGAGATGCTCTTAGGCCTACCTTGGTTGTAACGGGTGGCGATTTGAGTCACTGTTGCCTTTCTATCAGCTCGAACCAGTCTGCCCATTCTCCTCTGACCTCTGGCATCAACAAGGCATTTCCGCCCACAGAACTGCCGCTCACTGGATTTTTTTTCTTTTTCGGACCATTCTCTGTAAACCCTAGAGATGGTTGTGCGTGAAAATCCCAGTAGATCAGCAGTTTCTGAAATACTCAGACCAGCCCTTCTGGCGCCAACAACCATGCCACGTTCAAAGGCACTCAAATCACCTTTCTTCCCCATACTGATGCTCGGTTTGAACTGCAGGAGATTGTCTTGACCATGTCTACATGCCTAAATGCAGTGAGTTGCCGCCATGTGATTGGCTGATTAGAAATTAAGTGTTAACAAGAAGTTGGACAGGTGTACCTAATAAAGTGGCCAGTGAGTGTATAGACATACAACATACAACATACAGTACATACTCACCATACACCTCGTCCCCGAAGCCCTCGATCACCTGGAAATAAATAAAAAATAATAAACCAACTATATACTCCCTGATCTGATGTAATCCATTTAATAATGAGTATCCTATGACGATCTCCCATGGAGAGCTGTCACATCGACAGATGCGACCACTCTCCAGGGGCACCGGGATACAATGATGGAAGGTATCCTTCCGCATTGTATCCCTCCACCACTGGGAGTACAATATAGTTCATACTGTCACTTGCGGCACCTCTGTGTGGGAAAATTCTCACGCAGCAGTGCCGTAAAGTGAGAGCCCATTGAACCCTCAGTGATAACACTGCAGGAGCCATTGCCTCCTGTTAGTGTCACTGGAGGCCTATAGAGCGGTCACATCTCCTGATGTGACAGCCCTATAGGGGAAATCATCGTGGGACACTCGTTATTAAATGAACTGCGTCGGACCAGGGAGTATTTGTGTTGGTTTATTATTTTTTCTTTTTTTTTTAGGAGATCGAGGGCGTTGCATAGATTGGCAGAAAAATAAAGATGGCAAAACTGTGTAGTGTTTTATTTCATTAAAATACTTTATTCTGGCTGTGTGTGTTTATTTAACCATTTCACAGCTATAGGATTAGTAATGACAAGTGTCTTATTGACACCTCTCCATTACTAAGCCAGCTTGATGTCACTTTACAATTCAAACCCCCTATTACTCCATATGCCACTGCTACAGCGCCGTGGGAAGAGAGTGGCTAAGTGCCGGAATTGGTGCATCTTCCAGATGTGCCATTTCTGGGGCGGCTGAGTGCTGGTGTTTGTAGCAAGGGGCCAATATCCATGTTCCCTTCCTAGGCTAAGAATATCAGCCCGCAGCTGTCTGCATAGATTTTTCTGGCTATTGATTATAGGGTGACCCCACATCATTTTTTGGGGGGTCCCCCTGTTTTAATAGCCAGTAAGGGATAAATATACAGCTGCGGGCTGATATTCATAGCCTGGGAAGATCAATGGGTATTAACCTCTTCCTAGGCTGTAAACACCGGCCCACTTAGGCCCTTACCCCCTTACCCTTAGGCTATGTGCACACATTGCGGATTTGCCTGTGGTATTTTCTGTGCGGATTCTGCATCTCTTGGCAGAAAACGCAGGTCAAAATCTGCGCGTTTTTTATGCGGATTTTGTGCAGATTTACTGCGGATTCTGTGCAGAATTCATGCGTTTTTACCCCTGCGTTTTCCTGTAATGGAATGGGTGCAGAAACGCTGCAGAAATGCACAATGAATTGACATGGTCCTTTTTTTAATCCACTTCGGATTCCGTGATGAATTTTCCGCACCATTTGTACAGCGTTTTTTCCCCCATTGAATTACATTGTACTGTAAATCATTTGCGGTTCTGCAACGTTTCTGCATGGAAAAAACTTTGTGGATCCGCAGTAAATCCGCAATGCATGCACATATCCTAAGGGTGTAAGAGTTTGGCTATCAAGTAGATATTATTATGCTTCATATTAATAATACACGTGTCCCCCATAAGCATTGTACCATACAGCTTGACATGTGTGCCAGCACAGTAGAGGGCCTCATTATTTCATTGATGTCCCTTTATGTACTGATGGAGAAACATAGTTCCTAGTCTTTTGGAGCCAGGACATCCAGGGCTCATTTTTCTCTTGTTGAGTCTGCAGAGTGCCAAAGAATTGTCAGGCTGCAGTGTGCAAAAAGACTCACAGATGAGAAGCACATGATCAGACCTTTCATGTGCCGTAGAGCCTCATCCATCAACAGCACTTGCTGCTTTTTCTGCTCCAGAGCTGTCTGTAGGAAATGCTGATTTCATTCAAGAGAATGTTTTTTTTACACACGTCACCTGTTCTCTGTTTTGCTGATGCCAGCCACCTCTTCCTCAGATGTCTTCAACTTTTTGTTACCCTGTCTGGTTCTCAGGTTTTGTCCAACACAGATTCATCCTTATCATCATCATTATCATGCATGATTCATCTGATAGGTGCTTCTATGTGTGAAATTTCCAGCGCTCCTTGCCCTGCCTGATTCCTGGTATGCCCAGGCTCAGAGTGCTGCTAGCACAGTGTCCCTACCACTTGGTCTCACAGAGCCTGCAATAAAGATTGGCATTCGTATTGTGTTGTCCATCTACTATGACACCATGTCTTCTGGGAACAAAAGCTGACTGTTCATATCTTCCAAAATATCAATTGAAAGAAGTTTTGCTCATGTAGTATATACCTAAGTCCCCAAGGTGCTGGGGTTAGGAGAACTTGGGGTACAATAGAAATAGATGTTATTGATGGATTGGAAATTCCGCTATGTACAACATTAACTATTATGGTGGCAGAGGAGATGGACTGAGCAAAATGCAGTATCCAGCTGATGTTGTTATTGTCAGAAGCATCATCATCTTACTGTGCGTGAGATGAGTGATGAGATATATACTCCATTATTCCCTCTGCTTAATCCCAGCTAATGAGCTTGTCAGAGTTGGCAGAGGAATTACTTCTGTCCGGATGGTAACTGGCAGCACTATTGGTGGTGTTAGAGCTGCTCTTAGCAGCAACCACATTCTTATACATATTAGGTGTTTTTTCTACTGTCCTTTCACATCCATCACCCATGTGGTGTTAGGCTTTAGCACAAATTTGTAACAAAATTATGGAAAGTTTGTTTAATTCATTTATAAACTTTGCTAAAAAACATAGCCATTTTTTGGTTTACAATTCTCCCACCACTGACAAAAAAAGCTAAACGCTATGTAAAGAAATTGTTACTTAAGTGCATGAACAGAAAGTAATTTGTGGCAACAGGCAGCAGTATTGTTGAGGTGCCTTGGATTTTTAAATGCAACTATTAAAACAGTTGCAATACCTTAACCTCTTATTGTTGTTATTTTTGTTTGCTTGTTTTTCAATTTTGTATTTATTTATTTTTCTTTTGAATAATGATGTTCAACCAAAATGAAAAGTAGTTTAATGAAATCTAAAGTGCTAGGTTGCAAAGTTGTAACATGTAGATTCACGAACAGTAGCAAATGTGTGGCAGCAACAGCACTACTTTTTCCTAATGTGTGCATGTTTTATTAACCCTTTCTTACTATTGGATTAATAAAGGATAGGCATCTTATTGATGCTTCTACGTTATTAACCCGGCTTGATGTCACCTTACAATAGTAAGGTGACATTAACCCCTTATTACCCCATATCCCACCGCTACACGGGAGTGGGAAGACAGGGGCTAAGTGCCAGAATTGGCGCATCTAACAGATGTGCCATTTCCGGGGCGGCTGCGGACTGGTATTTGTAGCTGGGGAGGGCAATATCCATGGCCCCTCTCTTGGCTATGAATATCAGCCCGCAGCTGTCTGCATAGCCTTTCTGGCTATAAAATATAGGGGGACCCCATGTCATTTTTTTGGGGGTCCCCCTATTTTAATAGCCAGTAAAGGCTACGCAGACAGCTGCGGGCTGATATTCATAGCAGGCTACAAATATTGGCCCCGGCCGTCGGCTTTCCCCCACTAGCGCAGAAAATTGCGCGGGAGCCAATGCCGTTTTTTTCTTTTTAAATTCAACGCTCATAAAGGCCTGTTTCAAACTTGTGTCGGTATGGGTCCGTCGCTATGCGTCGGGCCGACGTACCGAAGCACGTTGTGAAATTTGTGCACGACGTAGGCAGCGGATGCAGTTTTTCAATGCATCCGCTGCCCATTCTGAAGTCCGGGGAGAAGGGGGCAGAGTTTCTGCCGCGCATGCACAGTAGAAAATGGCGGACGCTATGGGCAAAAAACCGTTCACTTGAATGTTTTTTTGTGCGGACGGTCCGCCAAAACACGACAGATCCGTTGCACGACGGACGCGACGTGTGGCCATCCGTTACGATCTGCCGCTAATACGCTATGGAAAAAAACACATCCTGCGAGCACATTTGCAGGATCCGTTTTTTTCCGCCAGATCCGTTTTTTCTGTCAGATCAGTTTTTTCCACGGGATCCATTTTTTTCCGCCGGATCCGTTTTTTTCTCATAGAGTTGTATTAGTGCCGGATTGCGCCTGATGGCCACACGTTTCATCCGTTTTTTGCAGGATCTGTCAAAAAAGCTGTTTCCGCCGGACGGAAAACACATACAGAGGAACGGTTTTTCTGTCCAGCGAAAAAACGCACAGCGACGGATCCAGCAAAAAACAGATGGAACAGATGTGAAATGATGAATCCGGCCTCCGAATCCATTTTTTCATGCATGTTTCCATTCAAATCATGAACATTTTCTGTTTTTTATTTCCAAAAACTGCATAAAAAAAAGCATAAAAAACAGCATCTAAAACCGCATCAAAAACTGCACCAAAAATTGCATCAAAAACTGCACCAAAAACCAACATCAAAACCTGCATCAAAACCTGCACCAAAAAATACATGTCGTGTTTTGGCGGACCGTCAGCATGAAAAAACGTTCAAGTGAACGTTTTTTGTCCGTCGTGTCCGCCATTTTCTACCGCGCATGCGCTTCAGAAACTCTGCTCCCTCCTCCCCGGACTTCAGAATGGGCAGCGGATGCATTGAAAAACTGCATCTGCTGCCCACGTCGGGCACAAATTTCACAACGTGCGTCGTTATGTCGGCCCGACGCATAGCAACAGACCCATACTGATGCAAGTGTGAAAGAGGCCTTTATGAGCATTGAATTTAAAAAAAAAAAAAAAAATGGAAAAAAACGGCGCCAGAGGGGGACAGCTGACGACTGGGGGCCAATATTTGTAGCCTGCTATGAATATCATCCCGCAGCTGTCAGCGTAGCCTTTACTGGCTATTAAAATAGGGGGACCCCCCCAAAAAAAGACGTGGGGTCCCCCTATATTTTACAGCCAGAAAGGCTACGCAGACAGCTGCAGGCTGATATTCATAGCCAAGAGAGGGGCCATGGATATTGCCCCCGGCTACAAATACCAATTCCGGCACTTAGCTCCTGTCTTCCCACTCCCGTGCAGCAGTGGGATATGGGGTAATAAGGGGTTAATGTCACCTTGCTATTGTAAGGTGACATTAAGCCAGGTTAATAATGGAGAGGAGTCAGCGCCTGCAAAAAACATAAAATAATAAACCGTATACTACCTGTCCGCTGTAGTCCAATTAATAACGAGGGTCCCACAACGATCTCCCCTATAGAACAGTGACATCGGGTGATGTCACTGCTCTATAGGACCTTCAGTGACACACTGACAGGAGACAATGGCTCCTGCAGTGCATCACTGAGGTTACCTGAGTTCAAAGTCTCACTTTATGGCAATTGCTGCCTGGGAAAATTTCTCATACAGCAATGCCATAAAGTGAGACTGGGGACTTTATTTTTACAGCGGCGGAGGAATATCTTCCTCCCGTCATTGTGTTCCTGGGGCCCCTGGAGAGCGGTTGCAACAGCTGTTGCTGCCATTCTCCACGGGAGATCGTCGTGGGACACTCGTGGATTTCTGCAGACAGGGAGTATATTGGTTGTTTGCTTTTTTCATATTTTTTACACATGACACTGGCTTCGGGGATCAAAATGACAAGTAATGGTGAGTATGTAATCTATGTTTAATGTACTGTATGTCTATATGTATGTATTGTATGTAATGTATGAATGTATTGTATGTATATGTATGTAGTATGTATGTATGCAGTATGTATGTATGTATGGAGTTTGTATGTATGTATGTAGTAAGTATGTAGAGCATGTATGTAGTGTGCATGCAGTATGTATGTTGTATGTATGTATGTAGTATGTATGTAGCATGTATGTAGCATGTATGTATGTAGTATGTAGCATGTATGTAGCATGTATGTAGCATGTATGTAGCATGTATGTAGTATGTATGTTTGCAGCATGTATGTAGCATGTATGTAGCATGCATGTAGCATGTATGTAGCATGTATGTAGTATGTATGTATGTAGTATGTATGTTTGTAGCATGTATGTAGCATGTATGTAGCATGTATGCATGCATGTAGTATGTAGCATGTATGTATCATGTATGTAGCATGTATGTAGCATGTATGTATGTAGTATGTAGCATGTATGTAGCATGTTTGTAGTAAGTATGTATGCAGCATGTATGTATCATGTATGTATGTAGCATGTATGTATGTAGCATGTATGTATGTAGCATGTATTTAGCATGTATGTAGCATGTATGTAGCATGTATGTATGTAGCATGTATGTAGCATGTATGTATGTAGTATGTATGTCTGTAGCATGTATGTCTGTAGCATGTATGTATGTAGCATGTATGTAGCATGTATGTAGCATGTATGTAGTATTTATTTATTTTTTTACATTCAACACATTAGCCGGATGATGGGACTACTACTGTCCAATCATTGGCTAATGTGTCAATCACTGTCATAGTAGCAGGCATCGTCCGATGGGACTTGTAGTCCCATTGGACGATGCCTGCACAGACACAAAGACCCCCGGCAGGCCGCACAGACCCCCCGGCAAGCCGCACAGACCCCGGATTGGCCGCACAGACCACCGGCAGGCCGTACAGACCCCGGAAAGGCCATACAGACCCCTCGGCAAGCCGCACAGACCCCGGAGAGGCCGCACAGACCCCCCGGCAGGCCGTACAGACCCCGGAGAGGCCGCACAGACCCCCCGGCAGGCCGTACAGACCCCCCGGCAGGCACGCACAGACCACCCACAGTCCCGCACAGACCCCGCCCGCACAGAGACACGCAGTCTCCGCCCACGCACCGCCCACACTCAATTAGACTGCATTTTTGCACTGTGGGAACTTCCGATTTCCGATATCGCAGAAATATCAGAACTCGGTATCGGAATTCCGATACAGCGAATATCGGCCGATACCCGATATTTGCAGTATCAGAATGCTTAACACTAGTTATAATATTGCATGATTCTTTATACATAAAATATATCGTTAACCAAGCAAGATGGTGTGTGATGTAAGCCACGTACCCCCAATTATTGAAGCTATAAACAAGATTATGAATTATAAATTGTTTCTGTGGTAGTTACAGTAGCTTCATTATAACAGTGAGACAACATGGAGAATATAAAATAAAATATTTAAATTAAAAAGTTTTGACTATATAAGTTCAGTAATTGCAGCACCATGATATTCCCATTCCCACCAATAAATATGTTGTGAAATAGTGTAAAGACATATAGTGACAATCAATAACTTATGCAATACGTAAATGAAACTTGTCAGTAGAATTAACCCTGTACAAGCAGTGCTAGTGCAGAGTAGGGCAGGTAAAAAACAGCTCTTTCAGTGTCAATTGTGCAGTTACAACAAGATTTGTCATTTTTTGCCATCAAAATTAGGCTTGCAAGTGCAATAGTGTGCCTTTCAGAGCACTTGTACTAGTTTAAAGATGATTTTTGCTTCTCTCAGCCATATCAGTATATGCCCACCAGTAACCATGAAAGCCTAATCTGTGTATCAATAAGCTCCAAAATTTTGTACAAAAGCACAACAGTATTAAAGGCTTGTCTGATGAGGCGGATTCAGAAAGTGACAGGTGAGGGTAGACACACAAAAAAGCATAAAAGGACATGAGAGGAGACACAAAGGCAAGAGTACAGAGAAGCAAAGGAACTGAACATGTGTAATCAGTAGTGTTGAGCATTCCGATACTGCAATTATCGGGTATCGGCCGATACTTGCTGTATCGGAATTCCGATACCGAGATCCGATATTTTTGTGATATCAGGTATCGGTATCGAAACAACATTAATGTAAAAATGTGTAAAAGAGAGAATTAAAATAAAAAATATTGCTACACTCACCTCTCCGACGCAGCCTGCACCTTACCGAGGGAAGCGGCAGCGTTCTTTGTTTAAAATTCGTGCTTTTCTTTCCTTTACGTGAGTCCCGGCTTGTGATTGGTTGCGTGCCGCCCATGTGACCGGGACGCAACCAATCACAGCAAGCCGTGACGTAATTTCAGGTCCTTCAGGATTTTAAAATTACGTTCCGGCGTTGTGATTGGTTGCGTCGCAGTCACATGGGCGACGCAACCAATCACAGCAAGCCGTGACGTAATTTCAGGTCCTTAAGGATTTTAAAATTACGTCCCGGCTTTGTGATTGGTTGCGTCGCAGTCACATGGGAGACGCAACCAATCACAAGCCGTGACGTCACGGGAGGCTGGACACGCGCGCATTTTAAAATGGGCGCGTGTCCAGCCTCCCGTGACGTCCCGGCTTGTGATTGGTTGCGCCGCGATCAACCAATCACAAGCCGGGAGGCTGGACACGCGCGCATTTTAAAAAGCGAGCGTGTCCAGCCTCCCGTGACGTCACGGCTTGTGATTGGTTAATGGCGGCCATGTTGCCGGGACGCGGACCAATCACAGCAAGCCGTGACGTAATTTCGTCACGGCTTGCTGTGATTGGTCCGCGTCCCGGCAACATGGCCGCCCTGACCAATCACAAGCCGGGACTTCACGTAACCAAGTAAAAGCGCGAATTTTAAACAAACAACACTGCCGGTTCCCTCGCTGAGGTCCAGGCTGCGTCGGACAGGTGAGTATAGCGATATTTTTTATTTTAATTCTTTCTTTTACACATTAATATGGATCCCAAGGCCTGAAGGAGAGTTTCCTCTCCTTCAGACCCTGGGAACCATCAGGAATACCGTCCGATACTTGAGTCCCATTGACTTGTATTGGTATCGGGTATCGGATTGGATCCGATACTTTGCCGGTATCGGCCGATACTTTCCGATACCGATACTTTCAAGTATCGGACGGTATCGCTCAACACTAGTAATCAGTACAGAAATTGCAGTAGAATTGGCAAAGAGAACTAGCCCTGAAGAGAGATCATTATTCTTACAGCAGACAAAGGATTAGGGTATGTGCACAAGTTGAGGATTTGGCTGCGGATCCGCAGCAGTTTTCCATGTAGCGTACAGTACCATGTAAACCTATGGAAAACAAAATCTGCTGTGCCCATGGTGCGGAAAATACAGCGCGGAAACATAGCATTGTTTATTCCACAGCATGGAATAAACAATGTGCGGAATCCGCAGCGTTTTACACCTGTTCCATTATAGGAATCCACAGGTGTAAAAACGCAGGCGAAATCCACACAAAATCTGCACAAAATCCACAGAAAACTCGCAGGTAAAATGCAGGTCATTTTACCTGCGGATTCTGCAGAATCCACAAAGAAAAATCTGCAATGGAATCCGCAACGTGTGCACATACCGTTAGTCAGCTAACATCTAGTCACTGGCATTAGAGATAAAGAGGTAAACTTGTTTATAGAGAAGATACAGTCTGAAACAGGAGAATTTGAAATGTGAAGAAGTCAACATAATATGCAGCAGACAAAGGATTAACCAGCAGGTCTGAGCCAGGAAGTAGATGGAGAATGCAGAAAAGTCAGGAGCTTGCAGAGATAATTGCTGTTAAAAACAGGATGATGGAAAAATCCAAAGCACATGGTGACTGAACAACACACATAAGGGTTGGGTGATGATGTCATTAAAGCTGTGAAATTTGAGAAGCATAGACTGAAGCAAAAGACGGTAGACATGAGGGAAGGGAGCAGAGAAGAGCCCTGGATCAGAGACAGGTGCATAACAGCTGATGCTACCTTAAAGCTGTCTTTAATAATGTCTTTTACTGTACTATTCTGGATTAGCTCTGCTTGTGCATGTATAATATTATTAACAGGTTCACTTGAAACAACAATAATAGTGATCCAAATACATATGTAAATATTATAGAAAAATATGATAGAAAAGTAGAAAAATTACTAACAGTCAGATAATAGAGTACATAAAGCATTAATAAGTAATTAAATATATTGTGAAAATCACGCTCGGGAGAGAAATTCAGTAGGTCAATAGGTGGGAACTGTAAAGGGGTCTACCATGCTGGAGTACCTCTTTCAGTACCACCCCATGTTTCAGGAGGTCCAATCTGCTTTGGCTGGAGTCTGAATGAAAGACACTGGCTGGAACTGCTTGGTTACATGGGCACATATAAAAGATCACTGCTTCTCCACGTATTTCCAGTGTGACAACGCTTTACTCACAGGACACAGAATATATCACACAGATACAGAGGGCAGGCCAATTTAAAAGCGGCAGGCCAGACATACATTACAATAGCCGCAGGTGGCTGGAGCCTGACGATATTTACTGTGGGAATTACAAAGGTGGTGGAGGTCAGAAGGGGGATATCTTGTCCCCTCTGCCCAGGGTCGCAGCCTGTGGGCTGATGCATTGGGGGCATGCATCTAACATGGAACCTATTATACATACATATAACTGCACAACATATTCTGGGTACTGGGGGGTTGTGTAACACGGCTCCCCTTTTCAGCAACGCAAACATACATGATCTAATCCTTAACGGATCGGTTTGGGGACGACCGAAGTTTATGGGGTTGGTACAAGTTCCATTTGTCGACTTAGTCCATCGGCATTACCATTTTGTTTGCTGAGTTTGTAGTGGATGGTGAAGTCCAGAGGTTGAGGGGCTAAACTCCACCACAGTAATCTGGCGTTGTCTCCAGAGACACAATTAAGTGTTGTGAAATTGGATTTTGGGCTCCCCCGGTGGCCACTGGTGGAATTGAACTTGTGTGCATCATCCCCTCTGTTCACCTGTTCCCATCAGGATGTGGGAGTCGCTATTTAACCTTGCTCCTCTGTCACTTCCATGCCGGTCAACATTGTAATCAGAAGCCTTTCTGTGCATGTTCCTGCTACCAGACAACTTCCATCTAAGTCGGACTTTTGTCCTTGTTTGTTTTTTGCATTTTGTTCCAGTTCACAGCTGCAGTTTCGTTTCTGTGTCTGGAAAGCTCTTGTGATCTGAAATTGCCAATCTGATGTTATGAGTTAATACTAGAGTCTTAAAGTAATTTCAGGATGGTGTATTGATAGGGTTTTCAGCTGACCATGAAAGTACCCTTTCTGTCTTCCTGCTATCTAGTAAGCGGACCTCGATTTTGCTAAACCTATTTTCATACTACGTTTGTCATTTTCATCTTAAATCACCGCCAATATATGTGGGGGCCTCTGTCTGCCTTTCGGGGAAATTTCTCTAGAGGTGAGCCAGGACTATATTTTCCTCTGCCAGGATTAGTTAGTCCTCCGGCCGGCGCTGGGCGTCTAGGGATAAAACGCAGGCTACGCTACCCGGCTACTGTTAGTTGTGCGGCAGGTTTAGTTCATGGTCAGTTTAAGTTTCCATCCTTCCAAGAGCTAGTTCCTATGTATGCTGGGCTATGTTCTCTTGCCATTGAGAACCATAACAGTTTGACCGGCCCACAAAGGGTTAAATTAATTGGCAGAGAAAGGAGAGAAAAAAGAAGTCTGCTGAAATTTTTTTTTTTTTTTTTTTTTTTCCTTCAGTTCTGAGTGTGCTTTCAATTGAATCACTTGCAAGTCTGCCTATATTGCAGCCTTCCTCTCTCTCTCTCCTTCTAATCCTGGAATGGCTCTGTGTTCACCTGTTTAAAATGGATATTCAGAGTTTAGCTGCAGGTTTGAATAATCTCACCACGAAAGTTCAAAATTTACAAGATTTTGTTGTTCATGTTCCTATATCTGAACCTAGAATTCCTTTGCCTGAATTTTTCTCGGGGAATAGATCTTGCTTTCAAAATTTCAAAAATAATTGCAAGTTGTTTTTGTCCCTGAAATCTCGCTCTGCTGGAGATCCTGCTCAGCAGGTCAGGATTGTGATTTCCTTGCTCCGGGGTGACCCTCAAGATTGGGCTTTTGCATTGGCTCCAGGGGATCCTGCGTTGCTCAATGTGGATGCGTTTTTTCTGGCCTTGGGGTTGCTTTATGAGGAACCTCATTTAGAGCTTCAGGCGGAAAAAGCCTTGATGTCCCTATCTCAGGGGCAAGATGAAGTTGAAATATACTGCCAAAAATTCCGTAAATGGTCTGTGCTTACTCAGTGGAATGAGTGCGCCCTGGCGGCGAATTTCAGAGAGGGTCTCTCTGATGCCGTTAAGGATGTTATGGTGGGGTTCCCTGTGCCTGCGGGTCTGAATGAGTCCATGACAATGGCTATCCAGATCGATAGACGTCTGCGGGAGCGCAAACCTGTGCACCATTTGGCGGTGTCTACTGAGAAGACGCCAGAGAATATGCAATGTGATAGAATTCTGTCCAGAAGCGAACGGCAGAATTTTAGACGAAAAAATGGGTTGTGCTTTTATTGTGGTGATTCAACTCATGTTATATCAGCATGCTCTAAGCGTACTAAGAAGCTTGATAAGTCAGTTTCAATTGGCACTTTTCAGTCTAAGTTTATTCTATCTGTGACCCTGATTTGTTCTTTATCATCTATTACCGCGGATGCCTATGTCGACTCTGGCACCGCTTTGAGTCTTATGGATTGGTCCTTTGCCAAACGCTGTGGGTATGATTTAGAGCCTCTTGAAACTCCTATACCTCTGAAGGGGATTGACTCCACCCCATTGGCTAGTAATAAACCACAATACTGGACACAAGTAACTATGCGAATTAATCCGGATCATCAGGAGATTATTCGCTTTCTTGTGCTGTATAATCTACATGATGTGTTGGTGCTTGGATTGCCATGGCTGCAATCTCATAACCCAGTCCTCGACTGGAACGCTATGTCTGTGTTAAGCTGGGGATGTAAGGGGATGCATGGGGACGTACCTTTGGTTTCCATTTCGTCATCTATTCCCTCTGAGATTCCTGAATTCTTGTCTGACTATCGTGACGTTTTTGAAGAACCTAAGCTTGGTTCATTACCTCCGCACCGGGAGTGCGATTGTGCCATAGATTTGATTCCGGGTAGTAAATACCCTAAGGGTCGTTTATTTAATCTGTCTGTGCCTGAACATGCTGCTATGCGAGAATATATAAAGGAGTCCTTGGAAAAGGGACATATTCGTCCTTCGTCATCTCCCTTAGGAGCCGGTTTTTTCTTTGTGTCTAAGAAAGATGGCTCTTTGAGGCCGTGTATTGATTATCGGCTTTTGAATAAAATCACGGTTAAATATCAATATCCGTTGCCACTGCTGACTGATTTGTTTGCTCGCATAAAGGGGGCCAAGTGGTTCTCTAAGATAGATCTCCGTGGGGCGTATAATTTGGTGCGAATTAAGCAGGGGGATGAGTGGAAAACCGCATTTAATACGCCCGAGGGCCACTTTGAGTATTTGGTGATGCCTTTTGGCCTTTCAAATGCCCCTTCAGTCTTTCAGTCCTTTATGCATGACATTTTCCGTGATTATTTGGATAAATTTATGATCGTGTATCTGGATGATATTCTGATTTTTTCGGATGACTGGGACTCTCATGTCCAGCAGGTCAGGAGGGTTTTTCAGGTTTTGCGGTCTAATTCCTTGTGTGTGAAGGGTTCTAAGTGCGTTTTTGGGGTTCAAAAGATTTCCTTCTTGGGATACATTTTTTCCCCCTCTTCCATCGAGATGGATCCTGTCAAGGTTCGGGCTATTTGTGATTGGACGCAACCCTCTTCTCTTAAGAGTCTTCAGAAATTTTTGGGCTTTGCTAACTTTTATCGTCGATTTATTGCTGGTTTTTCTGATGTTGTTAAACCATTGACTGATTTGACTAAGAAGGGTGCTGATGTTGCTGATTGGTCCCCTGCTGCTGTAGAGGCCTTTCGGGAGCTTAAGCGCCGCTTTTCTTCCGCCCCTGTGTTGCGTCAGCCTGATGTTGCTCTTCCTTTTCAGGTTGAGGTCGACGCTTCTGAAATCGGAGCTGGGGCGGTTTTGTCGCAAAGAAGTTCCGACTGCTCCGTGATGAAACCTTGTGCTTTTTTTTCTCGTAAATTTTCGCCCGCCGAGCGGAATTATGATATTGGGAATCGGGAGCTTTTGGCCATGAAGTGGGCTTTTGAGGAGTGGCGTCATTGGCTTGAGGGGGCTAGACATCAGGTGGTGGTATTGACCGACCACAAAAATTTAATTTATCTTGAGTCCGCCAGACGCCTGAATCCTAGACAGGCGCGCTGGTCGTTGTTTTTCTCTCGGTTTAATTTTGTGGTGTCATACCTACCGGGTTCTAAGAATGTTAAGGCGGATGCCCTTTCTAGGAGTTTTGAGCCTGACTCCCCTGGTAATTCTGAACCTACAGGTATCCTTAAGGATGGAGTGATATTGTCTGCCGTTTCTCCAGACCTGCGGCGGGCCTTGCAGGATTTTCAGGCGGATAGACCTGATCGTTGCCCACCTGGTAGACTGTTTGTTCCTGATGATTGGACCAGTAAAGTCATTTCTGAGGTTCATTCTTCTGCGTTGGCAGGTCATCCTGGAATCTTTGGTACCAGGGATTTGGTGGCAAGGTCCTTCTGGTGGCCTTCCCTGTCACGAGATGTACGAGGCTTTGTGCAGTCTTGTGACGTTTGTGCTCGGGCCAAGCCTTGTTGTTCTCGGGCTAGTGGATTGTTGTTGCCCTTGCCTATCCCGAAGAGGCCTTGGACGCACATCTCGATGGATTTTATTTCGGATCTTCCTGTTTCTCAGAAGATGTCTGTCATCTGGGTGGTGTGTGACCGTTTCTCTAAGATGGTCCATTTGGTTCCCCTGCCTAAGTTGCCTTCTTCTTCCGAGTTGGTTCCTCTGTTTTTTCAAAATGTGGTTCGTTTGCATGGTATTCCGGAGAATATCGTTTCTGACAGAGGAACCCAATTCGTGTCTAGATTTTGGCGGGCATTCTGTGCTAGGATGGGCATAGATTTGTCTTTCTCGTCTGCTTTCCATCCTCAGACTAATGGCCAGACCGAGCGGACGAATCAGACTTTGGAGACATATTTGAGGTGTTTTGTGTCTGCAGATCAGGATGATTGGGTTGCTTTTTTGCCTTTAGCGGAGTTTGCCCTCAATAATCGGGCCAGCTCTGCCACCTTGGTGTCTCCTTTTTTCTGTAATTCGGGGTTTCATCCTCGATTTTCCTCCGGTCAGGTGGAATCTTCGGATTGTCCTGGAGTGGATGCTGTGGTGGAGAGGTTGCATCAGATTTGGGGGCAGGTGGTGGACAATTTGAAGTTGTCCCAGGAGAAGACTCAGCTTTTTGCCAACTGCCGGCGTCGGGTTGGTCCTCGGCTTTGTGTCGGGGACTTGGTGTGGTTGTCTTCTCGTTTTGTCCCTATGAGGGTTTCTTCTCCTAAGTTTAAGCCTCGGTTCATCGGCCCGTACAAGATATTGGAGATTCTTAACCCTGTGTCCTTCCGTTTGGACCTCCCTGCATCTTTTTCTATTCATAATGTTTTTCATTGGTCATTGTTGCGCAGGTATGAGGTACCGGTTGTGCCTTCCGTTGAGCCTCCTGCTCCGGTGTTGGTTGAGGGCGAGTTGGAGTACGTTGTGGAAAAAATCTTGGACTCCCGTGTTTCCAGACGGAAACTCCAGTATCTGGTCAAATGGAAGGGATACGGTCAGGAGGATAATTCTTGGATGACTGCCTCTGATGTTCATGCCTCCGATCTGGTCCGTGCCTTTCATAGGGCTCATCCTGATCGCCCTGGTGGTTCTGGTGAGGGTTCGGTGCCCCCTCCTTGAGGGGGGGTACTGTTGTGAAATTGGATTTTGGGCTCCCCCGGTGGCCACTGGTGGAATTGAACTTGTGTGCATCATCCCCTCTGTTCACCTGTTCCCATCAGGATGTGGGAGTCGCTATTTAGCCTTGCTCCTCTGTCACTTCCATGCCGGTCAACATTGTAATCAGAAGCCTTTCTGTGCATGTTCCTGCTACCAGACAACTTCCAGCTAAGTCGGACTTTTGTCCTTGTTTGTTTTTTGCATTTTGTTCCAGTTCACAGCTGCAGTTTCGTTTCTGTGTCTGGAAAGCTCTTGTGATCTGAAATTGCCACTCTGATGTTATGAGTTAATACTAGAGTCTTAAAGTAATTTCAGGATGGTGTATTGATAGGGTTTTCAGCTGACCATGAAAGTACCCTTTCTGTCTTCCTGCTATCTAGTAAGCGGACCTCGATTTTGCTAAACCTATTTTCATACTACGTTTGTCATTTTCATCTTAAATCACCGCCAATATATGTGGGGGCCTCTGTCTGCCTTTCGGGGAAATTTCTCTAGAGGTGAGCCAGGACTATATTTTCCTCTGCCAGGATTAGTTAGTCCTCCGGCCGGCGCTGGGCGTCTAGGGATAAAACGCAGGCTACGCTACCCGGCTACTGTTAGTTGTGCGGCAGGTTTAGTTCATGGTCAGTTTAAGTTTCCATCCTTCCAAGAGCTAGTTCCTATGTATGCTGGGCTATGTTCTCTTGCCATTGAGAACCATAACAATTAAGCCAGACTAGGGGATTATGGTCCGTTAGGAGGGAAAACTGTCATCCATACAAATATGGTTGCAACTTTTTGAGTGCCCATACCACCACCAGGCACTCCTTCTCGATGGCCGCATAGATTACTTCACAGGGCAGTAGTTTCCGACTCAGGTAAGCTACCGGGTGTTCTTGGCCATCCGGCCCAACTTGGCTCAGTACTGCCCCCAATCCAAACATAGAAGCATCTGTGTGAACAAGGAAACGTTTAGTTGGATAGGGTGCGGCCAAAACAAGGGTATTGGTGAGGGCGTCCTTTAGCTGGCGGAAGGCTTCCTCACACTCTGGGGTCCAGGTTACCTGGCGGGGTTGGTTCTTACAGGTCAGATCAGTGAGAGGCTTGGCTACGCTGCTGTAATTGGGAACAAATTTCCTGTAATACCCCGCTGTCCCTAGAAACGCCATGACCTGGGTTTTAGTGCGAGGGGTGGGCCATTTGGCTATGGCCTCAATCTTGTCTGGTTCTGGTCTCTGTTTCCCATTTCCCACCCAATGCCCTAAATACTAAACCTCTGCTTTGCCCACGTGACACTTGTTTGGGTTCAGGGTGATTCCGGCCTTGTGGATCCTGTCCAATACGGTCACTAGGTGATTTAGGTGCTCTTCCCATGTCGCGCTGCAGATGGCAATGTCATCCAGGTAGGCACAAGCATAGTCCTGGAGACCATCCAGAACCCGGATAGCCAGCCTTTGGAGGGTCGCCGGGGCATTCTTCATTCTGAATGGCATAACTCAAAACTGGAATAAGCCGAACGAGGTGACAAATTCCGACTTGGGAATAGCGTCAGGACTAAGGAGAATCTGCCAGTAGCCTTTGCATAGATCGATGGTGGTCAAATACTTTGCCCCCCGCCAGCCGGTCTAACAACTCATCCACACGCGGCATGGGATACGCATCGTCACCATTTTCTCATTGAGCTTACGATGGGCACTAACACTACGGGGGATGCCCAGGGACTATCTGACTCTTCAATGACCCCTAAACGCAACATCTCTTGTATCTCTTGTCGCATCCCTTCTCATACACTTCTCGTGGACTCAGGGATGTGGAAGGTGGGTTGTCGCAGGGGGGTCTGATCTTGGGACTCAACCTTGTGTTGTGCCAGGTGAGTGTACCCTGGTCTCCCCAAAAACATCCTCTGTCACTGCCTCAACAACGCCTCCACCTGCTTTCTCTCCCGGGGACCTAGGTCTTCACCCAAGTGTACCTTTTCCCATATTTTGGACTGAGTCCTTTCCCCTAAGACATCAGGCAAGGGAAGTCTGGCTAAATCCTCTGCTTCAGGTGCACAGATGGCCACTACCTTTTCAGGGCGCTCCTGGTAGGGCTTCAGCATATTCACGTGGAACATGCGGATAACCCTGGGGTCATCACAAACGGCAACATTATAGGTGGTGTCGGCTATTTTTTCCACTACCTGGTAGGGCCCCTGCCATGCAGCTTGGAACTTGTTCTGCCTAGTGGGCTCTAACACCAGGACCTTCTTTCCTATTTCCAAGGTGCGTTCTCTGGCCCTCCGATCGTACCATGCACGCTGGAGCTACTGGGCCACCTGCATGTTCCCAGGTACAGCCTGGGTCAGCTCCTGTAGGCAGTCCCGGAATTCCAGCACATAGGGTACAATAGGTACCCCTTCTATGATGCCCTCCCCTTCCCAGTGTTCTAGCACTAAGTCTAGGGGTCCCCTTACCCGCCTCCCATATACCAGTTTGAACGGGGAGAACCCCATGGATTCTTGGGGCATCTCCCGATAGGCAAACAGGAGGTGTGGCAAGAATTTCTCCCAGTCCCTGTAGGTCCTGGTAAAATTCCCAATGAGTTATTTTAACGTCCCGTTAAAGCGTTCACACAACCCATTGGTTTGTGGGTGGTACGGGGTGCTTCAAATGGACTTTATGCCGCACAGCTTCCACAGTTGGTTGGTCACCTCTGCTGTAAACTGGGTACCCTGGTCCGAGATAATCTCCTGGGGAAATCCAACCCATGTGAAAACCTGGAGCAGGGCAGCCACCACCGTCTCTGCCAGTATTTTAGGTAACGCAACCGCCTCTGGATACCGTGTGGCATAATCTACCACTGTCAATATATACCTTTTCCCTGACGGACTGGGTTTGGCTAATGGCCCTATCAGATCGACCACTACTCAGCTAAATGGTTCCTCCACAATGGGGAGGGGGCATAATTTGGCCTTGCATCGATCTCCCCTCTTGCCAATGCACTGGCAACTGTCACAGGTCTGGCAGTACTGACGAACATCATAGGTTACCCCCGGCCAAAAGAAGTTTTGTGTCAGACGATGCCTGGTGCGACTGATGCTGAAGTGCCCGGCCAAGAGTATGTCATGAGAGATTCGCAGTAACTCCTGCCTATACTTCCTGGGAACTACCAGCTGTCATTTTATAGTGGGGCTCGTCCCTGTGTGGTGCTGCTTTGTGATCCGGTAGAGGAGTCACTGCTTCCATGCAAACTGTTCCCCTTCCAGTACCCCTCTCCCCTCCTGTGCCTTCCCACGATATCCCTCAAATGAAGGATTCTCAAGTAACTCCCTCTTAAATTCAGCTGGCGGGCCCAAGAAATGTGTCTGGCTTTAGGAATAAGTGTAGGGCTGGGATGTCTTACCTGGACCTCCTCGGAGTGTGATTCCGCCTCCGCAGCTCAAGCTTGTCTATGCGTGGTCACAGGATATGTCTCAGCCAGAGGGGCAACCGAGAAGGCAGACAACATGGGCCCCAAGTAATTTCCCAGCAAGACGTCTGCAGGCAAATCCTCCATCAAGCCGACCTTAACAAGGCCATCCCTGACTCCCCAGTTCAGGTGAATCCTGGCAGTGGGCAGTCGATGTATGGCTCCCCCTGCTACATGGACTGCCACCAGGGCCGGACTGGCCATAGGGCACTTCTGGCAAATGCCAGAAGGGCCGGTGCCAGTGGTGGGCCGCTCAATCCGCCGCCCCCGCCGTCGCATTCAACTATACCGGCGTATAGACGCCGGTACAGTTGAATGCAATGATGGAGGAGAGAGCGTCTGCAGACGCTCCTCTCCCATCATTCCCCGCTCTGCCTCTGACACTGCGGGTGCGCGATGATGTCATATCATCGCGCACCTGCTGTGTCCCGGGCAGACTGCAGCTGCTGAGACAGGAGCAGGAACCAGGAAGCAACGCTGGGCACGAGGAGAGGTGAGGAGAGTTTTTTTTTTTTCTGGACTGTGGGGCCATTCTCGGAGGAGGGGAGGGGAGGAAGAGAAGAGATGTGGGCTGTATATAGTTCTCTGTGGGCTGTGCTCTGTGCTGCATACTGCTGTGGGCTGTATATAGTTCTCTGTGGGCTGTGCTCTGTGCTGTATACTACTGTGGGCTGTATATAGTACTCTGTGGGCTGTGCTCTGTGCTGTATACTGCTGTGGGCTGTATATAGCTCTCTGTGGGCTGTGCTCTGTGCTGTATACTACTGTGGGCTGTATATAGCTCTCTGTGGGCTGTGCTCTGTGCTGTATACTACTGTGGGCTGTATATAGCTCTCTGTGGGCTGTGCTCTGTGCTGTATACTACTGTGGGCTGTATATAGTTCTCTGTGGGCTGTGCTCTGTGCTGTATACTACTGTGGGCTGTATATAGTACTCTGTGGGCTGTGCTCTGTGCTGTATACTGCTGTGGGCTGTATATAGCTCTCTGTGGGCTGTGCTCTGTGCTGTATACTACTGTGGGCTGTATATAGCTCTCTGTGGGCTGTGCTCTGTTCTGTATACTACTGTGGGCTGTATATAGCTCTGTGGGCTGTGCTCTGTGCTGTATACTACTGTGGGCTGTATATAGTTCTCTGTGGGCTGTGCTCTGTGCTGTATATTACTGTGGGCTGTATATAGTACTCTGTGGGCTGTGCTCTGTGCTGTATACTACTGTGGGCTGTATATAGTACTCTGTGGGCTGTGCTCTGTGCTGTATACTGCTGTGGGCTGTATATAGCTCTCTGTGGGCTGTGCTCTGTGCTGTATACTGCTGTGGGCTGTATATAGTACTCTGTGGGCTGTGCTCTGTGCTGTATACTGCTGTGGGCTGTATATAGTTCTCTGTGGGCTGTGCTCTGTGCTGTATACTGCTGTGGGCTGTATATAGCTCTCTGTGGGCTGTGCTCTGTGCTGTATACTACTGTGGGCTGTATATAGCTCTCTGTGGGCTGTGCTCTGTGCTGTATACTACTGTGTGCTCTGTGCTATATATAGTACTCTGGGCTGTGCTCTGTGCTGTATACTACTGTGTGCTATATATAGTTCTCTGGGCTGTGCTCTGTGCTGTATACTACTGTGGGCTGTATATAGTACTCTGTGGGCTGTGCTCTGTGCTGTATACTACTGTGGGCTGTATATAGTACTCTGTGGGCTGTGCTCTGTGCTGTATTCTACTGTGGGCTGTATATAGTACTCTGTGGGCTGTGCTCTGTGCTGTATACTGCTGTGGGCTGTATATAGTTCTCTGTGGGCTGTGCTCTGTGCTGTATACTGCTGTGGGCTGTATATAGTTCTCTGTGGGCTGTGCTCTGTGCTGTATACTACTGTGGGCTGTATATAGTACTCTGTGGGCTGTGCTCTGTGCTGTATACTGCTGTGGGCTGTATATAGCTCTATGTGGGCTGTGCTCTGTGCTGTATACTACTGTGGGCTGTATATAGCTCTCTGTGGGCTGTGCTCTGTGCTGTATACTACTGTGGGCTGTATATAGCTCTCTGTGGGCTGTGCTCTGTGCTGTATACTACTGTGGGCTGTATATAGTTCTCTGTGGGCTGTGCTCTGTGCTGTATACTACTGTGGGCTGTATATAGTACTCTGTGGGCTGTGCTCTGTGCTGTATACTGCTGTGGGCTGTATATAGCTCTCTGTGGGCTGTGCTCTGTGCTGTATACTACTGTGGGCTGTATATAGCTCTCTGTGGGCTGTGCTCTGTGCTGTATACTACTGTGGGCTGTATATAGCTCTCTGTGGGCTGTGCTCTGTGCTGTATACTACTGTGGGCTGTATATAGTTCTCTGTGGGCTGTGCTCTGTGCTGTATACTACTGTGGGCTGTATATAGTACTCTGTGGGCTGTGCTCTGTGCTGTATACTGCTGTGGGCTGTATATAGCTCTCTGTGGGCTGTGCTCTGTGCTGTATACTACTGTGGGCTGTATATAGTACTCTGTGGGCTGTGCTCTGTGCTGTATACTGCTGCGGGCTGTATATAGCTCTCTGTGGGCTGTGCTCTGTGCTGTGTACTACTGTGGGCTGTATATAGTACTCTGTGGGCTGTGCTCTGTGCTGTATACTGCTGTGGGCTGTATATAGCTCTCTGTGGGCTGTGCTCTGTGCTGTATACTACTGTGGGCTGTATATAGTACTCTGTGGGCTGTGCTCTGTGCTGTATACTGCTGTGGGCTGTATATAGCTCTCTGTGGGCTGTGCTCTGTGCTGTATACTGCTGTGGGCTGTATATAGTACTCTGTGGGCTGTGCTCTGTGCTGTATACTGCTGTGGGCTGTATATAGTTCTCTGTGGGCTGTGCTCTGTGCTGTATACTGCTGTGGGCTGTATATAGCTCTCTGTGGGCTGTGCTCTGTGCTGTATACTACTGTGGGCTGTATATAGCTCTCTGTGGGCTGTGCTCTGTGCTGTATACTACTGTGTGCTCTGTGCTATATATAGTACTCTGGGCTGTGCTCTGTGCTGTATACTACTGTGGGCTATATATAGTTCTCTGGGCTGTGCTCTGTGCTGTATACTACTGTGGGCTGTATATAGTACTCTGTGGGCTGTGCTCTGTGCTGTATACTACTGTGGGCTGTATATAGTACTCTGTGGGCTGTGCTCTGTGCTGTATACTACTGTGGGCTGTATATAGTACTCTGTGGGCTGTGCTCTGTGCTGTATACTACTGTGGGCTGTATATAGTACTCTGTGGGCTGTGCTCTGTGCTGTATACTACTGTGGGCTGTATATAGTACTCTGTGGGCTGTGCTCTGTGCTGTATACTGCTGTGGGCTGTATATAGCTCTCTGTGGGCTGTGCTCTGTGCTGTATACTACTGTGGGCTGTATATAGCTCTCTGTGGGCTGTGCTCTGTGCTGTATACTACTGTGTGCTCTGTGCTATATATAGTACTCTGTGGGCTGTGCTCTGTGCTGTATACTACTGTGTGCTATATATAGTTCTCTGGGCTGTGCTCTGTGCTGTATACTACTGTGGGCTGTATATAGTACTCTGTGGGCTGTGCTCTGTGCTGTATACTACTGTGGGCTGTATATAGTACTCTGTGGGCTGTGCTCTGTGCTGTATACTACTGTGGGCTGTATATAGTACTCTGTGGGCTGTGCTCTGTGCTGTATACTACTGTGGGCTGTATATAGTTATCTGGCTGTATAAGTTATCTGTGGGCTGTGCTCTGTGCTGTATGCTACTCTGGGCTGTATATAGTTCTCTGTGGGCTGTGCTCTGTGCTGTATATAGTTCTCTGTGGGCTGTGCTCTGTGCTGTATACTACTGTGGGCTGTATATAGTTCTCTGTGGGCTGTGCTCTGTGCTGTATACTACTGTGGGCTGTATATAGTTCTCTGTGGGCTGTGCTCTGTGCTGTATACTACTGTGGGCTGTATATAGTTCTCTGTGGGCTGTGCTCTGTGCTGTATACTACTGTGTGCTGTATATAGTTCTCTGTGGGCTGTGCTGTATATAGTACTCTGTGGGCCGTGCTGTATATAGTACTCTGTGGGCTGTGCTGTATATAGTACTCTGTGGGCTGTGCTGTATATAGTACTCTGTGGGCTGTGCTGTGTATAGTACTCTGTGGGCTGTGCTGTATATAGTACTCTGTGGGCTGTGCTGTATATAGTACTCTCTGGGCTGTGCTGTATATAGTACTCTCTGTTCTGTGCTGTATATAGTACTCTCTGGGCTGTGCTTTATATAGTACTCTGGGCTGTGCTGTATATAGTTCTCTGTGGGCTGTGCTGTATATGGTTCTCTGTGGGCTGTGCTGTATATATTACTTTGTGGGCTGTGCTGTATATATTACTTTGTGGGCTGTGCTGTATATATTACTCTGTGGGCTGTGCTGTATACTGTGTGGACTGTGCTGTATACTTCTACGTGGGCTGTGCTGTATACTACTGTGTGGTCTGTGCTGTATACTACTGTGTGGTCTGTGCTGTATACTACTGTGTGGTCTGTGCTGAATACTGCTGTGTGGGCTGTGTTATCTACTACGCGAGCTGTGCTATAGTATGCAGGCTGTGCTGTATACTATGCGGTTTGTGCTATATAATATGCGGGCTTTGCTATATACTATGGGGAGTATATTATATTCTATGGGGGAGGCCATGTTATGTACTATGTGGCTGTGTTATATACTATTGTGGGGGTATATTATATTCTATGGGGGAGGCTGCGTTATATACTATGGGGGGCTGCATTATATTCTATGGGGGGCTACATTATATATTATGGGGAGGTGGGCTGTATTATATTCTATGGGGGTTACATACTCTGGGGTGGCTGCATTATACTCTGTGGGGTGGCTGCATTATACTCTGGGGTGGCTGCATTATACTCTGGGGTGGCTGCATTATACTATATGTGGGCTGCATTATACTGTATCGAGGACTATGGGGAATACGTTATACTATATGAAGAACTATGGGGTGCATTATACTATGGGAAGTGAATTGTACTACATGGATGACTGTGGTGGTGCATTATACTATATGGAGCACTATGAGGATTGTATTATGCTATATGGAGGACTATGAGGATTGTATTATGCTATATGGAGGACTATGAGGAGTGTATTATACTATGTGGAGGACTGAGCAGTGTATTTTAATATATGGAGGACTATAGGGAGTGTATTATACTATATGGAGGACTATGGAGCACATTATAATATATGGAGGACTATGGGGTGTATTTTACTAAACAAGTAAAATGCTGCATATTCGGATTGTTTTTGCTGGAACAAAAAGCCTTGTTGTCAGCAGCACATTGCCAGTGTAAACTGTAGATGTGCTGCTGAAAACATGATACTGTATGGTGATCTGTTAGTGATCTATTAGTGATCGTTCTGTCTCATCATTATTCCTCAGCTGGTGGAAAGAGGCCGGGAAACAAGCGTTGAACAACTTCAGTATTGTCGATCAAACTCGTTTAGCGGCCTGAACTCAGCGCACGTAAATACAACAGAAAGGCTTCTGTGTGATGTGCAATATGTTAGCATTTGGGGACCCATTTTAAACTTTGCCTAGGGCCCCACTTTGCCTAAAACCGGCCCTGCCTACAAGTGTACAAAGATATTATACAGTCACCATGTGACAAGTGGGCCTGTGTAACTTAAAATGCCAGGGCTGAATTTTAGTCCCAGTCCGGCCCTGACTGCCACTGTCCGGTCCATCTTCTCTTGGTCCCGGATGAGATGAGGCTTCACAAAGGTCAAAATTGCCCCGGAATCTCTTAGTCCCTGCATACGTTTCCCATTAACCTACACGACCTGTCGATGCTGTTGTCGATTATCTGCCCGGGCTGCCTGCATGGGTCTACTTCATGCAGCACTTTCTCCATCTCTTCCACCCTCTGGTTAGTCATAGTCCCCAATGCCAGGTCAGCTTCATCTTGGAAGCAGTGTACAGCGGCCTGGCTGAAGGTAGCTGCTCCTGCCTTTGGCCACTGGGAATGCTGAGTCCGGTTGGGACATTGTCTTTGCAGGTGGCCCAGCTGATGGCAGGTGTGGCATCACACCCCAGGGGGACTGTGGTAGGCCGGGTTTTTAGCTGGTCCCCCTACAATCTTCTGTGGTTTGGGGGCCTCCAGGTCCATGGGCAGTCCCCTAGTGACCATCTTTGATCCGGATAACTGAAGTCTCCTGGCATCATGATGTTCATCAGCCAGATGAGCGGCCTCCTCAAGAGTCATTGGCCACCTGTCCCGAAGCCATTACTGTGTCTCGGGGGTTAGTCCATTAAAGAATTGTTCTAACAAGAAGAGCTGGAGGACGTCCTCCTTAGAGGTTGCTTGGCTCCCTTGTACCCACTGTAGCAGTGACCGCCATAATTTACAGGCCCATTCAGCGTGGGTATCGGTTACGAGTTTTATAAGTCCACGGAGCTTTTGGCGGTATGCCTCTGGTGTCAGCGCATACCGGGCCAAGATCACTTCTTTGATCCGCTCATAGTCCATACAGTCCTCATCAGGTACCGTGCGATAGGCATCCGCTGCCCGGCCTGTCAGCTTGCTGGCCAGAATCTGAACCCGTTCCTCTGTCTTCACTTGATGAAGGGCACACTGCCACTCAAAGTTCTGCAGAAAGCCATCAATGTCTTCCTCTGCCTCCCCCAACTGTCGGAAGGCATTATACTGGATCTTTTTGTGGCTTACTGTTAAAGGTACCTGGGTGGAGGCCAGAGCTCCCTCTGCTCGCTGACTCTCCTCTCTGCCATCTCCATCTTGGCCAGCTCCACTTTGGTCTGCTCTGCCATCTCCATCTTGGCTAGCTCTATCCTGTTCCACTCGGCCATCTTTTCCTTCAGATCAGTACGCACATCAGCCATCACCTCTCGTATGATTTCTACTGCAGGGTTTGAGCCATAGAATGCCAGTCTGTTCTTTACCTCCCTATGGAATTCAGTCTCCTCCACGTTCACATTGGGGGGGGCTGCACTGTTGTGTTCCATGATGGCTGCTATTAAATCCGCTTTTGTTTTGTTGCTGGCGATTAACACTCGGGTTTCCACTAGATCTTTTAATGTAGTCCTCTTTAACTTCTGGTAGTTGTTTTCCATTCATTTGTTTCCTCCTGTAGATGGGCTATCACATCCCGCTGTCTACCACCAGTGTAACGGTGTCTACCATGCTGGAGTACCTCTTTCAGTACCACCCCGTGTTTCAGGAGGTCCACTCTGCCTTGGCTGGAGTCTGAATGAAGGATGCTGGCTGGAACCGCTTGGTTACATGGGCGCATATAAAAGATCACTGCTTCTCCACGTATTTCCAGTGTGACAACACTTTACTCACAGGACACAGAATATATCACACAGATACAGAGGGCAGGCCAATTTAAAAGCGGCAGGCCAGACATACATTACAATAGCCGCATGTGGCCGGAGCCTGACGATATTTACTCTGGGAATTACAAAGGTGGGGGAGGTCAGAAGGGGGATATCTTGTCCCCTCTGCCCAGTGTCACAGCCTGTGGGCTGATGCATTAGGGACATGCATCTCACATGGAACCTATTATACATACATATAACTGCACAACATATTCTGGGTACTGGGGGTTCTGTAACAGGAACATTGTTGTACGACCATATTCTGCTATGTGCTTCCTTCTTGTATTGGAGAAAATTAGATTTACAGGTGCAATAATTGCGCTATAACGATGTGTATAACACTCTGATATTTTCTAGAACTGTATCAACCTCTTTTAAACTATTAAAAACACAGCCTTTGTAATATCAAAGTAACCTCAACATAGAAATAGATGGTAACTGATAACCAATAGTGTTGAGCGATACCTTCCGATACTCAAAGGTATCGGATGGTATCGGCCGATATCCAAAAAATATCGGATATCGCCGATACCGATACCCGATACCAATGCAAGTCAATGGGACACAAGTATCGGAAGGTATCCTGGATGGTTCCCAGGGTCTGAAGGAGAGGAAACTCTCCTTCAGGCCCTGGGATCCATATTCATGTAAAAAATAAAGAATTAAAATAAAAAATATGGATATACTCACCCCTCCGGCGGACCCTGGACATTACTGATGTAACCGGCACCCTCCGTTCCTAAGAATGAGCAGTGAAGGACCTTCGATGATGTCGCGGCTTGTGATTGGTTGCGTGACCGCTCATGTGACCGCTCACGTGACCAATCACAAGCCATGACGTCATTGCAGGCCCTACACTCACTCATTCTTAGGAACGGAGGCTGCCGGTTACATCGGTAAGGTCCAGTGGCCGCCGGACGGTTGAGTATATCCATATTTTTTATTTTTATTCTTTATTTTTTACATGAATATGGATCCCAGGGCCTGAAGGAGAGTCTCCTCTCCTCCAGACCCTGGGAACCATACACTGGGAACTTCCGATTCCGATTTCCGATATCACAAAATATTGGAACTCGGTATCGGAATTCCGATAAAACAAATATCGGCCGATAACCGATACTTGCGGTATCGGAATGCTCAACACTAATAACCAAAAGTCCATTTAAGAGACCAATGTACCAGCAAAGTTTTCCTGCTTTTAAAATTAAAATATGGTTTAAAAGTATCTCTCTTAGATATTTGTGATTAGACAGACCTCTCTGTGCAGACAACTGACTCATATTGCTAGTGTTACTGCTAGAGGTAACATCTTCCTGCTGTGACTGAGATGAGGAACATTCAGAAAAATTTTCATAACACCTCCCTCTTGCTCTCCACTAATACACCTGCCCTGGCTAAGGAGGCCAATTGCGGTTTGCGTTTGGTAGTGCTACTGCCCATATGGCTAATGCCAGTGGTGATGGTGCTTCTTCTACTGCTAGTGACTCCCACTTTCTTAGCCATGATACATTTTTTTCTTGTACACTATTCCAAACATTGAGATCTCCACTTTATATTTTACTATACTTTTTGTACAACACTATACTTAACTTCTGAAAATCTTTCAACTCCAATTATTTAACTTTTGCCAAAGAAATGCAATAAAAAAGGTACATACGCATACAAAAAGCATATTTTGGAGGTAGGCTGCAGTAATGATGAAGCGTATATAGTTGTCAAATTGAACTAATAAACAGGTGTGCAAAAACAGATATAAACAGTGAAATGTCTTCTTTTTTGTTTTTCTATTTTGTCAACAATATTCATCCACCTTCGCCAAAAATTAAAAAAAAAAAAAGCTAAGTAAAAGTACGCAGTTAAAAACCCGGCATCTACATCAGTGCATTGTAATGATTTGGTATGCACAATTATAAAATGGAGTTAGTTAAATAGATGTGCAAAATTCACATTTTGTAGACAGTTGCAGTTAAATGTCTGGAGTTTGGGAAATTTTTATTTTGAATTTCTAAAAAAAACCTTTATTTCACCCTCTTTTCATAAATGATAGCACAAAAAGTATAAATGCAATACAGTCAGTTGTGAAAAGCAAAGCACTGTATAATTATTTGAATTTAACTATGCATGTAAAACTGCAAAACTGCACAAGGATATCACTGTGGGAAGTAAGTCCTAAGGGACATTTATATTAGGTTCTTCAAATTGGAATGATGGAAACTCATAAGAGCGCAAGGTAAATTAAGTAGTGTAATGTTGGAGAATTCTCACATATATGCAAGCTCGCCACTATGGTTATTTGCTAATTTAACTAAAATTGATTTGCTCACAAAGTGTCACACAACTCATATTATTGGTCTAATTAACATAACAATTATCAGTTTTCACATAACAACAAATCACTTTTGCCTTCATTGCTGTTATCTAGAACTAGACGTTGGTTTATGCAACACCATTGCTTCTTTGTAATAGGTTTTACAAATCATTTTCTATTGAGTTGACTGGCCACAAAATTTGATTAATGGCCCGTGAAAAAATTGATTCTGTTATCTCACAGACTAACCACTGCACAGTATTATACTCCTTATTTTCTATTCTGTTCTATTTGCCCCTGCATTCATCTGCTTTGTGTTTTTGCTAATAAATACACCAATTTATGCATTAGATAAGAAAAAAAAAAAAAAAAATATGGCCTTCCCATGGGTCAAAAATAAATGCTGTGAGAGTCAATTGTGCAGATTTTATTTTACCGCTTTCATGAAAAAAAAAAAAAGCTAACATGCATGTGACATAAATAGATGTACCGAGAGATTCTTCAGAATGCAGTGGATCAAGTGAAGAGCAGACTTAACAGTAAGCATTTTGAATTCAATTTAAACACTGAACCTTACTTAACACTGAATCAATTTAGACATGTCTGTAAATGCTGTGCTAACAGAGAAGCTATGCAGGTTGCATTTTGGTCTGAACAAGAAAATTTGTTGTGCTATAAGGGATTAGCATTTAAATAATGTATTAGGCAAATAAACAAGAACAGTCATGAAAAACAGAATTCTGTGCGAGTTTAAAAGCAAAAAAATATTAAAAATGTTTTTTTTCCCATAACTGTCATCTTTGGTTTGCTGCTGAAATGAAAGAATGTTCTATAACTATTAAGGGAAAAAAACAGATATTATGGCTACAATGTTAAACTTTACAAAGGAAGCAATGGGACATGACAAGTTTGCTGCAAGGACACAGAGAACGCTTCACTAGATTCATTTATGAAAAGTCTTTTGTTTACTACATTCTTTTTATAGCCAATAGCAAATGAAAAATAGATTAAATTGAAGCATTAGATCCAGAAATTGCATTTACCTATATTACTTATTAGTATTTAAATCTAAATATTTTTATTTAAAATTGTCTTTTCTTCTCATTTTTTCCTCAAGGCTATACGTTGCTTACAGTGGTGTCTTGCCAAAGTTTACTCACCTCTGCCTATTGAGAATGCATGCAAATTGCAAAGTGCCGCGCATTTGCATGTGTTTAATTGAGTTAGGGGAGGTGCCACAAATATTGCATGGAATATATTATTCTACTAGATATCATTGCACAGATGATTATACTAAGCTGTCACATACCTCTTTTTCAGCATAGCAATGTTTACTGTCCCAATGGAGGCCAAAAGGATATTCTTTTTCTATCTGTCAGGTGAGTTGATAACTATGGATTTTCTTAGCATGCAGGTCAGGAGTTTTTTCCATTACAGATGCTTAATGGACATCAAAAATATGATATGATTGCAACCTGAGAGATCATGCAATTAAAGGGCCTACTTTTATAATCATTATTTAATATTTAAATTACATAGTTATGCACAGCAGAAGTCTATATATTCAAAAGCAAAATAGGTTGTGAGAAAAGACTAATCTCATTCAATATCTTTGCTCACAGATGTGGTCTTTCATGAACTTGGGGTTACATTAATAAAAATATTCTTAATGTAAATATTAGTGATCAGTAGAAATGGGCAAAATGATTTACTACAAATCTAATATAGGCCAATTTTTTAGAGAACCTGACTAATCAGAAGGTGGGTCCCTGGTGGCTCCTCCATGCCCACTTCTCTGGATAGACAAGTCTCTCATTCATTTGTCACCACATGATATCAACTGAAGCTGCACAGGTTTCCCCATAATGTCTAGCAGTTATCACATAATGTTGCAAAACAAAGTCATTCAAGAGGAATTATCATTGTTTGTGTAAAGCTGAGGCAGGGAATGAAGCAGCCATTTTAGGTTCAGGTTAACGATATTGAGTAGGGATGAGCAAACCCAAGCTGTAAAATTCGAGGTTCGTACCAGACACCTTGCCACTTCTTACCGTACATCCATGTTACTGTTTGGGATTGGCAGACTAATAAAGCTTGTATAAAGGCTGCAGCACAGCCAAACAGCAATCTTTTAGGCTTTGGGCACCTCATGCCCATCACAGCCATATCAGATAACTCCACTATCCCAATACCTCGATTGCTAATGCACCAGGGCATTTCTGGGGCAGCTGAGGTCTGGTCTTATGAGGCTGGGAAGGGAACAATATCTATGGTCCATGGATATTGGTCCCTTCCCAGCATAGTAAGACCAGCTCACAATTGTCTGCTTTCCCTTGGCTGGCTATTAAAAAAAGAGGGGACCCCATGTTGCATTTTTCATTCATGTATTTATTTATTAACAAGTACAGTAAAATACTCACGCAAGCATTACTCCATTCTTCTACTTGGACCTCCACCTCCTGGTTCAAGATTGTTCTTTATTTTTTTATTTTGGTATTTTCTCATTTTCCTATCCACATTTGTTTGTAGTGTAATTGTCCTGCTCTTATCCCCATTTTGTTTCATTTGGCAGCCCTGTAACTTTTATACAGACCATTTTACAGTCATTTTACAGCACCAAAGTTCGGGTCCCCACTGACTTATATGAGGTTCAGTTCTGGGGTCAATTTTGGGTACCCAACGCAATCTTTTGACTCAAGTTTGGCTGAACCAACCGATCCTGAAATTCCATAGGTCAGCTGATCTCAAATTGGGAAATGTCAGTGCTCACAGATAGAAATATGGAGAGCAATAAAACATTGGACAAATGCCACAAACAGTGTGTGACAGCACAACTGTGAAGAGCGGTTACTATCCATTTTCTCATAGCTATGTATATTGAGGTCACATTGACATTACTAAGAGTGTATTTGTGTTACAGGGTTTTAAATGAGTTCAATTCAGCACTCAGAAATCTTGGAAGATTTTACATTTGTAGCCAATTAACTTACTGCTAATCATATTTTGGGAAAGATCTGTCAAAGCGGTCAAATTTGAATCTTAAAAGATTTGTTCATTTCTAGTTATGAGAGAAGAAATTTGAATTCTTACATCATTTGAATTTGGTCAGGAAATTAATTTGGCTTCAAATTTAATCCATAGAAATTGAAAATCCATTATTTTGCCCTAAAGGTACTCCATACTCATGAACATAAACATATGTATAGATTTTTTAAAATTTTTATGTACATGCCTCTCAACACTCTTGCATCTCAATCCTCCTCCAGTATTATTGTCGTCTTCAAAGGGTTCTCCAAAAAAATCTGCTGAAATAAATAGATAAAAATAAATACTACACATTTAAGTACTAAAAATTGTTAGGCTTAACATAGTGATGCAGCCATGAGGCCCAATTAGCTACTCCAAATCATTTGTGCTAAAACTGTGTTTCAGTGGCAAATCAGAAGGCCAGATTTCCAATTAAAAATTGTTAGGCCTAATATAGTGGTGCATCCACAAGACAAAATCACCCTCTCCAAATCGTTTGTGCTCAAACTGTGTTTCATTTAGCAAAAAGTTGTGCTTTATCAACTGCACTCTGTCAGGATTCAAAGATGGCAGCCACCATCAATCCCAACCCGTTCTAGATTTCAGTAGGAGCTGCATGAATCACGAGAATGTGGTCATGTCAGAGCGGCATCCTGTCAGGCATCTTAAACATGCATTCCTCTGTTCACCGACCCTGACAGGACACTGTGAAGCCAGTCTGAACATAGGAATGCACGGACAAGATGCTCTGACTTGACCTTGTTTAGTGCTTCACAAAGCCTGTACTGAAATCCAGGATGTAGTATGATTGATGGTAGCTGCCATATTTAAATCCTGACAGAGTGCAGTAGATAAAGCATACCATTTTGACAAATGAAGGCATTTGGAAAAAGGTTTAATATTTCTAGAACATCTTTATATCTACTCACAGATACAGGAGATATCAAAGATGTTTAAGATGGCTTAAAAAAGACCATAATGGACCAAGTGACCAATTTTTTTATTTTTTTTTTAACGTCATCATGACATGTGCCTTACATGTATGGCACATATCGGGTCCCCTCTTTGGTGTGGGCTCCGACTTGCATCTTTTCCAGCACATGTCAGCGGATTTCATCACCTGACATGTGCCCCTAACAGGTGGGGTTTGTGACGCGCTTCCGGCGTGGCCATATTAAATACCGCTGTCAGAGATTGACAGCAGCATTTAACATGTTAAGAGCCGTGGGTGGATTGCGATTCCACCCACTGCTCTTAACATGTTAAATGACGCTGTCAATCTCTGACAGCGGAATTTAACATGGCCACGCCGGAAGCGCGTCACATACCCTGCCCATCAGCACTGGTGTCACATGACCACGTGTCGTCGATTGGTAAGCTTAACAACATGGCATCTACAGCAGACCCCTGTGATTGTCATAGAAGGATAGCTATGAGCGCCGCCCAGCAGTCAGTACTCATAGCAAGTGAGCATTTCTGAATCCCTGCTATGTGTAGCATAGGCGATTGAATGATCTCAGCTTCTAGTTTCCCATGGAGACTATCTTACTGTCAGATTGTGCCTACTGTTACCTGTCGGATTTTGGGGATGTGTTCTCGGAGCAGGGGTGCCAAGAACTCCCACCTCATCGTCCTTATGATTGTGCCATTAATCTCATTGCTGGTGCCAAGAAGACTCTATAATATCTCTGGTCCAGAGACACAGGCCATGAGGTACTAAATCGCAGAAAGCCTGCCTAAATATCATTTCAGACCATCCTTATCCCCATTGCCTCGGGGTTATTTTTTGTGTAGATGAAAGATGGGGGTTACGCCCTTGCATGGTTTCCGTGAACTCAATACGATCACTGTCTGTGATCCTTATCCGCTACTTCTCTTTCCAGACCTTTTTAATCTAATTGTATGGGCAAAATGTTTCTCGAAGATGGACCTCAGGGGATGTATAATCTCATCCACAGTATAGAGGGGAATGAGTGGAAAATAGCATTCAATATGACTGAGGGACACTATGAGAATCTGGGGATGCCTTTGGGTTGACGAACGTGCCCGCTGTCTTTCACCACTTTATAAATTACATCTTTAGTCACCTGGTAGGCAGTTTCATGGTTATCTATCTGGATGACATATTAATTTAATCACCTGACATTAAGTCTCAACATGTACATGTCAGGCAGGCCGTACGTATACTCTGAGACAATAAATTATACAGTGGGTAAGGAAAGTATTTATACCAATTTAAAATTTTCACTCTTTGTTTCATGGCAGCCATTTGGTAAGTTCAAAAAGTTCATTTATTTCTCATTAATGAACACTCTGCATGCACCCCATCTTGACTGACAAAAACAGAAATGTAGTAATTTTTGCAAATTTATTGAGAAAGAAAAACTGAAATATCACATGGTCATTATTCAGACCCTTTGCTCAGTATTGAGTAGAAGCACTCTTTTGAGCTAGAACAGCCATGAGTCTTCTTGGGAATGATGCAACAAGATTTTCACATGTGGATTTGGGGATCCTCTGCCATTCTTCCTAGTAGATCCCCTCCAGTTCATTCAGGCTGGATGGTGAACATTGGTGGACAGCCATTTTCAGGTCTCTCCAGAGATGCTCAATTGGGCTTAGGTCAGGGTTCTGGCTGGGCCAATCAAGAATGGTCACAGAGTTGTTCTAAAGCCAATCCTTTGTTATTTTAGCTGTGTGCTTAGGGTCATTGTTTTGTTGAAAAGTGAACCTTCGGCCAAGTCTAAGGTCTAGAGCACTCTGGAAGAGGTTTTCATCCAGGATATCTCTGTACTTGGCCGCATTCATGTTTCCTTCAATGACAACCAGATGTCCTGTCCCTGCAACTGAAAAACACCCCCATAGCATGATGCTGCCACCACCATGTTTCACTATTGGGATTGTATTGGTCAGGTGATGAGCAGTGCCTGGTTTTCGCCACTCATAAAGCTTAGAATTATCACCAAAAACGTCTTTCTTCATTTCATCAGGCCAGATAATCTTATTTCTCATAGCCTGGGAGTCCTTCATGCGTTTTTAAACAAACTCTATGCGGCTTTCATATGTCTTTCACTGAGGAGAGGCTTCCATAGGACCACTGTGCCATTAAGGCCCGACTGGTGGAGGGCTGCAGTGATAGTTGACTTTGTGGAACTTTCCCCCATCTCCCTACTGCATCTCTGGAGCTCAGCCACAGCGATCTTGGGGTTCTTCTTTGCATTGAAAATGTGTTTTTCTTTCACCACAATCCTTATACAGCCTGACGTCTCTCAGCCTTTTATCGCTGTGGTCGATGTCTCTAAGTTGGAAGTGGGGGCTGTTTGTCGCAGGGTGCATGTCCTGGTAGATGGCAACCATGTGCTTATTTTTCTAAAAAACTATCACCTGCTGAGAAAAATTATGACAGTAACAGGGAACTATTAGTAATCAAATGGGCTTTTGAAAAGTGGCATCAATTTTTGGAGGGAGCGGTTCACCAAGTTATGGTAATCACAGATCATAAGAAACTGGTACATTTGGAATCGGCGAAATTTCTAACACCTCAACAGGCATGATGGGGATTATTCTTTACCAGGCTTAACTTTTTTTGTCACATATAGGTCAGGGAACAAAAACATTAAGGCAGATGCCTTATCCCATTGCTTTACTAAGGGAGGAGATAATTGTGAACCGGTACCTATTCTTCAAAAAGAGGTGGTTATGGCGTCTATATGGTCCAATCTGAAAAGATAGGTTGTTGATGCTCAGGGTGATGCCCCAGCTGCCTGTCCACTGGTTAAACTTTTGTTCCTGTTAATCTATGACTTAGAGTCCTTTGTGAACATCATGATTCACTGTTGGTCAGACACCATGGTAATAACGCCACCGCTGATCTTACTTGGTTTTTTTGTGGCCAGCTGCTCATCAGGGTGTCCGGGAGTATGTAGCCTCCAGCAGTGTTTGTGCACGTTCTAAGACCTCTCATACTCGCCGGTCAGGGGGCTCTCCAACCATTGGAGATTCCCAGTAGACCTTGGACTCAATTTTATTACAGATCTTTCTGTGTCAGAAGGGAATACTGTAATACTGGTGGTAGTAGATAGATGCAGTAAAATGTTTCATTTTATCGCTTTACCTGCTTTACCCAACGCCAAGTCCTGGGTGCAAGTTTTCATCAGGGAAATTATTAGACTGCATGGAATCTCAACCAATATTGTTTCTGATCTGGGGGTGCAGTTTGTCTTCAAGTTTTGGAGGGCCTTTTGCACCAGACTGGGGATGCGATTGTCATTTTCTTCCGCTTTCCACTCGAATCTAGAGACGTACCTCAAATGTTTTGTATCTGAAAATCAGGAGGACTGGGTTACCTACTTACCATTAGGCGAATTCGCTGTAAATAATCATTGTCAGAAATCGAACAGTAAATCCCCATTTTTCAGGGAATATGGGTTCCATTCTCAGTTTAGTTCATTTCATAGTAATTGCCCTTCTGGATTACTGGAAGAATGGTTTTCATCTTCTATTACTACCATATGGCAGGGGGTTAGGAATAATATGAGGACGATGGGATCTAAATATAAGAATGTGGCTGATCGGTGATGTTTGGTGGTGACTTGGTGTGGCTGTCCTCTAGGAACATTAAGCTGAAGGTTCCATCTTGGAAACTGAGTCATAGGTTTATTGGTCCTTAGAAGAATGTATCCATCATCAATCCCGTAGCATTTCACCTTGCTTTCCCATCTATCTTTAGGATCCATAATGTATTATATAATCTCTCCTCAAAAAATACGCTGCATCTTCAGTACTATCATCTCTACCACAGCGTCCTGTCATTGTTGATGGAAACGTGGAGTTTCAGATTGTAAAGATTTTGTATTCTTGAGCTGTTCGTTGGTCGCTTCAGTATCTGGTACATTGGAGGAGGAGAAGATGTGGGTACCAGTATCTGATGTTCATATGGCCAGACTGGTCCAGGCTTTTCACTTGGCACACCCCGATAGGCCTGTTCGTGAGGTATGGAGGTCACTCGTAGAATAGGGTGTACTGTCATGGGGTTACCGCAACAGTGTGGAGCCAGAAGAGTGTAGCATTTGATTGATTCTACTCCAGTGCTGAAGAGAAGCACTTCTCCTTCATTTTAAAGTGATTGTTTCTTCTGGCAGAACAGGGGTTAATCGGCCATGTTGGAAATCCTTGTGCTTCACAGCTAAGCGCTTTTAGACACTCCTTTCCAATTATAATCTGGGGTTTGTTACAAATCCTTATCAGAGCAAGAATTTGCTGCATGGCTAACCAAGTGAGAGGAGTTCATATGAGAAGGAGAGTTGGAGGAGTAATCTGTGACTGTTGCTTGGTTTGTATGTGTGGTAACTCCCTATCCTTCTCTATTTTGGTTTATTCCATTACCTTAATGCCCCAGTGTATTTCTCTGTCTGTTATATGTCAGTGAATATTTTGCATGCCTGAAGTTTTCTGTTAACTCTTGTTTTGTTGCCTTGCTTGTTGGGTTGGTATACTACGGTGCACAGTAGCACCCCTCTTCCCTGGGTGGGGGAAGAGAACAGATGGAGGGCTAACTCAGTAGATAAGGCAAGGGTGGAGGTCCTGGCATCTTCACCTTCAAATGTATCTCGGGGAGTAGGGCGCCCCCTAGTGTTAGGGACAGGGAAGAAGTCCCTGGTCCCAGGTCACCCGACAGCTGTGCCATGACAGAAGAGGGCCAGGGACTGAGCCCTGAGGGACCCCAGCAGTGAAAGGAAGAGGAGAAGAAGTGGAGCCAGCAAACGATACACTGTAAAATATGTCAGAAAGATAGGAAGAGAACCAGGAGAGAGCAGTGTTTTTAATGCCTATTGATTTGAGGATGTAGAGTGGGAGATAGTGGCCAACAGTGTCGAAAGAGATGTGTAGAAGAATGAGCAGGATGTGGTCACCATTATGTTTTACTGTCAAAAGGTCATTGGTCACTTTAATGAGTGTGGTTTCTGTAGAATGAAGGAAGCGGAAGCCGGACTGTGATGGAACTAGGAGAGAGGGAATGGAGAGGTAATGAGTAAGGTGGGAATAGACTAGGCATTCCAAGAGTTTAGAGATTAAAACTTTTCTTCACACTTTGAATTTTTGCATCATTTTCTTCTGCAAGCAAAAGCTGCTCTTTTGGCAGTAATGAAGTTGATAACAAAAAAGCAAGTTTTGCTGTATTGTTACTGCTTTTTTGTGTGTTTTTATGGTGTTTTTGCTGCATTTTTGTATTTTACCTGTCCTTTGTCTATAGTACATTCTTAATTTTATTAGTTTTATTTTCATTGCATTCTATGAATGAAAAAATTGTTGTGAAAACACTGAAAGAATTGACAATCTGCAAATATAAAAAATGCTGCTATTTTGCAATTCAATAAAGAAAAAAAACAATTGTATAACTTTTTCTGGTACTGTAATGGCAGGTTTTAATTAAAAAATGTGTTGTGAGGGCATAGTCTAATAAGTGAAGTATAGAAATGCTGAAGAACATCAGCAGCATCAATGGATCATCAAAGGCTTATAGAAACTTACAATAGGGCTACAAAAAATGCATGAAAAAATATGTAAAACATGGTTGATTAAAAATTGCAGAAAAAAAATTGTCAAAAAATGCCTGAAATGTATTCTTTTTTTTTTGTCTGTGCCCTCCTTTGTAAAAAGCCACAATATATTTGTGAAAGAAATCTTAAATCTACTAACAAAGTAGATTTTTTAGTTATTAGATCTTGAAATAATAATAATGTCCAAAATTGTATTTGTTAAAATTTTTTATGTGCTGTGTAATGGCTGTGCTCAACCATGCATAGTTACTCCAGTTCATAGTCGGCACATACCACAGCTACTGGCCAGGGGGGAAGCATAAGTCACTTATGATAAGTGAGTATATAGCTGAAACAGCAGAGGCTCACAGCTGCTGCTTCCTGATGTAACACATTTCCTTTCTGTTTTATCACAGGAATGAGTGTTTATCAATTCCTCTAAGCTCATGATAAATTATGTCAATTACATATCAGCTCAGCAATGGCCAGAGCGCCTATGTCACTTGATTTCCGATGAGCTCAGAGGACAGGAGATGTGTCAGAAACACTTGCTCCTGTGTTAGCTTCAGCAGGGAAATATGTTACTTCAGGCAGGAAAATGTGTTGCATCAGAAAGCAGCAGTTTCAAGTCTTTGCTATTTTGCTTGTTTACTCACTGATCATAATTGACTTATGCTTTTCCCCCTTGGCCAAGATTTGAGAAACGTCCTGACTGTGCACTGGTGCAGCTTTGCATGATTTGCATGATAGGAAACATAAAATAACAATACATAGCAGGAACACATTTTTGAGATTATCTTAGCACAGGAACATTGTTTTAATACATCCAGTTGTGCAACTAATTATTAATCCATGATCGATTGATTAAAATTTACTTTGTTCTTAGGACAATCTCTTTAATGATCACAAATTACACTTTTCATCTGTGATATCTGCTATATTGGTATTTTATGGTCAAATGAATACACATTATTTTGGCAATGCACAATAAATGTAAATATCAAATCTAAATCAATTTTTATATATTTAATGCTGCATTATATGTCTTAGAAATGTAGGAACACGTGTGATTTTATTTATCTGCAACTGTGTACTATTTCTTGCTTTTTAACAGTCTTGCTTGCATTGTCTCGTTTGTGTGTTGCCATAGAGATCTATGAGGAGAGAAAGTTGAAAAGGAAAAACTGAATATGTAAGTTGTAAATCATAAGACAATGCTAATCTTCATTGTCAAACTATTCAACAAAGCGGGTATTTATAGTTTAAAAGGGCCACTGTGATTGAAATGTCATTCATTTATTCCAGTGTTTGTTACTTATGTTTCACTTAACTTCCAGCTATTACTAATATTAATATTTTTATTTTACACTGTTTTAATTGTTGTTTTTGTGATTATTTATTGACAATGCAAATAGCCAAAAGGAATTCAAAGAAGATCCGCCTATATACTGTATTTGATTGCATTTAAATTCTAATTAAAATAAATTTGCATTCTCCAGGATTTAAAATTTTATGATATTGTTTTGTGCGATTTCAGCCGAATGGTGACTGACAAATGTAAAGGGCTGGCAAAAGGTTAAAAAGAAATAAACTAATACCTCATCAGTCACCACTCTCCTGCTACCTTTCCACTTATCACATGCAAGCCTAATTACTGTCACACCTGCTCTTATTCAAGAAATCACTGAAATAAGACTTGCCTGTCAAAGTGAAGAAAACCAAAAGTTCCTCAAAAGCTAGACATCATATAACGATCCAAAGAAATTCTAAAAATAAATGAAAAACAAAATAATTGAGATCTATCAGTCTAGAAAAGGTAAAAAAGCAGTTTGTAAAGCTTTGGGACTCCAGCTAAATCCCAGTGAGAGCCATTATCCACAAAAATATTAAAAAAATTACCTCAAGAGCACAGCGACAATTCATCCAAGAGGTCAGAAACTACCCCACAACAACATCCAAAGAGCTGCAAGAGCTGCAAGACTCAGTTAAGGCCAGTGTTCATGACTCCACCATAAGAAATAGACTGTTAGGGCTGGCGGAATGCACAGAGTAAATATTGAGATAATATAGGTGCGTTTGCAGCCTGGGGTCCACTGTGCAGGAGTGGAACCTGCTGCTAGTAAATGGCGGCACTATATGGCGGTATAGCGCCTGAATAGACAAGGGTTCCGTCATCTGGTCTGCTAAGCTCATAAGCATAGGTTGATACTAGAGCATGGCCGTGCGGACATGCGAACCTTTTATAGAGAAAGCTCTCCAGTACCTTCCTAGTGGTCCAATAGGAACTGCTTCAGGACCTGAGCATGTGACCCCCGACCTCTAATGAGAGGTCATCCCTTGGGCATGCTCAGTAGCAGAAAAGCAGGACTTAGTCCCAGGAGCATCTGCTCACCGCAGAACAGTGCTGGTTACAATGGCTGAGACTGGAAGATTAGCAGTAACAAAGCGCACAGTATCTGCCTGAGCCAAACGCTGGGACTGACGTCTCAGCTGAGCAGACTCCACTGTGGCTAAAGAAGAAAGGGAGACTACAGCGGAGGTGGTTCGAGATTCTACCTGTGCAGTGGTGGCAACTCGACACCTAACATTACCCCCCTCTTAGGGCCCCCCTCCTTGGGCCTCGATATGCTCAAAGGCAGCAATGAGCTGCAGAGCCCGAATGAGCTCAGCAGGCTACCAGGACCTGTCCTCTGGGACACAGTCTTTCCAATCCACCAAATAAAATTTTTTGCCACGTACCACCTTACACCCCAAGATAGTGTTCACTTCATAATCATCCGTAGATGAACTCGATGTCCTGGCAGATGACTCAGAAAACCGGGACATGTGAACGGGCTTTAGAAGGGACACATGAAAGGTGTCAGTGATACCTAGGCGTGAAGTAAGGGCCAGACGGTAGACCACAGGGTTAACCTGTTCCAGGACCTTAAAGGGACCCAAGTAGCAAGATGCAAACTTAGTGGACTCAACGTGCAGCCTGATGATACGAGCGGAGAGCCACACTAAGTCGCCAGGAGCAAAGGTTGGAGCAGAGGTCGGCGGAGGACCTCATTCTCTCTTTGGAAGCCCGGATGGCATCCTGAATGTGGTCCCAAATGATATGTACCTCCACAGCCCAGTCTGCCACCCTGGAATTTGTGGAAGACACGTGCATAGGCACAGGAACCTGCTGATGCTGGCCATAATTAAGTAGGAATGGGGTCTGTCCAGTGGAGTAGACTACGGTGTTGTTTAGCGCAAACTCCGCCACGATAGCAAGGATGCCCAGTCATCCTGTCTAGCAGAGACAAAATGTCACAGATAAGTGACCAAGATCTGGTTAGCCCTCTCTACCAACCCATTCATCTCGGGATGATATGCTGAAGAGAGATTCAACTTGATGGTGAGTAGACAAGACTCCGGTCACTGGCAATGTTGTCCGGCATACCGTGTAGGCGAAAAATGTGTTTTAGAAACAACGCTGCCAAGGCCCGTGCAGAAGGCAGCCATGGAGGAGGCACCAACTGCACCATTTTAGAAAAATAGTCGGTGATTATCCAAATGATGGTGCAACTATGATACTTGGGTAATCCCACCACAAAGTCCATCCCGACCATCTCCCAGGGCCTGTGTGCCAATGGCAGGGGATAAAGTAACCCAGCTGGCCGTTGTCGAGGAGACTTATTCTTGGCGCCGGAGACACATGCCCGAATATAGTCTCCAACTTCATGAGCCACATGCGGCCACCAGTACATCCTCGCCAGGAGCTCAGATGAGCCCAAGAGAGAACCTCCAGTCGCAAATTTGATGGCACAAAAGTCTTGCTGAGGGGCACATATTCTAGCGAAAACGGAGCCACGGTCCTCAGACTCTCAGAAGGGACAATAAGCCGAGGTTCCTCCTCCTTCTCTGCTGATGACACTATGGAGGGGGAGAGAGCGTCGGCACGAATGTTCTTCTCCCCGGAGAGAAAATGGAGGGTGAAATGGAATCGGGAGAAGAACAGGGACCTTCTGGCCTGGCGAGAATTTAGCTGCTTTGCAGTCTGTATATAGACCAAATTCATGTGGTCGGTGTAAACTTGGAATGGAAACCGAGCCCCCTCCAGGAGGTGTCTCCACTCCGAGAAAGCCAACTTCATGGCTAACATCTCCCTGTCCCCGATGGAATAATTCCTCTCCGCTGGCATGAAGGTCTTGGAGAAGAAGAAGCAAGGACGCTTCTGACCTTGAGCATCCTTCTGGAAGAGGACTGCTCCAGCACCAATGGAAGAGGCATCCACCTCCTTAACCCCTTCATGACCCAGCCTATTTTGACCTTAATGACCTGGCCGTTTTTTGCAATTCTGACCAGTGTCCCTTTATGAGGTAATAACTCAGGAACGCTTCAACGGATCCCAGCAGTTCTGAGATTGTTTTTTGTGACATGTTGTGCTTCACGTTAGTGGTAAATTTAGGTTCATAATTTTTGTGTTTATTTGTGAAAAAAATGGAAATTTGGCTAAAATTTTGAAAATTTCGCAATTTTCAAATTTTGAATTTTTATTCTGTTAAACGAGAGTTATGTGACACAAAATAGTTAATAAATAACATTACCCACATATCTACTTTACATCAGCACAATTTTGAAAACCAAATTTTTTTTTGCTAGGAAGTTATAAGGGATAAAATTTGACCAGCAATTTCTTATTTTTACAGCAAAATTTATAAAACCATTTTTTTAGGGACCACCTCACATTTGAAGTCAGTTTGAGGGGTCTATATGGCTGAAAATACCCCAAAGTGACACCACTCTAAAAACTGCACCCCTCAAGGTGCTCAAACCCACATTCAAGAAGTTTATTTACCTTTCAGGTGCTTCACAGCAGCAGAAGCAACATGAAAGGAAAAATGAACATTTAACTTTTTAGTCACAAAAATGATATTTAACAACAATTTTTTTATTTTTCCCAGGGCAAAAAGAGAAACTGGACCACAAAACTTATTGTACAATTTGTCCTGAGTACGCTGATACCCCATATGTGGGGGGAACCACTTTTTGGGCTCACGACAGGGCTCGGAAGGGAAAGTGCGCCATTTGACTTTTTCAATGAAAAATTGGCTCCAATCTTTAGCGGACACCATGTCGCGTTTGGAGAGACCCTGTGTGCCTAAACATTGAAGCTCCCCCACAAGTGACCCCATTTTGGAAACTAGACCCCTAAGGAACTTATCTAGATGCACAGTGAACACTTAGAACCCCCAAGTGCTTCACAAATTGATCCGTAAAAATTAAAAAGTACTTTTTTTTCACAAAAAAATTCTTTTAGCCTCAATTTGTTCATTTCCACATGGGCAACAGGATAAAATTAATCCTAAAATGTGTTGGGCAATTTCTCCTGAGCACACCGATACCTCATATGTGGTCAAAAACCACTGTTTGTGCACACGGCAAGGCTCGGAAGGGAAGGAGCACCATTTGACTTTTGAATGAAAAATTAGCTCCAATTGTTAGCGGACACCATGTCGCGTTTGGAGAGACCCTGTGTGCCTAAACATTGGAGCTCCCCAACATGTGACCCCATTTTGGAAACTAGACCTCCCATGGAACTAATCTAGAACTGTGGTGACCACTTTAAACCCCCAAGTGCTTCACAGAAGTTTATAACGCAGAGCCGTGAAAATAAAAAATCATTTTTCTTTCCTCAAAAATTATATTTTAGCCCACATTTTTTTTATTTTCACAAGAGTAACAGGAGAAATTGGACCCCAAAAGTTGTTGCACAGTTTGTCCTGAGTATGCTGGTACCCCATATGTGGGGGTAAACCACTGTTTGGGCACACGTCGGGGCTCGGAAGGGAAGTAGTAACGTTTTGAAATGCAGACTTTGATGGAAGGTCTGCGGGCGTCACGTTGCATTTGCACAGCCCCTGATGTGCCTAAACAGTAGAAATCCCCCACAAGTGACCCCATTTTGGAAACTAGATCCCCCAAGGAACTTATCTAGATATGTGGTGAGCACTTTGAACCCCCAAGTACTTCACAGAAGTTTACAACACAGAGCCATGAAAATAAAAAAATCATTTTTCTTTCCTCAAAAATGATGTTTTAGCAAGCAATTTTTTATTTTCACAAGGGTAACAGATGACATTGGACCCCAATATTTGTTGCCCAGTTTGTTCCGAGTATGCTGGTACCCCGTATGTGGGGGTAAACCACTGTTTGGGTGCACGTGGGGGCTCAGAAGGGAGGGAGCACCATATGACTTTTTGAACGCAAGATTAGCTGGAATCAATGGTGGCGAAATGTTGCGTTTGGAGACCCCTGATGTGCCTAAACAGTGGAATCCCTTCAATTCTAACTCCAACACTAACCCCAAAACACCCCTAACCCTAATTCCAACTCTAGCCATAACCCTAACCACAACCCTAACCCCAACACACCCCTAACCACAACCCTAACCCCAACACACCCCTAATCCCAACCCTAACCCTAATCCTAACCCTAATCCCAACCCTAACCACAACGCTAACCTCAACACAACCCTAAGCACAAGCGTAATCTTAACCCTATTTCCAACCCCAGCCCTAATTCCAAACCTAACACTAATTCCAACCCTAACCCTAAGGCTATGGGCCCACGTTGCAGATTCGTGTGAGATTTTTCCGCACCATTTTTGAAAAATCCGCAGGTAATAGGAACTGCGTTTTACCTGCGGATTTACCATGGATTTTCAGTAGTTTTTGTGCGGATTTCACCTGCGGATTCCTATTGAGGAACAGGTGTAATACGCTGCAGAATCCGCACAAAGAATTGACATGCTGCGGAAAATACAATGCAGCATTTCCGCGCGGTATTTTCCGCACCATGGGCACAGCGGATTTGGTTTTCCATAGGTTTTCATGGAACTGTAAACCTGTTGGAAAACTGCTACGAATCCGCAGCGGCCAATCCGCTGTGGATCCGCAGCCAAATCCGCACGTTGTGCACATAGCCTAATTCTAAGGCTATGTGCACACGCTGCAGAAAACACTGCGTTTCCGCAGCTGTGGGACTGCAGCAGTTTCCCATGAGTTTATAGTTCAATTTAACCCTATGGGAAACAAGACGCTGTGCACATGCTGTGGAAAAAACTGCGCGGAAACGCAGCGGTTTGCATTCCGCAGCATGTCACTTCTTTCTGCGGATTCCGCAGCGGTTTTACAACTGCTCCAATAGAAAACTGCAGTTGTAAAACCGCAGTGAAATCCGCAGAAAAACCACAGAAAAACCACGGTGAATCCGCGATAAATCCACAGCAGTTTTGCACTGCGGATTTATCAAATCCGCTGCGGAAAAATCCGCAGAGGACCAGAATTCTGCTGTCTACCAAAAAGTCCTAAAGGAGAGTGTCCCATCATCTGTTTGTGAACTCCAGCTGAGGACAATGATCCAAAACACACCTTCAAGTCCACCTCTGATTGGCTTAAGAAAAACAAAATTAAGTCTTTAGCGTGGCCTTGTGAAAGTCCTGACCTTAATCCAATTGAGATGCTGTGGCATGACCTTAAAAAGCCTGCTCATATTTTGACCCTCCAATGTGGTTGAATTTCAACAATTCTCCAAAAATGAGTGTTTCAAAATTACTCCAGAGCATTGTAAAATTCTCATTGCCAGTTATGGCAAATGCTTGATTACAGTTATTGCTGCTAAGGGTGGCCCAACCAATTATTAGGTTTATGTGGCAATCATTTTTTCACATAGGGCCCTGTAGGTTTGGATTTCTTTTTCTCTTAATAATAAAGACCTAAAATTAAAAATTGCATTTTGGGATTAGTTGTGTCTACTTTTTAAACTTGTTTGGTGATCTGAAACATTCAAGTGTGACAAACATGCAAATGAATAGGAAATCACTCACTCACCTGTAAGGTAACAGGTTTTTTTCTAAATCTTGTGTTTATTCTGCCCTGGGTTCTCGAGAGATCACAGAACATAACTATGGACATTCACTTCATGGAGAATATGTTTGCTGCACAACAAATGTTCCAGTTCAAATTGCACCATTTGTATAATTTGATATTTTGCAGGTTCGGTAATTTCAAACATTAAATATTATTCAACTTCTCCACCATGTCCTCATCAATCAGATATTAACAGTTCCCTTCAAACACTCATAACCAGCAGCTTTTCTTCTGGTCAAATAATTTTTAAACTGCCACTGCGACTCGGTAGACTCTTTTGGCTGGGCCTTACTCTTCTCTAACCTATTAAATATAAATATATTTTTCTTTATTTTTCTTTAAGGGAGTGAGTCACATATATTTTTTTTAATGACCATTAACACCACATACAAGGGATGAATACTGCCACACCATGACTAGACCACATATTACCACCACATAGTGACCAAATAAATCCACATACAAGGAACAAATACCACCACACCATGACCAGATCACATATTACCACCACATAGTGACTTTAATGCACAATGGGGCCCGGTGAGCAGAAGTGCAAGAACATGGCCCCAGACCTGCGGGCCCCTCTGTCTACTGCCCATACAGTAGTAAGGGTACTAATGCCTTGATGGCGGCCCTGCTGACATTTGTCTAAGACTGTCTTCCTTTCAAATTACATGACAGATGCCATTTTTTACATTCTTGGAGAACTTCTTTAAGGTAGTATGCATAATTCATAAGGTACTTTTCCTGTGAAGACATCACTAAAAAAGTTTGGCCCACATTCTTAATTAATCTCTTAGTGCTGAATCAGGAATATTGTTCTCCAGTGAATTTAATGCAGCCAAATAATTGTAGTATCCATTTGATGGCTCTGTTAAAGCGTGTAAGCAAATTATATTTAATAAAAATGAGTCTTCAGATATTCATTCCTCAATATTATAAATGCATCCTATGTGTATTAACGTAATATATATTTGCTGTTGTTCATGTTAGAGACAGTCATTTATTATATTTTTCGCTCATTTTTCAATTCATCACAGTTTAATTTATTCTTTGTTTAACCCCTTCACCCCCGGAGCTTTTTGGTTTTGCGTTTTTGTTTTTCGCTCTTCTCCGTCCCAGAGCTTTTTTTATTTTTCTGTCAATATGGCCATGTTATGGCTTATTTTTTTGCGGGACAAGTTGTACATTTGAACTACACCATTGGTTTTACCATGTCATGTACTGGAAAAAGGGAAAAAAATTCCAAGTACAGTGAAATTACAAAAAAAGTGCAATCCACACTTGTTTTTTGATTGGCTTTTTTGCTAGGTTCATTAAATGCTAAAACTGACCTGCCATTATGATTTTCCAGGTCATTATGAGTTCATAGACTCTAAAAATGTCTAGGTTCTTTTTTATCTAAGTGGTGGAAAAAAAATTCCAAAAATGTGCAATTTTCCGATACCCATAGCATCTCCATTTTTTTGTGATCTGGAGATGGGTGAGGGCTTCTTTTTTGTGTGCTGAGTTGACATTTTTAAAACCATTTTGGTGCAGATTAGCTATTTTGATCGCCCATTATTGAATTTTAAAGCAATGTTGCGGCGAACAAAAAAACATAATTCTGCAGTTTTTACCTTTTTTTTATCGCTACACCATTTAGCGATCAGGTTATTCCTTTTCTTATTGATAGGGTGATTCTGAACGTGGCGATACCAAATATGCGCATGTTTGCATGTTTGATTTTTTTATTCTATTTTGAATGGAGCAGAAGGAGGGTGATTTGAACTTTTTTTAAAAATGTTTTTATATTTTTAAAAACTTTTTTTTTACTTTTCCCATGCTGCAATAGTCTCCATATCAGCCTAGAAGCTGCCACAACTTGATCGGCTCAGCTACATAGAGGCAATGATCAGTTTGCCTCTAAGTAGCTGAATTGCTGACTTGCTATGAGCGTCGACCACTGGGTGGTGCTCATAGAAATCCGGCACTGACAACCATAGGGGTCTCAAGGAGAACTCTGGTTGTGATGCCGAAGAACCGATGACCCCGATCATGTGACAGGGGTCATCAGTGCGCGTATTTCCGGCCCAATGGGCAGAAGCGCGATTTAAATGCCATGGGTGGATTGTGATTTCACCAGCAGATATTACGGGCAGATGTCAGCTGATCGAAACAGCTGACATGTCCCAGAAAAGATTTGGGCTCACCACCGTAGCCCACATCAAAGTGGGGGATACCGACATAGGCGTACTATTACGCCCGATGTCGGTAAGGGGTTGAAGAGAAGCTGCTTAGCAATCATACAACAAAGATTAGAATATATCTATTTTCTATTTTTGTGTCTTTCTTACCTTTTGTTTTTGCTTAACATATCCTAATATGTTTGTCGGGTGATTGCCAGCTTTTCAGAGCAACCTGATTTTGTGTTATCAAGTCACAATATGTCTGTACACCAGAGTGGCTAAATGGATAGGACTGTTGCTTTACAGCACTCAGCTCCTGGATTCATTTATTTGACAAATGACAAAATCTTCTTGTAGTTTGCATTTTTCCTCTGTGCTTGTGTTCATTTTCTCTTGACCAAGCCAGTTCGGCAGACCAGAGATGACTATACAGTATCTTTCAGTGGAGGATCCAGTTCGAGTCAAATTTCCTGAAATTTGCAGTTTTGTGTGAAATCAAACACTTTGTGATTTGATGACAAGGTGCAGTGACTCCCAATGCCTGGTTGCAGCCAGAAGTATTGAGCTATAGCAAATAACAGGCACATAAAGTATGAAGCAGCTGAAAGAAGAGGCGCTGAGGACTGGACGGCGGGCAGTGTACAACGAGTGACCTGAGAGGTGAAGGATGAGTAATCTTTCACCGAGAAGTCACTGCAAATAGAAATTATCAGGAAAATCCACAAGAACAGGTGAATTTTAAATGATCTTCTCACTACTATGAAAGAAATTTAGTGCAACCAATATGTAGCTCTCAGATTTTCCTTAGTGTAAAGTCTAAGAATCCCTGTTTTAAACAGTATCCTTTATTAGATCTTCACCTTGAAATACTCACTTGGAAGCCAAAGCTTTCGTCTAGTAAATACCCAAGACAAGTCAATGCAATAGATTTCAAATGAATCATAACTGCTAATGAAATAATAGGTAATGATAGGTAGAAGAATAGTAATAGTGTTGAGCGATACCTTCCGATATGCAAAGGTATCGGTATCGGATTGGATCGGCCAATATCCAAAAAATATCGGATATCGCCGATACCGTTACCCGATACCAATGCATATCAATGGGACACAAAATATCGGAATGGTTCCCAGGGTCTGAAGGAGAGGAAACTCTCCTTCAGGCCCTGGGATCCATATTCATGTATAAAATAAATAATAAAAATAAAAAATATTGATATACTCACCCCTCCGGCGGCCCCTGCTCTTAGCGGTGCCTCCGTTCCTAAGAATGCAGAGTTAAGGACCTTCGATGACGTCGCGGCTTGTGATTGGTCGTGTGACCGCTCATGTGACCGCTCACGCGACCAATCACAAGCCGTGACATCATCGAAGGTCCTTCACTCCCTGCATTCTTAGGAACGGAGGCACCGCTAAGAGCAGGGGCCGCCGGAGGGGTGAATATATCAATATTTTTTATTTTTATTATTTATTTTTTACATGAATATGGATCCCAGGGCCTGAAGGAGAGTTTCCTCTCCTCCAGACACTGGGAACCATACGCACCGCACACTTCCGATTCCGATTTCCGATATCGCAAAAATATCGGAACTCGGTATCGGAATTCTGATACAGCAAATATCGTCCGATACCCGATATTTGCAGTATCGGAATGCTCAACACTAAATAGTAATACAAAATAAAATCTTTTAATGGTGCTATGAAATAGGTCCGCATAAAATTAAACACATGAGAAAACCCCACTGTCAAATATACTGTTAGGACTGGCGGAAAACACCAAATAATATTAGAGAATATGAGGTGCATTCGCAGTGCGGAGTCCACCGTGCAGAGATGACACCTGCTGCTGAGTAATGGACGCTTGCTCACACGTGGGTTAGACCTCACCCAGTGTAAATGGAAGCGAACGCTGTTGCTTCACAGAGTCACCACAAATACGCTGCACACTGTTAGCAGTAACAGGGTGCAGCTGAAAGACACTAGTAGGATCCCTATGAATCACCCCCACTAAACTGGTGATTGGACTCGCTCTGACCCTCGGTGGCTTTTGAGCCCACGCCTGAGGACACCCTGAATCAGATGCTGAGTCGAAGCGGGAATTCCCACCCTACACTGACTGGCTGTCAGGAAAGCGCACTGATTGCGCATGGTGCTGTACAGGCGGGCACTGCGAATAGACACTGAAATGTGTGCTATGTGTGCAGGTAGCACTGTTGGGCGCTAGGTAGCTTCCACCGTCTGCGAGCAGTCATCAACACAAGGAATTGGAATGATTAAGGAGCTTTCATCCATCGACAGACATTCATCTACACACACACATTATCAAGATTATACTAGGGCATGGCCATACGGCCATGCTAACCTTTTATAGCTGTAGCCCTCAAAGACCTTCCTAATGGTCGAATAGGAGCTGCTACAGGATCTGAGCGTGTGACCCCCGACCTCCAATGGGAGGTCGTCCTGTGGGCATGCTCAGTATGGGAAAAGCAGGACTTAGTCCCTGAAATGTCTGCTCGCTGCTGATCAGTACTGGCTACAAAGGCAGAGCCTGGAAAAGCAGCAGTAACCAAGCGCACAGTATCAGCTTGAGCCAGACGCTGGGACCGATGTCTCTGCTGAGCAAGCTCTAGTGTGGCTGGAGGAGAATGGGAGTCCGCAGCGGACATGGTTCGAGATTCCCCCTGTGCAGCGGCGGGAACTCGACTCCTAACATACAGTTATATGAAAAAGTTTGGGCACCCCTATTAATCTTAAGCTTAATGGTTTATAAAAATAGTTTTTTTTTGCAACAGCTATTTCAGTTTCATATATCTAATAACTGTTGGACACAGTAATGTTTCTGCCTTGAAATGAGGTTTATTGTACTAACAAAATTTGACAGGTGCATAAGTATGGGCACCTCACCAGAAAAGTGACATTAATATTTAGTAGATCCTCCTTTTGCAAAAATAACAGCCTCTAGTCGCTTCCTGTAGCTTTTAATGAGATCCTGGATGAAGGTATTTTTGACCATTCCTCTTTACAAAACAATTCCAGTTCAGTTAAGTTTGATGGTCGCTGAGCATGGACAGCCCTCTTCAAATGATCCCACAGATGTTCAATGATATTCAGGTCTGGGGACTGGGATGGCCATTCCAGAACAGTGTAATTGTTCCTCTGCATGAATGCCTGAGTAGATTTGGAGCGGTGTTTTGGATCATTGTCTTGCTGAAAGATCCATCCCCTGCGTAACTTCAACTTTGTCACTGATTCATGAACATTATTGTCAAGAATCTGCTGATACTGAGAGGAATCCATGCATCCCTCAACTTTAACAAGATTCCTGGTGCTGGCATTGGCCACACAGCCCCAAAGCATGATGGAACCTCCACCAAATTTTACTGTGGGTAGCAAGTGTTTTTCTTGGAATGCTGTGTTTTTTTTGCCACCATGCATAACGCCTTTTTGTATGACCAAACAACTCAATCTTGGTTTCATCAGTCCACAGGACCTTATTCCAAAAAGAAATTGGCTTCTCCAAATGTGCTTTTGCATACCTCAGCCGACTCTATTTGTGGCGTGCTTGCAGAAACGGCTTCTTTCGCATCACTCTCCCATACAGCTTCTCCTTGTGCAATGTGTGTTGTATAGTTGACTGATGCACAGTGACACCATCTGCAGCAAGTTGATGCTGCAGCTCTCTGGAGGTGGTCTGAGGATTGTCCTTGACTGATCTCACCATTCTTCTTCTCTGCCTTTCTGATGTTTTTCTTGGCCTGCCACTTCTGGCCTTAACAAGAACTGTACCGGTGTTCTTCCATTTCCTTACTATGTTCCTCACAGTGGAAATTGACAGGTTAAATCTCTTAGACAGCTTTTTGTATCCTTCCCCTGAATAACTATGTTGAATAATCTTTGTTTTCAGATCATTTGACAGTTGTTTTGAGGAGCCCATGATGCAACTCTTCAGAGGGGATTCAAACAGGAGAACAACTTGCAAGTGCCCACTTTAAGTAGCTTTTCTCATGATTGCATACACCTGGCTATGAAGTTCAAAGCTCAATGAGGTTACAAAACCAAAAAAAGTGCTTTAGTAAGTCAGTAAAAAAGTAGGTAGGAGTATTTAAAACAAGAAAATGATAAGGGTGCCCATACTTATGCACCTGTCAAATTTTGTTTGAATGCAGATTGCACATTTTCTGTTAGTACAATAAACCTCATTTCAAGGCAGAAACATTACTGTGTCCAACAGTTATTAGATATATGAAACTGAAATAGCTGTTGCAAAAAAAAACAATTTTTATAAAACATTAAGCTTAAGATTAATAGGGGTGCCTAAACTTTTTCATATAACTGTATACTCACAAAAAATGGCAAAATAGAAACATTACAGCATAGAAAATTGTCCACAATGGACATTGCCCACGTACTGTATTTTACAACAGTGGGACTTTACTGGCAATAATTTTCACAAAAATGTTCACATAAATATTTCACTTTTTTTACTCTTTAATCTTTATCAAGATTAGAATTGAAGGATCAGAATGCAGATTGTCTGTCCCTGATGAGACATAGGTTTGTCTCATGGAATTAGACATAAAACTGGGGAGGATGAATCCACAGGATTTTTTTTCAATGTTTTGGAACACTGAACATATAGCTGCAAAAAAAACATAGACATGATTCACAAAAAATATCCACTGGGCAGTAACAGCAAAGTTTTAGCCTAGTATCAAATAGTTTCTCATGCTCAAAAATAATAATATCCAGTTCAAAGGAAGATGAAAATAAAGATATCTTCCTATATGTTGGAGGTTTATTAATATTTAAAAAAGTGAGGATTTGTTAGGAAATGCAAATATTTACTACATCCATGTTACATTAACCTTAACTATTGTTATACATTCCAAGTGTATGATGCTTCATTAAATAAAAAATAGCATCACAAATCAACTGCTAGGGTGGTCTGCACATCAGACCCTCAGGGATATTGGATGGCTGCCAGATATGATGATGCTCCAGAGCAATGATGGACAGAGACAGACATAATCTGTTTCAGATGCCATAAATTTACTGGTTCCGGACAGTCAGTTATATACACTTTTGAGTAGGCGTATACATTATGCTTGTGTGCGAATCAGCTGTATATTACATATGAGACCATCATTAATTCATCAGGTAATTCTTACATAAGAGGTAACCTGTGGACAGACACGTATAGTCCTAAAGTTCATCTGATTAACCTCACCCTCATCAGCAATTCTAATTGATAATCAATAGTTAATGACTTAGCAAAGCTAGGCATGTCTGGGCATATTCTGTTAGACTAAGAAGTCTATATATATGTGTATGAATTATAAGAATATATCAAGGTGGTCCATAATTTCCCCATCAGTCCCCCCTTTTGAGATTAGATATGACTCTACCCTTACAGGTGCTCTCAAAGGCCTAATGCCAGTGTCGGACTTTCTTGTAAATTCTTCTGCCGAATCCCCCATAGGATGGGGAGATCATATCCTATTCTCAATCATAGCATGTGTTCATAGTCATCATTGCAGGGTTTCATTTGCATGTACATAGTCTTAGTAATGGATGCATCGATCAGTCTCTGGAGGAGTCCTCTAATGCAAGGTATGCAGCAGCATAAGCCGACCACAAGTATTGCAGCCACGACGGCGACAGAGATGAGGAGACTGGACACCAGGTGACTCCATTTTCCAAACCATGACTCGAGCCACTCTGTGAAGGGTTGTCGATACCCGAATTCTCTGCCAGCTCCTCAGACAGTGATGTAAGACCCTCCAGTGCTTTAGTGATGCTCCCATCTGGTGCTGTGTTGTTTGGGATGAAAGTACAACAGTAAGTGCCAAACATTTTACAAACACCTCCTTTTTCTGCTAGCAACATATGTAAGGCCATTCTATTTTGCCATGTTATTAAGGAAGTAGGGCCTAATTGTTCTGCTATTCCTTTTATTGCATCTCTTGTATAATTTATAAACCTTTGTTGATTATAATATATATATAATTTATCCAATCCAAATTCTTGTTAAGTGTAACCCACCAAAAGAAACCCTGCTGCGATCTGGTTCCTAGCTTTATATTTATTCATCTGGTACCCATCTAGGAACCCCTATGCTATCTATGTAAATCCTTGGATCAAAGGATCCAGCAGGTGATGACCTCTTATTTCTACATAGAGTATCAGCATTCAGTTTACCCCTTTGTATCTCTTCTGATGAAATTATCTGAAATGGCATGAGTATCTGTGCTAGGGCACAGATGCCAACCCAATCTGCTGGAAATCTGGCTCTAAGTTGCATATCTCCACATAACCACCATATATCACTTCTTGCTGCAGTCTGTCCCTGAAACCACTCAGCTTTGAAGCCCCCCGTATCTTGGTCTATGGGGATGGCAGTGTCACAGAACAGAACTCTGACGTTAGGTTTCCTACTGATTTTCCTGTTCCTGTCCCTTGCCTCTGAAAACAGATGTAGTTTCCTGGATATGCAAAAACTCTAGGGGGTACCTGATCTGTTATGGACTGGTAATTTAGGAGCGACATGCGACTAGCTCTGAGCAGGTGGTAACTATACAGACTGCAGTTCCTGATCTTAACACAACACTAGCAGTAGCCGTGGGATGTTCCTGTCACTCCCTGGACACCTCATCACAGCCAGAGAACTAGCTACCCCTAAAGGTAGAAACAGGAAAGCTATCTTGCCTCAGAGAAAATCCCCAAAGGATAGGACAGCCCCCCACAAATATTGACTCTGAGAGGAGAAGGAAATGACATACGTAGTATGAAACAAGATTTAGCAAAGGAGGCCACTTCTAGCTAGATAGATAGTACAGAAAAGAACACTGTGCGGTCAGTAATAAAAACTAGAAAAAGTCCACCGCAGAGATATGCAAAAATCTCCACACCTGACTAAAGGTGTGGAGGGCAAAATCTGCAGCCCAGAGCTTCCAGCTTAGCTGAATAGATCCATACTGATAAGCTGGACAAATGAGCAAAACATAGAATGTGCTGAACAATAAAGTGCACAACAAGTGGACTGCAAAAGGACAAGCAAGGACTTATCTTTGCTGAACAGGTCAGAGTGTCAGGGAAATCAAAAAGAGCAGTGGCTCCAAGCAGGAACAATTGACAACTGGCATTGATTGAGGAATAAGGCCAGACTAAAATAGCCGAGCCAGAAAGACGATCAGTGGAAGCAGCTGCTGATGCTAAATCCAAGAAGCAGCTATACCATTCAAAACCACAGGAGGGAGCCCAAGAGCAGAATTCACAAAAGTGCTACTTACAACCACCGGAGGGAGCCCAAGAGCGGAATTCACAACACTGATCAGAGCTTACATGTGGGTACATAGCTGAAAGAGCGTAACACAGAGCATTATCAGAGGGGTCATATGCGGCATCGTATAAGGCTAAAATGCATTGCAAGTCTGTTTGGTCTGGTTCTGAAGATCTGAGAGGAATTGTCCCTAAATGGGGTCTGGCAGTAGCACATGCAACACAATTAGACTTATTATGCTGCCCTGCGGTATATCTCATCCATATGAGCCACTCATTTCTTTCAGTATAGCCTGTTTCTATGGCTACCTTCTCCTCGTAGCTCACTTCCCTAAACATGTGAAATTTTGGCCTTCCTACTGCTGTTTCTTGGGGCTCCTTTTCCTCATTCCCACTCTCTTTTTGGGGAATGCCTTCAGCCAAAACTGTCCCAACTGAGCCCTTTTACCCAGGGAATGCAGTCCCAGTACATAAAGACCTTCAGCTCCGGAGAGGGTTCATTTATATTCACGAGGAGAGGGTTGCAAGATGATCCGGGAGAGAGATCCTCTATTTTACAGTCCCATCTGCCCCCCATTGTTGTAACGTACATCCTCTGAAGAAGAGGCTTCCCTGATGAACTAAGGCGAGTCTTAGCTTCCTCTGGTTCATATCCCCATGGTTTCCCCATATTCCAAGCTGCATCAGACCATGAGGCACAATTCTCATTCCCTGGCCTGGTTACACAGATATATACCACAGCCCCTTCGACTGTTGTTAAAAATTTATAACTGGGGTTACTGCTCTTTCTCCCAAATTTAAGATTCCATTGACATTTCACTATCTTACAAAAGTCAAATCTAAAAGTAACAGATTTCTCAGACGCGTCAAACCACATTGTTGGTATCCCTGAGACATCTATAGTTAGCATAGGTATTCGTCCTTCTTGAGGTGAGGCTGTCAACATTATCAGGAGCAGGATTAACATTCCTCCACTTCTGGACCATACACTGGCTTGCATGATTCCAAGTAGGGTCTCCCTCAAGTGGTACAGGTGTAGCTGTGGTGAGAGGACCGTGAGATTCCAGCTCCAGTGGTTTCCTGGCGTGTCTTTGGATTACTACCCAACCTCCTGGAACAGAATCAAAAACATATTCATGCATATGCAACAGTCTCTCCTTGAGGCTCTGGACACAACTATAAGGTTGCCTGGAAGGGGACATTTTTCCTGTGTGACCTCAGTTGTATAACATTTTATATTACCTCCCTGCTGTCGTAGCTTCTTTGGCATCTGGAAGGCTTCTGGTCACCCTGGGAAGAGATCAACACACACGAGCACATACATTCCTACCTGGAGGTAGTTGTATGAAGTCAGTTTGCAGTCATTGAAATGGGTAGAGAGGCTTGGGCATGTGTCTATGGTGCATTGCCTACACTACCTGTGTTGCGCAATGGGGTACGTGCCTGAGTAAAATCCAAATGGATCATTGTGAAACTAGGAGTGACCCTCTCATCTACCATGGCACATATATCCTTGGACCGGTGCATTGGATTATGAGCCACTTGGGTCGTCACAGAGCACAAAGATCTTGGCAGACACACCTGCTGTCCCACCCTCCACAAACCTGCATGGTCCCGAGTACCACTCTGCGACCAGACCTTTGACTCCTTCCCAGTGGATCCCCAAGTCAGAGCCTGCAAGATACTGAAGGTCAGCTGGTTATACTCAGTGCTTGCCATGGTCCGTAGAGGTGCCCAAGGGGTCTTGTGCCACCTAGGCATTCTTGCAGCTTCCTTGGCTGCTTGGTCCTCCTTGCTCATGCCTTGTGCCTCGTTGATAGAGAGCTTTCTGTGTGTCCTTACCTCGACTATGGCAACCTCTTTCGGGAGCAGTAGTGCGTCCATCACCTGTTTATTGAGGAGCTAGTGTTTGACTTGAATACCTGCTGCTGTAAGAAAACCTCTTGCCCTCCATATGGGGCCAAAGTTATGGGTCACTCCCAAAAGATATCTTGACGTCACATTAATGTAATATCGTTTCTCTTCAGCCCCTCTAAGCGCCTTAATGAGTGCCATCAGCTCGACCTCTTTTGTGGACATGTGAGGAGGGAGTGGTTCTGCTTTTATTACCTCATGTTGTGTGACCACTGTATACCCAGCGTAGAGCCGTCTGTCCTTTCCGATGTTCCTTCCACCATCTACAAAAAGCTCAACATCTGGATTAATGAGAGGTACACGAGAGACATGTGAGAAATCTGCAGTTTCTTGAGCCATAATGGCTGTACAATCTGCAAAAACAGTAGAAACAGTGGTTTACCAGTACTCCTCCTCCCTTTGAATCCACTACCTCAGTGTAGGAGAGTAGCTGGATTCAAAAACCAAGAAAGAGAGAAAAAAAGTTTTCTGGCACGTAGCCAGATTTTGAAACTTCAACAACTTATTAACTAAGCAAAAACAGAAATTTTTGTTTATAGGGTAACATGTACTTGGGGCATAGACCCTATGTGCAAATTTTTTACAGTTGGCAGAATGCCAAGTTTTCGTACATTACTGGGCTGTCTTATCTTAGATACATTTTATTACTCTCGGAGTTCTTGCTTTCAATAGCACTCTCAGTTTCCTTCAACAATATCTTTCACCAGTTTACAGTGAACATTTCTTTAACAACCATACATTTGATCCCACTTATCAACATACTTTATACATTCTAAATCAACATGACATTACCCTCTATTGATATGTCCATGTGACAGAAACAAACAGTTCTACATTCCAAACCCACAGAGGAGAGCAAAGTGTTTTGCAATCTGGATATAATCTTCTGGTTTCCCGTTGTTCAGGGGGCACCTGAATGGTATGTCACTGGGATACCAGAGATTATTGTCCTCTATCTGACTCAACAAAGTTCCAGGGGTCCACAGAATGGTCCCGTGAACGTTAAGTCAGAACACTTTGAACTCAGGAAATCTTTTTGACAGAGGTCCAAACCTAGTGTTCTCTTGGCTATAGCCGGGTTGTATGGTTTTAGTGATCCGCCACCCTTCTGTGGAAATTGCCAGCATCAACCCCACTTTAGAGTCAGGGCACAACATTTACACAATGTGTGCTGGGGGTCGGCTTTTTATAATATTCCAAGTAATCCTAATCACTATACACCATGCAAATACAAAAAGTCCCAGAAGAGCAAAGGCAAACCCTTCAGTGCCATATAGATTAACGTATTTCAATGGATGTTCACAATCTTTAGTACTATATTCCATATAACAAAAACGTCAAACCCTGTGTAATAATTATAGGGGATAACTCAGGAGAATCTTTGCGTGGAACAAGACAACTACATGACACAGTTTTATAAGTGGTAAAGTCTATATTATCACACGGTGATTCAAACAGGTGCAGAGAGAAACTCAAGTCCACAACACTTGGTGCAAATATCAAAAGCAGCTCAGCAGTCTATAGGAAACTTCAGAGGAAAATGCAATCATGCAGAAAGTCTATGAAGCACAATTATTCTTGAGGATACTTGACACGAATAAGTCCTTGCTTAGTCCAAAACACAGATAGATATGCTTATAAGGCAGTTCAAATAATATCTTAGCTCAACCAGGGAGGTCTGGGTAATAGTCTCAGGATCTTGCAAAGCAGAAACAGCTTACATGTCCAGCAAATGCAGATGGAAGTAAACACGAGCAGCAGATGAAGGAGGATTACTGGAACTGGTGTATGCAGCAGGAACTCAGAGCAGAGTAGCAGGATCACCACACAGGTTCACAGGAGCAGGTATATAGCCAGGGAGTCACCAGAGGTCAGGAGCTGAATGCAAGGCAGAATACTCTAGCACAGACTGAAGGCTGGGGTGGAGTTTTATAGCAGGAAGACACAGTGCACATGAGACCAAAGACGCCATCTTGGAAAAGGGCAGTAATGCACAAAAAGGTAATAAAAAAATGTTCAGAGTCCTGACACCCTATATACGTATATACGTGTTAGAAAAGAGCTCTGCTTCTAACACATATACGTTTGGTGTGAAAGACCTGACCATCTGGACTCTGACGTATATATTTGGGATTGTCTTTCAGGTCCCGTGGTTTAGATGAGCATTTAACACAGTCGTTTCACTTGCAGCTTCCCCAAATATCAGTTAGAAAGGTAACAAATATTTGGTTTTAGCTTATCTCATTCATACACATGTGGCTATGTGTTTTACTTATTAGCGTTCTTCTGTTTTATCCTGGTACCAATTGACCAAGAATCACACCTAATTGGACTCCCTTATACACGCAGGATTTTTATTCTTAAATCCTTATGTCACACACACGGCATGCAAAGTCCAAGCAAGGAGTCTCATATATCCATCACCTTCTTACATACACATTTATTTACTCAGATAACACTAATTCCTTTTGCAGCTTCCTGACTCTCCCTGCCTGTCCTTATCTGTGTACTATGACCTGCCCCTCCATGCTGCCTGATATCACATCTGCATTCTCTAGTGCTCTCTGTTATCTGTCTTCTCCTCTGTGTTCTCTGGTGATTCTGGCTAACAACTCACTGTTCTCCTAATGTGTAGCCTCTATTGTGCCCATTTCTCACGGCCTCTTTTGTCCTGTTCTATGGTGCTAGCACCTGTTGTGAATTTGGATTCTGGGCTCCCCCGGTGGCTACTGGTGGAATTGAACTGGTGTCTTCATCTTCTCTGTTCTCCTGTTCCCATCAAGATGTGGGAGTCGCTATATAACCTTGCTGCTCTGTTAGTTGCTTGCCGGTCAACAATGTTATCAGAAGCCTCTCTGTGCTTGTTCCTGCTCCTAGACAACTACTAGATAAGTTGGACTCTTGTCCATGTTTGTTTTTGCATTTTGTTCCAGTTCACAGCTGTAGTTTCGTTACTGTGTCTGGAAAGCTCTTGCGAACGGGAATTGCCACTCTGGTGTTATGAGTTAATGCCAGAGTTTTAAAGTAATTTCTGGATGGTGTTTTTTGATAGGGTTTTCAGCTGACCATGAAAGTGTCCTTTCTGTCTTCTGCTATGTAGTAAGTGGACCTCAAATTTGCTAAACCTATTTTCATTCTACGTTTGTTATTTCATCTCAACTCACCGCCAATACATGTGGGGGGCCTCTGTCTCCTTTCGGGGTATTTCTCTAGAGGTGAGCTAGGACTAATATTTTCCTCTGCTAGCTTTATTTAGTCCTCCGGCTGGGCTGGGCATCTAGAATCAACGTAGGCATGCTACCCGGCCACTGCTAGTTGTGCGTTAGGTTTAGTTCATGGTCAGCTCAGTTCCCATCTTCCAAGAGCTAGTTCCTATATATGCTTATGCTATGTTCTCTTGCCATTGAGATCATGACAGTTTGACCGGCCCGCAAAGTGTTAATTGTTTGGGCTGAAGCAGGAGAAAAAGAAGTGTTGAAGGGAAATTTTTTTTTTTTCCCCTCAGAGTTTTGCTGCCTAGCCCTTAATTGCTGTCTAGCTGCTTCTTACCTCCTCTTAACCCTTGAATGGCTCTGTGTCCACCTGTTTGTAATGGATCTTCAGAGTGTAACTGCAGGTTTGAATAATCTCGCCACGAAGGTACAAAATTTGCAAGATTTTGTTTGTCATGCACCTGTATCTGAGCCGAGAATTCCTTTGCCGGAATTTTTCTCGGGGAATAGATCCGGGTTTCAGAATTTTCGAAATAATTGCAAATTATTTTTGTCTCTGAAATCTCGCTCTGCCGGAGACCCTGCACAGCAGGTCAGGATTGTGATTTCCTTGCTCCGGGGCGACCCTCAAGACTGGGCTTTTTCATTGACACCAGGGGATCCTGCGTTGCTCAATGTGGATGCGTTTTTTCTGGCCTTGGGGTTGCTTTATGACGAACCTCATTTGGAGCTTCAGGCAGAAAAAACTTTGATGTCCCTATCTCAGGGGCAAGATGAAGCGGAAATTTACTGCCAAAGATTCCGTAAATGGTCTGTGCTTACTCAGTGGAATGAGTGCGCCCTGGCGGCGACTTTCAGAGAGGGTCTCTCTGATGCCATTAAGGATGTTATGGTGGGGTTCCCTGTGCCTGCGGGTCTGAATGAGTCCATGACAATGGCTATTCAGATCGATAGGCGTTTGCGGGAGCGCAAACCAGTGCACCATCTGGCGGTGTCCACTGAGAAGTCGCCAGAGAGTATGCAGTGTGATAGAATTCTGTCCCGAAGCGAGCGGCAGAATTTTAGACGGAAAAATGGGTTGTGTTTCTATTGTGGTGATTCTACTCATGTTATATCAGCATGCTCTAAGCGCACTAAAAAGCTTGGTAAATCTGTTTCCATTTGCACCTTACCGTCTAAATTTATTCTATCTGTGACCCTGATTTGCTCTTTGTCATCTATTACCACGGACGCCTATGTCGACTCTGGCGCCGCTTTGAGTCTTATGGATTGGTCCTTTGCCAAACGCTGTGGGTATGATTTAGAGCCTTTGGAGACTCCTATTCCTCTGAAGGGGATTGACTCCACCCCATTGGCTAATAATAAACCACAATACTGGACACAAGTAACTATGCGTATTAATCCGGATCACCAGGAGATTATTCGCTTTCTGGTGCTGTGTAATCTACATGATGATTTGGTGCTAGGATTGCCTTGGCTGCAATCTCACAACCCAGTCCTCGACTGGAGAGCTATGTCTGTGTTGAGCTGGGGATGTAAGGGGGCTCATGGGGATGTACCTGTGGTTTCCATTTCATCATCCATTCCCTCTGAAATTCCTGAGTTCCTGTCTGACTATCGTGACGTCTTTGAAGAATCCAAGCTTGGTTCGTTACCTTCGCACCGAGAGTGCGATTGTGCCATAGATTTAATCCCGGGTAGTAAATACCCAAAGGGTCGTTTATTTAATCTGTCTGTGCCTGAACATGCTGCTATGCGAGAATATATAAAGGAGTCCTTGGAAAAGGGACATATTCGTCCATCGTCATCTCCCTTAGGAGCCGGTTTTTTCTTTGTGTCAAAAAAAGACGGCTCTTTGAGACCATGTATTGATTATCGGCTTTTGAATAAAATCACTGTTAAATATCAATACCCATTGCCGTTGCTGACTGATTTGTTTGCTCGCATAAAGGGGGCCAAGTGGTTCTCTAAGATTGACCTTCGTGGGGCGTATAATTTGGTGCGAATCAGGCAGGGGGATGAGTGGAAAACCGCATTTAATACGCCCGAGGGCCACTTTGAGTATTTAGTGATGCCTTTTGGTCTTTCTAATGCTCCGTCAGTTTTCCAGTCCTTTATGCATGATATTTTTCGTGATTATTTGGATAAATTTATGATTGTGTATCTGGATGATATTCTGATTTTTTCGGATGACTGGGACTCTCATGTCCAGCAAGTCAGGAGGGTTTTTCAGGTTTTGCGGTCTAATTCTTTGTGTGTGAAGGGTTCTAAGTGTGTTTTTGGGGTACAGAGGATTTCCTTTTTGGGATATATTTTTTCCCCCTCTTCCATTGAAATGGATCCTGTCAAGGTTCAAGCTATTTGTGATTGGACGCAGCCCTCTTCTCTTAAGAGTCTTCAGAAATTTTTGGGCTTTGCTAACTTTTATCGTCGATTTATTGCTGGTTTTTCGGATATTGCTAAGCCATTGACCGATTTGACTAAGAAGGGTGCTGATGTTGCTGATTGGTCCCCTGATGCTGTGGAGGCCTTTCGGGAGCTTAAGCGCCGTTTTTCCTCTGCCCCTGTGTTGCGTCAGCCTGATGTTGCTCTACCTTTTCAGGTTGAGGTCGACGCTTCTGAGATCGGAACTGGGGCAGTGTTGTCGCAGAAAAGTTCTGACTGCTCCGTGATGAGGCCTTGTGCCTTCTTTTCCCGTAAATTTTCGCCCGCTGAGCGGAATTATGATGTTGGGAATCGGGAGCTTTTGGCCATGAAGTGGGCTTTTGAGGAGTGGCGCCATTGGCTTGAGGGGGCCAGACATCAGGTGGTGGTATTGACTGACCACAAAAATTTGATTTATCTTGAGACCGCCAGGCGCCTGAATCCTAGACAGGCGCGCTGGTCATTATTTTTCTCTCGGTTTGATTTTGTGGTGTCATACCTACCGGGTTCTAAGAATGTTAAGGCGGACGCCCTTTCTAGGAGTTTTGAGCCTGACTCGCCTGGTAACTCTGAGCCCACAGGTATCCTTAAGGATGGAGTGGTATTGTCAGCCGTTTCTCCAGACCTGCGGCGGGCCTTGCAGGAGTTTCAGGCGGAGAGACCTGATCGTTGCCCACCTGATAAACTGTTTGTTCCTGATGATTGGACCAGTAGAGTCATCTCTGAGGTTCATTCTTCTGCGTTGGCAGGTCATCCTGGCATTTTTGGTACCAGGGATTTGGTGGCAAGGTCCTTCTGGTGGCCTTCCCTGTCACGAGATGTGCGAGGCTTTGTGCAGTCTTGTGACGTTTGTGCTCGGGCCAAGCCTTGTTGTTCTCGGGCTAGTGGATTATTGTTGCCCTTGCCTATTCCTAAGAGGCCTTGGACGCACATCTCGATGGATTTTATTTCAGATCTGCCTGTTTCTCAGAAGATGTCTGTCATCTGGGTGGTGTGTGACCGTTTTTCTAAGATGGTCCATTTGGTTCCTCTGCCCAAGTTACCTTCTTCTTCCGAGTTGGTTCCTCTGTTTTTTCAAAATGTTGTTCGTTTGCATGGTATTCCTGAGAATATCGTTTCTGACAGAGGGACCCAATTCGTGTCTAGATTTTGGCGGGCATTCTGTGCTAGGATGGGCATAGATTTATCTTTTTCGTCCGCTTTCCATCCTCAGACGAATGGCCAGACCGAGCGGATTAATCAGACCCTGGAGACATATCTGAGGTGTTTTGTGTCTGCTGACCAGGATGATTGGGTTGCTTTTTTGCCATTGGCGGAGTTCGCTCTCAATAATCGGGCCAGCTCTGCCACTTTGGTGTCCCCGTTTTTCTGTAATTCGGGGTTTCATCCTCGATTTTCCTCTGGTCAGGTGGAACCTTCGGATTGTCCTGGAGTGGATGCTGTGGTGGAGAGATTGCATCAGATCTGGGGGCAGGTGGTGGACAATTTGAGGTTGTCCCAGGAGAAGACTCAGCTTTTTGCCAACCGCCACCGTCGTGTTGGTCCTCGGCTTTCTGTTGGGGATTTGGTGTGGTTGTCTTCTCGTTTTGTCCCTATGAGGGTCTCTTCTCCTAAGTTTAAGCCTCGGTTTATCGGCCCGTATAAGATATTGGAGATTCTTAACCCTGTTTCCTTCCGTTTGGACCTCCCTGCATCCTTTTCTATTCATAACGTTTTTCATCGGTCATTATTGCGCAGGTATGAGGTACCGGTTGTGCCTTCCGTTGAGCCTCCTGCTCCGGTGTTGGTTGAGGGTGAGTTGGAGTACGTTGTGGAGAAAATCTTGGACTCTCGTGTTTCCAGACGGAGACTCCAGTATCTGGTCAAGTGGAAGGGATACGGCCAGGAGGATAATTCTTGGGTGAATGCATCTGATGTTCATGCCTCCGATCTGGTTCGTGCCTTTCATAGGGCCCATCCTGATCGCCCTGGTGGTTCTGGTGAGGGTTCGGTGCCCCCTCCTTGAGGGGGGGTACTGTTGTGAATTTGGATTCTGGGCTCCCCCGGTGGCTACTGGTGGAATTGAACTGGTGTCTTCATCTTCTCTGTTCTCCTGTTCCCATCAAGATGTGGGAGTCGCTATATAACCTTGCTGCTCTGTTAGTTGCTTGCCGGTCAACAATGTTATCAGAAGCCTCTCTGTGCTTGTTCCTGCTCCTAGACAACTACTAGATAAGTTGGACTCTTGTCCATGTTTGTTTTTGCATTTTGTTCCAGTTCACAGCTGTAGTTTCGTTACTGTGTCTGGAAAGCTCTTGCGAACGGGAATTGCCACTCTGGTGTTATGAGTTAATGCCAGAGTTTTAAAGTAATTTCTGGATGGTGTTTTTTGATAGGGTTTTCAGCTGACCATGAAAGTGTCCTTTCTGTCTTCTGCTATGTAGTAAGTGGACCTCAAATTTGCTAAACCTATTTTCATTCTACGTTTGTTATTTCATCTCAACTCACCGCCAATACATGTGGGGGGCCTCTGTCTCCTTTCGGGGTATTTCTCTAGAGGTGAGCTAGGACTAATATTTTCCTCTGCTAGCTTTATTTAGTCCTCCGGCTGGGCTGGGCATCTAGAATCAACGTAGGCATGCTACCCGGCCACTGCTAGTTGTGCGTTAGGTTTAGTTCATGGTCAGCTCAGTTCCCATCTTCCAAGAGCTAGTTCCTATATATGCTTATGCTATGTTCTCTTGCCATTGAGATCATGACAAGCACCCTAACTATCCACACTTCCGTAACCTACACTGTTCTCACAGTTCAGGTGTGTAGAAATGCAATTCCCCCTTTCTGCTTACTTAGTAACCTATGCTAAATACTCAGCCAATAGGTGTGCAGACTGTGGGGATAATGATTAGTGATTTGGCCCTTGTGACCGCCACAGCGTCACTCATTAATCCCACTCAAGCCTCCTGGTCTAATCAAGGGCACCTCCTTCAGACTTAATATTGCATACACAGAAACCCTATATATTAACCAGAGAACATAACTAACTAACAGCAGGCAGATTAATGTGATAAAAATTCTCTCCCGAACTACTAGCACCATCTGGGGAGGGCAGCTTGTGCGTACATATAAGGACAGATAGACACAGACAGACTTAACCTCCAACCCAGGATGCCCCAATGGATCACCGGAGGGAACTGCAGAGGTCCTATCCCGATTCGATCGGCTTTTTACACCGTATCTCTATCACTCCCCAAAAGGACGTCTCCTCAAGGGTAAATCACACACTCGCTCACTCTCCAGTCATATGCTGGACACATAACAGGACATATAACAGATATAGCAACACATAAAATTGACCAATACAATATGCCTTTCAAGTATCACTTAGGATATTCTATGGTTCTTTGCCAAACAATGTGGGCGGCCTTGTAGAAAGACCTGACTATAACACACCTAGAGCTCAGCTGCAGATTATGAGACAGATGAAGACACATAGAGATTGTAAGAAGCTAAGGTTCTTACCTTCGCTGGTGATGTTGTCTGTGTGTCCTTGGTCTCAGGTCTGCGGCTTGCCAGGCTTCAGATATTGGTGGTCTTCCGTTTTGGCCGCCCACCAGGGATGCCAAGATGTTAGGGTGGTCTGCATGTCAGACCCTCAGGGATATTGGATGGCTGCCAGATATGAGGATGGTCAAGAGCAATGATGGACAGAGACAGACGTAATCTGTTTCAGATGCCATAAATTTACTGGTTCCGGACAGTCAGTTATATACACTTTTGAGTAGGCGTATACATTATGCTTGTGTGCGAATCAGCTGTTTATTACATATGAGACCATTATTAATTCATCATTAATTCATCAGGTAATTCTTACATAAGAGGTAACCTGCGGACAGACACGTATAGTCCTAAAGTTCATCTGATTAACCTCTCCCTCATCAGCAGTTCTAATTGATAATCAATAGTTAATGACTTAGCAAAGCTAGGCATGTCTGGGCATATTTTGTTAGACTAAGAAATATATATATATATATATATATATATATATATATATGGGTATTAATTATAAGAATATATCAAGGTGGTCCCTGATTTCCCCATCAAAACATATAGCCAAAAATGTCTCCTCTTGTTTGCTAGATATGTGTATTTGAGAAGACACAAATAATTGACTACAAACATGCCAAAAACAAAGTTTTAAAAGGGATGTTTAGTATTGAAACAGAGCAGAACAGAAAATTATATGAAGATCAAACACCACTGCATAATTTTGTGTCTGAAAATAAGTAACTTAATTAAATTTCAAAGTTTCGAAAAGGTAAATATGGTAGCGATGGCTTGTAAACCGGAATGAATAAAAAAAATAAATCAAGGCATCAAGCTAGGAAAATCTGAGACCTTTTTTAGAAATTTCTTGTTAATGGAATTTATTTTCCATCTTTTTTAGGTATATTGGCAACATAAGGATGGATTTTAATTTTTTTTGTTTCATAATTGCTAATTATCATGCTTCTAGATTTTTATGCAGTAGAGAAGCTCAGATTAAAATCATGCTTTTACTTGGGAATTATTACCTGTACCCATTATATCATTTTTATGGATTCTGTTGTAGTAAACTGTAAGCAAGACTGAATTATTGTAGAACATTCTAAAATTGATTGAAAAATTGTCTTACCGCTGTTCATGGACTGCTTTTCCTTGGTGTAATAGCTTACTTTTAGCTGTTTTTGGTACAGGTATCTTTGTTTTTTCTAATGGTCATTCATTTTTCAGATCTGCAAAAAAAAGAGGAAGGAGGCTTCCCAAGGTTTTCATAGCAACCAATACATTTTTGTTTCAAATGTGTGCTGTTCACTTGTTCCCACTAATTTATTTTAAGTTGATAAAAGTTGTATGTCTTCACTTTTATATGGAGAAACACATGTCCAAAGAAAAAAACAATATAATGGAACCATGTGTGGTGGTCATGAAAAATCAAACTAATACAGTTGTGTGAAAAAGCATTTGTCATTTCCTAATTTCCTATTCTGTTGCATATTTGCCACACTTAAATGTTTCAAATTTAAATATTAATCAAAGATAACACAAGTAATCACAAAGTGCAGTTTTAAAATGAAGGTCTTCATTATTATGGAAAAAAATCCAAACCTACAGGGCCCTATAAGGAAAAGTGATTGAACCCCCTTACCTTAAAACTTAAAATAACAGTAGTTCATCACATCTTTGGGATGCTGAGTTCAAATTCCCTAGCCATACCCAAGCCTGATTACTCCCACACCTGTTCTCAATCAAGAAATCACTTAAAGAGGACCTGCCTTACAAAGTGAACTAAACCAAAAGCTCCTCAAAAGCTAGACTTCATGCCACAATCCAAAGACATTTTGGAACAAAGGACAAACAAAGTAATTGAGCTCTGTCAGTGGTGGGATGACTTTTGCATTTCTTTTCACCAAAAACAAGTTAGCTAAGTACCCCAAATTATTTTCATGCACTATTGCTGTTTATTTATGTATTACAGAGTATTCAATCATTATGTTTCTGTTTTTGTTTTTTCTATTCAGTGGCCAGTTTGAACATGCGCTTACATGCTGCACGCACACCAGTTTGTATCCCAGTTCATACCTTTTGGTTTGCCTCAGGACCTGGAAGACTTTCTGTGGTAAATGGAAAAATTATTTCTGCTGTCTACCAAAAAATCCTGAAAGAAAATGTCAGGCCAATTGTTATTGACCTCAAGCTGAAGCTCACTTGGGCTATGTAGCAGGACAATCCAAAACACAACAGCAAGTCCACCTCTCAATGGCTTAAGAAAAGCAAAATTAAGACTTTGAAATAGCCTAGTCAAAGTCTTGACCTTAATTTGACTGACATGCTGTAACATGATCTTAAAAATGGGGTTCATGCTCGGAAATCCTCAAATGTGGCTGAACTACAACAATTCTGCAAACATGAGTGGGCAAAAATTCCTCCAGAGCATTGCAAAAGACTTATTGCCAGTTATCGCAAATGCTTGATTGCAGTTGTTGCTGTTAAGGGAGGCCCAACCAGTTATTAGGTTTAGGGGCGATCACTTTTTCACAAAGGGTCCTGTAAGTTTGGATTTATTTTTCCCTTAATAATAAAGCCTTCATTTCAAAACCGCTTTTTGTGTTTACTTGTGTTATCTTAATGTCTAATATTTATATTTGTTTGGTGATCTGAAACATTTAAGTTTGACAAACATGTAAAAGAATATGAAATTAGGAAGGGGCAAAACCTTTTTCATAGAACTGTACATACCGTATACATTCATGTCTGAAAAAGGCACCAATAATTAGAAGATGTAAAGAGGAGAGGAAAAAAATATGGGCTTGGCTTTGAGGTAGCAATGGTTTCCTCTTTTTTTTTAGTTATTTTTTAAGAAATATTACATATAAAATAAAGACAGAAAATAAAGCAATTAATAGATTCACATTTTTTAAAATGGTGGTGTGGGCTGAAAGTAAAATATCACTGATCTTTGGTGATGCCACATATTACTTCATGACAGTAATGTTTACAATACAAAATTCCTATACTGCAACATTTTAATATCTCATGCATAATATACCACAAGGCAGTAAGCGGTGTGATAGAATGGAGATTTGCATGCACATTTGCAAATGAAAATGTTAAATGTAGCCCATAAAATAAGCCTTCCTTTCAAATAAACATTTTTTTTATAGAAAGATATGTGTGGTTCATGTCTAAACAATAATGAGTTCAATTTAAAGAATAGGTATTAGGCGGCTATGGCCCTAGATATTCCCAGCAATTGCTCTGAAAATAGACCCGATTTCTATGCACGCTAAAAGTCAAACTGTAGAATAAAAAAGAATTAAAGTGTGAATAGTCAATTGAAGGAAATTAAACTACAAGAAGAGATGTTTGCATAACGTAATTCATTAACGCAACAATCTACAACAACCATTTCTTCTGCATAATAAAGGTGAGGAGGGTAGTAAAATTAAAAACAGATTTTTTTTTCTTCAAATATCACACAACCTGAATCATTACTTTGGAAATAGCACTCGGTACAGCAAATTGCTACACTATACAGTAGGAATTTCATTAGGATGCATTTGACTTATAAAAGAGCTGCAATTCTAGAAAGGGTAATTCTACTAATAGGATGAATACAAATATGCTGAACACTATTGTAAGTTTGAATAGAAATATATTGCCATAATTATGGCATATTCACACTTAGCAGAATTATTGAAGAAAGTTCTGCCACCAAAAATCAGTTCTATTCATCTGAATGTTGTTACATAGCAGAAAGCTCAGGTACAGTGTTCATTTTAGTACAGTGTTCATTTTAGGACATGATCACATATCAAAGTCAAACATCATAAATACTTTGATACCTGAGTCTGATACCTGAGTCTGATACTTGACTCTGATACTTGAGTCTGATACCTGAGTCTGATACTTGAGTCTGATACCTGAGTCTGATATCTGAGTCTGATACTTGACTCTGATACTTGAGTCTGATACCTGAGTCTGATACTTGAGTCTGATACTTGAGTCTGATACCTGAGTCTGATACCTGAGTCTGATACTTGAGTCTGATACCTGAGTCTGATACTTGAGTCTGATACCTGAGTCTGATACTTGACTCTGATACTTGAGTCTGATACCTGAGTCTGATACCTGAGTCTGATACTTGAGTCTGATAACTGAGTCTGATACTTGAGTCTGATACCTGAGTCTGATACTTGACTCTGATACTTGAGTCTGATACCTGAGTCTGATACTTGAGTCTGATACCTGAGTCTGATATCTGAGTCTGATACTTGACTCTGATACTTGAGTCTGATACCTGAGTCTGATACTTGACTCTGATACTTGAGTCTGATACTTGACTCTGATACCTGAGTCTGATACCTGAGTCTGATACCTGAGTCTGATACAAGAAACATTCAAACATCAGAATCAGAAGGTTATTTAGATTCCCTCCATACAGAATGTGAATGGTTCATCTCATAAAATTAGTACCTAGTATCACTTGTGGTGCAATGGTAAGGCTGACGGCTTTAGTCTCTAGACCAGAGGTCCCCAACGTTTCTGACCTTGAGAGCCACATTCAGCTCTGAGAGAGGGTCGTGAGCCACATCCAGCCTTGAGAGACGGTCGCGAGCCACATTCAGCTCCCGCCCCCCTCACAATAATGGTCACCAAAGCTTTTCCACAAAAATCAATCATCCCAAAGCAGTATACATAGATCCATGGGTTCCTACAATCCGGCGTAAAAAAACGGATCCTGCGGAAAAACGGATCTGGCAGAAAAAATGGATCCTGCTGAAAAAAACGGATACGGCAGAAAAAAATGGATCATGCGGAAAAAAAACGGATCCAATGGAAAAAAACGGATCTGGCGGAAAAAAACAGATCCTGCAAAAAAAACGGATCCAGCAGAAAAAAAACAGATCAGGTGGAAAAAACGGATCCGGCGGAAAAATATGGATCCGGCAAAAAAATACGGATCCGGCAGAAAAAAACGGATCCTGCGGAAAAAAACGGATCCTGCAGAAAATAACGGATCCGGCAGAAAAATACGGATCCGGCAGAAAAAAATGGATCCGGCAGAAAAAAACGGATCTGGCGGAAAAAAAAGAAACAGTTTTTTTCAAAACTCGCCGGCAAAAACTTGATGTGTGAAAGCAGCCTAAGTCTAGAGACTACAGCCGTCAGCCTTACCATTGCACCACAAGCTCAAGTGATACCAGGTACTAATTTTAAGAGATGAACCATTCACATATATATGGAGGGAATCTAAATAACCTTCTGATTCTGATGTTTGAATGTTTTATGTATCAGACTCAGGTATAAGACTCAGGTATCAGACTCAGGTATCAGACTCAGGTATCAGACTCAGGTATCACACTCAAGTATCAGAGTCAAGTATCAGACTCAGGTATCAGACTCAAGTATCAGAGTCAAGTATCAGACTCAGATATCAGACTCAGGCATCAGACTCAAGTATCAGAGTCAAGTATCAGACTCAGGTATCAGACTCAGGTATCAGACAAAGTATTTATGATGTTTGACTTTGATATATGAAACTCAGGCATCAGACTCAGGCATCAGACTCAAGTATCAGAGTCAAGTATCAGACTCAGGTATCAGACTCAGGTATCAGACAAAGTATTTATGATGTTTGACTTTGATATATGAAAGTCAGGTATCAGAATCAAGTATCAGAATCAGGTATCAGACAGAGTATTTCTGATGTTTGACTTTGATATGTGATCATGTCCTAAAATGAACACTGTACTCAGGATTTTCAATAAAACTCAACTCATACGATTGAGACAGATATTTTTTAGCAAGAAGTCTGATGAATACATTGAAAAAAACACCCACAAATATAGGGGTGGTCCCGTTGTAAAAATATATTTTATAAACATCTATTTTTACACCCTTAGCACATTTTGTAATTTGCCTTATTTTAAAATGCCCTACAATTCATCCGATATAGCTAATCACGAAATGTGTTTTTTACTGCACTTCTCATGATGTTTGATTTCAGGGAAGTCGCAAATGATATGTTACAGAGGCTGGGGCTTAACTTTCTGCCCATAGACTTTATCACCCCACATGGTACAGGACTTCATCAGAGGGCAGTGGCGCAGTAACTCACCAGTTTTATGATCACCTCACTAAAGATGTTCTAAATCCATGGGAGAAGTGACCAAGGTGCCAATACTGTGCTTCTGTCTTTACCACAGTTGCTTCTTACTATGAAAAGAGATGTCATCAGGGGATGGTGATAGAAGCACGATCAACGACACTAATGCCACCCTACAGCTTCTCTGTCCAGAAGCATCATCAGGAGGCAGTGGTGAAATCTTTCTCCCTGCTTCTATCACCACCCCACAATGACAACCTTTTTTTAGGGTGGTGATAAAAACAGTTAAGCAGGGCTGATGTATTTCACCCTGCTTCTATTAACACACGTTGATAATGTCTTGTCTCAGAACAAAATGCTTAGATGGTGGACACAGCAGCAGATTGCCGATGCCTTAGTCAGTCACTTCTACCACAGCTCCTATAGGCCTCATATATTCAGGACATCATCAAATCGCAATAATGATACAAACTGTGGTAGATGACTGCAGCTCTGCCCCGATGATGCCCTCTTCCTGGCAAAGTGATAGCTGCTTCCAGGAAGTGAGTGTGGAACTAGCTCGCCTCTTTGTTTTTTCTGACCAGTCTAGGCAACGCAGTCCGCTCACAAGTTCCTGGATCTTTGCTCTCCCATTCGCAGTCCACAAGAACCCAGAAGTAAAGGATCTGGCCTGGGTTCGGGCCTTGGTGGTTCCGGGAAATCGGCAGAATCTGGACCACAAGATCCTGCCACCTCTGCTGTTCTGCCAGATTCCCCTGGCTCCAATATTTCTCCTGCCCCTCCCTCTGGAGTCTCATGTGGTTCTACCATCTTTGTTGCCACCTAAGCACATTACACTGTATGGATGATTATTAATTGAATATAGTAAAAAAATGTAATACTTTTTTGGAGTGTTATATAACACAGAAATAGTGTATGGCTGAGAACTGTAATCCAGCTGGTTCTTTTATAACCCCTGATGATCTCACATGGTCAGCCAATCACAGTAATGCCCCAACTATGATGGCTATGGCAGTAGGCCGGTGTCACACTAGCGAGTTTTACGGATGTATGAGCGCATAAACTACATCCGTAAAATACGTATTACACACGGCCCAATGAATCTCTATAGCCCAGCTCCTATCTGCCGTATATTACGCATCCGTAATATACGGTCTTGTACAGCCGTAGAAAATCGCAGCATGCTGCATTTGTCACCGTATTGCACAAAAAAATTGCCAATGAAAGTCTATGGGGGTGAGAAAAATACGGATTACACACGGACCATGCGTGTGACTTGCGAGAAATACACACAAGTGTTAGAGAAAAGCCGGTAATTCAATTGCCGGCTTTTCATTTCATTTCTCATTTGCTACAGCGCCCAAATTTTGCACATACACACTACTAACATTAGTAGTGTGGAATATGCAAAAAAAAGGGGATATGACATGGTTTACTGTATGTAAACCATGTCTCATATCATGTTGGGTTTGGGAAGGAGAAAGAAAAAGCCGGCTTTTCACATATCTCGCTCTGAATTAAATATAAATACAGTATATATATATATATATATATATATATATATATATATATATATATATATATATATATATATGAGTGCGTGTCTCAATGACATATATATATATATATATATATATATATATATATATATACTGTATATATGTTTTAACGAACATTTGAGCACATAAATCCATTAGATGTCGGTTTTGCAAGCCTGCGAGAAAATATTGCAGTACGGATGCCATACGGATTACATACGGAGGATGCCATGCGCAAAATACGCTGACACACCGTGCCTACGGATGACATATGGATCACTATTTTTGGAACATTTCTGCGTATTACGGCCGTAAAATACAGATCGTATTTTCATACGCTGAGTGTGACGCCGGCCTTACAGTGATGCTCAGGCAATCCCCACATGCTTGTCAGCTGTGAAACAGGAGCCAAACATGCGGGGCAGGGATTTGAGTTTTACATATAGCATACCATCCAAGCACCTTAATACTCGAGTGATAACTGAGTAACACCAAGCATGTTTGATCATCCCTACTCAAAACGTATCAATCATCTAACTAATACCTATTTGATGGAATAGCACTTCTATGGTCTTAAAGGGGACCTGTCACCACAAAAAATGCTATTAAACTGCAGATATAGGGTTAATCTGCAGGTTGATGGCATTATTAACTTTCCCAGCATTGAATAAGCTGCAGAGGGAACAACGCACATACTCTCCATGCTTGTGTTGTGACTATGACACAGCCGCAACACAAGCAGCTGCAGTGCCGGACAGCTGATCAGCTTGCGCGCTTTATTATTATTATTATTATTATTATTATTATTATCATTATTATTTATATAGCACCATTAATTCCATAGTGCTGTACATGAGAAAGGGGTTACGTACAGAGTTATAGATATCGTTTACAGTAAAAAAAACTTTACAATGACAGACTGGTAAAGAGGGGATGGGTACAGAGGGACTTCATATATCCGGGTTCCCTCTGCAGCTCATTTGGTAAGTGCTATAGCTTGTCGAGTAAGCAGGGAGCCGATCAAGTTCTCTCATCTGTAATTCTGAGAGCTCTAAGTTTATTTTTTGCCAAATATTAGGGCTTGTTTTTTGTGGGACAATTGTGTTTTTATTTATACAATTGTTTTTTACAATATAATACTTTTTTATCACTTTTTATTCTCTTTTTTGTGAGTCACTATGAATAAAAGGAACATTTTAATGCGTGATTTTGTTTATTCTTTTTACGGCATTTGCCATACTGAATAAATAACATGCCAGCTTCATAGAGCTGGATTTTCTGGATGCAGCTATGCCAATTTTGTGTACTTTTCCTGGTTTATTTTTGTTTTATCACAAAATCACAAATGCCGCGTTTTGAGTGGCAAAACAGCTTTTCGTGATTTGTGTGCACTCTGTGTGGGTTCTTTTTTAGATATTTTCTTTTATTTGTTTTACTTTTTCACTTAGTCCCTCTTTGGGACATGTAAAATTTTTCATTTGAAAGCCAGTCTCATACATTGAAGTACTCACGAGAGCAGTCAGTAAGTCACTGACACAGCCTGTGATACCCTGCTTATAGCTGGATATCACAGGCCACAGTATCCTGGGGTCATCACATGACCTCAGGGTATCATGATAACCATCAGGACCCATGATTCTCATTGCGGGGATCCGATGGTTACTAATGGGGTCTTGTAACCCCTTTGCAAGAACTTAAATATCACTAACAGAAAAACTGACCAGCACATTCCAACTAGTGTAAACAGGTGGCAGCTAAAACAATGATTGTAAGAAAAAACAAAGCTGCACTCTGGATGTTTAGAATGACAAATCTAGAAAATTGGAACTGTATTACTGCCTTAGAAAATAGGTAAATGTGGTCAATTTGTACCTTATAGTTGGGTCCCTGTCCCGATATGACACCTCTCTTGGACTAAAAAGCCTACAATTTATGGAACAGGAAGGAACCAGCTAATTAAAACTACACGTGGTTGATGGATATAGGAGTATGAGTGAACATGTCACAGGAGTTTCCTACAAGCAGAAAAACTGATGAGCACATTCCACTAGTGTGAACAGGTGCCAGCTAACACAATGATTCTACGAAAAAACAAAGCTGCACTCTGGATTGCTTAAAATTAGTGAATAATAAATACAGTGCAAGTCAATGTGAAAGCTGAATATTTTTCTGCTGGACCCAATAAACAGGTCTGGGGGCCTGAGAGAAAATCTGAAATTGATGGGAAAGTGCTGAAACTAAGTAGTAACATCATGGAAAGATGCATGCATGCCTTTCTGACTCATGGCTTCTGAGAATAATGTCAGACTCATTCATAATTACTAGTATCTAATGCAACATAAAAATTAAACAAAATTAATAAAAAAAATTATGCCTCCCCTTTAGCAAATGTTCACACTTAGTGTTTTGGCTTTAGTTTTTCAATGTATCTTTGTGAGGGCCCTCACTTATACATTTGGGAGGTCCTTGCCTCATTCATTCAATTGTTAGCTTGATAGTGGAAACATATCCCCCAGCACTTTGCAATGCAAGTTAAAACATGCCCATTTTAATTTTGGACTTTGCATGCCACCACCATTGCATTCACTGCCATGTCATTAAGCAGCCCTTGTTCCACATTGAAACCTGAGTTTTGTGAGTTCCACAGTTAATTTTGGCCACCAGATCTCAATGGAGCAGCTGTAAAAGTAGCTAAAGCCACTGTAAGGTGAATATAATACAGGGGTTGGGGAGCTGTATGATCAATGTCAGTAAATTAGATTCTTTCAGACACCAAAAGCATTACAATTAAATTCTGAATACAGTGTTTGCAAGCAAAGGCTAGTATTGTGGTAAGTCTGTCAGGGCTGAAACCCCTGTCAGGAACATGTTCAAGCATCATTTTACTTTGAAGCAGTCTCCTCAAAGGAAAGAGACAGGAGAGTCATTGACCAATCTGCGCAAGACTACGCACTCCTTCTGGAAACTACCCAACCAGACAGAATGTCTACTTTGCATGATTTGAGCAACAATGAAAAAATTACAGGACATGCCCCAGAGATTGATGAGGTCTGTAGAGTGTATTATTTAGGTGACAGGCAGTGATATAGATCTCATGTAAAGGCCTTAGTGTGGCAATGACCATGTTCCAATATGTAGAAGGCTGGGGCCTGAATAGTTCTGTGGAACATATAAACCCAGTCTGCTTAAAATGTACAGAAACTGGCCAATACCCCACCACATTTTTTTTTTACCAAAATTTAGAAAATTTAAGGGAAGCAACAGTTTAATATAGAGACTAGTGTTGAGCGATACCTTCCGATACTCAAAGGTATCGGTATCGGATGGGATCGGCCAATATCCAAAAAATATTGGATATCGCCGATACCGATACCCGATACCAATGCAAGTCAATGGGACACAAGTATCGGAAGCTATCCTGGATGGTTCCCAGGGTCTGAAGGAGAGGAAACTCTCTTTCAGGCCCTGTGATCCATATTCATGTAAAAAATAAAGAATTAAAATAAAAAATATGGATATACTCACCCCTCCGGCGGCCCCTGGACCTTACCGATGTAACCGGCAGCCTCCGTTCCTAAGAATGAGGAGTTTAGGACCTTCGATGATGTAGCGGCTTGTGATTGGTTGCGTGACCGCTCATGTGACCGCTCACACGACCAATCACAAGCCGCGACGTCATCGCAGGTCCTAAACTCCTCATTCTTAGGAACGGAGGCTGCCGGTTACATCGGTAAGGTCCAGGGGCCACCGGAGGGGTGAGTATATCCATATTTTTTATTTTGATTCTTTATTTTTTACATCAATATTGATCCCAGGGCCTGAAGGAGAGTCTCCTCTCCTCCAGACCCTGGGAACCATACACTGGGAACTTCCGATTCCGATTTCCGATATCACAAAAATATCGGAACTCGGTATCGGAATTCCAATACCGCAAATATCGGCCGATACCCGATACTTGCGGTATCGGAATGCACAACACTAATAGAGACACAAGTTTAGGAGCCTGGAAAAGCCAGGAATGGTCTTTGGCCAGCACCGAGCAATTTACAGTGCTATGAATTTGTATGCCCTATCTAAGTAGCAATTTGGGAAGAGACATATATGTTAACAAGGGAAAACTGAATTCTACACTGGGACCAAAAAGTGGTCATGGTTGCTAAATGTTCTTCCTGCTTCCTGGACAGGAGATTGGGTAGGATGCAACACAGGGAAAGGGGCAGTGGTTTTACCCTCAGACACAGATTTTGTACCCAGGTATTTCGCCCACCTACTGGGGTGCTGCGTATGTCAGCAGTATATGGCATATGCTAACAGAGGTATTATGTCAAATTTCCCTTTATAAAGGGATTTTTGGGTAAGATTTTCAAACTAGCAGCATATATATAGAGCATATTTCATTATTCATATTATTATTCTGTGTAAAGCCGAAACCTGAAGAAGTGTGTGGAGCATATTAATGCAGTCTTGGGCACTGTTACTGAACTTAGGTAAAGTACCTGATAGGCCACAGCATGCCAAATGTGCTGTTCCACAATGTCCAAGTGCAGGTCCAAAATTCAACATCAGGCTTCCAGATACACGCTTAAAGAGACCGTGAAAATGGCAACACAACAAAAACATTGTTATAATAATAGAATATATAGAGATTGAGAATAGAAATTTGACCATCTCACAATGTACAACGTTTTTTGAAAAATTACTCAAGGGCTACACAATAAAAAAAATGTTAGAATAATAGAATATATAGAGATTGAGAGTAAGAATTTGACGATTGCACAATGTACAAAGGTTTCCATAAATTTCCCGAGGGGTCTGCATCATACACGCTGAAAGCGTATGTCAGCATGCTTTACACCAGTCACACAACTGCTAGATAAACATACGCTATTTCACCAATAGCATAGTGATTTTTTTGGATATTTGATTTATTACACATGCCAACAGCAGACTCAGGTAAATTACTGGTAAATAGTGACGTCTGCTTAAGTCAGCAGCCTTTACGCCAGTCGCACAACTGCTAGATAAATGTACGCTATTTCAGCAATAGCAGAGTAATTTTTTTGAATATCGTCTTTATTACACATGCCAACTGCAGAGTCAGGTCAATTACTGGTAAATAGTGATGTTTGCGTATGTGAGCAGGCTTTACCCCATTAGCACAACTGCTAGATAAAAATACGCTATTTCAGCAATAGCCAATGAATATTATTTAGCTCTAAGGAAACCTGTTTAACCCCTTCCTGACATCTGACGTACTATCCCGTCGAGGTGGGGTGGGCCCGTATGACCACCGACGGGATAGTACGTCATACGCGACCGGCCGCGCTCACGGGGGGAGCGCGGCCGATCGCGGCCGGGTGTCAGCTGCATATCGCAGCTGACATCCGGCACTATGTGCCAGGAGCGGTCACGGACTGCCCCCGGCACATTAACCCCCGGCACACCACGATCAAACATGATCGCGATGTGCCGGCGGTGCAGGGAAGCATCGCGCAGGGAGGGGGCTCCCTGCGGGCTTCCCTGAGCCCCCCGCAGCAACGCGATGTGATCGCGTTGCTGCGAGGGTCTTACCTCCCTCCCTGCCTGCTCCAGACCCGGATCCAAGATGGCCGCGGATCCGGGTCCTGCAGGGAGGGAGGTGGCTTCACAGAAGCCTGCTCAGAGCAGGCACTGTGAAGCAGCCTGCACTTCTTGCAGATCGGAGATCTGTCAGAGTGCTATGCAAAATGACAGATCACCGATCTGTATTGTCCCCCCCTGGGGCAAAGTAAAAAAGTAAAAAAAAAATTTCCAAATGTGTAAAAAAAAAAAAAATATTCCAAAATAATGAAAAAAAAAAAAAATATTATTCCCATAAATACATTTCTTTATCTAAATAAAATAAAAAAAACAATAAAAGTACACATATTTAGTATCGCCGCATCCGTAACGACCCGACCTATAAAACTGGCCCACTAGTTAACCCCTTCAGTAAACACCGTAAGAAAAAAAAAAAACGAGGCAAAAAACAACGCTTTATTATCATACTGCCGAACAAAAAGTGGAATAACACGCGATCAAAAAGACTGATATAAATAACCATGGTACCGCTGAAAACGAGCTGCCATACAGCATCATCAGCAAAAAAATAAAAAAGTTATAGTCCTGAGAATAAAGCGATACCAAAATAATTATTTTTTCTATAAAATAGTTTTTATCGTATAAAAGCGCCAAAACATAAAAAAAATGATATAAATGAGATATCGCTGTAATCGTACTGACCCGACGAATAAAACTGCTTTATCAATTTTACCAAACGCAGAACGGTATAAACGCCTCCCCAAAAAGAAATTCATGAATAGCTGATTTTTGATCACTCTGCCTCACAAAAATCGGAATAAAAAGCGATCAAAAAATGTCACGTGTCCAAAAATGTTACCAATAAAAACGTCAACGCATCCCGCAAAAAACAAGATCTCACATGACTCTGTGGACTCAAATATGGAAAAATTACAGCTCTCAAAATGTGGTAACGCAAAAAATATTTTTTGCAATGAAAAGCGTCTTTCAGTGTGTGATGGCTGCCAATCATAAAAATCCGCTAAAAAACCCGCTATAAAAGTAAATCAAACCCCCCTTCATTACCCCCTTAGTTAGGGAAAAATTAAAAAATTAAAAAATGTATTTATTTCCATTTTCCCATTAGGGTTAGGGTTAGGGCTAGAGTTAGGACTAGAGTTAGGGCTAGGGTTAGGGTTAGGGCAAGGGTTAGGGTTAGGGCTAGGGTTAGGGCTAGGGTTGGGGCTAGGGTTGGGGCTAGGTTTAGGGCTAGGGTTAGGGTTAGGGCTAGGGTTGGGGTTAGGGCTAGGGTTGGGGCTAGGGTTGGGGCTAGGGTTAGGGCTAGGGTTAGGGCTAGGGTTAGGGCTAGGGTTAGGGTCAGGGCTAGTGTTACGGCTAGTGTTACGGCTAGTGTTATGGCTAGTGTTACGGCTAGTGTTAGGGCTAGTGTTAGGGCTAGTGTTAGGGCTAGGGTTATTGCTAGGGTTAGGGCTAGGGTTGGGGCTAGGGTTGGGGCTACAGTTAGGGTTGGGGCTAAAGATAGGGTTAGGGTTTGGATTACATTTACGGTTGGGAATAGGGTTGGGTGTGTCTGGGTTAGAGGAGTGGTTAGGGTTACTGTTGGGATTAGGGTAAGGGGTGTGTTTGGATTAGGGTTTCAGTTATAATTGGGGGGTTTCCACTGTTCGGGCACATCAGGGGCTTTCCAAACGGGATATGGCATCCGATCTGAATTCCAGCCAATTCTGCGTTGAAAAAGGAAAACAGTGCTCCTTCCCTTCCGAGCTCTCCCGTGTGCCCAAACAGGGGTTTACCCCAACATATGGGGTATCAGCGTACTCAGGACAAATTGGACATCATCTTTTGGGGTCCAATTTCTCCTGCTACCCTTGGGAAAATACAAAACTGGGGGCCAAAAAATAAGTTTTGTGGGAAAAAAAAGATTTTTTATTTTCACGGCTCTGCGTTGTAAACTGTAGTGAAACACTTGGGGGTTCAAAGTTCTCACAACACATCTAGATAAGTTCCTTGGGGGGTCTAGTTTCCGATATGGGGTCACTTGTTGGGGGTTTGTACTGTTTGGATACATCAGGGGCTCTGCAAATGCAACGTGACGCCTGCAGACCAATCCATTTAAGTCTGCATTCCAAATGGCACTCCTTCCCTTCCGAGCTCTGTCATGCGCCCAAACAGTGGTTCCCCCCCACATATGGGGTATCAGCATACTCAGAACAAATTGGACAACAACTTTTGAGGTCCAATTTATCCTGATACCCTTGTGAAAATACAAAACTGGGGGCTAAAAAATCATTTTTGTGAAAAAAAAAAGAATTTATTTTCACGGCTCTGCGTTATAAACTGTAGTGAAACACTTGGGGGTTCAAAGTTCTCACAACACATCTAGATAAGTTCCTTGGGGGGTCTAGTTTCCAATATGGGGTCACTTGTGGGGGGTTTGTACTGTTTAGGTACATCAGGGGCTCTGCAAATGCAACGTGACGCCTGCAGACCAATCCATTTAAGTCTGCAATCCAATTGGCGCTCCTTCCCTTCCGAGCTCTGTCATGCACCCAAACAGTGGTTCCCCCCCACATATGGGATATCAGCATACTCAGGACAAATTGGACAACAACTTTTGAGGTCCAATTTATCCTGATACCCTTGTGAAAATACAAAACTGGGGGCTAAAAAATCATTTTTGTGAAAAAAAAAAGAATTTTTATTTTCACGGCTCTGCGTTATAAACTGTAGTGAAACACTTGGGGGTTCAAAGCTCTCAAAACACATCTAGATAAGTTCCTTAGGGGGTCTACTTTCCAAAATGGTGTCACTTGTGGGGGTTTTTAATGTTTAGGCACATCAGGGGCTCTGCAAACGCAACATGGCATCCCATCTTAATTCCAGTCAATTTTGCATTGAAAAGTAAAATAGCGCTCCTTCCCTTCCGAGCTCTGCTATGCGCCCAAACAGTGGTTTACCCCCACATATGGGGTATCATCGTACTCAGGACAAATTGCACAACAACTTTTGTGCTCTAATTTCTTCTCTTAGGGGAAATAAAAAAATGGGGGCGAAAAGATCATTTTTGTTAAAAAATATGATTTTTTATTTTTACGGCTCTGCATTATAAACTTCTGTGAAGCACTTGTTGGGTCAAAGTGCTCACCACACATCTAGATAAGTTCCTTAGGGGGTCTGCTTTCCAAAATGGTGTCACTTGTGGGGGGTTTCAATGTTTAGGCACATCAGGGGCTCTCCAAATGCAACATGGCGTCCCATCTCAATTCCACTCAATTTTGCATTGAAAAGTCAAATGGCGCTCCTTCCCTTCCGAGCTCTGCCCTGCGCCCAAACAATGGTTTACACCCACATATGGGGTATCAGCGTACTCAGGACAAATTGCACAACAATTTTTGGGGTCCAATTTCTTCTCTTACCCTTGGGAAAATAAAAAATTGGGGGCGAAAAGATCATTTTTGTGAAAAAATATGATTTTTTATTTTTACCGCTCTGCATTATAAACTTCTGTGAAGCACTTGTTGGGTCAAAGTGCTCACCACACATCTAGATAAGTTCCTTAGGGGGTCTACTTTCCAAAATGGTGTCACTTGTGGGGGGTTTCAATGTTTAGGCACATCAGGGGCTCTCCAAATGCAACATGGCATCCCATCTCAATTCCAGTGAATTTTGCATTGAAAAGTCAAATGGCGCTCCTTCCCTTCCGAGCTCTGCCCTGCGCCCAAACAATGGTTTACACCCACATATGGGGTATCAGCGTACTCAGGACAAATTGTACAACAAATTTTGGGGTCTATTTTCTCCTGTTACCCTTGGTAAAATAAAACAAAATTGGATCTGAAATAAATTTTGTGTGAAAAAAAGTTAAATGTTCATTTTTATTTAAACATTCCAAAAATTCCTGTGAAACACCTGAAGGGTTAATAAACTTCTTGAAAGTGGTTTTGAGTACCTTGAGGGGTGCAGTTTTTAGAATGGTGTCACACTTGGGTATTTTCTATCATATAGACCCCTCAAAATGACTTCAAATGAGATGTGGTCCCTAAAAAAAATTGTGTTGTAAAAATGAGAAATTGCTGGTCAACTTTAACCCTTATAACTCCCTAACGAAAAAAAAATTTTGGTTCCAAAATTGTGCTGATGTAAAGTAGACATGTGGGAAATGTTACTTATTAAGTATTTTGCGTGACATATGTCTGTGATTTAAGGGCATAAAAATTAAAAGTTGGAAAATTGCGAAATTTTCAAAATTTTCACCAAATATTCGTTTTTTTCACAAATAAATGCAACTTATATCGAAGAAATTTTACCACTATCATGAAGTACAATATGTCACGAGAAAACAGTGTCAGAATCGCCAAGATCCGTTGAAGCGTTCCAGAGTTATAACCTCATAAAGGGACAGTGGTCAGAATTGTAAAAATTGGCCCGGTCATTAACGTGCAAACCACCCTTGGGGGTGAAGGGGTTAATATATGCTTGTACTGGATATCAAACCCTGCTTCTCTCTCCCTATTCCAGAATCTGTTCCTACACTATACACAATGCAACCTAGCAGAGATCAGCAGCATGTAATTGCAATGTAAACACCCTGCTTACCTTTCTCTCTCCCTGGTATAAAATCTCTCCCTAGGCTATCTAAGCCTAACAGAGAACTAATCTTCAGTCTTAGTAGCTCTTAAAATAGCTTGCTTTTTTTGGACACCGGAACTCTCCGTATACGCTGCCTTCATTCTCCCAACAATTTTCACAAGATGGCGCCGACAGACCTTAAATATCCCCTATGATGCTGTAAGACCAGCCAATCACAGTAATGCCACAACATAGATGGCTATGGCACTATTGTGTCTGGACAGCAAGCCAAACATGATAATTGGCTGCAAATAAAGCACTATACATGCTGGGCGGGTCACTCGAATAGCTAATTACTCGGCCAATAACGAATAGCCAGAATAGCGTACTATTCATGATAGTAATAAATAGTAACAAATGTATTTGCTCATCAGTAGTTAGAATGGTAAATCTAGAAAATTGGAACTGCATTACTGCCATAGAAAATATGTGAGTTCTATATGATGTGAGTTCTATATGAATTTTGGAAAATTAGAACTGCAATATCGCTATAGAAAAGTTTACAATAAAAAAAAGGTACTTGGCACATAAATTGGCCAATATATTTGAGCCCAACTTCTTTTTCTGTAAATTTTCCTATAGCAATATTGCAGTTCCAATTTTCCAAAATTCCATATGTGCATCATGTAGCACTTAACTATTTTCTATGGCAGTAATGCACTTCCAATTTTCTAGATTTACCATTCGAAACAATCCAGAATTCAGTTTGTTTTAACTTACATACCACTTATTGACAGTGATATTTAAGGGGTTAAATCTAATAAAAACATTACTTTAAATTGTTAAATTAAAAATATGAATGAGTAGTGTAAATCATATCTTAAGGTACACATTAAAATTACATCATATCTATATTGGTACAATATATGTTTAAATGTATCCCAAGTGATCAAATTGCTATGCTATTTCAATCATTTAATTGTAATATACATATGCATAGAACTACCTATTTCTATCTACATAGGTTTATAGCTCCAACAGCATCAATGTGTATAACTAGCAAAACGTCTGCCTTCCATTATCTAAACAAAAAGGTGTTAGGATTCTATTGTCCTCCTGCGTATTGACCACTGGTGATTGCTTTTATTCACTTTGATAAATTGTGCTGCATTTCCACTTTTAATCACTGGATTCTGCTGTTGTGCTTCTGAAATCGCCCTTTACCAATATGGCTTATATTGAACCTGTGGAGGCCATATTGTTTCCTCTTTGGGCCTACTTAAAGCCACATGGAAAATTCACTCATTGCTTGAGAATTGTGTATAGCTGTTAGTCTAGCTTCAGTCCCCAGTTCCTGAAAACTATCTGACCCATATTGTCCCTACTCCTTTCTGGATTGTTTCTACAACTCTTTTTGCTACTTTCAAGGACTTCAATCACTGCTTGCTGTTTCCTGCTTATGTTCCTTCGAGCATTGAATTCCAGCTGTTTTCCACCAGTATCGTAGAGGGTTTGTGTCTTCTTTTGTATTGTCTTAAGACCTGAGGAACAAGTCACTTTTAAAATACAAGAAAAGCCTCCACAACATGTTTCACGCTTAAACGCTTCATCAGAGTAATAAAGTATTTGCAACTACTACATCTTTTTAAATCACTTTTCTTTTTTGTGTCAAATTGTTGCCATTTTTTTCTGCTAAATTCTTTAAAATTGCTCACATGGTTGAGGAATTTTGTGTAAAGTCTAAAATGGTATTTTTTTCCATGAACTATTTTTTAGCCTTTTTAGAGGAGGAAGATGTAAGGTCCGCAAAATGTCATAAATTTTTCACAAAAATGTCTGTCGTACAAAAAAAATCACTCCGTTGAGAATGGAGTACATTGTTAGGGCTAGTGGAACGCACCAAATAATTAGAAAGATAGAGAAAGGTGCGTTAGCAGCCCGGGGTCCACCGTGCAGAGATGGAACCTGCTGCTAAGTAATGACGGACTATATGGCGGTACAATATGGATTCACACATGGGTTAACTTCACCCAGTATGAAGAAAATGAACCCTGTTGCATCACAGGGCCACGGTACCGCACAAAGAGCACAAGCAAGGATTCACAGAACTCTACCCCTAGACTCGGGATTAGAGTACAACTAGACCTCTTGCGCTCGACACCGCAACTGGGGTGTCGGCATAACCGAAATAATAATTTAGATGCACGGGAGTGTGTGCGGTAGCGCTCTGGCGGACGCCACTAACCACCCAGGCTTGGGTAAGGAAAGCACAGTGAAAGCGCATGGCGCCACACTGGTGGTCATAGCAATTTGACGCTGTTTTGTGTGTCACGTGCTGATAGCTAAGTCGGCGCTAGATAGCAATCATCCACCTTACGCGAGCAGTCATACACAAAGGAGGGGATAATTAATGAACGACTTTCACACATCAACACACACATGTTTACAAGTGTACACTAGCACTTGGCTGAGCGGCCATGCAAACCTTTTATAGCGGCAGTGCTACAAGACCTTCCAGATGGACCAATAGGAGCCACAACAAGACCTGAGCATGTGACCCCCGACCTCCAATGGGAGGTCGTCCTGTGGGCATGCTCAGTAAGTGAAAAGCAGGAGTTAGTCCCAGAAAGACCTGCTCGCTGCTGAACATTGCTGGCTACAAGGACAGAGCCTGGAAGGGCAGTAGTAACCAGTCGTCCAGTATCAGCCTGAGCTAGATGCTGGGACCGATGTCTCTGCTGAGCAGACTCCACTGTGGCTGGAGAAGAATGGGAAATCGCAGCGGAGATGGTTCGATATTCCCCCTGTGCAGAGGTAGGAACTCGACACCTAACATTAGCCCCCCCCCTCTTTAGACCTCGCTACGCTCAAAGGCAGCAATGAGCTGTGGAGCTTGAATGTGCTCAGCAGGCTCCCAGGACCTGTCCTCTGGACCATAACCCTTCCAATCCACCAAATAGAATTTTTTGCCATGTACCACCTTGCACCCCAAAATAGCATTCACCTCGTAATCGTCCGTAGACGAACCCGATGTCCCGGCAGATGACTAGGAAAACCGAAACATGTGTACGGGCTTCAAGAGGGACACATGAAAGGTGTCGGTGATACCTAGGCGTGGAGGAAGGGCCAGACAGTAGACCACAGAGTTAACCTGTTCCAGGACCTTGAAGGGACCCAAGTAGCGGGGTGCAAACTTACTGGACTCAACTCGCAGCCTGATGCTATGGGCGGAGAGCCCGAATGGCATCCTGAGTGCGGTCCCAAATGTCCCGTGCCTCCTCAGCCCAATCTGCCACCCTGGAGTCGGCGGAAGACTCGGGCATGGGCACAGGGACACGCGGATGCTGGCCGTAATTTGGGAGGAATTGAGTCTGACCAATGGAGTCAGCTTGGCGTTGTTAAGCGCAAACTCTGCCAATGGTAGCAAGGATGCCCAGTCATCCTGACTGGCAGAAACAAAATGTCATAAATATGTGACCAGGGTCTGGTTGGCCCTCTCAACCAACCCATTTGTCTCAGGATGATATGCCGAGGAGAGATTCAACTCAATACTGAGTAGACGATAAAGCTCTCTCCAGAATCGAGATGCAAACTGGGGACCCCGGTCACTGACAATTTTGTCCGGCATACCGTGTCGGTGAAAGATAGGCTTAATGAACAATGCTGCCATAGCCCGTGCAGAAGGTAGGTGTGGAACAGGCACCAAGTGCACTATTTTGGAAAAATGTTTGGTGATCACCCAGATAATGGTGCAGCTACGAGACTTGGGTAAGCCCACCGCAAAATCCATCTCGACCATCTCCCAGGACCTGTCCGCCACCAGCAGTGGGTAAAGCAACCCAGCTGGCCATTGCTGAGGAGACTTGTTCTTTGCGCAAGAGACACATGCCCGAACATAGTCTGCAACATCACGAGCCATATGCAGCCACCAGTATGTCCTCGCCAGTAGCTCAGATGTCCTTTTGGACTCAAAAATGTCCACCCACTCTGGACGAGTGAGCCCAAGAGAGAACCTCCGGACGCAGGCTGGATGGTACAAAAGTCTTGCCCGGAGGCACAGACTCTAGCAAAACCGGGGCCACACTTCTCAGGCTCTTGGTGGGGACAATAAGCCGAGGCTCCTCTTCTTCCTCCTCAGATGATACAATGGAGCGAGAGAGCATCGGCACGAGTGTTCTTCTCCCTGGAAAGAAAATTGAGGGTGAAATGAAACCGGGAGAAGAACAAGAACCATCTGGCCTGGCGAAAAGTTAACCGCTGGGCTGTCTGCAAGTACACCAAATTCTTGTGGTCTGTGAAGACTTGGAAGGGAAAACGAGCCCCCTGCAAGAGATGTCTCCACTCTGAGAAGGTCAATTTCAAGGCTAGCAACTCCCTGTCCCCGATGGAATAATTCCTCTCTACTGGTGAGAAGGTCTTAGAAAAGAAGAAGCAAGGATGCTTCCGACCTTGAGCATCCTTTTGGAAAAGGACTGCTCCAGCACCAACGGATGAGGCATCCACCTCCATTTTAAATGGCTTATCTACATAAGGGCGATGTAGGATGGGAGTGCTGACAAAGTGTGACTTAATGGAGTGAAAGGCCTTGGAGACCTTCTCAGACCACAATTTGGGATTTGCTCTCTTCTTGGTGAGGGCAACCAAGGGAGCTACCAAATTTGAGAAGTGTGGAATGAACTGGCGATAGTAATTAATAAACCCCATAAAGCGTTGCACCTCTTTAAGAGAATGGGATTCCTGCCAGTCCATCACAGCCTGAAGTTTGGCAGGATCCATAGCCAATCCCTGGGCAGAGATAATATAGCCCAGGAAAGGTAAGGACTCCTGCTCAAACACACATTTCTCCAACTTTGCGTTGAGGGAATTTGCCCTTAAGAGGTCGAAGACTCTGCAAACATCTCTCCGGTGGGAGTAAATATCTGGAGAGTAGGTGAGAATATCATCCAGATAGACTACGACTGAGGTGGAGAGCATATCCCGGAAGATGCCATTCACAAAGTCTTGAAAAATGGCTGGGGCATTACAGAGCCCGAAGGCCATCACCAGTTATTCATAGTGCCCATCCCTGGTGTTAAAAGCCGTCTTCCATTAGTCCCCCTCACGGATGCGAATCAGGTTGTAAGCACCCCGGAGATCTAATTTTGTAAATACCCTTGCTCCCCGAATCCTATCAAAGAGCTCAGATATCAGGGGCAGAGAATACTTATTCTTAATGGTGATGGCGTTAAGACCCCTGTAATCTTTGCATGGACGTAGTTCCCTGTTCTTCTTCTGCACGAAGAAGAACCATGTCCCTGCAGATTACACTGACTTCCTAATAAATCATCTTGCCAGATTTTCCTGAATGTACTGTGACATTGCCTCCATCTCTGGGAGAGATAACGGATAGACTCGACCCCGGGGAGGCTCAGCACAAGGCAAGAGGTCAATAGGACAGTCATAGGGACCGTGAGGTGGAAGGGTCTCCACAGCTCTTTTGGAGAACACGTCCACATAGGGCCAATATTGCTTGGGGAGAGAGGATAGATCTGCGGGTACCTCAGTAGTAGCAACCTGAACACATTCCCTCTGACATCTACCCCCAAAAGATTCACCCCATCCCAAAATTCTGCCTGTGGACCACTCAATATAAGGAGAGTGGTACCGTAGTCAAGGTATCCCTAACAGGACCTCATCAATTCCCTCAGGAATCACAAGCAGAGATATAATTTCCTGATGACATGGCAACATGGACAGAGAAAAAGGGATGGTTAGGTGTGTTATCTGTGAGGGCAGTGTCGACCCATTTACCACTCATATGGTTACTGGATGAGCTAACATTACCAGGGGAATTGCATGATGTTGGTCGAAGGCAGAAGACATAACATTGCCCTCCGCCCCAGAATCCACGCAGAGCTCTACTGAGTTTGTTAATGAGCCTATAGTAATTGTCCCCTTAAAGGACAATTTGGAGGCAAACATCGCCGTGTTTATTGTACCTCAACCTACTACCACTAGACGCTGATGTTTCCTCGACCGCTGGGGACATCTGGTGACAAGATGTCCTGACTGCTGGCAAACATGACAAACCTGGAGTGCACGAGCGGTCCGGGACTTAGATCCCACTCGGAACAGTACCATAGCCTCATGTGACTCAGGCACCTGGACTGGAGATTCCAAAGGTTTGGTGAAGGTGGGAGCCAGCCAAAAACTCTGCCTACACTGGGCTCGCTCTAACCTCCACTCATGAAATCGGAGGTCAATACGAGTGGACACAGCTATTAACTCTTCCAGTGTGGCAGGAATCTTGCTAGTGGCCAGAGTGTCCATCACATGGTCAGCCAGCCCCCTCCAAAATAACAGAATAAGGACTTTATCCGACCACTCCAGCTTAAATGCTAGGGTGCGAAAGTGGACGGCAAAATGGCTGACCAAGGACGAGCCCGGACTCAATGCCAACAGTTGGAGCACCGTATCATGGGTGACACGAGGTCCTAAAAAGATCTGTTTCAGAGTGCTCAGGAACAACAGAGCACTCTGCACCACATGATCGCCATGCTCCCACAGCGGCGTAGCCCACTCCAACGCCCTGTCCGACAGGTGACACACAATAAATCCCACCTTAGCCCGCTCTGTGGGGAAACGTGTGGCCAGAAGCTCGAGATGTATAGAGCACTGGCTCATGAAACCCCTACAAGATTTACTATCACCAGAAAATGTTTCTGGCAGCAGGAGGCAAGATAGAGTTGGAACAGGGGTGGCAGTGGACAAGGTTGCTGCAGCCACGCTAGCAGCCTGAACAACAACTGCGGTTACATCCACACCTGAGGGTGTGCACTTGAGAGCCGCCAACCTACCCTCCAGCTGCTGAATGTACCGCAAGGATTGCTGTTTGTCCATCATCAGTAGCCAGACCCTGGCGCTAGTGTAATGTTAGGGCTAGCGGAACGCACCAAATAATTAGAAAGATAGAGTAAGGTGTGTTCGCAGCTCGGGGTCCACCGTGCAAAGATGAAACCTGCTGCTAAGTAATAACGGACTATTTGGAGTTACAATATGGATTCACACACGGGTTAACTTCACCCAGTATGAAGAAAGTGAACGCTGTTGTGTCACAGGGCCGCGGTACCGCAGAAAGAGTGTAAGTAAGGAGTCACAGAACTCTACCACTAGACTCGGGATTAGAGTACAACTAGACCTCTTGCACTCGACACCACAACTGGGGTGTCAGAGTAACCGAAAATATAATTTAGATGCAAGGGAGTGCGTGCGGTGCCGCTCTGGTGGACGCCACTAACCACCCTGGCTTGTGCAAGGAAAGCGCTGTGAAAGCATATGGCGCCCCACTGGCGGTCACAGCAATTTGATGCTGTTTTGTGTGTCACGTGCTGATAACTAAGTCGGGCTCTAGATAGCAATCATCCACCTTACGCGAGCAGTCATACACAAGGCAGGGGATAATTAATGAACGACTTACACACGTCAACACACACATGTTTACAAGTGTACACTAGCACATGGCCGAGTGGCCATGCAAACCTTTTATAGCGGCAGTGCTACAAGACCTTCCAGATGGAACAATAGGAGCTGCAAAAGGACCTGAGCATGTGACCCCCGACCTCCAATGGGAGGTTGTCCCGTGGTCATGTTCAGTTAGGGAAAAGCAGGAGTTAGTCCCAGAAAGACCTGCTCACTGCTGATCATTGCTGGCTACAAGGACAGAGCCTGGAAGGGCAGTAGTAACCAGTCATCCAGTATCAGCCTGAGCTACACGCTGGGACTGACGTCTCCGCTGAGCAGACTCCACTGTGGCTGGAGCAGACTCCACTGTGGCTGGAGAAGAATGAGAGACAACAGCGGAGACGGTTCGAGATTCCACCTGTGCTCAGGCGGGAACTCGGCACCTAACATACATTTTCACAAAAATTTAAAAATCAGTCTAAAACATCTAGAAAAGTCACATTGATGTTAAAATCTGAGCATTAACTAAACCAAATACAACTTTTAAAAAGATGATTTGTCACAAATCAAAAAGTCATTATTGAGATAGTCATGAAAAAAAGATCTGTCTTAAACAAAACAATTAATCAAGCACATAATTCTACGTCATTGGTCTAAAACTGGTGATTCTTCAACTATTGTAGGGCCGTATCTCAAAGACTGCAAGACAGGAGTGGCAGTTTTACCACATTGCAAACCACTGCTTTTTACTTTTTACCACAATTCCCTTTTAATCATTAAAGCTTCTAACTGGAAGTTTCTAACTGGATAAGTGCTAACACTCAATATAGTTTATACATGTATTCCTTTTCATTGTATTAATACAGCATGTGTGCACTGTATGGCTCACAAAAGCCAAATGCAAAGAGTAAAAAACATTAGTTGTTTATCACATATAGGGCATGGCTCCATCTGGGCGTGAATTATTAATTAGATACTTGTATTTGTAAAGCAGAGAAGGTTTCAAAAGCAAAAGGATGCCACTGACAAATGCTATCGGCTGTAATCATCCCAAAGCTGTTTATCTGGAGAATAATGGGGAACACATTTCAATGATGTAAGTTCTTATATGATGTAAAACTTTCTTGGCAACATGACAAGCAATTATGTTTCTACATTACAGTATATGCGCTGAATATTTATACAGAATCCCATATTTATTAGATATGCTTTTTCTCAAGTTATATTGACATAATAATTGAAAATATATTTTCCTGATGAACTGTGGAGCATTACGTTTTCCAAAGGCAATTAGATTTTGGTTGTTGTCAATAAGAAGTTTGTTTTAAGCAAACTTTCCCATCAGAAAAAAAAAATTACAAATGAAAATGTCCATAATTGGCATTAAAGAATACTTATACAAGATTGTTAATGATTCCACAGAATACTCTCATGGTAACAGCGGAAAATGTCTGATTGCTGCTTAATTGTGACCTTTTATAGAAGAGAAAACTTAATCACACGCAATCATAAACCACTACAGTTGCTGCTAGTCTGACTCTTAGGCACCTTGTACATCAAGCTAGCCTTGCGCTATATTTTTCTGCCAACATTTCACGAAGACATCACATGGAAACATATGGGATACTTAATTCCAATGCTTTAAATAATATTATTACTATCTGTCTGGGATATACAATATGTAGTATACAGTTTTTCTTGCCCTTATATAAAATCTTACATTTCTCCCTTGCATTTCTGGTAAAGTCCATTCTATTAGTTGCTGCCCATTGTTCAAGCTTCCCTAGGTTCTGAATCTTTTCTCTGACTTCTCTCAAGTTAGCTATCCCTCCAAACATATAACATATACAAGTAATAAAGTCCCAGCAAATAAATAAGATTGTGCAAATGAAAGAGTTTCACATTTCCACTGGCTTGCCTTGAATTAGAACATCTGCCACTTCAGAGTTTACAGTGCCAACTACCCCAACCTGTGGCACCCCGCTTATGGCAGGCAACCACAGAAAGTAGATAGCGCAAGCTTAGAAAGCTGACAGTCCATTACGGTACCTGGTTAAGGTTGGCCTGATTGTCCCAGCCTGGGTTCTCCAAATATTTCCATACGTTCAGTGATGGGTACAGTATCAAATCCAGTTGGAGCCAGGGTTTCTTGGTTGCTTTCTTTTAGAGAAACAGAGGTAGATCGCTTTTTATAGTTCACAACTCTTATTAAGACATTATTCCACAGGATTGGGGGAAGGGGGAGGAGGTCATTTCTCATTATTCAAGTGTTCACTTACCCTGCTTATTTTGTCATGTAATGTGTGCAGAACAACAAGCTGCATGGACTGATACAATGGGTAATCAACATATTAGCAAACATCAATTGTTTAATTAACCTGAACCTTTGTCCCTCAAGAATATCAGAACCATGCAGCAATCATTCAACAAATAAATAAATATCGATTCATCCTACAATGAAAATTAAAGTTAATTTTTCATATGAAAAATAGTTAATGTTCCTGGACCTACTGAATAATATGTCTGGCATAATTAAGAGTAATCTGTGGTGTCATTACAAATGCATTTTAGAGTTGAACACACTTGTTCTTCAGGAAAAAACATAAATTGCATTTTTTCCTGATGAGGGTGTTTGTTTAACTCTGAAAAGCATTAAATAATAAAACTGCTCTTTGTTCAAGAAGACCAACATCTTCATTGAGTATGTTCTATGATCAGGAACTCAGCAGAATAATCAGTATAGCCCTTTCTATTATTCTAATAACTATTTTAGTAAACAGTATGTGTTCATAAAAAGCCACCAAAAGATGAGTTAATATTAGTGTTCAATAATCTAAAAGTATAATTCTATTTTAAAATATCATGTTGTTATGGACTAACATCTATTTTTTATTATCATTATTCATGAAGCGTAGCAACCAATCTATAAAAAAAATCTTTTTAGAAGCATACTATATTCAGTTCTATATTTAATAAAGAAAAATGTTAAGCTTCATAAATATTTAATATCGGCAGCAGAACAATTATCCCTACAAGTTAAAGGCTCTTAATTGGTAGATTTGGTTTACACACTTCACAGTTGGAACACTAAAATAAGTATTTTTTTTCTGGTTTCATATTTTAAAACCAAGCAGGGAACAATATTCATATATTCATTCTAATATACATCTAAATATATATGAGAAAGACGTACTCATGGGCAAGGAAATCTTAACAAAGCTGCTGCAGAGGCTGTAAATATGACAATATTGATTGGCATATGAATTGGATATGATTAAGGCAGTGGGATTAATCATGTAGAGAGTGGTCCATCAATGGGCAATTGCTTCTCTTTTTCCTTTAGCTTGATTTATAAATTCCATGAGCCAGTGGTGTGACTGAAATATGTGACACATTGGAAGGGTAGGTTATTGACTTTTAAATAGAAGGATTAATTTAAGGGTGAGAGCACTGATGTATTAACCATGGAGCTTGAGAAAATGGGATAACTTATACATGTTGAAATCTCAGGATTTCTGCATAATTTTTCTTCTACTACCATAGTTATGGTGCATAATAACAGTACAAAGATAACATGTTTGACCTTCATGATCACTGTCAATCCCAATAAAGAATAAAACTATAAAAAGCCACAGCATAATGAACTCTATATCCCATAAAATAATAATACTGTGCCATATTATTTCTCACTTCTCCTGGATCCACTGATGAATCCTCCTCCTGCTTTTGGCTTATTTGTTTTTTTGGTATCGCATGTTGCCATAGCAACCCAACATGCCCCCCTGACATCATATTTGCCTCTATGTCCAGTCTCATAAGCTTAATACTCTTGGGAACATTTAGGTCTTTCAATTTCAAGTCCATATCTTTGGTATCGCAGATAAACGAGGGAAGTGTCTGTACAAAGGGGGACAACAATTCATCAAGGTATTGGCTGGCACCCTCCATCAGAGACTTATTGCCTGATACAATAGGCCTTCCTGGTATTGGTCTGGTATTGGTCTCATCTGCTTGTGCACCTTGTGCAAGGTATAAAAGGTTGCTATTGTAGGCCTAGACCTAGATCTAGTTTGTACATTTTCTTAAATTCATCCTCCGACAGCAAATTTATCTCCTTCAAGATGACATCAGTTGGGTCAGCTCTTAAGACAGTTTAGGTCTTCCTATTATCCAGCATATCCCATGCCATATGGATATAATCTGCCCTGTCCATCAGGACAATATTGCCCCCTTTTCCGAGGGTTTTATAATAAGATCTTTATTGTCCTTTAAAACTTTTAAAGGGAACCTGTCACCTGAATTTGGCGGGACCAGTTTTGGGTCATATGGGCGGGGTTTTCGGGTGTTTGATTCACCCTTTCCTTACCCGCTGGCTGCATGCTGGCCGCAATATTGGATTGAAGTTCATTCTCTGCCCTCCGGAGTACAGGCAATATTGCCTTGCGCTTGTGTGTACTCCGGAGGACAGAGAATGAACTTCAATCCAATATTGCGGCCAGCATGCAGCCAGCGGGTAAGGAAAGGGTGAATCAAACACCCGAAAACCCCGCCCCTATGACCCAAAACTGGTCCCGCCAAATTCAGGTGACAGGTTCCCTTTAAAGCCCTCATTTGTTTGAAACTCAAATTCATATTACCACTCTTGTTTCCCTTTGATAGCTTTCTAATATCCTGTTCTACCATATTCACAAATGTATCAATATTATAGTATTGGAAAAAAGCTAGGGTTTTTTCACTCCTTGGTTTTAGTGAACAGAAAGGTAGGGATATATCTGGGTGTTCAGACTTCAACTCATCCAATCTTCATTTGCCTCCATTTCTCTCCTGCTTAAGTCCATACCATCCTTATTCTTATTAGTGTGGTACCTATGCAACAACAATTTCCATGCAAATAGATTTAGGTCCTTAGTCCTATGTTGGCTTTGGACAGCAGTTTGTGTGTTTATGTACTGGGGATCCAGCATGATGGCCATCCAGTAATCTGCACTGGTGACAATACGGGCAACTCAGCTGTTGTTGTCCAGGCACTGCAGCATATATTGAAAAAACTATAAAAGGTATTTCAGAAAGTGACAATATCACAAATAATGTATCAACGCTTTAAAGATTAACAAGAAAATCACACAGAAAATATACACTACTCACTATATATGTCTCGACTTCCCACCCCAAAATACTCTCTGATGAAGCAGGAGCAAAATGGCGTTGGAGTGCTGTGAGTGGTGGTGTGAGCAATATATCAATTTTTGGGCAAAACTGGGTTGGTTTCAATCTTGCATAGTAATGCTCTGTAGAGATCTAATGTAGCCACCTATTACGTCTGCACTGTCACTTTATTAATATTGTATTGCGGTATAACACATTGACATATAAAAGATCTTTTTGTTTTTATTCATATGAGTAATCATGTGTGTAAGAAGAATATATGAATATATATATGTGAGAGGATTGTATCCGAAACGTCGCCACGCCATTTGGGCAAATAAACATCACTTTTTAAAAAATTTTTCTGGAAGTCTGCTGTGCTGTTTCCCCTTTTTTTCTACTAGTGCAAGGAGCCTTCTGAGATTGCTGGCTGGAGATGTGTGCACCTTGATAAGGTACTGTGTTTGGTGCGGTTCCAATTTTTTTAACATATTTATATATATATATATATATATATATATATATATATATATATATATATATACACATATACTGTATATATATATATATATATATATATATATATATATACACTAGATGGTGGCCCGATTCTAACGCATCGGGTATTCTAGAATGTGTATGTTTGTATATAGCAGCCACATAGTATATAGCACAGGTGGCAGTTGCATCACCTGGGTCCTCACTATCCCCCCAGCCAGCTTCAGTGATGCCTATTAGCTGATCTGAGAGCCACCCTGCTGTGAACATGGCTGTTGTTCATCATCCTCCTCTCCACCTCTCGTGTCTCCCCTTTTCCTCATAGGTTGTAAGCTTGCGAGCAGGGCCCTCATTCCTCCTGGTATCTGTTTTGAACTGTGATTTATGTTATGCTGTTATGTCTATTGTCTGTACAAGTCCCCTCTATAAGTTGTAAAGCGCTGCGGAATATGTTGGCGCTATATAAATAAAAAATTATTATTATTATAATTATTATCCTCCAAAACTGTCCCCTGGCTGGATACTTGTGTACCTGGCTGCTATTAATACAACTACCCACTCTCCAAGCCATATGTGGACGACCGTCCTGATGACGTTGAAAATGGTCCCTGGCCCTCCTGATTCTTTTCCTCCTGTGCTAATACTTCATGCAGCATTGCCTGCAATGTTGTTTCCAGCAGGCGTGCAAGTGATATTGTAGCACTTATGATGGTGTCAGCATCGCTGGCCATGTTGCTTGAATATTCAAGGCAACACAAAGAGCCACACAAGTGCCACATAGAGACCCAATAATTGGTACTGAAGTGGGGTTGTTCAGCAGAACGATTCATCGCTGCTGCTGCTGGCGGCAGCTGGAATTCTACTATTGCCTGCTGCTGCTAACACTCTTAACAGTGCGACTCTTAACGGTGGATCACTTGACTAGCGTGTAGATGAAGAATGCAGCTAGCTGCGATAATTAGATGGCCTGCGTGACCAAACTAAGCACATGTGCCAGGAAAGTTATGTGTGTCAGTCTGGCTATGTCCAGAGCTGCTACCAGATTTTGCCTGTTTTCAAACACCACCAGGCTGGATTTGAGGTGCAGCGGCAACAACCATTCATCTGTCTGATCTTTGATCTCTTTACACAGCTCCTGTGCAGTGTGAGATCTGTCCCCCAAACAGATCAGTTTCAAAATCTCCTGTTGTTGTTTCCCCTTGGCTGTACTCAAATTGGTGGTACAGGTCATTCCTTGAGTAGATAGTGAGGTGATGGAGGAAGAAGAGTAAGAGTAAGAGGTAACCTGGACAGAGGAAAGTCCAGCAGTCCTCGTGGTTGTAAGACATAAGGTAGAACACCTTCTGCCACTGGCCTGGCCACTACTAGATTAACACAGTGGGCAGATAGTGAGATATAAAGACCCTGGCCGTGCTTGCTGGTGCAGATATTAGTTGTTATGTGGACCCTGCCACTGACGGCGTTGTGCAGTGCACACCTGATTTACTCAAACACACATGTGTGCAGGGCAGGGATGGCCAGCATGGAAAGCTAGTAGTGTTTTACAGCAACATACTGTTGTGTAGCCACTGCCACCCAGCTTTTGGAAACTGTCTGTCTACACCAACCAGAATGACTGGCATTCAAGACCATGGCTTGTGGGTGACAAGAGGGATATCTCTTCTTTTTGTCCAGGATATTAGGGACAGAGTGCTGAACACTTCCCTTGGACGTGTAGAGATGCTTAGTGACACTGGTGGTGGTGTCACATCCTCTCTGTGTGGGGAGTCAGGTGGTCTTGATGATTGTGAGCTTGAGGAAGAGGCCATGACTGCAGCAGAAGAGGAAGCAAAAGAAGGCTCACGTCTGTCATGTTTCTTAACATGTGCACACCACTGCAGCTCGTGCTTAGATTCCAGATGCTTCATGATGCAGTTGGTGATCAGATTCAGAAGATTTACGCCTCGCTTCAGACTCTGATGACACAGATTGCAAACCACCTGTTGCTTGTTGTTAGGACATTGCCTGAAGAAATGCCAAGCCAGAGAGCTCCATTGAGCTGTTTTTTGTTTGCTCATTTCTTTGGCACGGTGAGAAGCAGCAGCTTATGTACTGGATAGGGGCAGGCCACTGTGCTTTTCCACCCTGCTCCCTATGTTGCTGTACAGCTATGGCAGTGTGGCCACCCTCTCTTCCTCCAAACTGAGCATGTCACTAAGATGATTTTTGATCCATGTGGAGTCAAGGACTTCATCACCCCCCTTCATCATCTTCCACCCATTCCATATTCCTTCCCCTCCTTTCTGATCAGCATACCAAAGAAACACACGAGTTGACACCTGTGTTTAATCATCATCAGAGGTGTGCTGCAGTGGTTGTTTCACTGTGTGCACTGGCCTTCCCACATACTCATCCTCCGACATAACAAGTGCTTTACTTTCTGTGCACTCAGTCTCTTCCACCTGTGGGGCAGGGCCAAGTGGATGGGCCATGGAACCCCAGCCAGGGGAGTCATCAAGCAGCAGTAAACACTGCTGCATGACTTGGGGCTCAGACAGTTTGGCTGTTTTGCAAGGAGTGAGGTGAAAAAGGATGACCAAGGTCCTCAGATGCCAAATCTATGCTTTCTGCAGGTGGATGAAAATGCCAAGGAACCTGGAGCCACAGTCAATCATTCAAAGACAGCATGAGTGTGCATCTGTGATCGGAAGTATAAAGTTTACCTCTGGTCATTGATGTAGGCTGATGGGACTACTTCTCTTATCAGCTGATGCCTATGGCAACTAATAACAGTGATAGCAGGAGCCGCTGATGGGAATATTCATCAGCTAGCATCGGTGCTGTAAATAAATAATAATAAAAATAAAATTGTGGGTTCCCCTGCATTTTTTGTGTGGACTATGCAGCAGGCTGGATCTTCACTGTTCACCAGGCTGAACTGGCCCAATACACTACACTGGAAGGGCACTGTGCACCAGGCTGAACAGACACTATACACAAAGCTGGATGTTCACTGTGTACAAGAACAGAAATTAAACATACCTGCTCAACTTGGTGGTTCAGCGGTTTCTGAAAACCTACAAAGATTTGCCAGAGCTTCTGTTCAAGGTACTTTGCATCACAACACATTTCCGCAACTTAGCTAAAGCTGCTAGTGCTCTGTCAGTGCTGCAACAGCGTATCCAAGTGCCAGCTCACCGATTGGTTTGCGACATTACAACACGCTGGAACTCCACACTGCACATACTGGCAAAGGCTTTGTGAGCAGTAGAGGCCAGTTGTGGAATACCAGCTCCAACACACCCGGCAGTATTCTGGTAAGCCTCCATGCATAAAAACAGATAAGTGGGTATGGATGTCTGACATCTGTTCCCTAAGACTTTGAGGACTCCACAAAGAAGATGAGATCCCATAATCAGCTCAACATCCTGCTTTTGTTCATACTTAGTTACTTCTCACAATTAAACATGAAGCTTTGCATACGGACCTGACGGAGATGGAGGAAGACATGAGACAGGGCAAAACTACCCAGCCCAACTTCATCTGATCTGCTCAGCACAGATTGCATGGCAATGAGGAAGCGGAGGCTAAGGAGGAGGAGGAGGAACAGGAGGTGGTTGCTAGCCAACAGAGGCTTTAACCCACACAAGCTTTGTCCTGCCTCTATGTGGATGGGCTGAAGAGGGGAATGAGGAGGAAGAGAGGGAGGAGGAGATGGACATTCATCATCATGGTGGAGCCAGGGAAAGATTGGTTATAGGGAGCTTTGTCACATACATCCAACTTTATGTACGACTGCTTTTTCCCTGACCCATGCTTTATATTTATCTTGGCCAAACAAGAGTGCTGGTTGTTCACCTCACTAAACCTTGCATCTCTCATTCCTGAAACAGTGATGTCTACTAAAATGTCTCTATACCGGAAGGCCATTGTGGAAAATATGTTGAAAAAATTCCCATCAGATAACACTAGCGGCAGGAGGCAATCTTCCCTGCCCAACTAATTTGAAGAGGCAAGTGAGATACACCCCAGGTGCAGCAGAGGCAGGGGTAATGTGTCAAAGGCCTGGTTCAATTACATAACACCCTCCTAGTGTCCAGACGCTGATGACTAGGGATTTTTAACATGGATGGAAAAGATTTTATAGATGTTCAAGCAATGCCTGGCCGACAAAATCAGTTGTGTGCGATAATGTCCATAACCTGATGGTGGCTGAGAAACTTAGTAAGCTCACACATGTACCATGATTTGCACACCTGTTCATCTTGGTGGTTCAGGGGTTTCTGAAAACCTACAAAGATTTGCCAGAGCTTCTGTTCAAGGTACTTTGCATAAGCACCCATTTCCACAACGTAGCTACAGCTGCTAGTGCTTTGTCAGTGCTGCAACAGCGTATCCAAGTGCCAGCTCACCGATTGGTTTATGACTAGTGTCGAGCATTCCGATACTGCAAATATCGGGTATCAGCCGATATTTGCTGTATCGGAATTCCGATACCGAGTTCCGATATTTTTGCGATATCGGAAATCGGAATTGGAAGTGTGCAGTGCGTATGGTTCCCAGGGTCTGGAGGAGAGGAGACTCTCCTTCAGGCCCTGGGATCCATATTCATGTAAAAAATAAATAATAAAAATAAAAAATATGGATATACTTATAACGATCTTGGCTAGGGAAGGGAGTGGACCCTCTGGACCGTGGGAAGAACTACTCCTGGGCTAGCGGATCTAGAGAGGAACCGACCCCTATACAGGGACCGTCAGGGGCAGGCCCAGAGGTCACTTACCCACGGTGGAAGTACCAAGAGGGACGGCTCCCAGAAGGAGAAATGGAAGGCACTGAAAAGAAACACGGGAAGACTGGAAACCACTGGAGGCAGGAAACCGGAACGGACAGAGGCTGTGAAAAAAAACAACAAAAAGGTGACGTAAGAAACTGAACAAAACAGAACGAAACCAGAAGGGACAATATGGAGCAAAAACGAGGAGGAGCAAGGCCAAGCACATAATCAGAGAAACTGAGAACTAAGCACAAGCACTGGAGAGAGGGGCCAGAAGCACAGACAATGCTATGACAATCAGGCACCGAAGCACTGGGGAGATTGCCTCTTATAGCAGAGGCAGAAGTGGGATTGGCTGTGGGAACTACTGACCTTGACCCTAGGAAGCAGTACTAGGTACAATGCGCCTGCGCCTATTGAGAAACCCAGAGCACCGGCGCAGACTCAGCATACCTCCAGAGACAGAAGACCCCGGAAGTGAAGAGGAGACAGTGATCTGCCCGGACCCGGAAGTGGAACGCCGGGAGCGCGCCGCTGCAGGGAGGGAAAGAGCGACAGAGGAACAGGAGCGCGCAGCAGCTGGAGCAGACACCGCAGCAAGAGAGGAGGAGCGGGCATGCCCGGACACAGAGTCAGGACCGCTGCAAGCAGCAGCGGTAACAATACTCACCCATCTGGCGGCCCCTGGACCTTAGCGCTGTAACCGGCAGCCTCCGTTCCTAAGAATGCAGGGAGTGAAGGACCTTCAATGACATCGCGGTTTGTGATTGGTCGCGTGAGCGGTCACATGAGCGGTCACGTGACCAATCACAAGCCGCGACATCATCGAAGGTCCTTGACTCTGCATTCTTAGGAACGGAGGCTGCCGGTTACAGCGCTAAGGTCCAGGGGCCGCCGGACGGGTGAGTATATCCATATTTTTTATTTTTATTCTTTATTTTTTACATGAATATGGATCCCAGGGCCTGAAGGAGAGTATCCTCTCCTCCAGACCCTGGGAACCACACACTGGGAACTTCCGATTCCGATTTCCGATATCACAAAAATATCGGAACTCGGTATCGGAATTCCGATACAGCGAATATCGGCCGATACCCGATATTTGCAGTATCGGAATGCTCAACACTACTTATAATTGAAGAATTGGGTGCCCAAGTTCGGTGGCTTATGCACCCTGATATGTTTCCCATCCAGGGCTCCGATGCAGTGAGGGAATTTCCAACTGACATTAAATCCACAGGCTATTTTGAGCCAGTCATCCATTTTTGGCTCAAGTATGACAAGGTCGTGGAGTTTTGCCCAAATTTCCATACATGTTGCACACACAATGCCAGAAATAGTGGATCGTCCAATGAGAAACTCCAGATGTAGGCTGCCGTAGGACAATCCAGTTGACAGGAAGCTGAAAGTACAGACCAAATAAGGTTAGCTAAGTTAAAAAAAAAAAAAACAGATATAAAAACAAAACAGTATAAATGTAAAAAGGCAGGATAAACAGTGTAACTTGCAAAATCTTCACATGGTATGTAATTGAACATTGTAAATACATATTTTGTATCAGCTTTGTCTCTAATTTACACATATAATTTTATGAAGCTGCTAAGAAACAACATAAAAAAGAAAACATCATCAACATACAGTATGTGAGTATGGTGAATACATACCACAAGGTAAGGAGAAGACGCTCCTCTGCGGATATGCATTTTCGCATCCTAGTGTCCTGACATGTTATTCCTGGACGTACTGTCTCCAACAAGATGTCAAAGGTTGGCATTGTCATTCGACAGTAAAGAAAAAATTTGTCAGGATGTGCCCGCAGAGCTAGATACAGCCTCTGAAAATGTCATTTACTGACGCGTTTTCTCAAAAGTGGATGCACCCACATTCTTCTCCTCCTTCGCCGATCCACTACCACGGGATATATCTGGCCAAAGCGACGAGACAACACCCAGTTAAATAACACCCGCTGAGTTGGGGTGAAATGCAGCAGCTCAGACATGGTGCCAACAGAACAACAATACACCAACAGATGCACACCCACAAAATGGTCAGATGGGAGTGTGCCACCTGTTGCAGAGGCTTTAAATAGGGTTGGTGAGGATGATTTATATCAAATTCAGGCCTGAAAACCGTTAAATGTCCATTTTGTAACGTTGCGAGAAAAAAATGCATTACGGATGTCATACGGATTACATATGCAGAAGTACATGCGCAAAATACGCTGCCACACCCTGCCTACAGATGACATACGGATCACTATTTTGGGATAATTTCTGCATATTACGCATGTAAAATACAGACCGTATTTCTCTACGCTGAGTGTGACACCGGCCTTACTTTGCAGCCATCAGCTATTGAGTCTCATAGCTGGACACCTGGTCTCTCTATGCCTTGGAGGTGTTATGCTGCCCTGCCACTAGCGTCTTGTTTGAGTGGGTTTTTAATGCCTTGGAGGGTCATAACAGAAAGGCATTTTCGCCTGTCAAGAAAAAATGCTGACAAGCTCACTCTAATAAAAATGGCTTTGTATGTATATGTTTTTTAAAAATATTTATCAGAGAAAATGGAATTAGAGTATTCAGACAAAATTCACATTATCTAAATTCAGATGTTATCGGTGGTCTGAAATGAACTCAGGAACTCATGTGCACATAGCATCAGTGCCCTATTGCTCATAATTTTTTTTTATGTAGAAATAAAAAAAAATGCAAAAAAAAAAACCAGCTTTGCAAGTTGTGCATGTTTGACTTTTAAGAAATAACTACATTCCGAATAATAGTTGGTCAGGATAAAATGCAGATTAGTTGAAGTGAAGAATTATAATGTGAAATATAAAACAAAGAAGAGACAAATGACAAAAACAGCTTAAGGTGAAAATCAAAGATTCTGAGCTGAACAATTAAAAACAGCAATCATTGAACAATTATACATGTTTTTTGTATCTGTATTGAATTAACAGGTCATTAACACATCATTGACAAACTTTAAAAGCTATGCAGATGTAGAATTGTGAATTGCTAAGATCTCTCAAGCCCGTACTGTAAAAAAATCAGTTCAAAATGTGTTGTTTTCATTCCAGAAATATTACATGAACAAGGCAATGTTTGTAAGGAAAGTATATTTATTTTTGGCTGAACTGAAAATCACACATAGTTTGCATCAAATTATGGGCACAGCTTTGAAGTGGAATAAAAAAATCATTTTTTAACATCTCTTAGATTTTTATGAATAAGTGGAAAAAAATGATGCTGTTAACAAAACATATTTTTTGGATGTACAAAACTATTTTTTTACATTAATACTATAATTATTAAAATTTATTCTTGGAAAATTTGCACAGATGTAGCAAACATTAATTTGACAATCAATGTGCTACAGCAAATCTTATTGATTTTGCTAGCTCTTACAAATTAACATTAATATTAGATCATAGAATCATAGAATCATAGAATGGTATAGTTGGAAGGGACCTCCTGGGTCATCTGGTTCAACCTGACTGCTCAAAGCAGAATTCACTAAATCATCCCAGACAGATGTCTGTCCAGCCTCTGTTTGAAGACTTCCATTGAAGGAGAACTCACCACCTATCATGGCACCTGTTCCACTCATTAATCACCCTGTCAAAAAGTTTTTCCTTTATTGCATTGATCCAGGGAACTAATCTGATTGCCGTATGTGGAGTCGGGAAGGAATTTTTTCCCCATTGTGAAGCATACTGTTTTCCATATGGGTTTTTTTGCCTTCCTCTGGATCAACATGTTAGGGCATGTTAGGTTAGGCTATGGGTTGAACTTGATGGACTTAAAGTCTTCCTTCAACCTTAATAACTATGTTATGTTACTATATTAATATCTAATCTGTATCTTCTATTCAGTTTAATCCCATTGCTTCTAGTCTTTCCTTGTGCAAATGAGAATAAAGATGATCCTTCTACAATGTGACAGCCCATGAAATAGTTGTAGACAGCTATTTAGCTCTCAGTCTTCTTTTTTTGCAAGCTAAACATTCCCAAATCCTGTAACCGTTCCTCATAGAACATGGTTTCCAGACCGGTCGCCATTCTGGTTGCTCTTCTCTGAACTTGCTCGAGTTTGTTGATGTCTTTTTAAAATGTGTTGCCCAAAACTGGACACAGCATTCAAGTTGAGGTCAGACCAAAGAGAAGTAGAGGGGGACAATGACTTCACGTGATCTAGACTGTATTCTTTTGTTAATGCATCCCAGAATTGCATTTGCCTTTTTGCTGCTGCATCACACTGTTGTCTCATGTTCAGTTTATGATCTATCAGCATACCCATGCATTTTTCACATGTGCTGTTGCTTAGCCCTATTTCTCCCATTCTGTATATGCTTTTTTCATTTTTATTGCCCAGATGTAGCACTTTGCATTTTTCCCTGTTAAAAACCATTCTGTTAGTTGCTGCCCCCTGCTTCAGTTTATTTATATCTTTTTGAATCTTCTCTCTTTCTGAAGTATTAACTATCTCTCCTAGCTTTGTGCCATCAGCAAATTTAATCAGTGCACCCCCAATTCCTTCATCTAAATCATTGATAAAGATGTTGAACAATACACTGCCCAGGACAGAACCCTGTGATACCCCACTTGAGACATTCTTCCAACTGGATGTGCAGCCATTTACGACCACTCTTTGAGTTCGGTATTATCTCAAAAGAACAGCGCTCCACCGGGTGTATCAATCCAAAGAAGTGTTTATTTAGCCATATAGTATCAGCAACGTTTCGACCATATGCTGGTCTTTTTCAAGCATACAAGCATGGCAACAAGGGGGTCTTAAATAGTGTGGACACCACACAGGGAGCCAATCACTACTAAGCACCTCCCTCAATACATCCTACTACAATATTGTACTAAAAACCTTACAAAAATAGACATCAGACATTTATGTGCATCTAAGCCCAATATTACAATACCATCATCACTTCAATATTCTTATTAATCGTTATAAAAACATATATTAGCGCTTTGTTTTCACTTCTTTTCCATGGGTATATGATCGCATTCCTGTTACTATAGTAATGACTCACCAATGCCTTCCCATTTCCTAGTTCCTCATGTAGCCAATCAGTAACCAGATCGCCATTCAGCCAATCTAGTCAATCCTTATATTCAAGCTATATAGTGTACCTCAATCGGAATGCTCGTTATTTCCCAGCTAATCCTACGCCATCTCCGGTCTTCACTATAATCCGTATCACCCGGCAGACATTAGCAGCAGTGAAGTGCAAGCGTATCAGTGCCACCCCGGAATCGCCTCTCATCACGTGATCCGATCAGAGACACGCCCAGCGGTGACACCAACCCGCATCGCTCAACAACCACATACATCAATGCATAATCCAGGGAATGCGCGTACCAATGACGCTTCACCTAGGTAACCAACACGAGCGTCCGACCAGGACATGGAGCAGGGGCGCAGGAGCACCGCGTCACTGTCGTGTCTCGTCATGTGTCCTCAGAGGCACGCCCAGCTGCGGTGCACATCAGCGTCTCCCAGCAACCACTCCATATATCAGACGAGCAAGCCGGTTACCCAGGAGACATACATAAATAAAGAGGACTCTACCCGGGAGGCATCAATAGGCATATAGCCGCATTTTCACTAGATGATAAGCTTCCATGTAGGAAATAAAGGAAAGGAGCATCCCTCATTACTCATCATGATTTCAATATATCAAAAGTAATGCGCATTTTAGACATATGTTGGTATAAATATACATAGAAAACCATATAAAGAAATACATACCAAAACCCACCTATATAAACCCATGTGAAAAAAAGGGAAACTCTCAAACAAAAAATATACAAACAACAAATAGATCAAACACACAGGGGAAGTCGGGGTTCAAATGGAATATCATCATCAGAAATACCCAATTTTCGATATCCATAAACGATACTTATTTTAATATATCAATATAGTCCATATTTGATATCTTCATCCATATCCATCCACCGACTGTCCCATGTGTGGCTGATCTAAAATTAAAAATAACAATAAAAATGTCAGAAATATAAAAGCATTAAAAACACATGACGAATGCAATTATAACATCAGGGGAGAATTGGTTCAATGAGTACACATCTGGAGATTAAAGTCTATATTTAAACCTCCTGGTTGTAGTGAACTCAGGATAAAGATCCATTTCATTTCTTTTGTCTTTAACATCTGTAATCTATCCCCTCCCCTTCTCAAAACAGGAACATTGTCTATGACCCTAAATTTAAGTTGAACTCTTTGAGTTCGATCACTAAGCCAGTCATGAATCCACCTAACAGTTGCCTTGTCCATTCCATACTTATTCATTTTTTCAATAAGGATGGTGTGAGATATTTTGTCAAATGCTTTGCTGAAGTCAAGATATAATATATCTACAGCATTTCCCTGATCCACCCAGTAAGTGATTCTGTCATAGAAGGAAATTAAGTTAGTTTGACATGACTTATTAGTTACAAACCCATGCTGACTCTGGATAATCACTTCATTCTTTTCCAGTTACTTACATACATGTTGTTTAATAATTTTTTCAAAGATCTTTCCTGATCCAGAAGTCAGACTCACCGGCCTATAGTTCTCTGGGTCTACCTTCTTCCCCTTTTTGAAGATAGGAACAACATTTGCTCTTCTCTAGTCTTCTGGGACTTCTCCTGTTCTCCAAGAATTTTCAAAGATTATGGAGAGTGGCGCAAAAATTTTTTCCGCTATCTCCTTCAGTACTCTAGGGTATAATTCATCTGGACCAGAAGACTTGAATTCATTTATAACACAAATGTGGACTAACTCTCAGCCATCCAGATATTTTTAAAAAACACAAAACAGTTTTTTATTTAGGTATTCTTTAAAATATCAACAGACATTTCTATTAAAACATACCCGACTTCCCCAACTAGGAAGGACTCTGAAAACTAGTTCAATAATTCACCCTTGTGATGATATAAGGCTGCTGTAGAGCAAAAGGGTACTTCATGTACAGGCAAACATAGTAATCCATATAATCATAAGTATCTAACAACAAGCAAGGCAGGGATGCAAAAAAAAATATATATATATTGTTGTCAAATGACTTTGCATAAATTTAAAGCAGACCTAGCCAATACTATGAAAATCTTATTTGATTATACATACAGTATATATATATATATATATATATATATATATATATATATATGTATGTCGCTTCCCATGTGCAGTGCTGGTACAGGTACATTGATGACGTGTTTATGATTTGGCAGGGCCCTGAGCCTGTCCTCTTGGACTTCATTCTTGGACTTTATCAGAATAATCGTAACATCCGCCTAACGTATAGGTTAGCTGTAGGTGATATTGACTTTTTAGACATCAAGATTATTAGATGTGAGGATGGCAGAGTACAGACCGAAGTGTTCCTTAAAGAGACGTCAGTCAATGCTCTGCTACACTCCACCTTGGCACACACAAGGTCTACTATACATGCCATACCAATAGGCCCATTTCTAAGAATGAAAAGGATTTGTTCCATGGATGGGGTCTTTGAGTGTCAGGCTCAGGACCTTTCAGTTCATTTCCAGGAACGGGGGTACAGCAGGAGGGATATAAGGAAGGGTTATCTTTGTGCCAGAAATGAAGAAAAAAGAACGGCACTGAGTAGCGTGCTTTACTCACTGGTGTGGTGAAGTGGTCTCTGAATCACAGGCCTCAATGCAGGAACGTAGTTCATGGTATTGAAGGTGCATTACATGAAGTACACATAAGGAAGTCCATTAAAAGAAAGAAAAAATGCAGCAACACTACAAAATCCAGTGACGAAAAAACCTTAGTCCTTTATTTCAAGTGAATTGCATGGACAAAGTAATGCAAGCAGGTACAGGCAGATAAACAGGACGACGGCTGTTTTGCGTTATACACGCTTCCACGGGTCCAGCGTGTATAACGCGAAAGAGCTTTCATCCTGTTTCTCTGCCTGTACCATCTGCCCTGTACCTGCTTGCATTACCTTGTCCATGCAATTCGCTTGAAATAAAGGACTAAGGTTTTTTCGTCACTGGATTTTGAAGTGTTGCTGCATTTTTTCTTTCTTTTAACCCTAGAACGCATACCCATAGAAATCTGCACATTCACGCACCTGGGGCCTTTTAGGCCTGTGTGCAAATGACACGGAATAACTCAAATAAAAATACTTTTCAAAATTTATTTTACAATTGCAAGGTAAGGATGCATTCCAACTAGCGCTGGGGTCTGCCAGGAGGGGATCCGTAATGGATCTGACCTCCTGGTGACCCCAGCTAAGGCTGGCGGAATCCCGCCATTCCGGCAGCCTTAGCTGGAGTTACCAGGAGGTCAGATCCATTATGGATCCCCTTCTGGCGAACCCCAGCGCTACTGGGAACACAGCCTAAGATGTGTATATTTCAAAACATAATTATGTGCATAAAACAACAAAAAAGTAAGTAAATGGGCACGCCAAATATAGGCATTCTATATGTAATTTTTTTATGAAAACATTTTTTGGTTGTAGCAAACTTGGTGCAGGAATATTTATTGGTAACTTTACATATTCCCCCGACAATTCTCGCATATTATTTTTTCGGCTGAATGTTCCTTGCATACATTTTGTCTGCAAACAGAAACGCTCTGATTTTCTTTCCTTCTTTGCTGGACAAATATAGCAGCGCTTTCTTTTTTTTCTCTTTGCTCTGGATGTTCCAGAAAGCGTATTCCACATCGGATCATTGCCTCCGTAATTTGCCTTCACATGTAAACAAAAGTATCACATGTAAACCTAGTACAGGCCTAAAAGGCCCCAGGTGCGTGAATATGGGGTAGTCCCAAAAAAAGGTTGTTATACCAAAATATCTGTAACATAAAAATATATGAATAACTGGAAATTACTAACAACTATATACCTGAGGATTACCTAGATTTTCAAAATTCTAACTAAAGTACTTTTACAGAAAATAGAAAACAAGTAACCTGGCAGGCCTGCGAGGCCCCAGGTATGCGTTCTAGGGTTAATGGATTATCTTCGTGCCAGGAGAGCTCCACGGAAAAAGTTACTTTCCAAACCCTCTGTTCCGGCAAAGAGGGACCAGCCACTGAGATTCATCACCACATTTAATAACAAGTGGGATAAGATCCGGGAGATCTTGCAGAGACATTAGTACTGAAAACTGAACCCACTTTGAATAAAATTCTACCAGACTGACCACTTCTTACGGCCAGATGGGGTAGAAGTTTGAAAGATCAGTAGGTAAGGAGTCATTATGTGCCAACTCCCCTAAATGTTTTTGGATCTGGCCGCCAGAAGTGGGGTCATTTTCCCTGTGGCTCCTGAAAGGCTTGTAGGAATATTGTGCGGGCCACTACTTTTTCGATGGCAGATGGAGGTAGGGACTACCGGATTACAAGTTACATATTGTGTAGTACCACCCATGTGATTTATTATGCGGTGTGTACTTGCAATTTAATTTATATAGGTCTCACCTCTTGTGAATTTCATGTCAGAGCCAGGGAGCACGTTAGGGATATCATGGCCACTAGGGATGCTGAAGATGTCTCGGAGCTAACCTCAATCCCGAGACATTTAAAGTTACATCATAATTGTAACCCAGATGCTTTGAAAATTCAGGGTATTGATCGGGTTCACTCAGGCATCAGGGATGGTGACTAGTGTTGAGCATTCCGATGCTGCAAGTATCGGGTATCGGCCGATACTTGCTGTATCGGAATTCCGATACCGGGATTCCGATACTCTTGTGGTATCGGGTATCGGGTATCGCAACAACATTAATGTTAAAATGTGTAAAAGAGAGAATTAAAATAAAAAATATCGCTATACTCACCTCTCCGACGCAGCCGGGACTTCAGCGAGGGAACCGGCAGCGTTGTTTGTTTAAAATTCGCGCTATTACTTGGTTACGTGAATTCCCGGCTTGTGATTGGTCAGGTCGGCCACGTTGCCGGGACGCGGACCAATCACAGCAAGCCGTGACGAAATTACGTCACGGCTTGCTGTGATTGGTCCGCGTCCCGGCAATATGGCCGCCCTGACCAATCACAAGCCGTGACGTCACGGGAGGCTGGACACGCGCCCATTTTAAAATGAGCGCGTCCAGCCTCCCGGCTTGTGATTGGTTGACCGCGGCGCAACCAATCACAAGCCGTGACGTCACGGGAGGCTGGACACGCGCCCATTTTAAAATGAGCGCGTCCAGCCTCCCGGCTTGTGATTGGTTGACCGCGGCGCAACCAATCACAAGCCGTGACGTCACGGGAGGCTGGACACGCGCCCATTTTAAAATGAGCGCGTCCAGCCTCCCGGCTTGTGATTGGTTGACCGCGGCGCAACCAATCACAAGCCGTGACGTCACGGGAGGCTGGACACGCGCCCATTTTAAAATGAGCGCGTGTCCAGCCTCCCGTGACGTCACGGCTTGTGATTGGTCAGGGCGGCCATATTGCCGGGACGCGGACCAATCACAGCAAGCCGTGACGTAATTTCGTCACGGCTTGCTGTGATTGGTCCGCGTCCCGGCAACATGGCCGACCTGACCAATCACAAGCCGGGAATTCACGTAACCAAGTAATAGCGCGAATTTTAAACAAACAACGCTGCCGGTTCCCTCGCTGAAGTCCCGGCTGCGTCGGACAGGTGAGTATAGCGATATTTTTTATTTTAATTCTTTCTTTTACACATTTATATGGTTCCCAGGGCCTGAAGGAGAGTTTCCTCTCCTTCAGACCCTGGGAACCATCAGGAATACCGTCCGATACATGAGTCCCATTGACTTGTATTGGTATCGGGTATCGGTATCGGATTGGATCCGATACTTTGCCGGTATCGGCCGATACTTTCCGATACCGATACTTTCAAGTATCGGACGGTATCGCTCAACACTAATGGTGACTTAAAGCGCACAATAGCACAGCTAGAATGCCGCTGGATGGTATAATTGGGGACCATGACACCACATGGCCTCAATGAAAAAATGTAATTTGTCCCATTTCTATAGGGGTATCTATTGCTAGTGACCTAGTGCTCTTCTTTTCCATCTGCTTTTAATTGTTTGTGGTTTTATTTATTTTTGTTTTTGATTGCAGTTTTCTCATTGACACTCTTCCCCACCTATTTCATGCAAATTTGCTTATTTTACGTTAATTGGATCTGTACATACTAATACTTATGTAAATATTAGCCACTCTCTCTCCTCCATCCCCTTGTCTGTTGCTTATATTTGTATTTACCTTTTGTTACCTGTGATTAGTAATCCATCCTTCTGAACGGTCTGCCAGTATCTGATCCCTGTTCTAAGATGGCCATTTCAGTAGTGCGCATGCATGGTGGGTCCCTGCGTATTTGCATTCCAGAAGGCATCTGCTACAGCAATGCACAGACTATTGACGTCACAGGAACTTTATTCCTCATCTGTGTGCCGCTGAGATGGCCGGAAAAAAAGCAGCTTTGGTTTGGGAGACCCGCCCCCATGCGCTGCATGATATGAGGGGCAATTAAACACAAATGTAGTGGGGATACATAAGACCCAACATTAGCAATAATCCACACAGCCCCCCGAGGAAGCTCAGTACGTGAAATGCGCGTCAGGGCTTGCGGTGGACGTATCCAGCAGTAAACTTCACATGGGTAAGCAGCACTGATGGCACTTTGGATTGATGTGTGTGTTTTTTTGAGAACAAAATTGGGCCATGTGCATTATGGGAGGGAATTTATAGGGTAGAATAGTCAGTTCTAGTGTTGAGCGATACCTTCCGATATTCAAAAGTATCGGTATCGGATTGGATCGGCCGATATCCAAAAAATATCGGATATTGCCGATACCGATACCCGATACCAATACAAGTCAATGGGACACAAATATCGGAAGCGATCCTGGATGTTCCCAGGGTCTTAAGGAGAGGAAACTCTCCTTCAGGCCCTGGGATCCACATTCATGTAAAAAATAAAGAATAAAAAAAAAATATGGATATACTTACCCCTCCGACGGACCCTGGACCTCAGCGGTGCAAGCTTCTGCCTCCGTTCCTAAGAATGCAGGGAGTGAAGGACCTGCGATATATCCAAAAAGAAAAGAAGAAAAGATGGCACTCACCAAGCGATGTATTAAAAATCCTTTATTCTTCCATATATCGGAGTAAGGACATGCCTTTCGGGCTGCAGGTAAAACGAGAGGGTGTGGGGAGTGAACCGGACGACAGCTGTTTTGCGCATGATGCGCTTCAACGGGTCCAGCACAATTATAGCACAGCCCATGTAGTGTAAAACACAGCCCATGAAGTATATAGCACAGCCCACATAGTATATAGCACAACCCACTTAGTATATAGCACAGCCCATGCAGAATATAACACAGCCAACACAGTATATAACACAGCCCATGTAGTATATAGCACAGCCCACATAGTATATAGCACAGCCCACTTAGTATATAGCACAGCCCATGCAGTATACAGTGGGGCAAAAAAGTATTTAGTCAGTCAGCAATAGTGCAAGTTCCACCACTTAAAAAGATGAGAGGCGTCTGTAATTTACATCATAGGTAGACCTCAACTATGGGAGACAAACTGAGAAAAAAAAATCCAGAAAATCACATTTTCTGTTTTTTTATCATTTTATTTGCATATTATGGTGGAAAATAAGTATTTGGTCAGAAACAAAATTTCATCTCAATACTTTGTAATATATCCTTTGTTGGCAATGACAGAGGTCAAACGTTTTCTGTAAGTCTTCACAAGGTTGCCACACACTGTTGGTGGTATGTTGGCCCATTCCTCCATGCAGATCTCCTCTAGAGCAGTGATGTTTTTGGCTTTTCGCTTGGCAACACGGACTTTCAACTCCCTCCAAAGGTTTTCTATAGGGTTGAGATCTGGAGACTGGCTAGGCCACTCCAGGACCTTGAAATGCTTCTTACGAAGCCACTCCTTCGTTGCCCTGGCGGTGTGCTTTGGATCATTGTCTGTTGTGAATTTGCTTTTTGCTCCCTCTAGTGGTTACTAGTTTTTTGACTCTGGTTTTTCTGTCATTCCTTTTATCCGCACCTGGGTCGTTAGTTAGGGGTGTTGCTATATAAGCTCCCTGGACCTTCAGTTCAATGCCTGGCAACGTAGTTATCAGAGCTAGTCTGCTGTGCTCTTGTCTACTGATCCTGGTTCCAGTTATATCAGCTAAGTCTGCCTTTTGCTTTTTGCTATTTGTTTTGGTTTTGTATTTTTGTCCAGCTTGTTCCAAATCTATATCCTGACCTTTGCTGGAAGCTCTAGGGGGCTGGTGTTCTCCCCCCGGACCGTTAGACGGTTCGGGGGTTCTTGAATTTCCAGTGTGGATTTTGATAGGGTTTTTGTTGACCATATAAGTTACCTTTCTTTATTCTGCTATCAGTAAGCGGGCCTCTCTGTGCTAAACCTGGTTCATTTCTGTGTTTGTCATTTCCTCTTACCTCACCGTCATTATTTGTGGGGGGCTTCTATCCAGCTTTGGGGTCCCCTTCTCTGGAGGCAAGAAAGGTCTTTGTTTTCCTCTACTAGGGGTAGCTAGATTCTCCGGCTGGCGCGTGTCATCTAGAATCAACGTAGGAATGATCCCCGGCTACTTCTAGTGTTGGCGTTAGGAGTAGATATATGGTCAACCCAGTTACCACTGCCCTATGAGCTGGATTTTTGTATTCTGCAGACTTCCACGTTCCTCTGAGACCCTCGCCATTGGGGTCATAACAATTGTCATGTTGAAAGACCCAGCCACGTTTCATCTTCAATGCCCTTGCTGATGGAAGGAGGTTTGCACTCAAAATCTCACGATACATGGCCCCATTCATTCTTTCATGTACCCGGATCAGTCATCCTGGCCCCTTTGCAGAGAAACAGCCCCAAAGCATGATGTTTCCACCACCATGCTTTACAGTAGGTATGGTGTTGGATGGATGCAACTCAGTATTCTTTTTCCTCCAAACACGACAAGTTGTGTTTCTACCAAACAGTTCCAGTTTGGTTTCATCAGACCATAGGACATTCTCCCAAAACTCCTCTGGATCATCCAAATGCTCTCTAGCAAACTTCAGACGGGCCCGGACATGTACTGGCTTAAGCAGTGGGACACGTCTGGCACTGCAGGATCTGAGTCCATGGTGGCGTAGTGTGTTACTTATGGTAGGCCTTGTTACATTGGTCCCAGCTCTCTGCAGTTCATTCACTAGGTCCCCCCACGTGGTTCTGGGATTTTTGCTCACCGTTCTTGTGATCATTCTGACCCCACGGGGTGGGATTTTGCGTGGAGCCCCAGATCGAGGGAGATTATCAGTGGTCTTGAATGTCTTCCATTTTCTAATTATTGCTCCCACTGTTGATTTCTTCACTCCAAGCTGGTTGGCTATTGCAGATTCAGTCTTCCCAGCCTGGTGCAGGGCTACAATTTTGTTTCTGGTGTCCTTTGACAGCTCTTTGGTCTTCACCATAGTGCAGTTTGGAGTCAGACTGTTTGAGGGTGTGCACAGGTGTCTTTTTATACTGATAACAAGTTTAAACAGGTGCCATTACTACAGGTAATGAGTGGAGGAAAGAGGAGACTCTTAAAGAAGAAGTTACAGGTCTGTGAGAGCCAGAAATCTTGATTGTTTTTTTCTGACCAAATACTTATTTTCCACCATAATATGCAAATAAAATGATAAAAAAACAGAAAATGTGATTTTCTGGATTTTTTTTTCTCAGTTTGTCTCCCATAGTTGAGGTCTACCTATGATGTAAATTACAGACGCCTCTCATCTTTTTAAGTGGTGGAACTTGCACTATTGCTGACTGACTAAATACTTTTTTGCCCCACTGTATAACACAGCCCACACAGTATATAACACAGCCCATGTAGTATATAGCACAGCTATGTAGCATATAACACAGCCCACGTAGCATATAGCACAGTCACGTAGTATATAGCACAGCCCACGTAGTATATAGCACAGCCCACATAGTATATAGCACAGCCCACATAGTATAAAGCACAGCCCATGCAGTACATAGCACAGGCCACACAGTGTATAACACAGCCCACGTAGTATATAGCACAGCACACGCAGTGTATAACACAGCCCATGCAGTATATAACACAGCCCACATAGTGTAAAACACAGCCCACGTAGTATATAGCACAGCCCATGCAGTATGTAACACAGACCACGTATTGTAAAAAAGCCCACATAATATATAGCACAGCCACATAGTATATTGCCCAGCCACGTATATTGCACAGCAACGCAGTATATAGCACAGCTCACATAGTATATAACACAGCCATGTAGTATATAGCACAGGCCACGTAGTATAGTGCACAGCTCACGCAGTATATAACACAGCCATGTAATATATTGCACAGCTACATAGTATACAGCACAGCCCACGCAGTATATAACACAGCCCATGCAGTATATAACACAGCCCATGTAGTATCTAACACAGCCCACATAGTAAATAGCAATGTGGGCACCATATCCCTGTTAAAAAAATAATTAAAATTAAAATAAAAAATAGTTATATACTCACCTTCCGGTGGCCCCCGGATCCAGGCGAGGCATTTAGCGATGTTCCTCGCGACGCTCTGGTCCCAAGAATGCATTGCGGTCTCGCGACATGATGATGCAGTGGTCTTGCAAGACTGCTACGTCATCATCTTGTGAGACCGCAATGCATGGGCTGGAGCATCGCGAGGAGCGGGAAAGGCGCCAGAAGGTGAGTATATAATGATTTTTTTTTATTATTATTTTTAACGATAGATCTTTTTACTATTGATGCTGCATAGGTAGCATCAATAGTAAAAAGTTGGTCGCACAGGGTTAATAGCAGCATTAACGGACTGCATTACAAGGCAGCATAGCGTGGTGTAACACAGCCATTAACCCTGTGTGAGCGCTGACTGGAGGGGGCACTGACGGAGAGTAGGAAGGGACGAATTAGCGGCCAGACACTGGGATTTCCATTACAGACAGACAAACAGACGGAAGTACCCCTTAGACGATTATATAGATAGATACATATATGTGACCGCAAGATAATTAGAGTCTACCTCTTTTTAAATGCGTACAATTCTCATGATCTCCCTAACTATATAAAAAGTATGGAACTTGTAGCCACAACAAACAATATTTATTTCTATGCAAGCAGTATTTCAGAAATCACCCCATAATGACACAGACAATTTTGACCATAATGACCAAGCAAAATTTTAAAATTCTGACCACTGTCTCTTTATGAGGTTATAACTCTTTAATGCATTTACGGATCTTACTGATCCTTAGCAAGGTTGCATGAAACATATTGCACTTCATGATAGTGGTAAAATGCCTTCAATATGACTTGTGCTTATTTGTGAAAAAAAGGAAATTTAGAGAAAAATTTTGAACATTTCACAATTTTCAAACTTTTAATTCTTATGCCCTTAAATCAGAAAGTTGCACAAAATAGTTAATAAATGACATTTCCCACATGTTTACGTTACATCAGTACAATTTTGGCTACATATTTTTTCTTAGGAAGCTAGAAGGTTTAAAATTTGACCAACAATATCTAATTTTTCCAGCAAATTTTACAAAATCATTTTTTTGGGGGACCACGTCACATTGGAAGTGGCTTTGAGGGTTTTTTTATGACAGAAATGACCCCAAAGTGAAACCATTATAAAAACTACACCCCTAAAGATGCTCAAAATCACATTCAAGAAGTTTATTAACCCTTCAGGTGCTTCGTAGGAACTGAAGCAATGTGGGAAGGAAAAAATTAATATTTAATTTTTTTATTAAAAAATTAACTTTAGACCCAAACTTTTTTAATTTTACAAGGGTAAAAGGAGAAAATTGACCCAAAATGTGTTGAGCAATTTCTCCTGAATGTGCCGATACCTTATTTGTGGGTGAAATCTACTGTTTAGGCGCACGGCTCGGAGCTCGGAAGTGAAGGAGCGCCATTTGACTTCTTGAATGTAAAATTTGCTGGAATAATTAGCGGACTTGTTGTGTTTGGAGAGCCCCCAATATGCCTAAACAGTGGAAACCCCCCAGAAGAGACCCCATAAAGGAAACAACACCCCTTGAGGATTTTATCCAGAGGTATAGTGAGTATCTTGAACACAAAGGTACGACGCAGAATTTGATAACATTAGGTTTTCATTCTGAGTATGTCGACATTCGTGTTGAGCACAAGTGCTCGCTACTCCAGTTTGAATCGGGTGCTCAGGTATGTACCAAATATAACAATTTTTGAGTGACATGCTCGACTCCTTGCCCCTCATATTTTGCAGCTATTAGACACCCAAAAATAAACATGCGGGGATCTGTGATACTCCATGCATACCCGTGCACCCGATGCAAACTTGAATAACGAGCACTTGCGCTCAATGCTAGCCGTCATATCATCAGTTTCTGTTTTACTTTTGAAAATCCCCCAATTCTAACCCCAAACATAACCCTAAAACACCACTAACCCTAACACAACCCTAACCCCAATCCTGACTCTAACACATTCATAACCCTAGCACAGTTATATCCCAAATCCTAACTCTAACCCCAAACCTAACTCTAAGCCCAACTGCAAAGAATGTAAAAAATATAAAAAAGTATTTTATAATTGCTATCTAACTAAGGGGGTGACAAAGAAAGGTTTGATTTACTATATATTTTTATTTTGATCACTGTGATAGGGTGTATCATAATGAAAATAAATAACTAATAGGAAACATTTCCCAATGTTGCCAGGTACTAGCCAACAGATCTTGGAAAGCCATTTTTCTCCCAGGAAGATGATGCTGGGCCGAGGGGACTGATCAGGAGGGACCGGGGGATGGCGAATGTATCCGTTGCTCTCAGGGGGGTATAATTTCTCTCTCCTCTGATATGAATAACAGCGATCACATTTCGGACACTGGAAAATCTGGCCCTGATCATGTTATCCGGGTCTCAGCTACCCCCGGTAGCCAAGACCCCAGATATTTTATGACTCTGGGGGAGCTGCAGCCTTGTTACTAATCACAGTTTCAAAATGGCAATTAGGGAATAAGTACACTTAGAGACCGCCAATTTAATGCTTATTTAATTTTTTAGTAAGCCTGAAGGTTTTGTTAAAAATTCACTATTTGGAACTGTTGATAATTTCATCCACCTTTAATGTAGCCAAAGTTCTAGCTGCTGAAAAGCCCAAAAGCATTTGGCTTGCTCTACCATGCTTCATTTTGTGCATGGTGTTCTATTAGTAATGTGCAGTGTTGATTTTGTGCCAAAAATAACTTTTGAAATTATGGTCAAAAAGTTCAACCTTGGTCTCAGCATACCATAACACAGTTTCCTACATGCATTTAGTAGACTTAAATATAAGTTTTGGGAAAATTTAGCCCGGCTTGGATATTTTTCTTTGCAAGATAAGGCTTCTGTCTTGCCACCCTACTTCACAAGACAAGCATATGAAGAACATGAGAGATTGATTTCACATGCTGTACACAACAAATATTTACCACAAGTTTTTGCAGCTCTTTTACTGTAGCTTTAGGCCTCTAGCCATCTTCCAAGACCAACTTATTTCTTGTCTTTTCAACAATTTTTGAGGAACATTCCATTCTAGGTAATGTTAGTGTTGTGTCAAATGTCAGCCTCATCTTGAAGACCATATTCATTGTTCCATGGTACACCTAATGCCTTGGAACATTTTCTGTACCCTTTTCTTGACTGTTATCTTTTAACAACAAGATTGCTATACTATTTTGTAAGCTGTTTATGGAGCTTGACTTTGATGTAAAATGCAACTAAGAAAATCCTACTAGAACAGGTAAACTTTATATAGAGTTAATTAAAATCACATTATATAATGGCAACTGTGTTCTGACTGCTTTTTAACATGAATGTAAATGTGATTTGTTACTTTTGAACACAACCACGTCCTCAATATAAAAGGGTGTTCTCACTTGGGCAACCACATTATTTAAAATTTTAATTGCTATTTTCCCCGTCAAATCGATTTCGGTTTGTTTCTTTGCTTCTTGTTGGACTTGTACAGATAATTAAAGAATATAGATGCTATATAACCCATGTTATTTGACAAGTTTACCGATCTGCTTGCATAAATCACTAGAATCCAAGGAATGCAATTTTCACTGTTTTTCATGAAGAAATGCAGCATTGCTTTTGGTAATCTATATCGGCTTAACGTCACACGGTTTGGTCTGCTTATCTAAATGTAGCCATTAATAAATAAATGCGTCAGTTATTTAACAAGTAATGTGAATTTTATTTTCAACAGCCCAGAAATGCTTAGTTAGTAAATATTGCATGTACTCTTGCTGAATAAAAACTGGTCAAGTAATTGTTATCACTGACAAGCATTTAAAGAGGAATAGATCAACTAATTCCCAAATGCCTATGTGCAGAAAAATGACCTTTAAGCATTGATTGTTGTTTCTCAAAATTCATTATCAGTTGTTCCAGACACAGACTCTGTTGACTGGTTGAGGGTTATGAGCCTTGATTTCACATAGCATTGAACACAGCAAGATGTAAAAGAAGATGGGAAAGAGCAGTTTACTTATGTAAGAGAGCAAAGTATAAATTGTGCTTCTTTACATTGCTTTTTATATGCACTGAATTTCTGATTAAAGACCCAGACTAATACAATTATGACTTACATTATCTGTGGCATATGCATTTAAAGAGAACCTTTCATCAGAATCAGGCATGATAAACTTAAGATATTGGCTTAATCTGCTGTTCTGCTGATTTAATAAGTACCCTCACTGCGAACGCACCTTGTAGCTACCTATCTATACTCGGTGCGTTCCGCTAGCCCTAACAGTATACTAGCGCCAGGGTCTGGCTAAGTAATAGCGAAAGAAAAGCGATTGCAGGGGTACATCCAGCAGCTGGAGGGCAGGTTGACGGCTCTTGAGTGTACAACCTCAGCTGTGGATGTTACTGCAATAGCTGTTCAGGCTGATAGCATGGCTGCAGCAACTTTAACCACTGTCACCCCTGTTCCGACCTTATCCCACCTCCCGCTGCCAGAGAAGTACTCTGGTGACAGTAAATCCTGTAGGGGTTTCGTGAGCCAGTGCGGTATACACCTTGAGCTGCTGGCTGCACGTTTTCCCACAGAGCGGGCAAAGGTGGGATTCATAATTTCTCTGCTGTCGGACAGGGCATTGGAGTGGGCTACGCAGCTGTGGGAGCGTGATGATCATATGGTGCAGAGTGCTCCTCAGTTTTTGAGCACTCTGAAACAGGACTTTTTAGGACCTCGAGTCACCCATGATACGGCACTCCAACTGTTGACATTGACTCAGGGTTCATCCATGGTCAGCCATTTTGCCGTCCACTTCTGGACTTTAGCATCCGAGCTGGAGTGGCCAGATAAAGCCCTCATCCCGGTATTTTGGAGGGGGCTGCCTGACCATGTGAAGGACGCTTTGGCCACTAGGGAGATTCCTGCCACACTGGAGGAGCTCATAGCAGTATCAACTTGCATCGACCTTCGTTTTAACGAGCGAAGGTTGGTTGAATGAACTTAATTAGTTTAAAGTAATATCTACTTACAAACAGTATGTTCACTTGATTTTCAAGAATCTAAAAATTTTATATTAATACGAGAAACCATTTATATATGACATTTAATGTAAAAAAAAGCAATAAGCACATTTTATTAAATTTGCAATTACACCTTAAGTGAACAACACACATTGAACAGCATTAGATTTATCTCCTTCTGTAAGTTATACTTGAATAGGACCTACTGTAAATATGTACAGTATAGTCATGTAAATATCATCCTACTCAATAATAAAATGCTGCAGAATTTGCTGGTGGTATATAATTACAATTATTATTATTGCTATTATAATTTTGCAGAACTTTTGTATATTTATTGTTTGAAAGTAACATACATTTCCAATTTTCTAATACAGGGACATTGTTAAATTTTTACTAGAGCTGAGGGGATCATTTGAAATTTTAATTTGCTGGCTTGACCAATTTTTTCCCCAAAATTTGATTTCCGGTGAAAAAGTTTGCATGCATCTCAATACAGTGGATGAAGTGAGTGTGGGGGAGAGAGATAAAGAGAGACAACTGATAATGTTCAATATGACATGTATTTTCTACTTACTCATTGGAACCTGGATATGGAAAACAACTCTGTCATACAAAAGTGCCAGATCGATGGCTGACTGCGCTCCATTGCAAATGCGGATCTCAAATTGGAATTCATTGTACAAATTATAATAACCCAATAGATGTGACAGTTATAGGGCATTATGGGTAAGCTAGTGAAACCACTGAAAAAGATGTTAACCCTCTCAACATTGCTTCAGCAGTGTTGGAAATGGTGCCAGGCAAGGATTTTTTTTGTTTGTGAAGTCCATATTAAATCTAAAAGTGTTTGAATATTTACATACAATTCTAGAAATGTGACTCCAACTTGATTCTCTGCTGACCGATCCACTCATCTCTGGTCTTGACTATAAATCCTCTGTATTTTGCTTTTGATCCATTAGCATTGTCCTCAACCTTAGTATTACCTGCAATGGTTATATTTTGCAGTCATAATTTCACATAAAGCATATATACAGTTTTGAGCAGTAGAATTGTTGAGGTCTGAGATCCTGTCCAAAGTACTGAACCTTTGCCATGTTGCCTGAAATGTAACTGTGTAATTCTTTCTTTTAATGAAACATTTTAAATTACCAAAGAGATAAAAGACACAGATCAGTGATTCTGAAATGACTTTTACACAATATGCTAATCAGGAATGCTCAGCTATGCATTCATTAAAAAGAATAAAAAAATTACTTATTTCAAACACTATGTTTGTATGCTAAAATAGCAATTCAAATAAAATATACTGTTATTTATTGCAATTAAAATTAACCCTTTAAGAATGCAGTTTTTCATCAAACTGCACTAGGGTTGAGCGAAACGGATCGGTCATTTTCATAAGTCGCCGACTTTTGGCAAAGTCGGGTTTCATGAAACCCGACCCGATCCCAGCGTGGGATCAGCCAATTGGTACACGATCTTCGCACCAAAGTTGCGTTTCATATGACGCTTAAAGCGCCATTTCTCAGCCAATGAAGGTGCACGCAGAGTGTGGGCAGTGTGATGACATAGGTCCTGGTCCCCACCATCTTAGAGAAGGGCATGACAGTGATTGGCTTGCTTTCTGCGGCGTCACAGGGGCTATAAAGGGGCGTTCCCGCCGACCGCCATCTTACTGCTGCTGATCTGAGCATAGGGAGAGAATGCTGCCACTTCGTCAGAAGCAGGGATAGCATTAGGCAGGGTATATTAACCCCCAAACCGCTTGTGCTGTAGCGATTTCCACTGTCCAACACCACCTTTTGTTTGCAGGGACAGTGGAGGCAAGATTTCTGTTCAACAGCTCTGTAGCTTATAAGGCTCCCTGATCGCAGCGTTGCTGTGTGTACGCCGCTGTGCAAACCAACTGCTTTTTTAAAAGCACAAATCCTGTTGCTCCTTCCTTTCTGCACAGCTATCTTGTTTGTTTGTCCTCATTTTTTGTGTGCAGCAGTCCTTTTTTTTGCTGCCTGCCATACTTTTCAGAGATTATTGTGGGGAGATAGTAATTGTAGTACAGTCCTTTTTTTTTTTAATATCTTCCAGCCACTTTCAGCCCCTGAAATTGTGTAGTGTAAAACAGTGGGCCTGTATTTTTCTGCACTGTCCCACACCTGAAAAGGGAGATTTATATTGCCAATCAGTGCATCTGTGCCAGTGCTGTCTTAGGTATCTGTCATTCATTTTGTTGCCACAGAAAATATACTGTGATATAGTGGGCCTGATTTATTCACTTGTCTCCCATATAAAAAAAAAAAATTAAAGGGAGAATAATCTTGCCAAATCTGTGCATCTGTGCCAGTGCTGTCTGTGGTATCTGTCATTCATTTTGTGCCACAGGAAATATACCGTGATATAGTGGGCCTGGTTTATTCACTTGTCTCCCATGTCAAAATAAAAAAATAAATAAATAAAGGGAGAATAATCTTGGCAAATCTGTGCCAGTGCTGTCTGTGGTATCTGTCATTCATTTTGTGCCACAGGAAATATACTGTGATATAGTGGGCCTGATTTATTCACTTGTCTCCCATATAAAAAAAATAAATAAATAAATAAAGGGAGAATAATCTTGGCAAATCTGTGCCAGTGCTGTCTGTGGTATCTGTCATTCATTTTGTGCCACAGGAAATATACTGTGATATAGTGGGCCTGATTTATTCACTTGTCTCCCATATAAAAAAAAAATAAATAAATAAAGGGAGAATAATCTTGCCAAATCTGTGCATCTGTGCCAGTGCTGTCTGTGGTATCTGTCAGTCATTTTGTGCAACAGAAAATATACTGTGATATAGTGGGCCTGATTAAATCCTGCATTCTCCCACACATAAAGAGGGAAATTTCTATTGACAATGTGTGCATCTGCGTGCGTCAGTCCTGTTAGTGGCATATCTGCCAGCCTCTTTCTGCCAATCAAACTGTGTAGTGTAATCCAGTGGGCCTGATTGTTCCCTGCATTCTCCCACACATTAAGAGTGAGATTTCTATTGCCAGTGTGTGCATCTGCGTGCGTCAGTCCTGTTCGTGGCATATCTGCCAGCCTCTTTCTGCCAATCAAACTGTGTAGTGTAATACAGTGGGCCTCATTTTTTCCAGCATTCTCCCACACATAACAAAGGGAGATTTTAATTCACAACAAGTTTACGAACACCTTCTACCTGCTTGTACAGGACCACATAACGGTTGTTAATTTGGTTTAATTTTTCCAAGAATGAGGAAGTCTGGTGGAAGAGGTCGTGGCCGTGGGCGGTCATTGCCAGCTGGTAATGATGGTGGTGGTGGTGGAGCATCTGGTGGTAGTGGGAAAAGCAAAATAGCACCTAAGTCTCAAGTTGTTGAGCCAGCGTCATCATCTGGCTACACAAGGCATCGAAGGCTCCCTTTTCTGGGAGTAGGAAAACCGCTTTTAAAGCCGGAGCAGCAGGAACAAGTTTTGGCTTTCATTGCTGACTCTGCCTCTAGCTCTTTCGCCTCCTCCTCGGAAAGTGCCAAATGTAAGAGCAGAGCATCGTCAGTGGATGTTCCCGGTCAGGGACAAGTCGCTTCCTTGTGTTCTTCACCCAGAACAACAGAGAAGGATGCGTCAGGCGACACAACAGGTTACTCCATGGAGCTATTTACACATACCGTTCCTGCGTTAGAAAGGGAAATTGTTAACAGGCCATGCCCATTACAAGATGAATCGGACATGGAGTGCACAGATGCACAGCCACAGCCAGATTATTATGCTGTTCCTTTGACTCAGATCAGAACATTGCTCTCGCAGTGTACTGATCCAGAATCTGACCCAGATGACACTATTAAGCCCCATCACGAACGCTATAGCACAGGCTTACACGGTGACCCAGAGGAAGGTGCCCAGGACATAGAAGAGGAGGTCATAGATGACACAGTTGTTGACCCCGATTGGCAGCCATTGGGGGAACAGGGTGCAGGCGGCAGTAGCTCTGAAGCGGAGGAGGAGGAGCCGCAGCAGGCATCAACATCGCTACAGGTTCCATCTGGCAGGCCCGTATCTGGTCCAAAACATGTGGGAAAACCAAAACCAGTTGTAGGACAGCGTGGCCATCTGGTTAAAGTAGCTCAGTGTGCAATGCCTGAAAAGGTATCCGATAGTAGGAAGAGTGCAGTCTGGTATTTTTTTAACCAAGATCCAAATGATCAGTGCAAAGTCATCTGTAAGAAATGCTCAAGGACCTTCAGCAGAGGTCAGAATGTTAAAAATCTAAATACAAGCTGCATGCGTAGACATTTAACCACCATGCACTAACAAGCCTGGACTAACTACCAAATGTCCCTTAATGTTGTAGCACCCTCTCACAATGAAGCTAGTCAGCAACGCTACATCCCTTCCCTCACTGTAAACCCACCGTTTACCACACCACCTGCAGTAAATGTGGCGCTTTCGTCACAAGGCCAAAGCTGTCAGGGAATCACCAGGTTCGTGATAGGAAACACTGTATGTAGGGCAACAGCAAGAATACCATCACCAACACTCTCTCAGTCTGCCATGTCCACCGGCACCCCCGCTAGTTCCACCCTATGCAGCTCTCCAGTCCAGCTCACCCTACATGAGACTCTCATTAGGAAAAGGAAGTACTCATCCTCGCATCCGCGTACACAGGGTTTGAACGCCCACATTGCTAGACTAATCTCGTTAGAGATGATGCCCTACCATTTAGTTGAAAGCGAAGCTTTCAAAGCCCTGATGGACTATGCTGTACCACGCTACGAGCTACCCAGTTGACACTTCTTTTCGAGAAAAGCCATCCCAGCCCTCCACCAGCATGTAAAAGACCGCATTGTCCATGCACTCAGGCAACCTTTGAGTAGAAAGGTGCACCTGACAACAGATGCATGGACCAGTAGGCATGGCCAGGGGCGTTACGTCTCCATCACGGCACACTGGGTTAATGTGGTGGATGCAGGGTCCACAGGGGACAGTAATATTGGGACAGTTCTTCCTAGCCCACGGTCTAGGAAACAGTTGGCTGTAGGCGTTCATCCCCCCTCCTCCTCCTCGTCCTCCAGCAGAAGCGACAGCTCATCCACAGACCGCAGTTACACGACCACTCCATCCGCAGCTGCCACTGTTGCACACGAGGTGTACCATTATGGAACAGCTAGTGGCAAGCATCAGCAGGCTGTATTGGCAATGAAGTGTTTGGGTGACAACAGACACACCGCTGAAGTTCTGTCCGAGTTCTTGCAGCAAGAAACTCAGTCATGGCTGGGCACTGTACATCTTGAGGCAGGCAAGGTAGTGAGTGATAACGGAAGGAATTTTATGGCTGCCATAGCCCTTTCACAACTGAAACACATTCCTTGCCTGGCTCACACCTTAAACCTGGTGGTGCAGTGCTTCCTGAAAAGTTATCCGGGGTTACATGACCTGCTTCTGAAAGTGCGCAGACTTTGCTCGCACATCCGCCGTTCGCCCGTACACTCCAGCCGTATGCAGAAACATCAGCGGTCTTTGCAACTTCCCCAGCATCGCCTAATCATCGACGTTGCAACAAGGTGGAACTCCACACTGCACATGCTTCAGAGACTGTTTGAACAGAGGCGTGCTGTTATGTATTTGTGGGAGGATACACATACACGGGTAGGCAGTTGGATGGCAGACATGGAGTTGTCAGGTGTGCAGTGGTCGAAGCTACAAGACCTGTGTCAAGTCCTTCAGTGTTTTGAGGAATGCACACGGCTGGTTAGTGCAGACAACGCCATATTATGCATGAGCATCCCCCTAATGCGCCTGCTGATGCAAAGTTTGACGCACATAAAGGAGCAGGCATCTGCAGCCGAGGACGAGGGAAGCCTAGATGACATTCAGCCATTGTCTGCTCAGGGAAGTCAACAGGACGAGGTGGCGGGCGAAGAGGAGGATGAGGAGGATGATGGGGATGAGTATTTTTTGGATGAGGAAGCTTCTCAGGGGGTAACAGAAACTGCTGGCATTGCAAGGCCGGGTTCTGGTTTTTTGAGGGAGACAAGTGACGTTGATTTGCCCGAAAGTGCTCCTCAACCCAGCACATGCACAGATTTGAACACTGGAACATTGGCACACATGGTGGATTATGCCTTGCGTATCCTCAAAAGGGACCCACGCATTATAAAAATGATGACCGATGACGATTACTGGTTGGCCTGCCTCCTTGATCCTCGCTATAAAGGCAAATTGCAAAATATCATGCCACATGAGAACCTCAAACAAATATTGGCAACCAAACAAGCTACTCTTGTAGACCGTTTGATTCAGGCATTCCCAGCACACAGCGCCGGTGATGGTTCTCACACGAGCTGCAGGGGGCAACAGGGCAGAGGTGTTAGAGGTTCACAAATCAGAAGTGGCGTTGGACAGAGGGGTTTTCTGACCAGGTTGTGGAGTGATTTCGCAATGACCGCAGACATGACAGGTACTGCAGCATCAATTCAAAGTGACAGGAGACAACATTTGTCCTGTATGGTTACTAACTATATTTCCTCCATTATCGATGTTCTCCCTCAACCGTCATTCCCCTTTGATTACTGGGCATCAAAAATAGACACCTGGCCTGAATTGGCCAAATATGCATTGCAGGAGCTTGCTTGCCCAGCAGCTAGTGTGCTATCAGAAAGAGTATTCAGTAGGGTTGAGCAAAACGGGTCGGCCATTTTCAGAAGTCGCCGACTTTTGGCAAAGTCGGGTTTCATGAAACCCGACCCGACCCCTGTGTGGGGTCAGCCATGAGGTCGGCGATCTTCTGAATCTGGTATCGGAATTCCGATACTGAGTTCCGATATGTTTGCGATATCGGGAATCGGTATCGGAATCCATATTTAAGTGTAAAATAAAGAATCAAAATAAAAAATATTGATATACTCACCCTCGGACGCGCCCTGGTACTAACCGGCAGCCTTCCTTCCTAAGAATGAGCGCGTGAATGACCTGCGGTGACGTCACGGCTTGTGATTGGTCATGTGAGCGGTCACATGGGCGGTCACGCGACCAATCACAAGCCGCGACATCATCTAAGGTCCTTCACGCGCTCATTCTTAGGAAGGAAGGCTGCCGGAAAGAAGCAGGGCACGTCCGAGGGTGAGCATATACCTAATAGGAATATACTCACCCTCGGACGCGCCCTGCTTCTTTCCGGCAGCCTTCCTTCCTAAGAATGAGCGCGTGAAGGACCTTAGATGACGTCGCAGCTTGTGATTGGTCACGTGACCGCCCATGTGACCGCTCACGCGACCAATCACAAGCCGCGACGTCACCACAGGTCATTCACGCGCTCATTCTTAGGAAGCAAGGCTGCCGGTTAGTACCAGGGCGCATCCGAGGGTGAGTATATCAATATTTTTTATTTTGATTCTTTATTTTACACATTAATATGGATCCCAGGGCCTGAAGGAGAGTTTCCTCTCCTTCAGACCCTGGAAACTATAGTATCTCATTGCACTGCATTGGGTTTCGTGTTTCGGCCGACCCCGACCCCGACTTTTTTATAGGATCGGCCGATTTCACTCGACCCGACTTTTGAGAAAGTCGGGTTTCGTGAAACCCGACCCGATCCTATAAAAATAAAAGTCGCTCAACCCTAGTATTCAGTGCTGCTGGTTCAATACTGACCGAAAAAAGGACTCGTCTGGCGACCCAAAATGTTGATGCTCTAACCTTCATTAAAATGAACCACTCATGGATTTCTAATTATTTTGTCCCACCTTTCCCGGCTGACACCTAGCTTTCCTGAAAAAAGGTCTTGCTTTGGGATTGGTGTTACTGACTGTTCCAATCTGTAAATTTGCAGCTGCTGTTTGTACAGCATACGACACGTTTACACCTCCCTAAATGACCTAACTCCCCCCACGGGGCTGTGGTCTCGCCACTTGGAAAAAGCACCCGTCAGAGTGCCGTTTGTCTGAAGAGGTGGGTGTGCCCACTTTTGGTCGACGGCACTGCCAATGGGTCCCTCATAGTACAATGAAGTGTCTCTGGTGGTGGTGGCATGCACCCACCGTCAGACACACCTTTGTAACATGAGGGGCCCTGGGCTTGTACCGCCGGCCATGAGAGAGTGCCCCCCAAGCTCAAACAGTGCTCTACCACTTGCAAAATTATCTCTCGCTGCTCCACCACTGTTTAGTCTATGCGCTGAAATCCTTCAATGCCTGGCACTGACAATAACAATTTGTTGACATGTATGATGCTATTTAAAATAGGCAGGGGCCCTGTCCTACTTTTACAACAGTAAATACTTTGCGCCAAATTACAATGTCTGAAAGTCAGCATAGGAGCCCATCCCTGTACCGAAGTATGCCCCCCCTTTTTTTTTGGGGGGGGAGACATTGACATCTATTTAGTTTTTTGGAGTACTTACTGTCTGCGGTCCCTCCTTCGAATTATCCTCCGCTGAGCACAACAATGCTGCCTGTGTACCCCTGCCACATAATGGAAGCTGCATAGAGCCATTTTTGTTATTTTAGGCCTTCTAAGTCTGTCTGCGGTCCCTCCTTCGAATTGTCCTCCGCTGAGCACAACAATGCTGCCTGTGTACCCCTGCCACGTAAAGGAAGCTGCATAGAGCCTATTTTCTTATTTTAGGCCTACTAAGTCTGTCTGCGGTCCCTCCTTCGAATTGTCCTCCGCTGAGCACACCAATGCTGCCTGTGTACTCCTGCCACATAATGGAAGCTGCATAGAGCCTATTTTGTTATTTTAGGCCTTCTAAGTCTGTCTGCGGTCCCTCCTTAAAATTGTCCTCCGCTGAGCACACCAATGCTGCCTGTGTACCCCTGCCATATAATGGAAGCTGCATAGAGCCTATTTTGTTATTTTAGGCCTTCTAAGTCTTTCTGCGGTCCCTCCTTCGAATTGTCCTCCGCTGAGCACAACAATGCTGCCTGTGTACCCCTGCCACGTAAAGGAAGCTGCATAGAGCCTATTTTCTTATTTTAGGCCTATAAAGTCTGTCTGCGGTCCCTCCTTCGAATTATCCTCCGCTGAGCACACCAATCCTGCCTGTGTACCCCTGCCACGTAAAGGAAGCTGCATAGAGCCTATTTTGTTATTTTAGACCTTCTAAGTCTGTCTGCGGTCCCTCCTTCGAATTGTCCTCCGCTGAGCACACCAATCCTGCCTGTGTACCCCTGCCATGTAAAGGAAGCTGCATAGAGCCTATTTTGTTATTTTAGGCCTACTAAGTCTGTCTGCGGTCCCTCCTTCGAATTGTCCTCCGCTGAGCACACCAATCCTGCCTGTGTACCCCTGCCATGTAAAGGAAGCTGCATAGAGCCTATTTTGTTATTTTAGGCCTTCTAAGTCTGTCTGCGGTCCCTCCATCGAATTGTCCTCCGCTGAGCACACCAATGCTGCCTGTGTACCCCTATAACCTACTTTAAACTGCATAGAGCCTACTTTCCATTGTAGGCCTACTACCTGTGTATGTCTCGGCCAGTCCAGTCCTTGCAGTTGTCCTCCACTGAACAAAGCTATGCCGCCTGTGTACTCCTGTTACTAGTGTTGAGCAATACCGTCCGATACTTGAAAGTATCAGTATCGGAAAGTATCGGCCGATACCGGCAAAGTATCGGATCTAATCCGATACCGATACCCGATACCAATACAAGTCAATGGGACTCAAGTATCGGACGGTATCCTGTATGGTTCCCAGGGTCTGAAGGAGAGGAAACTCTCCTTCAGGCCCTGGGATCCATATTAATGTGTAAAAGAAAGAATTAAAATAAAAAATATTGCTATACTCACCTCTCCGACGCAGCCTGGACCTCACCGAGGGAACCGGCAGCGTTCTTTGCTTAAAATGCGCGCTTTTACTTCCTTCTGTGACGTCACGGCTTGTGATTGGTCGCGTGCCGCCCATGTGGCCGCGACGCGACCAATCACAGCAAGCCGTGACGTAATTTTCAGGTCCTCAATGCCTAATTCTAGGCATTCATGATTTTAAAATTACGTTCCGGCTTGTGATTGGTCGCGTCGCGGTCACATGGGCGACGCGACCAATCACAAGCCGTGACGTCACGGGAGGCAGGAGACGCGCGCATTTTTAAAATTACGTCACGGCTTGTGATTGGTTGCGTGCCGCCCATGTGACCGCGACGCGACCAATCACAGCAAGCCGTGACGTAATTTCAGGTCCTGAATGCAGAAATAGGCATCAGGACCTGAAATTACGTCACGGCTTCCTGTGATTGGTCGCGTCGCGGTCACACGGGCGGCACGCAACCAATCACAAGCCGTGACGTAATTTTAAAAATGCGCGCGTCTCCTGCCTCCCGTGACGTCACGGCTTGTGATTGGTCGCGTCGCCCATGTGACCGCGACGCGACCAATCACAAGCCGAAACGTAATTTTAAAATCATGAATGCCTAGAATTAGGCATTGAGGACCTGGAAATTACGTCACGGCTTGCTGTGATTGGTCGCGTCGCGGTCACCTGGGTGGCACGCGACCAATCACAAGCCGTGACGTCACGGAAGGAAGTAAAAGCGCGCATTTTAAGCAAACAACGCTGCCGGTTCCCTCGGTGAGGTCCAGGCTGCGTCGGAGAGGTGAGTATAGCAATATGTTTTTATTTTAATTCTTTATTTTACACATTAATGTTGTTTCGATACCGATACCCGATACCACAAAAGTATCGGATCTCGGTATCGGAATTCTGATACCCGCAAGTATCGGCCGATACCCGATACTTGCGGTATCGGAATGCTCAACACTACCTGTTACCAATTGTGAACTGCATTTATCCTACTTACTTATTTGTGCCTAGTAACTGTGTAAGCCTGTCATAACAGTTGTCCTCCACCACAGAACCCAGCTATGCCACATGTGTACTCCTTTTACCAATTTTGAACTTAATATAGCCTTCATTTTTATTTTAGGCCTACTTCGTGTGTCAGAGCCACTAATTACACATGCCCTCCTCTGCTGAACCACGCTATGCTGCAAGTGTACTCTACTTACCAATTTTGAACAGCATTTGCCTAATTACTTATTTAGGCCTACTTATTGTGTCTATCTCCCATTACAGTTGTCCTCCACTGCACAATGCTGAGCTTCAATCTACAGGCTCTCATTAAGTAGTTGTTGTTAATATGTGTGGTTGGGGCCTACTAACGGTGTCTGCCGCTCCCTGGTGTTGTCCTCCACTGTGCAAAGCTGAGCTTCAATCTTCAGGCTGTCATTAAGTAGTTGTTGTTAATATGTGTGGTTGGGGCCTACTAACGGTGTCTGCCGCTCCAAGGTGTTCTCCAGGTTTACTTGCCTGAGCTTCATTCTTCAGGCTCTCATTAAGTAGTTTTTGTTAATATGACAGTGCAGTTGGCCTACTATTTTGTTTGGGGCCTACTAACGGTGTCTGATGCTCCAAGGTGTTCTCCAGGTTTACTTGCCTGAGCTTCAATCTTCAGGCTCTCATTAAGTAGTTGTTGTTAATATGTGTGGTTGGGGCCTACTAACGGTGTCTGCCGCTCCCTGGTGTTGTCCTCCACTGTGCAATGCTGAGCTTCAATCTTCAGGCTCTCATTAAGTAGTTGTTGTTAATATGTGTGGTTGGGGCCTACTTACGGTGTCTGCCGCTCCCTGGTGTTGTCCTCCCCTGTGCAAAACTGAGCTTCAATCTTCAGGCTCTCATTAAGTAGTTGTTGTTAATATGACAGTGCAGTTGGCCTACTATTTTGTTTGGGGCCTACTAACGGTGTCTGACGCTCCAAGGTGTTCTCCAGGTTTACTTGCCTGAGCTTCAATCTTCAGGCTCTCATTAAGTAGTTGTTGTTAATATGTGTGGTTGGGGCCTACTAACGGTGTCTGCCGCTCCCTGGTGTTGTCCTCCACTGTGCAATGCTGAGCTTCAATCTTCAGGCTCTCATTAAGTAGTTGTTGTTAATATGTGTGGTTGGGGCCTACAAATGGTGTCTGCCACTCCCTGGTGTTGTCCTCCACTGTGCAAAGCTGAGCTTCAATCTTCAGGCTCTCATTAAGTAGTTGTTGTTAATATGTGTGGTTGGGGCCTACTAACGGTGTCTGCCGCTCCAAGGTGTTCTCCAGGTTTACTTGCCTGAGCTTCAATCTTCAGGCTCTCATTAAGTAGTTGTTGTTAATATAACACTGCTGTTGGTCTACTAGTGTGGTTGGGGCCTACTAACGGTGCCTGCCGCTCCCTGGTGTTGTCCTTCACTGTGCAAAGCTGAGCTTCAATCTTCAGGCTCTCATTAAGTTGTTGTTTATATAACACTGCAGTTGGCCTACTATTTTGGTTGGGCCTAGTAACGGTGTCTGCCGCACCTTGGTGTTGTCCTGTGTTATTTTCCAGAGCTTCAATCTTCAGGCTTTCGGGCTAGATTTGTAATATTAAACTGCATTGGGCCTACTAGTGTGGTTGGGCCCTTAAAACGATGTCTGCCGTTCCTGGGTTTTCTCCTGTTTTGTTTTCCCGAGCTTCCATCTTCAGGCTTTCGGCCTTTATTTGTAATATTAAACTGCATTGGGCCTACTACTGTGGTTGGGCCCTTAAAACGGTGTCTGACGCTCCTGGGTTTTCTACTCCACTGAACAAACCAATGCCGCCTGGTTAGTCCTTTTACCAATTTTGAACTGCATTTAGCCCACTTTATTATTTGGGCCTATATCTGTATTTCATCCTCATCCTGCCCATTGCCCAGCCAGTGCTAGATGAGTCTTGTGGTACATTGACCCAGACCACTACATTCCCCTTGCATGCTACAAAGCCACAATCTGACCCTGCTGAAAGTCAGGTTCCCCATCCCGCATATTATACCTTACACAGGGACAAAGAGAAAGGTGCAGATGAAAGTGCAGGTTCCTTCATCAGGTGGGGGGGCATACTCGTTGGTGACGTCACAGGCACAGGGCCCCTCAGAGTACGCAGAAGTGTCGCTGCCGGTGGGAGGTGCCCCCGCCGTGCAAACACACCGCCGTACTTTGAGGGGCCCTGTGCCACTGCCAATGCCAACGAGAGGGCCCCCCTGCTTGCTCTGGATCACAGCACTTGCAAAGTTGAAATACTTACCTCTCACTGCTCCGCCGCCGTGACGTAGTCCACGTTTCCTGGGCCCACTAAAAACTTGAACCAGCCCTACCCCCCACAACTTTAGCCAAATGACCCCCAATTTCCAATGCACAACTATTATTATAAAGTTAATTAAGATTGACAAGCTTCAGAAACAAGAATGGATGTTTTTGCCATTAAAATGGGCACTGTAGGTGTTTTCCTGGCCCCCACTCACTGCCGACTATGCTTCCCCATTGACTTGCATTGGGTTTTGTGTTTCGGTCGATCCCCGACTTTTCGCGATAATCGGCCGATTGCACTCGACTCGACTTCTGCACCAAACGCCATAATTGTTTAATTTGTCATTCAATATATGAGAATTCCTTTTTTTTGCAGTAAAATTAGAATTTTTTTAGAGACAGCGTAGTCTGGTAGCATACTTGGCAATGACTTTTGTCAACCACCTATGTGAATGTGGGTAGGTGACAAAGAGGACCAGTGAGCTGCAATGGTGCTGGAAGGACAGGTAACGGTCTTTAATAAGTGAGTACAGTATAATGTGTTTTATTATTTCCATTACAAATCTATAGTAGTAATTGTATTTTTTTATTTTACACCCTTTTTGGCCCTAAGAAGAAAAACAGCAAAACTACATTTTGCTGGCCATTGCTTTTCTTAATTTGTGCAAATTAAATCCCCCCAAATGATCACTAATTTATTATGAATTTCCCTAAAGTATGGGCATCCTGGAAATTCATAATACATTACTGATCAATAGTGTTGAGCGATACCTTCCGATACTTGAAAGTATTGGTATCGGATAGTATCGGCCGATACCCGAAAAATATCGGATATTGCCGATACCGATACCCGATAACAATACAAGTCAATGGGACACAAGTATCGGAAGCTATCCTGGATGGTTCCCAGGGTCTGAAGGAGAGGAAACTCTCCTTCAGGCCCTGGGATCCATATTCATGTAAAAAATAAAGAATTAAAATAAAAAATATGGATATAATCATCCGTCCGGCGGCCCCTGGACCATACCGATTGTAACCGGCAGCCTCGGTTCCTAAGAATGAGGAGTTTAGGACCCTCGATGACGTTGCGGCTTGTGATTGGTCGCGTGCCGCTCATGTGACCGCTCACGCGACCAATCACAAGCCGCGACGTCATCGCAGGTCCTAAACACCTCATTCTTAGGAACGGAGGCTGCCGGTTACAATCGGTAAGGTCCAGGGGCCACCGGCGGGTGAGTATATCCATATTTTTTATTTTAATTCTTTATTTTTTACATGAATATGGATCCCAGGGCCTGAAGGAGAGTCTCCTCTCCTCCAGACCCTGGGAACCATACACTGGGAACTTCCGATTCCGATATCCGATACCACAAAAATATCGGAACTCGGTATCGGAATTCCGATATCGCAAGTATCGGCCGATACCCGATACTTGCGGTATCGGAATGCTCAACACTACTGATCAATTCTCTCATCACTAACTTTTACTTTGTGGTTCAATATAATTATCAATTAATTTATCTTGTATGTATACTTTTGCACAATAGCAACATTCTTTAAAAAAGTAGTGTTTTCTCATTACCATACTATAAATGCCAAAAACCTTCGTCAACACTCTATTTTGCACTATGCAGCCATATTTTTTGCTGGATGGGATGAGCAGCTGGTTTCATGGGTGCCACGTTGAAGTGTTCGTTATTTGGAATAGTTGATAATTTTGTTTTAGATGTTTATTAGTTTGATGGCTCTGGTTATAACACTACCTATCATACTTACTTTTTTAAATTGCTCCATTTTTCTAAATAATAAAAAACTGCTTAAAGGGAACCTGTCAACAGGTTTTGCCCATATAAAGTGGGGTCAGCTCAGGGATACCCTAATATACAGCATTCTTGTATGTTGTATACATTTTACCAATGAGCTCTGCATAACACAACAAATTGCTTTTATAATACTAACCTATGGAGCGGTCCGGTCTGATGGGCATCACGGTTCTTGATCCAGCACCTCCTACCTTCATGCAATCATCGTCCATCTTCCATTAGTGTCTTCCATCACGTTTCTGTGCAGGCTGATTTCTTAACTGTAATGTGCATGTTCATGGAAAGGGCAAAAAGCAATGAAGTATGCACACTACAATACTCTGCTCTGTCCTCAGCAGGGCAAAGAGAAGTCTGCCTGTACAGGAGTGCAATAAAGGACACTGTGTGGATAAGGTAGAATGTGACATCCACATGAAGCAAGAAGGACAGCAATCACAAGAAGAGAGGAGGTGCCGGATTTACCCTAGCGATGCTTATCAGAACAGAACGCTCCATAGGTGGGAATAATAAAAGCTACTTTTTGTGTAAGGAGTGCATTGGGGACACTTACACAGCATTCTAGAATACTGTATAAAAGGATGTAAGGTGCTGGCTCTATTTTATTTGGTAAAAATCTGGTGACATGTTCCCTTTGAGAGGAAAATGTAGTGCAACTACCCACTTTTTTCTTATTTATCTATCTATCTCATTCAACATTTTTCTTTCGTTTCTTAGTCACAAATGTGAACTCCTAAACATGTTTCTGTATTCCAATTTAATCTTTCAGTGTAAAACTGACAAATTATTTTATAGGTCCTGACATCTCTACACCATACACATGCTTTGCGTTATCACCACAACTGTATGTGATTCTAAGTACTGTATATACTCATGTATAAGCTGAGATTTTCAGTACAATTTTTTATGCTGAAATTCCCCCTAGGCTTATACAAGAGTCATTGTCCAGAAAGCCGGCGGGGAGGGAGAGCGAGGGGCTGACGGCTGTAGCACAGTGACAGCTGCAGAAGACATCAATACTCATCCTCCATCGCTGCATCTCAGTCCCTGCATCTCTGTCCTGGTGCCGGCAGCAGCTCTTTCTGTTCCTGTGCTCAGCAGTCAGGTGGTACCGCTCATTAAGGTAATGAATATTCATACGTCTCCATTCCCATAGGCGTGGAGTGCATATTCATTACCTTATTAAGCAGTACCATGTGACTGCTGAGCAGAGGAACGAGGAAAAGCTGCTGGCACTCGGACAGAGATGCAGGGATGCATGTGGAGGGTGAGTAGTATGGGGGGTGTGAGCCATGCGGGAGCATGGGAGTGATGCGGGACCCTGGGAGCCATAAGGGACCATGGAGCCATGATGGACTGTGGAGTCATGCATACAACATGGGGAGCCACACATACCAGGACAAAACGTGGGAGCCACTCATACCAGGACAAAATGGGAAAGCCACATACCAGGACAGGATGGAGGAAGCCATGCATAGCCGGACAGGATGGTGGGAGTCACATACCAGGACAGAATGGGGGTGCCATGTATAGCAGGACAAAGATGAGGAGACAATGCATGCCCGTAACCCAGCTTATACTCGAGTCAATAATCTTACCCAGTTTTTCATGGCAAAATTAGATGCCTCGGCTTATACTCCAGTTGGCTTATACTCGAGTATGTACGGTAAATCTGCACACTTTTCTCAGAAAGCACAGATACCTATAGAGTATTATTGATCCATCTATTCCATCCAAAAATGGAATCATGTGTATAATCCATGAAACTGTCACGGGGAGACTAGGTGGGCAAGAGCTAATAACCCGGGCCCCTGCAATTTCCCTCAGACTAGGGAAATCCTGACTGACCCTCTACCTAGAGTTTACACTGATGGTGTGCATGTCTAGGCCTCGACCCTCGCCCTGTCTCCTGTTTCAACCCTAGGCTGAAACCACCGCCCACCACCCAGTGAAAAGTTAATACACCAATACCCACAGTTAGCACAGACAAGGATAACGGAAAATATACACCATGCCGCAGTCACTCAGGAATACACTATAAATGCGCATGGCAAAATAAATACAAATATAGGAAGGAGTAAATAAGACAAAGGGAAATACAGCACCAGCAACGATACTCCAACTACTAGCTCACCACTCCAGACCGAGATAACAACGCACAAGACAGAAGCTATAATCGGCGACGCCCAATGTTCAGAAGAACTATATAAAGGCAGTGGGCGTGGCCCAGCTTCCAATCCGAGCATCAGGTAAATTAACCCCGGACTAGCTAGATAAAATCTAGCCGATGCCAATGAGCACATAGTGGTCAAAAGCGGAATTACCGCTGTCTATCGAACGACCTGGTCTGAACAGCGTCCGACATGACAGAAACTCAGAATATGTCCTATTTTGATCTGTTTTGAAAATCATATTCAGCCATCAACCTTTTCACACCCCCAAGCCTGTTTTCACCTTCATTACCATGTAAATGTTACAATTCTGACCAGAGTCACTTTATGTGATAATAACTTTGAAATGCTTCAACAGTTCCCTCTGATTCTGAGAATGTTTCTTTGAGATATATTGTACTTCATGATAATGGTAACATTTCTTTAATATGTCTTGAGATTATTTGTGAAAATAACAGAAATTTAGTGAAAATTAGTAACATTTCACGATTTTCAAACTTTTATTTGTTATACTCTTAGGCTAGGTTCATATTGCGCTATGGCGATCCGTTTAACAGATCTGTTAAATGGATGTGATAATGATTTGTCCCGAATTGCCTTTATTTTTGTGATCATGCTAAAGCATGCGTTAACACATGGTTGCATTGCGTCAGCATTAGTGATGAGCAAGTGTACTTGTTGCTCGGGTTTTCCTGAGCACGCTCGGGTGGTCTCCGAGTATTTGTAACTGCTCGGAGATTTAGTTTTTGTTGACACAGTTGCATGATTTATGGCTGCTAGCCAGCCTGAGTACATGTGGGGGTAGCCTGGTTGCTAGGCATTCCTCATATGTATTCAAGCTGTCTATCAGCTGTAAATCATGCAGCTGAGGCAAGGAACACTAAATCTCCGAGCAGTTACAAATTCTCGGAGATCACCCGAGCGTGCTCGGGAAAACCAGAGCAACGAGTACACTCGCTCATCACTAGTCAGTATGCATTAGCAATAGAGGTCAATGCACAGCGAACGCTTCCGTTCGATGTGCGTACGCCATAACGTAGCCGAAAATGCGGTAGTACACATTTAAAGGTGTGTCACAAAGTAATGGACCATCGCTAACGCTTGCCGATTTTGACATGTGTTAGGATGCGTTAGGCTAATTGAAGTCTATGGGCGAGTTAATGGATCTGTTACATAGCGTTCGTGCCGCTTAGAAATGGATCCGTTAAACGCATTGCCCTAAGGCAATGTGAACCTAGCCTTAAATCAGGGAGACATGGCACACAAATTAGTTAATAAATAACACTTCAAACATGTCTACTTTACATTAGCAACATTTTTGAAAATTATTATTTTTTAAAGATCAAAAGTTGACCAGCAATTTCTCATTTTTCCAACAGAATTTAGAAAACAATTTTTTAGGGACCACATCACATTTGAAGTGACTTTGAGAGGCCAATATGACAGAAAATACCCAAAAGTGACACCATTCTAAAAACTGCACCCTTAAAGGTGTTCAAAATCACATTCAAGAAGTTCATCAACCCTTCAGGTGTTTTACAGGAATAAATGGAATGAGGAAGGAAAAAATGAAAATTTTCACTTTATTTCACTTAAATTTTATGTTAGATAAAATCTTTTTCATTTTCGCAAAAGGTAACAAAAAAAATGGACACCACAATTTGTTGTGCAATTTCTCATGAGCATGCCAATAATCCATATGTGGGGGAAAACCACTTTTTGGGTACACGGTAGAGCTCGGAATTGAAGGAACGTCAGTTGACTTTTTGAATGTAAAACTTTCTGGAATAATTAGCAAATGTTTTGTCATATTTGGAGAGCCACTGATTTGCTTAAATGGTTGAAACCACTCACAAGTGATACCATTTTGAAAACTACAATACTCAGGGAATACTCAGGGAAGTTTTCTAGAGGTGTGGTGAACACCTTGAACCCTCAGGTGCAATGCACGAGCATTGCAGTGCTTTAAAATCTGTCAGCCCTGGAGACACATGTTAGTTAGATCACACTGTGCACATGATCTGACTTTCTTGATAGAGCCTGGTGACTCGAATGTTATCATGGCAAGCATGATATATAGAACATTTATACTTGTGTATTACAAGGAAGAGCATCTCAACTAGTGGAATTGCCGAATAGGGGACATTTTGTCGACCTATTTAAAATGTGGCAATAAACTGTACTTTATGACTTGAACCAAAGTTATGTGTTTTAGATAGTTTTAATGCATTGTCAGACAAGGGGGCATGGCTTAACTAAAGGAGGAGTGCACAACTGTGAAACTTTGCACCAAAATAGTGCTAATATTGAGGCATACTTTTTTAAAAAAGTAAGTCAACTAATACTGTAGATGTTGTAATTATAATTGAGGAAATCTTCAAATAGTTCAGATTTTTCAAATAACATACCACCTTTTTTGTGCGTTTTAAGACTGTCTAGTCTAAGAATTAGCATTAATAAATAAGTCCCATTATATTTTATTAGTGGACACTGAGGCACAACTCTTCAAGAATTTAAAATGAGTGCCCAGAAAACAGATTTTCAGATTATTAAGGGTAAATATATATGTAATGAAATTCCAGTAAAATAATTACATAAGTAAAACAGTAAGAGCTTTACAGACATCAAAGTAATGAAAATGCTTTTACATTGTTATGTTACAGCAATATTCCCTTCACCCTGAATAGTCTAGAAATTCATCTGCTCTCATTAGATATGATCAAGTCTACAAAGATTCAAATTCACTAAGATGGGCAAGGCAGGGATTTTGCAGTTCAATTTGATTTTCAGTGAAGTTATTTAATGAAATTGAATATTCGTTATTATGCTGTAAGGTCACTTCAAACTCCAAAGAATCAAAAACACAAAAATGAATTCTCATGACACTGCTTACTTGTTTTAGTCCCACCATTCCTGCAGCCCACCATTCAGTCCTCCACCCATATGCTTTTCTAACTTCCTCCTTATCACACATCCTTTTTGGCTTCATCATTCAAGGCTGTGGCTCCTGGTTCAACTAGGCCTTGGCTGTCAAGGTGCACATCATGATATCACAACATTATGACACGAGTTTCCCTAGTGAAGAGGACCAGATGGCATGCTGCAGAGACGACAGTACAGGTGAGTATTATTTGACTATTGGACAATAACAACCACACCTGGCTGCAATTGTGATGAATTGAGGTTGAGCAAATTGCAAAAAGTCAGTTTTCTGGAGAATAAAAGTTAGTTTTCTGTAGAATATGAAGAATCAAACAAGGAATGGTCAGAACAGCCAGGCACAGCTGTGCTACTCCAGCACTATGATAGATGTTGGCTCTGGGACCTCATTTGCCACTCCACCAAAAGTCAAAAGGTGAGACTCCAAATGCAAATATGAAGAAGAAGTGGCAAAGGCACTCACTGTACAATTTATGTCCTTTCTTTGGAAATCACACAAAACAGCAAAGAAGTATGAAAGAGACAGAAATCTTAGCATATAAATAACAGAAAAACTGACTGAAACATCAATAACTAGTTTGAACAGGTGCATACCACTCTTTGGAAAAATGTTGTGCTAAACATCTCATGTGTATTTTTCCTAAATTTCAAAAGCCAATTTGCTATTCTCACTTCATGTATTTCACATTGACATACTTTAAGACAATTGGGTGCAACCATTTTTGCATTTAGATATATAAGAATTGCAATAAAATGTGATAAAAAAGACGGATGTATACTAAAGTGGTTCCACTGAAAATGTCATCTTGTCCCGTAAAAACAATCCACCATACACCTCCATCAGCAAAAAAATAAAAAAGTTATAGCTCTCAGAATAAAGTAATGCAAAATAATTATTTTATCTATAAAATAGTTGTTATTGTGTAAAAGTGCCAAAACATAAAAACAGATATAAATGAGATAACACTGTAATCATACTGACCTGAAGAATAAAGCAGCCTGACCAATTTTATCACACGCAGAACAGTATTAAAAAACAACAACCAGAGAGTTGAGAGTTGCAACCCCAGCTGTGAGTTTTGCCTGGCTTGTTATAAAAAATACTGGAGAACCCACAATGTTTTTTTTAAATTATTTCTTTTCAGCTCAGGAGCTGGCTGATGAATAATCCCATCAGCCGCTCCTGCTTTTGCTGTTATTAGTGGCAGCAGGCATTAGACTATGGGAGCAGTAGTCCCATCAGCTGACACCGGTGACCAGAGGAAAACTTTATACCTTTGATCACAGCTAAGTGCTCGCTGTCTTTTAACAGCATGGGAACCGCACCTCTCTGGCCAGCTGGGATGATTTTACCACCGATCAGAAGCGGTGTTTGCTGCCCTGTCATGCATATGACAGCATGGCAAACACTGGATGTTCGGGATCGAGTCTGGCTACTGTTCTGGTACCCGAACCTGAACTTTTTGTAACTGTTCGGCCAAACCCGCTGGACCCGAACATCCAGGTGTCCGCCCATCTCTAGATGCAAATTGAATTTGCGCTTTGAATTTTTATGAAATTTACAGCTCAAACAATTTGTACTTTGATTTGTGCAAATTTCTAAAAAATACCAGCCACCATTTTATACATTGAAAAAGATTGCATTCATCAGAGAAAGCTCATATAACCCCAAATTCAGCAGTGTGGGCTTTCTCATAATGTTTTGCAGTTATTACAGCACATGGCACAGTGCAGCCAATCAAGAGGGAATATCATAGCTTTTTTAAAATCAGAGGCAGGCAATGAAGCAGCCATTTTAGGTTGATTCAGGAAAGTTTGAAGATGTCAGAGCTCACAGATGTCATGGTCATGGACGGGATTCCATTGACGGCCTCTTAGGGTTAATTCTGTGTGGCCTCCCTTTGAATTAGGGTGGACTATATGTACCCACCTCTGTGTCGAGATCCTCGTCAGTGATTCTTCCATTCTCGGCTGAGCAACTGACCACATATATCTGTATGTACTGCCTGTTACCATATGCTTGCTTGTGTGTGACCGGTCTATTTGCCGATTGATATCTGCCTTCTGATCCTGTACCTTTAGTATCTCTTCTGGTTTGACCTCGGCTACGCCCCCTAACTTTCCACTAGTTTGTCCCTCTGATACTACATTGTTCTCTCTGGCTTCTGACCCTGGCTCGCTTCTTACTACGCTATTTGTCTTTCCTTCTGGTTACTGCGCCATCCTCTGGTCTGACCTAGGCTTGCCTGACACTTCTCTCGTCTGTGCCGGCCCGCGCTAGCTTCCTCTGGGGTTTGGGGCATAACTCCGCCTTCAGCCACTTCCCTGGTGGTCACGTGCCGCAGGTCATGCTCACCTATGGCTCACTCACAGCCGCAGCCACATGGTATGGTAGGAATCCAAGAGCACCTCACAGCACATCCCCAGACACACGCACAGGCTCAAGTGGTGAGTCCGCAGGTCATGCTCACCTATGGCTCACTCACAGCCGCAGCCACATGGCATGGTAGGAATCCAAGAGCACCTCACAGCACATCCCCAGACACACGCACAGGCTCAAGTGGTGAGTCCGATTCGGTGTCCGTAACAACAGATCAACTATAGAGAAAGTGTTGTGGTGTACGTGCTGGCATTTTGACCAATTGTAAGTCACAATTGACCTCTTTGGCCCACTTTCAAGCATATTGCTTGGCATGAAGCAGAGGTCATTATAAAATAAAAAGCATATCTGTTCTCTAAGTCAACGGTGGATGATGCTACCTCTGACAGCGACACCATTATTTTAAATTCTGCAATGAATGTTCTGCCTGATCACAAATGACTGAAGCTACATTCAATCATCTGTTTGACTTGTCCTATGGATTGCATCTTTTTTTTGGTACAGCACACTGACCCTGTGAGTTTCATGAAGACATACAGCTCTTGCAAAAATTAAGAGATCACCACATCAAAACCCTGTCATGGGCAGCCCAATCTCCAGACCTCAACCCCATTGAAAACTTCTGGAATGTAATCAAGAGGATGATGGATAGTCACAAGCCATCAAACAAAGAAGAACTGCTTAAATTTTAGCACCAGAAGCAGTGTGTAATACTGGTGGCAAGCATGCCAAGAAGCATGAAATCTGTGATTAAAAATCATGGTTATTCCACAAAATATTGATTTCTGAACTTTTCCCGAGTTAAAACATTAGTATTGATGTTTGTAAATGATTATGAACTTGGTTTTTTGCATAATTTGAGATCTGAAATCACCGATTTTTTTATTTTGACCATTTTTCTTTGTCAGAAAATAATACAAAATTTATTGCTTGGAAATTCGGAGACATGTTGTCAGAAGTTTATAGAATAAAATAACAATTTACATTTACTCAAAAATATACCATAAAGAGAAAAATCAGACAAACTGAACATTTTGCAGTTGTCTCTTAATTTTTGCCAGAGCTGTATATGCAGGAGTTTTAAAACCAAAATCCATGTCTTTGGTTCATGAGACTAAAATTATGTCCTATTCTCAACAGTTTTTCAGATCAAACTATGCCACCAAATTCTATTGGGTTCCATGTAGAACGTATAATACACTGAAAGATACTTTACACTTCAGAGTCCCTTCCAAGTTTCATTGATTTTTAATTGATACATTGTTAACATGTCAATGGATAAAAAAAAAAAAAAACAATTCAGATAGTCTAATTGCTTAGGGAATAAAAAGGTTGCATGGCAAAGCAAGTAGTCCATCAGTACCAATGGCAACATTTACTCTCCAGAAAAACCAACACTATATCAGCAGAAGAATATCAATAGTAATCGGCAAAATCTTTCTTTGAATAATCATGTATTAAAGAGCTCTGCTCTAAAAAATACACACAATTACAAAATAACCCAATAAGGTAAAAACATGTCAATACGATAGTAAAGTGCCCAGTCATGCCAGCGCCTAGAAAAAAAGGTTTTGATTTCATCTAATTCTTGTAGAACAGGATCTCACACGATGGCAGGAGTGCATGGCCAGTATGGGTTAATTGATATCCAAGTGTCCCCGGTTGAGCGAAGTATGACTCCTACCCTGGCAAGGGCAGTACCCAAGTATTAAACCTATAAATAGATGAATTGTTCCCAAAACAATGTCCCTCCTGATGCCTTTTCACCTCAATCAGAGGAGTGTACCTGTAAAAAAAATATTTTTTTTATATGTTAGTTTTTTGAGCAAAACTCTTTTATGCATGATCATTAAAAGTTGGGTTTTATCTATTATTATTGATAGTCTTCTGCTGATTTAGAAAAGAAAATGATGAGAAAAATAAAATTGAAGCATCTAGAATGGAACTAAAATGCGATAAGGATGACATCTGAGAGTCTGCCTGTTGTAGAGGCATTGATTGGTCTACCTTATCCTAGCTTTTTGAGATTTTCATGTACATATATTAAAAAAATGTTTTTAACAGTTTGTTTTTTGTTGTCTGTGCCGTTTATTATGCCTAATAAATTTAATTAATTTCTATATTAGAAGTGCACATATTTTTCTCCCCTGTCACTTTTCTCTGTGCTACGCATTTGGTTCATTCTGTTCTAAGATGCTGTCCATTTTTCTGTTTTTACAGCATACCATTGCGGGGTTTCACTGCTTCTTTTTCCTTCTGCGCACTCCTCTCATTAGCTTAATGCTCATTTTTATTAGTGCTGGAACTTACTTGTCCTATAGATTTGTAGGGTTTTACCCAAGGAGAGACACATGTGACAAATTTTAGGCTAGGGTTTCATCAAAGAAAGGTACGCCTTGTAACGGCTGGTGGGATTCTCATGAAATGGCCAATTTATTAGCTAAGTTCTTACACTGTTATAAGTATATTCTGTATAGCAGTAATGGAATCCAAATCTCATGTATTCAATCTTATATTATACAGTCATAGTCGCTTGCACTTGTTTCCTCCTGCTATATTCTTTTATAAAGGGGCTGGTCAGCTTTTTTTTGCAGATAGATGAAAATTACTTGCATGCCAGGAACCAATGTAAATTATAGAATAGTGGTTACATTTGTGAAACTCTGTCTTCCATGCTCTTTAATGAGGTATGATTTGCACCATTCATGCACTTGTTGATCCACACTAATTAAAATGTATTAATAGTATGAAATTGTCAGGCCAATAGCTTGGATGAGGTCAAGGTCAGTGATATTTATTGCAACTGTTGTTGATGTGTTGTGCCTTAACTAGCTCACTAAATTAATTACTTATTTGTTTACAGTTCTAATTAACATTTTGCTGTTAACTGTAGATGGGCACATTTATTCAAGTGGAGTTGAATTCTATGTGAAATTGACAAAGACCTGTATTCTAAAGAACACAGATTTTTTGCAATTTTCTTCCAGTGAAATCAACAAAATAGTGGCTAGCCTCGGCTGCCATCTGATTGGATATTAAAGGGCAGGAAAAGGGTGAACTGAACACATAGCCATTAATGTCCAAACCGCAGGCAACAAGTAAACCCCTAAGTGAAAATGGACAAATAGTTACCAATTAGCAATTTTACCACTCTGTTGTCATGTGACTCATTAATGTTATAGGGTCTTAGGTGTGAATGGGGAGCAGGTATGCTAAATTTTTTGTAATCACTCTCACACTTTCTCATACTGGAAATAATATGGATAATTTCAGCTCACCACTGTGATGGCCGTTTCAGATGCTCCAGCATGGAAGTAGTTCAGTCCAGACTAAGCATAGCTGTATCCAAGCAAAAAAAGGAGTGTATCCAGCAAGAGTTGAAGGAACAGTGATAGACATTTATGCAAAGAACTTCTCAATATGTAATGAATCAAAAAATGTTACATGTATAGACAGAAATTTAACCCCTTACCACACTAAAAACACACTGGTCAGGTCACTGGAAGTTCAACATGGCTTCTCATGGCAAATAACTCTCTGAGGATCTGAGAAAAAGATATGTTGCTCTACATAATGATGGCCTAGGCTATAAGAAGATTGTCAATATGCTGAAACTTAGCTGCAGCACAGTGGCCAAGACTATACAGCCGTTTAGCAAGACAGGTTCCACTCAGAACTGGTCGTTCAAATAAGTGGAGTGCTCAGGCTCAGCATCACATTCAGAGTTTGTCTTTTCAAAATAGATGTTTGAGTGCTGCCAGCATTGCTGCGGAAGTTAATGGGTTGGGGTCAGCTTGTCAGCGCTCAGACCATACGCTGCACAGTGTATCAAATTAGTCTATGTGACTGACATCTCATAAGGAAGCCTCCTTTAAAAATTATGTGCAAGAAAGTCCACAGATAGTTTGCTGAAGACAAGCAGATTAAGGTCTTGGATTTCTGGAACTGATCATGTATTGAAAAAAAAATTGGATTTTCATACACATGAATTAGATTAAAAAGTATACATTTTATTACAAATACTATTGCACAGTTTATCACAATATAACACACCAATAGAACAAACAAGAGACCTTAGTAAGAGACAGTTAAGTCCCAGGCATAAAAGTAAACATAAACCATCACAATGGTACTAGTATAAACCACTGCAGCTCATATTGGCTATGAGTCTTTCTGACACCCAATACAAATGCTTTTCATATAAAATCAGTGTTAATCTAAACATTGGATGTCCTTAACATAGTGCGTTCCCCTTAGGCTGTCACAGTGACCAGTACCCCCACAGAGGAGAAAGACAGTTGCAGTGCATCTACTAGCCAAGTAGCTTACCCGTAGTGAATGTAGTACAATGCCAAGGGACTGGATAGACCCCCTGATGCGTGTTTCACGTAGGCTTTATCAAAAGGGAATGTATCAAGCTTCCCCCACGCCGGCGTTTTATAGTGGCGTTCATTATGCAGCATGTCCGCTGTGCACGTGTGCACCGCTACCGCCTCCGGAAGTAGTATACCTGCTCTCCGGCATTCACCGAAAGAGCACGTCAAGGGGAAATCCCCTGATGACGTCAAAGGACATGCGCACATGGAGAAATGAGGCCGGAGACACAGGGCGCACACGCAGGACATAACCACCATATTGAATGCTGGAAAAAGGAAGAGAATATACACAAGAACAATCATCATGTGTGAATGCACCGTAGCATATAATTTGGGATTGGTAGAGAACCCGAGCAGAATATACAATAATTACATGGCAAAAAGTGCAAAGTGCAAATATTGAAAATTATATATTCTATCGCATTATTAAAATGCCTAAGTGCAGATTTACCCCAAAACACATACATCACTATGTAGCCAAATAGAAAAATACATACATACATGTCAAATATGTTACATAAGTACATATACACAAGTTATACATAATTACATGTGCAAGAAAAAAGTTACCACCACAAGTAATAAAAAATATGGTGGTACAGTACAAAAGTGCTATATCATAATAATGCATTTAAATAAAATATTACATATATGACAAAGTGCCTTAGTGCTAAATAACCACCCTAGATCTAGACCCACAATCCCAACAATACATCAATAAAGACATGATTCCACGTATTCTTTCATTAGTAAGTCCCATCTTCTTCAGAGTTTAGATGTTAATTACCGGCGATCGCAACTCAGGGGTCGGTAAAAACCCCCCGAATCATGTTCTCTGGGGTCTCGGCTACCCTCGGCAACCGAGACCCCAGAGAAAATCCGACTCTGGGGTCGCTATTCACTTTTTCCACAGCGCCGTTAATTAACGGCGCTGTGGTTTAAGTACCCTTAGCGGCCGCCGTTAAAAGGCGTATCGGCGGTCGTTAAGGGGTTAATCGAGTGCTTGAAATAATGGTAGTCACACAAAATATTGACATTTAGGGTACAATTTGGCCATTTTCACTTAGGGGTGTACTCTATATACATAAATATGAGAGGTGTACTCACTTTTGTTACATACTCTGCATACACATACATACATCTGTTTGGAATTATATCAGTGGGGGCAATATTCATGTGGAATACATATGGGGGACTATATATATATATATATATATATATATATATATATAGTGCCTTACGAAAGTATTCGGCCCCCTTGAACTTTTCAACCTTTTCCCACATATCATGCTTCAAACATAAAGATGCCAAATGTAAATTTTTGGTGAGGAATCAACAACAAGTGGAACACAATTGTGAAGTTGAATGAAATTTATTGGTTATTTTACATTTTTGTGGAAATTCAAAAACTGAAAAGTTTTAAAATAACCAATAAATTATGTTCAAATTCACAATTATTTTCCACTTCTTGTGGAGGCCACACACTACTGAGCATCATTTCCTTGTCTTGAGGAATTTTCAATGAAGTTGGATGAGCCTGTAATTTGATTCTCTAGTTTGATTTTGAGTATCATTCCAAATCCAGACCTCCATGGGACATTAATTTTTATTTACTTCATGTGTTGCTCTGCTTGCATATTCATCTGTATTGCTTATGACAGGTCACTGATCCTTCAGTGACCTGCCCCCTATTTTCCATACTGAATATAATATGTTTTTTTTTTAAATTCACATTCAGCAGACAAGCGCCAATGTCAGCGCCTGCTCTGTAGCATGATCGTATGTATAATGTCCATGTAATTATTTTATTGGTGATATACATGTATTCAGAGAAAAAAATCTTGCAGCACGAGAATCTCATAAAACTTCAAATAAAGATTAAACAACAACTCAAGACAGATTTCATCAACCAAGGTATCATTTTAGTCAGTATGACAGAGTCAGCCTGACACTGTCTATAGGTTACTCAGCACAATCCTGCTGACAGGTTTCCTTTAAGCTAAAATAGCATGTATTCTAACTGATGCATAAAGCACCTGCAGATAATTGGCACGTGTGCAATTGGAGTTAATTACCAGCCGTAAACGCATGAACACCTTCACATGAACACTCTTGCTTTGGATACCTAAAATGGGATTAAGGGAATAATACGCTCCTGGGAGTTCTCCCGACGCAGTTAAATTAAAAAGAAATAATGCACAAAGCAAACTGATTCTTATTTTTAAAAAATAATCAAATAAAGAAATAATAACGTTTTCTCCTAAAATGAAATTAATAGTAATAACCATTATGTATCCTGAAGTTGAAATTTTCAACTCATATTTAGTTGAGCTGCTGTTGGCTAATTGTTACCGCAAGGATAAAATATTCTTTGTTTCAGCAAAAGATATGCTATGAAATCTTTATGAAATAGAGCTGATTAGTTTAGTGGTAAATAATTCAGAATATTTGAAATCAATATTTAAAAATGTTATGGGCCAGTGAATACTGCAATATTTTTTCTCTTAGAGCAAGTAATCAGCTTATACAAGACAAGATTGTAGTGCGAAACCTTTTTTCTACAAGCTGCTTTCTTAAACTGAAATGTTATTTTGACATCCTGGAATTCCTATTTTCTAATTACAACCAATTAACCCCTTTACGACCTATGATGCATAGGTGCTTCATAGGTTGCCTCCTTCCCTTTGATGCTAGCTCTGGCACTAAGCCCAAATCTTTTCACGCAAATGACAACTGATTTGATCAGCTGTCATGCACCCCTAACAGCCGTGGGTCAAATCACGGTCCATCCGCTACTGTTAACATGTTAAATGCCGATGTCAGCCTTTGACAGCAGCATTTAACATGCGCTTACCAGAAGCTGTCAAACCCCACCCATTGGCTTCCCTGTCACATGATCGTGGGTCACCGACGTTCATAGGAGATGATCATTTCTGCAACACATAGCAGAGCTGAAGTCCTGCTATGTCAAGCACAAGCAATCAGATGATCTGCTGAGTTCAGCAATCTATCAAAATATAAAATGAATTAATCCGATCGGTAAATGGTGTAATTAGAAAAGAAAATCAAAATGCCAGAATTACATTTTTTTGGTTGCCACTACATTGCAATAAAATTCAATAACATGCTATCAAGAAATCGTATCTACCGATGGTATAAATAAAAATGTCAGCTTGGCTTGCAAAAAATAAGCCCTCACCCAGCTCCCAGATCCAAAAAATAGAGTCAATTTTTTTTTTACAAACTTTGGAATTTTTTTTCACCAAATAAATAAATAATAACCTATACATATTTGGAATTTACAGACTTGTAATGACCATCATCATAATGGTCAGCATAAGAATTTAGTGAACACAGTAAGAACAAAACAAAACAAAAAACATTTTTTGATGCAATTTCAACACACTTTATATTGTGTTCTAAACATTACATGGTAAAATCAATTGTGTCTTCCAAAAGTACAAGTCGTTCTGCAAAAAACAAGCTCTCACACGGCCATATTGGATGAAAAATAAAAAGTTATGGCTCTTTGAAGAAGGGGAGCAAAAAACAAAAACGCAAAAAACAGAAAATCCCAAGGTCTTTTTCATTACGACTTTTATATAAAGAATGTGCATACAGATGTGTCAACTCACATCTTTTCTAAAATAGGAACTCAGGTTGTCCTAAAGAAAAATTAATGCAATAGTGCAACATGCTAGCAAAATACCTGGCAAGTTCAAATTCACAACAATTGGGCAGTCACATATGGATATTTTGATACAGTGGGGGAAATAAGTATTATATCCCTTGCTGATTTTATAAGTTTGCCCAATGACAAAGACATGAGCGGTCTATAATTTTAAGGGTAGGTTAATTTTAACATTGAGAGATAGAATATCAAAAATAAAATCCAGAAAATCACATTGTATAAATTGTAGAAAAATATTTAGAATTAGGAGTCCTCTCAATTCTAAATATTTTTCTATCTACTGGCTAATACGGTACAAAGATATATATCTTTCCTGTGTATAAATTATATAAATGAATTTACATTTTGCAGTGAGTAATAAGTCTGAAAGAAGCATTTGAATCCCTACCAACTATTAAGAGTTCTTGCTCATACAGACCAGTTAGATGCTCCTAATCAACTCGTTACATGCATTAAAAGCAAATGTCTTACATACTGACATTTGTAAAAGACTCCTGTTCTCAGACTCAATTTATCAGTCAGGCTCTAACCTCCACAACATGGGCAAGACCGAAGAGCTTCCTATGGATGTCAGGGACAAGTTCATCGAACTGCATAAACCCGGAATCGGCTACAAAACCATAAGTAAGATGCTGGGTGAGAAGGAGGCAACTTTCGGTGCAATGGAAAAAAATGGAAGAAATGCAAAATGACTGTTAATCGACATCGATCTGGGGCACCATGCAAAATCTCACCTCGAGGGTTATCCTTGATCATGAGGAGGGGGTGAGATCAGCCTAAAACTACATGGGTGGAACTTCTTCATAATCTCATGGTAGCTGGGACCACAGTCACCAAAAAGACCATTGGTAACACATTATGCCAAAAAGGTTTAAAATCCTGCAGTGCCCTCAAGGTCCCTTTGCTCAAGAAGGCACATGTGCAGGCTGGTATGAAGATTGCCAAAGAACACCTGGATGATTCTGAGAGTGATTGGGAGAAGGTGCTGTCATCAGATGAGACAAAAATTGAGGTCTTTGGCATTAACTCAGTGTGTTTGGAGTAAGAGAAATGCTGCCTATGACCCAAAGAACACTGTCCCCACTGTCAAGCATGGAGGTGGAAACATAATGTTTTGGGGGTGTTTCTCTGCTAAGGGCACAGGACTAGTTCACTGCATCAATAGGAGAATGGATGGAACCATGTACTGTTAAATCCTGAGTGACAACATTCTTCCCTCCACCAGGACATTTAAAGAAGGTTGTGGCTTGGTCTTCCAGCAAGACAGTGACCCAAAAATATACAGCCAAGACAACAAAGGAGTGGCTCAAAAGAAGCACATTAAGGTCATGGAGTGGTCTAGCCAGTCTCCAGACCTTAATCTCATAGAAAGCCTATGGAGGGAGTTGAAGCTCTGAGTTGCCAAGTGACAGCCTGAAAATTTTAATGATTTAGAGATGATCTGCAAAGAGGAGTGGACCAAAATTCCTCCTGACGTGTGCAAACCTCAACATCAACTACAAATAATGTTTGACAGTTGTGCTTGCCAACAAGATTTTTGCCACCAAGTATTAAGTCTTGTTTGCCAGAGGGACCAAATACTTATTTCTCACTGCAAAATGCAAATACAATTATATAATTTATACAATGTGATTTTCTGGATTTTATTTGTGATATTCTATCTCTCAATGTTAAAATTAACCTACCCTTAAAATTATAGACTATTCGTGTCTTTGACAGTGGGCAAAATTACAAAATCAGCAAGGGATTAAATACTTATTTCCCCAACTGTATACAGTATAGACATGAATAATAGAAAAAATGAAGCCGCACAGCCACTTGTATATGAGCGAAGGACATTAAGTCCACTAGTGGTGTCTGTAGATGAGTACTCTTCTTAAGTGCTGGAGGTGCTCGCAGAAAACAAAGTCTATAGCAACATATGAGCTGAAGAAAAAAATGCGTAGAAGCGCTGCATTAGCGCGAAACGGTTGCCGTCGTCGTTCCCTGCTCACCTCTTCCTTTGCACATCCCCCGATGCCGTGAAGATGTCGTTTTAAAGTTTTGTCTGCCAATAAAGGATCATTACCGCACCATACTGGTGAGTGCTGCCGCATTTTTTTCTTCAGCTCATATGTTTGTATACAGTATAGAGATGAGTGCACCTGAACTGTAAAGTTTGGGGTTCGTACTGAACACCTGGTGTCTGATGCTGAACTCCGAACATGGACTTCTCCCAGAAATCCATTTTAGTGTTTTGAGCTCTGGGAGAACAGAGACAGAAAGATACTCCTTTTGCAGCCCCTACCATAAAATTGTGATAAAATCACCACAGTGGTGACAAGGTGACATTACTAAGTTAATGATGATGCACAGCTAGAGAAAGCAATCATAGAAACAGATGTTCATCTGGCACTCTTGTGTCCCATAAAACTCTTTATTATAACAGTTTAAAACATGGATGCAGTAAAGCAGGTCACAGATAGGACTAAGGCCATTTTGGGTCCAGCTGACGCCTCAATGGGTATATAGCAATAACAAAATTAAAATAAAAAAACAACAGGTTGACAAACATTTATAAAAGCACTGACATGTGTCTCATGTCCTTAAAACCAAGGGGACTATGTGCATTGGACCATATAATCCTTTTTCGCCTCTCTGCATAGTAATAACCTATCTAGATTACCTTCCTGATCAGGTAGATGGGTTCTTTCAAGTCCAGCAAATTGCAGAAAATCAGGGTCTAAAAGATGTACATTGTGAATGTGTTCAACCAATCTAGTACATCATTTCCTTAATAAAATGGACTTAACCCCTTTATGACCTATAACGTATAGGTATGTCATCAGTTGCTGTCTCCTCTTTGGTGTGGGCTTCAGCGCAGAGCTTGCGCCTTTTCCAGCACATGACAGCTGATCTGATCATGATCCACACATAGCTGTTAACATCTAAACTGCCACTGTCAATCTCTGACAGTAGCATTAAACTATTGCAAACCAGATGCATGTCATTAGCTCCGCACATAGGTGTCCTGTCACATGACCGTGGGGCATTGATGGGTTGGCTCTCATGGCAGATGAGCATTTTTGCAACACATATCAGGGCTTCAGCCCTGCTATTAGTTCCACAATTGATCAGATTATTTGCAGCTTTAAGCCTATAAGGAGACTATTGAAACATGCAAAAATTAAAAAAAAAGTTTTAAAAAATGTTATAAACATTAAAAAAATAAAACTTCATATCACCCCCCTTTTGCTCCATTAAAAATAACACAATTAAAAAAACAAAAAATGCATATATCTGGTATTGCCATGCTCAGAAACACCAGATCTATCAAAATATAAAAATAATTAATTTGATTCCTAAACGGTGCAACAAGAAAAAAATGTAAGAATTACGGTTGTTTGGTCACAATAAAATGCAATAATGGGGGATCAAAACACCATATCTATCCTGAAATGGTATCAATAAAAATGTCAGCTTGATTCAGATAAAATAAGCCCTCACTTGGCCCCAGATCCCAAAATTGAGATGCTATGGATCTCGCAAAATATCACCATTTTATTTTTTTCATAAACTTTGGATTTTTAACACCACTTAAATAAAAAAACAACCTGTAAATGTACTGTACATGCGTGGTATCAACGAACTCATAATGACATGAACAATCATAACGACAGGTCAGTTTTAGCATTTAGTAAACATGGTAAAAAATGCCCAAAAATCAATTCAGGAATTGCACTTTTTTGCAATGTCACCACTTTTTTTTTACAGTTTTCTGGTACAAAATATGGTAAAATAAATGGTGTCATTCAAAAGTACAACTCGTCTTGCTAAAATCAAGCCATCACATGGCCATATTGACAGAAAAAAAGTTATGGCTCTGGAAAGAAAAGGAGCAAAAAATTAAAATACAAAAATGGAAAAAGGTAAAGGGGTTAAAGTACTCCCTGAATCCCACATATAATGGTCTGAACTAGAGTTGAGCGACTTTTACTTTTTTAGGATCGAGTCGGGTTTCGCGATAGTTAGGCATTGAAAATTGGGGGTCATTTAGCTAAAGTTGTGGGGGGGTAGGGCTGGCTCAAGTTTTTCGTGGGCCCAGGAAACGCTGACTACGTCACAGCGGTGGAGTAGGGAGAGGTAAGTATTTCAACTTTGCAAGTGCTGTGATCCTGAGCAAGCAGGGGGGGCCCACTCATTCGCATTGGCACTGGCACAGGGCCCCCCAAAGTACGGCGGTGTTTGACGGTGGGGGCACCTCCCACCGGCAGAGACACTTTTGCGTACTATGAGGGGCCCTGTGCCAGTGACGTAGCCAATGAGTATGCCCCCCACCTGATGAAGGAACCTAGACTTTCATCTGCACCTTCCTCTTTGTCCCCGTGTAAGGTGGTATTGTATGCGGGAAGGGGAACCAGACTTTTTTAGCAGGGTCAGATACTGGCTGTGTAGAGTGCAAGGGGAATGTAGTCGTCTGGGTCAATGTACCAGCAGACTCATCTAGCAGTGCCTGGGCAATGGGCAGGATGAGGAGGAAACACAGATATAGGCCCAAAGAATAAAGTAAGCTAAATGCAGTTCAAAATTGGTAACAGGACTAAACAGGCGGCATTGCTTTGTTCAGTGGAGGAAAACTGTAATGAGCGGCATACACCGTTAGTAGGCCCAACCAAACAAGTAGGCCAAATACAGTTTAATATCTGATATAGGCTGAAAACCTGAAAATTGAAGCACAGCTTTGTTCAGTGGAGGAGAAAAGCAAGGAGCGGCAGACACTGTTAGTAGGCCCAACGAAACAAGTAGGCCAAATGCAGTTTAATATCTGATATAGGCTGAAAACCTGAAAATTGAAGCTCAGCTTTGTTCAGTGGAGGAGAAAAGCAAGGAGCGGCAGACACCGTAGTAGGCCCAACCAAACAAGTAGGCCAAATGCAGTTTAAAATTTCCTATAGGCTGAAAGCCTGAAAATTGAAGCTCAGCTTTGTTCAGTGGAGGAGAAAAGCAAGGAGCGGCAGACACTGTTAGTAGGCCCAACCAAACAAGTAGGCCAAATGCAGTTTAATATCTGATATAGGCTGAAAACCTGAAAATTGAAGCTCAGCTTTGTTCAGTGGAGGAGAAAAGCAAGGAGCGGCAGACACCGTAGTAGGCCCAACCAAACAAATATGGCCAAATGCAGTTTAATATCTGATATAGGCTGAAAGTCTGAAAATTGAAGCTCAGCTTTGTTCAGTGGAGGAGAAAATCAAGGAGCGGCAGACACCGTTAGTGTTAGTGCTGAGCCTCCCTGGGGTTGAGTCTATCCGTTATCTCTCCTGGGGACGGAGTCAGTGTCTCAGTACATCCAAGAGAATCTGGCAAGAGGATTCATTAAGAAGTCAGTGTCACCTGCAGGGGCGGGGTTCTTCTTTGTGCAGAAGAAGAACGGAGAATTACGTCCATGCATAGATTAGAGGAATCTTAACGCCATCATCGTTAAGAATAAATACCCTCTGCCCTTGATATCTGAACTCTTCGATAGGTTGCGGGGAGTGAGGGTATTTGCTAAGCTTGATCTGCGGGGTGCTTACAACCTGATTCGCATCCGTGAGGGGGACAAATTGAAGACGGCTTTTAACACCAGGGATGGGCACTATGAATACCTGGTGATGCCCTTCATGCTTTGTAATGCCCCAGTTATTTTCCAAGACTTTGTAAACAATATCTTCCGGGATATGCTCTCCACCTCGGTTGTAGTCTATCTGGATAATATTCTCATCTACTCTCCAGAAATAGACTCCCACCGGAGAGATGTTTGCAAAGTCTTCAACCTCCTACAGGCAAACTAGCTCTATGCCAAGGTGAAGTCTGTGTTTGAGCAGGAGACTTTGCCTTTCCTGAGCTATATCATCTCTGCCCAGGGATTGGCTATGGATCCTGCCAAACTACAGGCTGTGATGGACTGGCAGGAACCCCATTCTCTCAAAGCGGTGCAGCGCTTTATGGGGTTCATCAACTATTATCGCCAGTTCATTCCCCACTTCTCAACTTTGGTAGCTACTCTTGTTGCCCTCACCAAGAAGGGAGCTAATCCCAAATTGTGATCGAAGGAGGTCTCCAATGCCTTCCTCTCTATCAAGTCACACTTCACTGGTGCTCCCATTTTACATCGCCCTGATGTTGATAAACCGTTTATTATGGAGGTGGATGCCTCTTCTGTCAGTGCTGGATCAGTCCTCTTCCAGAAGGATGCTCAAGGTCAGAAGCATCATTGCTACTTCTCCAAGACCTTCACACCGGCGGTGTTATGACCCCAATGGCAGAGGGTCTCAGAAATAAATACCAAGTCTGCAAACACAAAAAAACAGCTCATAAGGCAGTGGTAACTGGGCTGACCATATATCTAATCCTAGCACCACAAATAGCAGCAGCCGGGGAACGCGCCTACGTTGGTTCTAGACGTCTCGCGCCAGCCGGAGAACTAACTAACCCTAGAAGGGAAAAGATAGACCTTTCTTGCCTCCAGAGAAAAGACCCCAAAAGTTGGATACAAGCCCCCAACAAATAATAACGGTGAGGTAAGAAGAAAAGACAAACGTAAGAATGAACTAGGTATTTAGCAAAGAGAGGCCCACTGACTAATAGCAGAATATAGTAAGATGACTTATACGGTCAGCAAAAACCCTATCAAAATTTCCACGCTGGATATTCAAGAACCCCCGAACCGTCTAACGGCCCGGGGGGAGAATACCAGCCCCCTAGAGCTTCCAGCAAAATCAGGAATAACATTTAGTACAAGCTGGACAAAAAATAAGAGCAATGCAAATAACCAAAAAAAAGGAAGCAAGACTTAGCTTAATTTTGCAGGAACCAAGACCAGCAGACAAAAGCAAACAGAAAGGACTGATTACAACGATGCCAGGCACCAGACTGAGAATTCAGGAAGTTCATATAGCAACACCCCTGGACTAACGACCCAGGTGGGTGCCAAACTGAGGAAAGACAATCCCAGAGTCATATCACTAGTGACCACAAGAGGGAGCCAAAAAAGTCTAATTCACAACAGTACCCCCCCTTTAAGGAGGGGTCACCGAACCCTCACCAAGACCACCAAGGCGATCAGGATGAGCAGCGTGAAAGGCACGAACTAAATCGGCCGCATGCACATCAGAGGCAACCACCCAGGAATTATCCTCCTGACCATAGCCCTTCCACTTGACCAGATACTGAAGCCTCCGCCTGGAGAGACGAGAATCCAAGATCTTCTCCACCACGTACTCCAACTCGCCCTCAACCAACACCGGAGCAGGAGGCTCAACAGAAGGAACCACAGGTACAACGTACCGCCGCAACAAAGACCTATGGAACACGTTGTGAATGGCAAACGACACCGGAAGATCCAAGCGAAAGGACACAGGATTAAGGATTTCCAATATCTTGTAAGGACCGATGAAGCAAGGCTTAAATTAAGGAGAGGAGACCTTCATAGGAACAAATCGAGAAGACAGCCATACCAAATCCCCAACACGAAGTCGGGGACCCACACCGCGGCGGCGGTTGGCAAAACGCTGAGCCTTCTCCTGTGACAACTTTAAGTTGTCCACCACATGATTCCAGATCTGCTGCAACCTATCCACCACAGAATCCACCCCAGGACAGTCAGAAGGCTCCACATGTCCCGAGGAAAAACGAGGATGGAAACCAGAGTTGCAGAAAAATGGCGAAACCAAAGTAGCGGAACTAGCCCGATTATTAAGGGCAAACTCAGCCAACGGCAAGAAGGTCACCCAATCATCCTGATCTGCAGAAACAAAACACCTCAAATAAGCCTCCAGAGTCTGATTAGTTCGTTCCGTTTGTCCATTAGTCTGAGGATGAAAGGCAGACGAAAACGACAAATCAATGCCCATCTTAGCACAAAAGGATCGCCAAAACCTGGAAACAAACTGGGATCCTCTGTCAGACACGATATTCTCAGGAATGCCGTGTAAACGAACCACATTCTGAAAGAACAAAGGAACCAGATCGGAAGAGGAAGGCAGCTTAGGCAAAGATACCAAATGGACCATCTTGGAAAAGCGATCACATACCACCCAGATGACAGACATGCCCTGAGACACCGGAAGATCTGAAATGAAATCCATGGAAATGTGTGTCCAAGGCCTCTTCGGGACAGGCAAGGGCAAGAGCAACCCGCTGGCACGAGAACAGCAAGGCTTAGCTCGAGCACAAGTCCCACAGGACTGCACAAATGACCGCACATCCCGTGACAAGGAAGGCCACCAAAAGGACCTAGCCACCAAATCTCTGGTGCCAAAAATTCACGGATGCCCTGCCAACACCGAGGAATGAACCTCGGAAATGACTCTGCTGGTCCACTTATCAGGAACAAACAGTCTGTCAGGTGGACAAGAGTCAAGTCTACCAGCCTGAAATCTCTGCAACACACGTCGCAAATCCGGAGAAATGGCTGACAAGATTACTCCCTCTTTAAGAATACCAACTGGTTCTGCGACTCCAGGAGAGTCAGGCACAAAGCTCCTTGAAAGAGCATCAGCCTTTACATTCTTTGAACCTGGTAAATACGAGACCACAAAGTCAAAACGGGAGAAAAACCATGACCAACGGGCCAGTCTAGGATTCAGGCGTTTAGCAGACTCGAGATACATCAGATTTTTGTGATCAGTCAAGACCACCACACGATGCTTAGCACCCTCGAGCCAATGACTCCACTCCTCAAATGCCCACTTCATGGCCAGCAACTCCCGATTGCCAACATCATAATTCCGCTCAGCAGGCGAAAACTTCCTAGAGAAAAAAGCACATGGTCTCATTACAGAGCAACCAGGGCCTCTCTGCGACAAAACGGCCCCTGCCCCAATCTCAGAAGCATCCACTTCAACCTGAAAGGGAAGTGAGACATCAGGCTGGCACAAAACAGGCGCTGAAGTAAACCGGCGCTTCAACTCTTGGAAAGCTTCCACGGCTGCAGGAGCCCAGTTAGCAACATCAGAACCTTTCTTGGTCATATCCGTCAAAGGTTTAACAACGCTAGAAAAATTAGCGATAAAACGACGGTAGAAGTTAGCAAAACCCAAGAACTTCTGAAGACTCTTAACTGACGTGGGTTGAGTCCAATCATGAATAGCTCGGACCTTGACTGGGTCCATCTCCACCGCAGAAGGGGAAAAAATAAAACCCAAAAAGGGAACCTTCTGTACTCCAAAGAGACACTTTGAGCCCTTAACAAACAAAGCATTCTCACGCAAGACCTGAAACACCATCCTGACCTGCTCTACATGCGAGTCCCAATCATCGGAAAAAAACAGAATATCATCCAGATAAACAATCATAAATTTATCCAGATACTTCCGGAAAATATCATGCATAAAGGACTGAAACACTGAAGGAGCATTAGAGAGCCCAAAAGGCATCACCAAGTACTCAAAATGACCTTCGGGCGTATTAAATGCAGTTTTCCATTCATCTCCCTGCTTAATGCGCACAAGGTTGTACGCACCACGAAGATCTATCTTGGTGAACCACTTGGCACCTTTAATCCGGGCAAACAAGTCCGACAACAGAGGCAAAGGATACTGAAATTTAACAGTGATTTTATTCAGAAGCCGATAGTCAATACAAGGTCTCAAAGATCCGTCCTTCTTGGCCACAAAAAAGAATCCCGCACCAAGAGGGGAAGAGGATGGACGGATATGCCCCTTCTCCAGAGATTCCTTGATATACGAACGCATTGCGGTATGCTCAGGTACAGACAGATTAAATAGTCTTCCCTTAGGAAATTTACTACCTGGAATCAAATCTATAGCGCAGTCACAGTCCCTATGAGGAGGCAGAGCACTGGACCTGGACTCGCTGAATACATCCTGAAAATCAGACAAATATTCAGGAACTTCCGAAGGAGTAGAGGAAGCAATAGACACCGGCGGGGAATCACCATGAATTCCCTGACAGCCCCAACTTGACACAGACATTGCCTTCCAATCCAAGACTGGATTATGGGTCTGTAACCATGGCAGACCCAAAACGACCAAATCATGCATTTTATGCAGAACAAGAAAACGAATCACCTCCCGATGTTCAGGAGTCATACACATGGTTACCTGTGTCCAAAACTGCGGTTTATTTTCCGCCAATGGCGTAGCATCAATACCTCTAAGAGGGATAGGATTTACCAATGGCTCAAGAACAAAACCACAGCGCCTGGCAAATGACAGATCCATAAGACTCAGGGCAGCACCTGAATCCACAAACGCCATAACAGGGTAGGAAGACAATGAGCAAATTAAAGTGACAGACAAAATAAATTTAGGTTGCAAATTACCAATGGCGACAGGGCTAACAACCCTTGTTAGGCGTTTAGAGCATGCTGATATAACATGTGTAGAATCACCACAGTAAAAACACAACCCATTCTGACGTCTATGATTTTTCCGTTCATTTCTAGTCTGAATTCTATCACATTGCATTAAATCAGGTGTCTGTTCAGACAACACCACCAGAGGATTAGCAGTTTTGCGCTCCCGCAAACGCCGATCAATTTGAATAGCCAGCGCCATGGAATCATTCAGACTTGTAGGAATGGAGAAACCCACCATCACATTCTTAATGGCTTCAGAAAGGCCATTTCTGAAATTTGCGGCCAGAGCACACTCATTCCACTGAGTAAGCACGGACCATTTCCGAAATTTTTGGCAATACACTTCAGCTTCATCCTGGCCCTGAGAAATAGCCAGCAAGGCTTTTTCTGCCTGAATTTCAAGATTGGGTTCCTCGTAAAGCAATCCGAGCGCCAGAAAAAACGCATCAATATTCGCCAATGCCGGATCTCCTGGCGCTAGCGAGAAAGCCCAATCCTGAGGGTCGCCCCGCAAGAAAGAGATAACAATTTTAACTTGCTGAGCTGAGTCTCCAGACGAACGGGGTCTCAGAGATAGAAACAATTTACAATTATTCCTGAAATTCCTATACTTAAATCGGTCTCCAGAGAACAGTTCAGGAATAGGTATTTTAGGTTCAGACATAGGACTACTGGTAACAAAATCTTGTATGCCCTGCACACGAGCAGCAAGCTGGTCCACACTTGTAATCAAGGTCTGGACATTCATGTCTGCTGCAAGCATAAGCCACTCAGAGGTAAAGGGGAGGAAGAAAGAGAGGAAAAAAAAAAAAAAAACTCAGAATTTCCTTTCTTATTATCCCACTTCTGCAATGCATTAAACATTCAATGTTGGCCTGGCATACTGTTATGACCCCAATGGAAGAGGGTCTCAGAAATAAATACCAAGTCTGCAAACACAAAAAACCAGCTCATAAGGCAGTGGTAACTGGGCTGACCGTATATCTAATCCTAGCACCACAAATAGCAGCAGCCGGGGAACGTGCCTACGTTGGTTCTAGACGTCTCGCGCCAGCCGGAGAACTAACTAACCCTAGAAGGGAAAAGATAGACCTTTCTTGCCTCCAGAGAAAAGACCCCAAAAGTTGGATACAAGCCCCCAACAAATAATAACGGTGAGGTAAGAAGAAAAGACAAACGTAAGAATGAACTAGGTATTTAGCAAAGAGAGGCCCACTGACTAATAGCAGAATATAGTAAGATGACTTATACGGTCAGCAAAAACCCTATCAAAATTTCCACGCTGGATATTCAAGAACCCCCGAACCTTCTAATGGCCTGGGGGGAGAATACCAGCCCCCTAGAGCTTCCAGCAAAATCAGGAATAAAATTTAGTACAAGCTGGACAAAAAATAAGAGCAATGCAAATAACCAAAAAAAAAGGAAGCAAGACTTAGCTTAATTTTGCAGGAACCAAGACCAGCAGACAGGAGCAAACAGAAAGGACTGATTACAACGATGCCAGGCACCAGACTGAGAATTCAGGAAGTTCATATAGCAACACCCCTGGACTAACGACCCAGGTGGGTGCCAAACTGAGGAAAGACAATCCCAGAGTCATATCACTAGTGACCACAAGAGGGAGCCAAAAAAGTCTAATTCACAACAGGCGGAGAGGAATTATTCCATCTGGGACAGGGAGCTGCTAGCCATGAAGTTGGCCTTTTTGGAGTGGAGACATTTTCTGGAGGGGGCTCGCTTCCCCTTCCAAGTATTCACCGACCACAAAAATTTGGTGTACTTACAAACCGCCCAGCGGCTAAACTCTTGCCAGGCCAGATGGTTCCTGTTCTTCTCCCAGTTCCACTTTACCCTCCATTTTCTCTCTGGGAAGAAGAACACTCGGGCCAATGGTCTCTCCCGCTCCTTTGTGTAATCAGAGGAGGAGGAGGAGGAGCCTTGGCTTATTGTCCCTTCAGAGAACCTGAGAACTGTGTCTCCGGTTTCGCTAGAGTCTGTGCCCACAGGCAAGACTTTCATTCCAACTAATTTGTGACCTGGAGGTTCCCTCTTGGGCTCACTCGTCCAGGGTGGGTGGACATTTTGGGACCAAGAGGACATCTGAGCTTCTGGCGAGGACGTACTGGTGGCCGCATATGGCCCGTGACATCGGGGACTATAATCTATCTCCTTGGTAACAGCCTGCTGGGCTACATTACCCCCTGCCAGTGGAAGACAGGCCCTGGGAGATGGTCGGGATTGCTTTGATTTGGGCTTACCCAAGTGTCGTAGCTGCACCATTATCTGGGTAGTCACCGACCATTTTTCTAAAATGGTGCACTTGGTGCCACTTCCATGATTACCTTCTGCACAGGCCTTGGCGGCGTTGTTCATTAAACATGTTTTTCACCTACATGGCATGCCAGACAAAATTGTCAGTGTCCAGGGTCCCCAGTTTGCACTCGGTTCTGGAGAGAGCTCTGTCGTTTACTCAGCATTGAACTGAAGCACTCTTCTGCGTACTACCCCGAGATGAATGGGTTGTTAGAGAGAGCCAACCAGATGCTGGTCACATACCTGCCACATTTTGTCTCCACCAGGCGGGATGGCTGGGAATCCTTGCTACCATGGGCGGAGTTTGCATTGAACAACGCTGTAACCGACTCCACCAGGCAGACCCCACTCCTCCTTAACTACGGACAGCATCTGCGTGTCCCTGTGCCCATCCCTGTGTCATCCATTGATTCTAGGGTGGCAGACTAGGCAGTGGAGGCACATGACATTTGGGACCGCACACTGGATGCTATCGGGGCCTTCAAGGAGAGAATGAGGGTTTCTGCTGATGCACATCGGCACCCCGCTCCGACCTTTGCTCAAGGTGACTTAGTGTGGCTCTCCGCCCATAACATCAGGCTGCGAGTTGAGTCCACTAAGTTTGCGCCTCGCTACATAGGCCCCTTCAAGACCCTGGAACAAGTTAATCTTGTGGTCTATCGGTTGGCCCTTCCTCCACGCTTAGGTATCATCGACACCTTTAGTGTGTCCCTCCTAAAACCTGTTCACATGTCCCATTTTTTTCAAATCATCTGCCAGGACATCGGGCTCATTAATGGACCATTACAAGTTGAATGCTATCATGGGGTGTAAGGTGGTACGTGGCAAAAATTATATCTGGTGGATTGGAAGGGTCATGGCCCAGAGGACAGGACCTGGGAGCCTGTTGAGCACATTCGGGCTCCGCTGCTCATTGTGGCCATTGAGCATAGTGAGGCTCAGGGAGGAGGGGGCCCTAGGGGGGGGGTAATGCTAGGAGTCAAGTTCTCACCACTGCACATGGGGAATCTCGAACCATGTTCGCTGCGGACTCCCATTCTCCTCCAGCCGCAGTGGAGCCTGCTCAGCAAAGATGTCGGTCCCTGCGTCTGGCTCAAGCTGATACTGTGCACTTGGTTACTGCTGCCTTTCCAGGCTCTGCCTTTCTAGTCAGTACTGATCAGCAGCGAGCAGGCATTTCAGGGATTAAGTCCTGCTTTTCCCATACTGAGCATGCCAACAGGACAACCTCCCATTGGAGGTTGGGGTCACACGCTCAGGTTCTGTAGCAGCTCCTATTGGACCACTAGGAAAGTCCTTGAGTGCTACAGCTATAAAAGATTAGTATAAACTTGATATGTGTGTAGATGAATGTCTGTCGATGGATGAAAGCTCTTTAATCATTCCCATTCCTTGTGTTGATGACTGCTCGCGAATGGTGGAAGCTACCTAGCGCCCGCCAGTGCTACCTGCACACTTAGCTCACGTTTCAATATCTATTTGCAGTGCCCTTCTTATCGGCACCGTGCGCAATCAGTGCGCTTTCCTGACAGCCAGTCAGATTAGGGTGGGAATTCCCGCTTGGACTCAGCATCTGACTCAGGGCTTCCTCAGGCGCGGGCTCAAATGCCACCGAGGGTCAGAGCGAGTCCAATCACCAGTTTAGTGAGGGTGATTCATAGGGATCCCACTAGTGCATTTCAGCTGCACTCGGTGACTGCTAACAGAGTGCAGCATAATTACGGCGACTCTGTGAGGCAACAGAGTTCGCTTCCATTCACACTGGGTGAGGTCTAACCCACGTGTGAGCAAGCGTCCATCCGCCATTACTCAGCAGCAGGTGCCATCTCTGCACGGTGGACCCCGGACTGTGAACGCACCTCATATTCTTTAATATTATTTGGTGCATTCCGCCAGTCCTAACATTACAGTAGGTGAAAAAATGGTGCAGAAACTCTGCAACATGAAAAACTCAAATACTCATCATGGCAATTTAGCCTTTATGTCCTTAATAAGATAGCATTGCACAAACCTGGCTTCTGAACTGTAAGGCCAGCTACTTCCAAGGCTTACTTCAAATCTGTTGTATAATCCATTCAGAAAGAGGAAGTCAAACTTTCTGAAAACATGCTAAAATATATTCTTAAGATCTGTTTGCAAGATTATACACTTATTATACAATTATTCTATCCGCTTTGGGATTTAATTGAACTGTTTCAAGAATCATGAAAGTACATTCAATGAGTCTCAGCTCAGCAACTACATTACTAAAACTAGTGTGCAGATAATAGTTATGTAATACTGAATTTTAGAAATGTGAAAAATGAGGAATTTTAAATGTTCGGCAATTCTGAATGTTATATCTTATTATCTGCTTCCCACTGTGAGTATTTATACAACAATAATGATAATAGATAGAGCTGAGTAAATTGATTTTATATAAATAGAATGTGTGTTGATTTTTTAAAATACATTGGATCTAACAAAATCAAATAATTTGGTATTTGCCTCTCACAAATTGCAAAAATTATGTCACTATTTTACACAATGAAGAAAGCTGCATCAGCCAGTAAATGCTCACATGACATTGGCTATGACTGTTCAAGCTTCTGCATGATGTCTTGGTGCTTTTACATCATACATTACAACACAGTCAATCAGGAAGGAACTAATAACAGCAGAATGGAAGCAGAGCTAGGAAAGCAAGAACCATAGCCATATTGTGGTGAATCTGGATAGTGAATGGATATCAGAGCTCACGACTCAGCAATTATGATGTTTTGCTCACCAGTTGAGATGGATCCTTCAAGCTCAAAGTCCAGGTAGGCAAACAGGCTACGGGTGTCGGTAAAGCAAATGGGTGAGGCTCACAGGACATGCATAGCTGGAATACTAGCAATCGCAGGCAGGCCAGAAACATCCAGGAGACCACGAGCAAGCAGCTGAGATGCTGAAAACCTCAGGCAGGAGATATCCGGGAGACCACAGACAGGCAACATACATGCTGGAAACTGCAGGTAGGGATAAAATGTTCAAGAGATTACTTACAGGCAGCTGGGATACTGGAAATTGCAGGCAGGCAAGAGACCACTGGGAGACTTTAGAAAGGAATTTGTGGTGCTATAAACTGCAGACAGGCAGCAGATGTCCAGGAGACTACAGATAAGCAGCAGAACAGGTTATGGTGCTTAGACCAACTCAGAGTCTTAAGAGCATTGAAGTCTGAATACCAAGATGAAAGTGTGTGTCTTGGTGAGCTTTACATAGGTCTGGGCAGGTTCTCACATGGAATCATGCTGAGAAATTTGCAAAGCCCGATATGGAGCACAACAGTATCCACCATACCTTGGTGAGGGAAGCAAAGGATGGATGAAGGACAGATGAGTAACAAAAGATATGGAAAGAAAGCCGTAAACACTTAGAAACTATACAGATAGCATGTGACAGAACAATAGAAAATAGAAATTACTATCAGATTACCTTCAACAAAATATATTGAGGTTACTTTGACATTAGTAAGGCTGTGTTTGCATTAAGGAGTTTAAAATAGGCTGGATACATTAAAAATTTAATATATACAGGTGCTTCTCACAAAATTGGAATTTCATCAAAAAGTTAATTTATTTCAGTTATTCAATACAAAAAGTGAAACTCATATATTATATAGATTTATTAAAAACACAGTGATCTATTTCAAGTGTTTATTTATGTTAATGTTGATGATTACGGCTTACAGCCAACGAAAAACAAAAATTCATTATCTCAGTAAACTAGAATATTTTATAACATCAGCTTGAAAAATTTTAAATTTTATTTTAAAGTCCAAAATGTTGGCCTACTGAAATGTATGTTCAGTAAATGCATTCAATACTTGGTGGGGGCTCCTTTTACATCAATTACTGCATCAATGTGATGTGGCATGTAGGCGATCAACCTGTGGCACTGTTGAGGTGTTGTGGAAGTCCAGATTGCTTTGATAGCAGCCTTCAGCTTGTCTGCATTGTTGGGTCTGGTGATTCTCATCTTACTCTTGCACAATACCCCATAGATTCTCTATAGGGTTAAGATCAGACGAGTTTGCTGGCCAATCAAGCACAGTGATACTGTTTTTTTTAAACCAGGTATTGGTACTTTTCGCAGTGTGGTTAGGTGCCAAGTCCTGCTGGAGAATGAAATTTCTATCTCTTAAAAGCTTGTAGGCAAAGGGAAGCATAAAGTGCTCTAAAATTTCCTGGTAGATGACTGCACTGTCTTTGGTCTTGATAAAACACAGTGGACCTACACCAGCAGATGAAATGGCTCCCAAAGCCATCATTGATTGTCAAAATTTCACACTACACCTCAAGCAGCTTAGATTGTGCACATCTCCACTCTTCATCCCTACTCTGGGACCTTGATTTCCAAATGAAATTCAAAATTTACTTTCATCTGAAAACAACACTTTGGACCACTGAGCAACAGTCCAGTTCTCTTTCTCCTTGCCCTTGATAAGATGCTTCTTGCCTTGTAGCACTGGATTCTTGGGTTCTAATCTCAGCTTGGACAACATCTGCAAGGAGTTTGGTTTCCTCTGGGTACTCTGGTTTTCTCCCACATTCCAAAGACATACTGATAGGGAATTTAGATTGTGAGCCCCATCGGGGACAGTGATGATAATATGTGCAAAACTGTAAAGCGCTGCGGAATATGTTAGCGCTATATAAAAAAATAAATAAAGAAGATTCTTGCGTTGTCTATTGGTCATGAGAGGCATGACACAAGGAATGTGACACTTGTAGCCCATGTCCTGGATATGTCTGTATGTGGTGGCTCTTGAAGCAATAACTCCAGCATCAGTCCAAATTTTTGGCCGTTTCTTAATAATTCTTTTAAGGCTGCGGTTATCCTGGTTGCTTTTGCAACTTTTTCTACCACACTTTTTGCCTCCACTCAACTTTCCATTAATATGCTTGGATACGGCACTCTGTGAACAGCCAGCTTCTTTTTAACAATGACCTTGTGTGGCTTACCCTCCTTGTGGAGTGTGTCAATAACAGCCTCTGGACATCTGTCAAGTCAGCAATCCTCCCCATGAGTTTGGAACCTACTGAAACAGAGTAAGAGACCTTTTTAAATGCTTAAGAAGCATTTGCAGGTGTTTTTGTTAATTATTCCAATTTACTGAGAAAATTAGTTTTGGGTTTTCATTGGCTGTAACTAGTGTTGAGCGATACCGTCCGATACTTGAAAGTATCGGTATCGGAAAGTATCGGCCGATACCGGCAAAGTATCGGATCTAATCCGATACCGAAACCCGATACCAATACAAGTCAATGGGACTCAAGTATCGGACGGTATTCCTGATGGTTCCCAGGGTCTGAAGGAGAGGAAACTCTCCTTCAGGCCCTGGGATCCATATTAATGTGTAAAATAAAGAATTAAAATAAAAAATATTGCTATACTCACCTCTCCGACGCAGCCTGGACCTCACCGAGGGAACCGGCAGCGTTCTTTGCTTAAAATGCGCACTTTTACTTCCTTCCGTGATGTCACGGCTTGTGATTGGTCGCGTGCCGCCCATGTGGCCGCGACGCGACCAATCACAGCAAGCCGTGACGTAATTTTCAGGTCCTCAATGCCTAATTCTAGGCATTCAGGAATTTAAAATTACGTTCCGGCTTGTGATTGGTCGCGTCGCGGTCACATGGGCGACGCGACCAATCACAAGCCATGACGTCACGGGAGGCAGGAGACGCGCGCATTTTTAAAATTACGTCACAGCTTGTGATTGGTTGCGTGCCGCCCATGTGACCGCGACGCGACCAATCACAGCAAGCCGTGACGTAATTTCAGGTCCTCAATGCAGAAATAGGCATCAGGACTGGAGCTGAGTGCTGTGCAGTGTGCACAAGGAGGACCTGTGATGATGTCAGAAGTGGGCGGGCTGGAGAATCACATGGCAGCACAGAGCCCTCCCTCTTCTTGACATCATCACAGGTCCTTCAGACTCCAACACTAGAATCTGCTGGCTTCCATTACCTGTGCTGCGGAAAGGCAACAAGAGGGAGGGCTCTGTGTGCAGTCATGGGATGCTTTTATCTCACCACAGTGTGGCTGGCTGCCACAATTAAGAGGTTAGTCTTTCCAAAACACAATAAAGCACTCTGCCACTCCTTTAGTGAACTATAACTCCCAGCATGTCATAGGATCTGCAGGACATGCTGGGAGTTATAGTCCTCCCATGGGATTTTAAAACAGCACTCCAGTGTGATTTTGCAGTGCTGGAGTGGTGCTTTCAATATAAGCCCTGTGCCCCATTCTTATACTCACCCTCCAGCATCTTCATATAGTACTTCACAGACACCACACTGGTCCCGCAGCTTCCAACATAATAACATACTATTATATATAATAACACCACATATAATAGTATGTTATTAAATATTTTACCACATCTTTTTGCTTCAAATATTTTTTTCCCTATTTTCCACCTCTAAAACCTGGGTGCGCCTTATAGTCCGGTGCGTCTTATAGTCCGAAAAATACGGTACTAAAAAGGTAGGAAAGGAAGGTTTAGCTTTGCTTGAAGGAAAGCTTACCTTTGGTTTAACCTTTAAATCCTATATAGTTCTTAATATAATTAATAATATATTATGTTGCTCATTATTATCATATAATTTTATATTCATTAATTCTGCAAGAAAATCATTTAATTCACAATTCATATAAAAATTGTACCTGGATTTCTCTATAGAACTGCAGTGGGGCCAAGTCTTTCCTTATCATTTCTCTTCCACAATCCCTTGTCCTGTAGAAAGAAGAATAAATGTCTTCTGTTACCTGCTATAACTGATGTTATCTTATCAGGTAATACCATAATATATTAGTATGGCACAATCATTGCAGGTACGTGATGTGCAGTGTGTTTCTTCCTAAAGCTTGGTACGATTATTATCTTTTGTGATGGTATGGGGGAAGGGTTCATCATTTCCCAGTCATAGAGTACAATCAATAGGGATTCTATGCCATCTAAATTGAATTTGTGTCAGTAGATCATAGATCATAAATATTATGTTCCTGTATGGATTTTTATACATATGTATGGCTCAGGCACTGACTCGGAGCTAATCTGTCACAAAAATGGAATAATATTTCTCAACAAGAGTTGTTTCTGAATTATTTTCCAGAGCCTAAAGTAACAGAATATCGGTTTACTACATTGTCTAGTAAATGTATAAGTTAATCTTTGTAATACTAGTATATACAAAAAGGATATTCCGTAAGTCTTCCAGCAGTCAGTATTGAGAAGAAAGATAGTGAATCAAATAAAGGAATCTCACATTTATAGTTCACCTGAGATTTTTTTTTCTTTTCAGATAATGTGAAAAAGTTGACCCTTTTAATGCAGTTAAGCATGAAGATACATCTGAATCCAGTCTTGATGTTGGGACTTCTGCTAATTTTTCAGCGATGGTTGGGTTGCAGCCTTCCTCACCTTGGCCATGTCTCTGAGCACTGGACACCTTGTAATTGTAGCTATAAAATCTGTACCAAAATTATGATATGGCCAAAATATTCAGTTGTCTAATAATGCTGCACACAGTGTACTTGGCATATTATTAACCCCTTTCTGACCTCGGACGGGATAGTATGTCCGAGGTCAGATCCCCCTCTTTGATGCAGGGCTCCGGCGGTGAGCCCGCATCAAAGCCGGGACAAGTCAGCTGTTTTGATGATCGCTGCTATGTAGCAGAGGCGATCGAGTAGTGCCAGCTTCGAGCCTCCCATGGAGGCTATTGAAGCATGGCAAAAGTGAAAAAAAAGTGAAAAAAAAGTGAAAAAAATAAAAAAAATATAAAAGTTTAAATCACCCCCCTTTCGCCCCATTCAAAATAAATCAATAAAACAAAATCAAACCTACATATATTTGGTATAGCCACGTTCAGAATCGCCCGATCTATCAATAAAAAAGAGGATTAACCTGATCGCTAAACGGCGTAGTGAGAAAAAAATTAAAAACGCCAGAATTACGTTTTTTTGGTCGCTGCGACATTGCATTAAAATGCAATAACGGGCAATCAAAAGAACGTATCTGCACCAAAATGGTATCTCTGAAAACGCTAGCTCAGCTCGCAAAAAATAAGCACTCAACCGACCCTAGATCATGAAAAATGGAGACGCTACGGGTATCAGAATATGGCGCAATTTTTTTTTTTTTTTAGCAAGTTTTGGAATTTTTTTTCACCACTTAGACAAAAGAGAACCCAGACATGTTTGGTATCTACGAATTCGTAATGACCTGGAGAATCATATTGGCAGGTCAGTTTTAGCATTTAGTGAACCTAGTAAAAAAGCCAATCAAAAAACCAGTGTCAGATTTCACTTTTTTTTGCAATTTCACCGCACTTGGAATTTTTTTCCCATTTTCTAGTACACCACATGCTAAAACCAATGATGTCGTTCAAAAGTACAACTTGTATTGCAAAAAATAAGCACTCACATGGCTGTATTGATGGAAAAATAAAAAAGTTATGGCTCTGGGAAAAGGGGAGCGAAAAACAAACACGGAAAAACAGAAAATCCCAAGGTCATGAAGGGGTTAAGATAACATTATAATGTACATGCTTTATTACATTGGCACTTACCATTTTGTTAATCTGTTTAGGTTTGATTGTCAACCGTATAAGTCTATATGTTTCTGTTACTGATATTTTAGATGCAGCAAATGTCCATGTTATAATTTTTCTATTTCTGCATGATTTTTAGGTTGTTTTTTGTGAACGTATGAATTAATGATGATGATATGTTTTTGGTATCACAAGTCCTTAATGTTTTACCTCTTATAGTTGGTTTTAATGAAAAGGTTGTTCATTACGTAAACAACCCATTTTTATTTCCGCTATTCCTCCTTGTAAAATGCAAACGTGTTCTCATCTACAGTGCTAGTGCACTTCCAGTGATGTCGATGCTGAGTTTCCTGTGGCCTTCATTATATAGGTATCACAAATGAGCATTGCAGTTACTGAGCTGCCACTAAACAGCCACTTTAATCTCACTTCCTTGGGACAAAACTCTGTTATTTGGAAATAGTGAAGTGACAGTGAAGCACTTACTATTAGCCTATTACCCCCTTAACGACCGCCGATACGCCTTTTAACGGCGGCCGCTAAGGGTACTTAAACCACAGCGCCGTTAATTAACGGCGCTGTGGAAAAAGTGAATAGCGCCCCCCAGAGTCGGATTTTCTCTGGGGTCTCGGTTGCCGAGGGTAGCCGAGACCCCAGAGAACATGATTCGGGGGTTTTTTACCGACCCCCGAGTTGCGATCGCCGGTAATTAACCGTTTACCGGCGGTCGCAAAAAAAAAAAAAAAACGCGATTTGCCGTTTAATTTCTCTGTCCTCCGATGTGATCGCACATCGGAGGACAGAGAAATGTGGTCCCCGATGGCCCCCAATAGCCCCCCAATACTTACCTACCTCCCCCGGTGCTCCTCGTGTCTCCCCATGGGCGCCGCCATCTTTTTTCCGGGAAAAAATGGCGGGCGCACGCGCAGTGCGCCCGCCTCCCGGCACCCGGATGTTCTTTGGGGTCTCGGCTGCCGGGGGTAGCCGAGACCCCAAAGAACATGATCGGGGTCGATTTGCACCGACCCCTGCTTTGCGATCGCCGGTAATTAACAGTTTACCAGCGACCGCAAAAAAAAAAAAAAAAAAAGCGATCAGTTATTTCTCTGTCCTCTGATGTGATCGCACATCAGAGGACAGAGAAATAGGGGGATTCGGGGACCCTATCATACTCACCCGGGGTCCCTGGGTCCTCTTCTGTCTTCTCCTGCCAGCCGGCTTTTTCATCATGGCGGGCGCATGCGCAGTGCGCCCGCCATCTGCTGCCATCTGCCGGCCGGCAGGAGAAGACAAGTTGGGGCTAAAATTAGGGTTAGGGTTAGGGTTAGAGTTAGGGTTAGGGTTAGGGTTAGAGTTAGGGTTAGGGTTGGGGCTAAATTTAGGGTTAGGGTTAGGGCTAGGGTTAGGGTTAGGCTACTTTCACACTAGCGTTTTTTGGCTTCCGTCGCAATGCGTCGTTGGAGAAAAAACGCATCTTGCAAAAGTGCTTGCAGGATGCGTTTTTTCTCCATTGGCTTGCATTAGCGACGCATTGCGACGGATTGCCACATGTCGCATCCGTCGTGCGACGGATGCGTCGTGCTTCGGCGGACCGTCGACACAAAAAAACTACATGTAACTTTTTTGTGCGACGTGTCCCACATATTTCAGTGCCACGTATAAAAGTGCCACGTGCCACATATTTCAGTGCCACGTATCAAAGTGCCACGTGCCACGTATCAAAGTGCCACGTGCCACGTATCAAAGTGCCACGTGCCACATCTTTCAGTGCCACGTGCCAGGTATTTAAGAGACACGTGCCACGTATCAAAGTGCCACGTGCCACATATTTCAGTGCCACGTGCCACGTATTTAAGTGACACGTGCCACGTATCAAAGTGCCACGTGCCACATATTTCAGTGCCACGTATCAAAGTGCCACGTGCCACGTATCAAAGTGCCACGTGCCACGTATCAAAGTGCCACGTGCCACATATTTCAGTGCCACGTATCAAAGTGCCACGTGCCACGTATCAAAGTGCCACGTGCCACATCTTTCAGTGCCACGTGCCACGTATTTAAGTGACACGTGCCACGTATCAAAGTGCCACGTATCACGTATTTCAGTGCCACGTATTTAAGTGACACGTATCACGTATAAGTGCCACGTGTCACGTATTTAATTGCCACATATTTAAGTGCCACGTATCAAGATTTTCCATGGAGAACAGACACATCCAGAGATATGTCTGCTCTCCACGGCTGCAGCAACACACTGACAGGAGCCATAGTTCCTGTCGGTGTGTCACTGCGCATGCGCGAGCGAGTTTACCGGCGGTCATTGACCCCGGCACTCTCGCTTAACGGCAGTGCTGCGTGGGAAAGTTCAACGCAGCTGTACTGCTGTTAACCGAGACGCCGGAGTCATTGAACTCCGGAACAGTACGCGATACACTGCTAGGAGCTTCGCTCCTGGCAGTGTATCGCCGGAGAGCAGCCGATCGGCGTGGGACACTCGTTTTATGGATTCTGCGGACAGGGAGTATGAATTTGGTTTATTATTTTTGGATTTTTTCCTGGAGGATCGAGGGCTTCGCCTACAAGTGTGCTGTTGGTGAGTATATACTCTGTGTTATATGTTGTATGTACTTTGTGTCATGTATGTGTATTGTGTGTAGGTGTTTTGTGTAACTTTACAATTGTGCTAAGTCGCCGGACACAGGGACAACTCTCCCATCCTAATACCGGATGGGAGTAGTAGTCCCATACGGCGACTTAGCACAATGGTGGCACTAGCGTCGCATGGGGACACACACACGCACACACACGCACACACACACACACAGAAGGACTCCATGCTGCTTCACTGGGGGGCGGGGCTTCCCTCTTCCTGTCCGACGTCACGTCCGGTCCTGGGTGTCAACCCCTCCGTACAAAGACGCCGACACCCAGGACAAAGGCGCTGTGTGTGGAAGGTAATATGGGGCCCTAGGGGGATACGCAGACACGCCGCTGCGTAAAGAATTGACATGTCAATTCTTTTTACGCCGGCGTGTTTGCAGACAAAAGCGCCGCGTTTTTTTGCGGTGTGTCTGAACGGCAAAGTGAATTTCTCATTCACTTTGCCGGCAGATGAAAATGACATTGCGCATTTTTGAAAAGCGCCCGCAAAATAGCGCTCAAAAATGCGCTATGTCTGAAAGTAGCCTAAGGCTTCTTTCACACTTGCGTCGGTACGGGGCGGTCGCAATGCGTCGGCCCGATGTACCGACGCACGTTGTGAAAATTGTGCACAACGTGGGCAGCGGATGCAGTTTTTCAACGCATCCGCTGCCCAGTCTATGTCCTGGGGAGGAGGGGGCAGAGTTACGGCCACGCATCCGCGGAAATGGCGGACGCGACGTACAAAAAAAAGGTTACATTGAACTTTTTTTGTGACGACGGGGGCTAAAGTTATGGTTAGGGTTGGGGCTAAAGTTAGGGTTGGGGCTAAAGTTAGGGTTAGAGTTGGGATTAGGGTTAGGGTTTGGATTAGGGTTGGGATTAGTGTTACGTTTGGGATTAGGGTTGGGATTAGGGTTAGGGTTGGGATTAGGGTTAGGGGTGTGTTGGATTTAGGGTTTTGATTAGGGTTATGGTTAGGGTTGAGATTAGGGCTGTTTTGGGGTTAGGGTTGTGATTATCGTTAGGGTTGTGATTAGGATTATGGATCGGGTTGAGATTAGGGTTAGGGCTGTGTTGGGGTTAGGGTTGGAGTTAGAATTGGGGGGTTTCCACTGTTTAGGTACATCAGGGGGTCTCCAAACACGACAGCCAATTTTGCGCTAAAAAAGTCAAATGGTACTCCCTCCCTTCTGAGCTCTGCCGTGCGCCCAAACAGTGGTTTACTCCCACATATGGGGCATCAGCGTACTCGGGATAAATTGGACAACAACTTTTGGGGTCCAATTTCTCCTGTTACCCTTGTGAAAATAAAAACTTGGGGGCTAAAAATCTTTTTTGTTGGAAAAAAATATATTTTTTTATTTTCACTACTCTGCATTATAAATTTCTGTGAAGCACTTGAGCTTTCAAAGTTCTCACCACATATCTAGATAAGTTCCTTAGGGGGTCTAGTTTCCAAAATTTGGTCACTTGTGGGGGTTTCTACTGTTTAGGTACATTAGGGGTCTGCAAACGCAACATAACGCCCGCAGACAATTCTATCAAAGTCTGCATTGCAAAATGGCGCTCCTTCCCTTCCGAGCTCTGCCGTGCGCCCAAACAGTGGTTTACCCCCACATATGGGGTACCAGCATACTCAGGACAAATTGGACAACAACTTTTGGGGTCCAATTTCTCTTGTTACCCTTGTGAAAATAAAAATTTGGGGGCTAAAAAAATCTTTTTTGTGGGAAAAAAAATATTTTTTATTTTCACTACTCTGCATTATAAACTTCTGTGAAGCACTTGGGCATTCAAAGTTCTCACCACATATCTAGATAAGTTCCTTGGGGGGTCTATTTTCCAAAATGGGGTCACTTGTTGGGGGTTTCTACTGTTTAGGTACATTAGGGGTCTGCAAAGGCAACATAACGCCCGCAGACAATTCTATCAAAGTCTGCATTCCAAAATGGCACTCCTTCCCTTCCGAGCTCTGCCATGCGCCCAAACAGTGGTTTACCCCCACATATGGGGTACCAGCATACTCAGGACAAATTGGACAACAACTTTTGGGGTCCAATTTCTCTTGTTACCCTTGTGAAAATAAAAACTTGGGGGCTAAAAAATCTTTATTGTTAAAAAATATATATTTTTTATTTTCACGACTCTGCATTATAAACTTCTGTGATGCACTTGGGCATTCAAAGTTCTCACTACACATCTAGATAAGTTCCATGGGGGGTCTAGTTTCCAAAATGGGGTCACTTTTGGGGGGTTTCTGCTGTTTAGGCACATCAGGGGCTCTCCAAACGCGACATGGCGTCCGATCTCAATTCCAGTCAATTTTGCATTGAAAAGTCAAATGGCGCTCCTTTGCTTCCGAGCTCAGCCATGCGCCCAAACAGTGGTTTACCCCCACATATGGGGTGTCGGCGTACTCAAGACAAATTGTACAACAGCTTCTGGGGTCCATTTTCTCCTGTTACCCTTGGTAAAATAAAAATTTGGAGGCAAAAAGATCATTTTTGTAGAAAAAATGCGATTTTTTTATTTTCACGGCTCTACGTTATAAACTTCTGTGAAGCACCTGGGGGTTTAAAGTGCTCACCACACATCTAGATAAGTTCCTTAAGGGGTCTAGTTTCCAAAATGGTGTCATATGTGGGGGGTCTCTACTGTTTAGGCACATCAGCGGCTCTCCAAACGTGACATGTCCGATCTCAATTCCAGCCAATTCTACATTGAAAAAGTAAAACGACACTCCTTCTCTTCCAAGCTCTGCGGTGCGCCCAAACAGTGGTTTACCCCCATATATGGGGTATCGAAGTACTCAGGAGAAATTGCACAACAACTTTTGTGGTCTAATTTCTCCTGTTACCCTTGTGAAAATAAGAATTTGTGGGCGAAAAAATCATTTTTGTGAAAACAAATGCGATTTTTTATTTTCACGGCTCTACGTTATAAACTTCTGTGAAGCACTTGGGGGTTCAAAGTGCTCACCACACATCTAGATAAGTTCCTTGGGGGGTCTAGTTTCCAAAATGGTGTCACTTGTGGGGGGTTTCCACTGTTTAGGCACATTAGGGGCTCTCCAAACGCGACATCAACGTCCATCTCCAACGTCCGATCTCAATTCCAGCCAATTCTGCATTGAAACAGTCAAACGGTGCTCCTTCACTTCCAAGCTCTGCGGTGCGCCCAAACAGTGGTTTACCTCCACATATGGGGTATCGGCGTACTCAAGAAAAATTGCACAACAAAATTTGTGGTTAAATTTCTGTTTTTACACTTGTGAAAGTTAAAAAAAATGGTTCTGAAATAAAATGTTTGCAAAAAAAAGTAAAATGTTCATTTTTTTCTTCCACATTGTTTTAGTTCCTGTGAAGTACGTAAAGGGTTAATAAACTTCTTGAATGTGGTTTTGAGCAGCTTGAGGGGTGCAGTTTTTAGAATGGTGTCACACTTGGTTATTTTCTATCATATAGACCCCTCAAAATCACTTCAAAGGTGATGTGGTCCCTAAAAAAAACATGGTGTTGTAAAAATGAGAAATTGCTGGTCAACTTTTAACCCTTATAACTCCCTAACAAAAAAAAAAAATTGTTTCCAAAATTGTGCTGATGTAAAGTAGACATGTGAGAAATGTTATTTATTAACTATTTTTTGTGACATATCTCTCTGATTTAAGGGCATAAAAATAAAAAATTTGAAAATTGCAAAATTTTAAAAATTTTCGCCATATTTCCATTTTTTTCATAAATAATTGCAAGTAATATCGAAGAAATGTTACCACTAACTTGAAGTACAACATGTCTCAGAATCAGCGGGATCCGATAAAGCGTTCTAGAGTTATAACCTCTTAAAGTGACACTGGTCAGAATTGTAAAAATTGGCTCGGTCATTAAGTACCAAATTGGCTCTGTCACTAAGGGGTTAATCCTGGGGTCAATCAGGGAGAGAGGAATTCCCAGATATATCTGTGTGATTTGTTAGTTGCTTTGTTTCTGTTTTGAGACTTTTGTTTTTGAGCACTATGCACTTTATTTCGTATTTACTTATACATGATACTTAACTAGTCTCAAACAGGTTATACTAAATCTTCTACCTTTGATATGATACCCGCGTATATTAATATCCAGGACATTGTCATTATATATGTTTTGTCCAATGTGTGTTTCTTTCCATCCTGTCATTTCGGTTTGCTCTCATCTCCAAACATTTTTTTTAAAAACATTTTGTATATTTAATAAAGTATCTATTTTATTCTTTATATTGTGTTGGGGGACTTTTGTTGTTGTTTTATCTACAGATTGTTTGGTCTATTACGGTCCTCCCCATTTTCTGAGGCTATTCTGTTTAGTCTTTTAGAGGTGGTAGTAGCCCTGTCTTGAGCCACCTCAAGGAGCATCTCCCAGGCTTCTTCATTCCTCAAGGAGGGTTCATCCTGCTCCCTTCCTTTTGGGATTACACCCGCTGCATACCAGCAATGTTGCCACTCCATTTTGAGGAATGTGACCCTGCTTCCAGCCATTAGCTCTTGCAGCCTTCAAGGCAAGTGGTCCATTTTTACAGCCCAATGCTTGAACAAGATGTGATGATGGGTCCCAAACTCTTCAATATACCCCTTCTCTGCTGAGGGTTGTTATTAATGACCACCTTCTGGGATGCTATCTTTCGGTACCTTGCGGGTTGCAGGCCCGATAACATTTCTCCAGACCTGGTCCTGGCTTGTCTCCTTGTCTCTTCCAATCATACTAGGCCCCACAGTCTGCTCACCAGTTCCTTGGTCCTGACTCTCCCATGTGCAGTCCACATGAACCCCAGTGGCAAAGGATGCGACCTGGGATTGGCCTTGGTGCTTCATCAAAATTGACCCAATGCAGAACACAAACTGCTACCACCTCTAATGTTTCATCAGCTTCCTCTGGCTCCTACATTTCACCGGTCACTCCCTCAAAAGCCTCACACTGTCTTAGGGCTAGCGGAACGCACCGAGTAAATATAAATGTTTTATTGAAACAGATGCGTTCGCAGCCCGGGGTCCACCGTTCAGGAGAACCTGCTGCTAGGAAATGGCGGCACTATAAGGTGGTATGAACCAGCTCTGTTAGCTTCACAGAGCAGCCGAGAAAGCAAAGCTCTGTGCCCTGTTAACATTCACAAAGGCACAGGCTAACTACCCAAATTAGAGCAGTCAGTGGTCATGCATGCATACAAAACTCCTCGCCGGAGGTGCCAGCATTCTAGGGGCTTATTTCAGCCGGGTCCCTGAATACATTCAAACACAATCTCCTCGCCAGAGGTGCCAGCATTCTAGGGGCTTATTTCAGCCGGGTCCCTGAACACATACAACCACATGACCACACTAGCTCAAAGCACATAACTTGAAAAGATACTAGCGCATGGCCGTGCGGCCATGCAAGCCTTAAATAGCTGCAGCACGTACAGGCCCTTCCCAGAAGGACCAATGAGAGGCTGCTACAGAGCCTGCGCACCTACAGGACCTTCCTAGAAGGACCAATAGAATTGACAGCAGTATCTGAACATGTGACCCTCGATCTCCACTGAAAGATCTTACTCTGGGCATGCTCAGAACAAGGAAAGCAGGACTTAGTCCCAGCAGCGTTTGCTCACCGCTGCCCAACACTGGCCTCAATGGCAGAAGCAGGAAAGGCAGCAGCAACTCTTTGCACAGAGTCAGCATGAGCGAGACGCTGGGACCGATGTCTCTGCTGAGCAGGCTCCACTGCGGCAGGAGAAGAATGGGAGACTGCAGCGGAGATGGCCCGAGATTCCCCCTGTGCAGAGGCAGGAACTCGGCCCCTAACATTTTCCCCCCTCCTAGGGCCCCCCCTCCTTGGACCTCGCTACGCTCGAATGCAGCAATGAGCTGCTCAGCAGGCTCCCAGGACCTGTTCTCAGGACCATAACCCTTCCAGTCCACCAAATAAAATTTTTTGCCACGTACCACCTTGTACCCCAAAATAGCGTTCACCTCGTAATCGTCCGTAGATGAACCCGATGTCCCGGCTGATGACTCGGAAAACTGGGATATGTATACGGGCTTCAAGAGGGACACATGAAATTTGTCGGTGATACCCAGGCGGTGGAAGGGCTAAACAATAGACCACAGGGTTAACCTGCTCGAGGACCTTGAAAGGACCCAAGTAGCGAGGTGCAAACTTAGTGGACTCAACTCGCAGCCTGATGTTACGGGTGGAGAGCCACACCAAGTCGCCAGGAGCAAAGGTCAGAGCGGGGCGCCGATGTGCATCAGCGGAGGACCTCATTCTCTCCTTGGAAGCCCAAATGGCATCCTGAGTGAGGTCCCAAATATCCCGTGCCTCCACAGCCCAGTCTGCCACCCTGGAGTCGGCGGAAGACACGGGCATAGGCACAGGTACCCGCGGATGCTGACCATAATTGAGGAGGAATGGGGTTTGTCCAGTGGAGTCGGCTACGGCATTGTTCAGCGCAAACTCTGCCCATGATAGCAAGGATGCCCAGTCATCCTGCCTTACTGAGACAAAATGTCGCAAATATATGACCAAGGTCTGGTTGGCTCTCTCTACCAACCCATTCGTCTCGGGATGATATGCGGAGGAGAGATTTAACTCAATGCTGAGAAGATGACAAAGCGCCCTCCAGAACCGAGACGCAAACTGGGGACCCCAATCACTGACAATTTTGTCCGGCATACCGTGTAGGCGGAAGACGTGTTTTATGAACAATGCTGCCAAGGCCCGTGCAGAAGGTAACCGTGGTAGCGGCACTAAATGCACCACTTTCGAGAAATGATCAGTGATGACTAGTGTTGAGCATTCTGATACCGCAAGTTTCGGGTATCGGTCGATATTTGCGGTATCGGAATTCCGATACCGAGTTCCGATATTTTTGTGATATCGGACATCGGAATCGGAAGTTCCCAGTGTATGGTTCCCAGGGTCTGGAGGAGAGGAGACTCTCCTTCAGGCCCTGGGATCCATATTCATGTAAAAAATAAAGATAAAAATAAAAAATATGGATATACTCACCCCTCCGACGGAGCCTGGACCTCAGACGTGCAACCGGCAGCCTCCGTTCCTAAGAATGAGCGAGTGAAGGACCTGCGATGACGTCGCGGCTTGTGATTGGTCGCGTGAGCGGTCACATGAGCGGTCACGCGACCAATCACAAGCCGCGACGTCATCGCAGGTCTTTCACTCGCTCATTCTTAGGAACGGAGGCTGCTGGTTACAGCGGTTACTACCAGGGCGCGTCAGAGGGTGAGTATATCCCTATTTTTTATTTTTATTCTTTATTTTACACAGGAATATGGATCCGAGGGCCTGAAGGAGAGTTTCCTCTCCTTCAGACCCTGGGAACCATCCAGGACACCTTACGATACTTGTGTCCCATTGACTTGTATTGGTATCGGGTATCAGTATCGGCGATATCCGATATTTTTCGGATATCGGCCGATACCATCCGATACCAATACTTTCAAATATCGGAAGGTATCGCTCAACACTAGTGATAACCCAAATGATGGTAGAGCCACGAGACTTGGGCAAACCCACTACAAAGTCCATCCCGACCATCTCCCAAGGCCTGTCTGCCACCGGCAAGGGATAGAGTAACTCAGCTGGCCGTTGTCGAGGAGGCTTATTTTTGGCGCAGGAGACACACGCCTGAATATAATCTCTGACATCTCGAACCATATGTGGCCACCAGTACATCCTCGCCAGCAGTTCAGATGTCCTCTTTGTCCCAAAGTGTCCACCCACCTTGGACGAATGAGCCCAAGAGAGAACCTCTGGTCGCAAATTAATGGGCACAAAAGTCTTGCCCGGAGGCACAGACTCTAGCAAAACCGGAGCTATGGTTCTCAGGCTCTCCGAAGGGACAATAAGCCGAGGCTCTCCTTCCTCCTCCTCAGATGACACAACAGAGCGAGAGAGGGCGTCAGCACGAATGTTCTTCTCCCCAGTGAGATAATGGAGGGTAAAGTGGAACCGGGAAAAGAACAAGGACCATCTGGCCTGGCGAGAATTTAGCAGCTGGGCTGTTTGTAAATATAACAAGTTTTTGTGGTCCGTGAAGACTTGAAAGGGAAAACGAGCCCCCTCCAAGAGATGTCTCCACTCAGAGAAAGCCAACTTCATCGCCAGCAACTCCCTGTCCCCGATGGAATAATTCCTTTCCGCAGGTGTGAAGGTCTTGGAAAAGAAGAAGCACGGATGCTTCCGACCTTGAGCATCCTTTTGAAAGAGGACTGCTCCTGCACCAACAGAAGAGGCATCCACCTCCATTATGAACGGCTTATCAACATCGGGACGATGTAGGATGGGAGCGCAAGCAAAATGAGACATAATAGCAGAAAAGGCCCTTGAGACCTCTTCAGACCACAATTTGGGATTTGCTCCCTTCTTGGTGAGGGCTACCAAGGGAGCTACCAAAGTTGAGAAGTGGGGAATGAACTGGCGATAGTAATTTATGAACCCCATAAAGCGCTGCACCGCTTTAAGAGAATGGGGTTCTTGCCAGTCCATCACAGCCTGTAGTTTGGCAGGATCCATAGCCAATCCCTGGGCTGAGGTAAAGACTCCTGCTCAAACATACACTTCTCCAACTTTGCATAAAGAGAATTTGCCCGTAAGAGGTCGAAGACTCTGCCAACATCTTTCCGGTGGGAGTCAATATCTGAAGAGAAGATGAGAATATCATCCAGATAGACTACGACTGAGGTGGAGAGCATATCCCGGAAGATGTCGTTGACAAAGTCTTGGAAGACGGCTTGGGCATTACAGAGCCCGAAGGGCATCACCAGATACTCATAGTGCCCATCTCTGGTGTTAAACGCCGTCTTCCATTCATCCCCCTCACAGATGCGAATCAGGTTATAAGCACCCCGCAGATCTAATTTGGTAAATACCCTTGCTCCCCGAAGCCTATCAAAAAGCTCAGAAATCAGGGGCAGCGGGTACTTATTTTTAATGGTGATGGCATTAAGACCCCTGTAATCTATGCAAGGACGTAACTCTCCATTCTTCTTCTGCACGAAGAAGAACCCCGCCCCTGCTGGTGACACTGACTTCCTAATGAACCCTCTTGCCAAATTCTCCTGGATGTATTGGGACATAGCCTCGGTTTCCGGGAGAGAGAGAGGATAGACATGTCCCCGAGGAGGTTCTGCTCCAGGCAAGAGATCTATAGGGCAGTCATAGGGACGGTGAGGCGGAAGGGTCTCCGCAGCCTTTTTGGAGAAGACATCAGCATAGGACCAATAGCATTTGGGAAGAGAAGAGAGATCTGCGGGTATCTCAGTGGTGGAAACCTGAATGCATGCTTTCACACATCTGCCCTTACAAGCATCACTCCAACCCAATATCCTCCAAGAGGTCCACTCAATATGTGGGGAGTGGAAAAGGAGCCAGGGTATCCCCAACAGAATCTCATCCATTCCCTTGGGAAGGACAAGAAGGGAAATAATCTCCTGGTGGGATGGGGACATGGCTAAGGTGAAAGGGACAGTCTGATGTGTGATCTGTAAAGGAAGTGTTGACCCATTCACCACTCTAACAGTTACTGGTTTGGGTAGCATTACCAGAGGTATTGTGTGGCGCAAAGCAAAAGCAGAGGACATGAAATTCCCCTCTGCTCCTGAATCCACACAAAGCTCAACTGTATGAGTGGATGAGCCTAAGAGGATTGTCCCTTTAAAGGACAACTTGGAAGAAAATGCCGCTGAGTCTAGTGAACCCCCTCCTATGTTCACTAGACGCGATCGTTTCCCTGACCGCCGTGGACATTGATTTGCATAATGTCCAAGTTGTTGGCAATTTTTACACATCACGGGTATTCGAGCGGACTGAGACCTAGGTCCCGCTTGAGAAACCTCTATGGCCTCATGGGAGTCGGATGCCTGAACAGGAGACTCTAGAGGTTTGGCAAAGGTGGGAGCCAGGTGAAACCTCTGCCTACACTGGGTCCGCTCTAACCTCTGCTTGTTAAAATGGAGATCGATGCGGGTAGAAATGGAAATGAGCTCCTCCAGTGTAGCAGGAATCTCCCTGGTGGCTAAGGTGTCCTTTACATGATCTGCCAGTCCTTTCCAGAACACCAGAATAAGAACTTTTTCTGGCCATTCTAGCTCAGAGGCAAGAGTCCGGTATTGGATGGCAAACTGGCTTACCATGGACGAACCATGAGTAATTGCCAACAATTGGAGCGCGGTATCATGGGTAACACGTGGTCCCAAAAAGACCTGCCTCAGAGCGTCCAAGAAGAGAGGAGCACTCTGTACCACATGATCATCACGCTCCCAAAGCGGCGTTGCCCACTCCAACGCCCTGCCCGACAAAAGAGAAATAATGAATGCCACTTTTGCCCATTCCTTAGAAAAACGTGTAGCCAGGAGCTCGAGGTGTATAGAGCACTGGCTCACGAATCCCCGACACAGTTTACTATCACCAGCAAACTTGTCTGGAAGCGGGAGACGGGGTATAGTCGGAGCAGGGGTGGCAGCGGACAGACTGGCTGCAGCTACACTTGCAGCCTGAGCAGCTACCCTCCAGCTCCTGGATGTACCGCTGTAGACGCTGATCATCCACCATTTTCTAGCCAGACCCTGGTGCTAGTGTACTGTTAGGGCTAGCGGAACGCACCGAGTAAATATAAATGTTTTATTGAAACAGATGCGTTCGCAGCCCTGGGTCCACCGTGCAGGAGAACCTGCTGCAAGGAAATGGCGGCACTATATGGTGGTATGAACCAGCTCTGTTAGCTTCACAGAGCAGCCGAGAAAGCAAAGCTCTGTGCCCTGTTAACTTTCACAGAGGCACAGGCTAACTACCCAAATTAGAGCAGTCAGTGGTCATGCATGCATACAAAACTCCTCGCCGGAGGTGCCAGCATTCTAGGGGCTTATTTCAGCCAGGTCCCTGAATACATTCAAACACAATCTCCTCACCGGAGGTGCCAGCATTCTAGGAGCTTATTTCAGCCGGGTCCCTGAACACATACAACCACATGACCACACTGGCGCAAAGCACATAACTTGAAAAGACACTAGCGCATGGCCGTGCAGCCATGCAAGCCTTAAATAGCTGCAGCACATACAGGACCTTCCCAGAAGGACCAATGAGAGGCTGCTACAGAGCCTGCACACCTACAGGACCTTCCTAGAAGGACCAATAGAATTGACAGCAGTATCTGAACATGTGACACTCAATCTCCACTGAGAGATCTTACTCTGGGCATGCTCAGAATGAGGAAAGCAGGACTTAGTCCCAGCAGCGTCTGCTCGCCGCTGCCCAACACTGGCCTCAATGGCAGAAGCAGGAAAGGCAGCAGCCACTCTTTGCACAGAGTCAGCATGAGCGAGACGCTGGGACCGACGTCTCCGCTGAGCAGGCTCCACTGCGGCAGGAGAAGAATGGGAGACCGCAGCGGAGATGGCCCGAGATTCCCCCTGTGCAGAGGCGGTAACTCGACCCCTAACACATTGTTTTCCCATCTTTGTTGCTCACTAAGCACTGTATGAATGACTAATTGAATTCAGCAAAAAATGTTAACACTTTTTTGGAGTCTTATACAAGATTGAAATGTACTCCAGATTGTTGAATACTGTTTGGGTGAAAATTGTAACCCATCAGAATTTTTATACTTTTTTGGTAGTGATACTTGTCACAGTAATGAACCCCATAACACAAAATACTGTATGACAGAGAAATTTAACCTTGAAAAATTTTGATCACTTTTTTTGTAGTTGTAGATATCACGTTACAGTACCCCAGACCATGGAATACTGTATAGTTGTGCAAATTAATCAAGAAAATATTTTAAATAATTTTTTGAAGTGTTAGATATAACATAAATGTACCCCACACCATGGAATACTTTATGGGTGAGTAATTTAAATCAGTACGTTTTTTTCCGATTTTTGAGTGTTATATATCAAAAAATATACCCCAGACCACGGAATACTGTATGGCTGAGATATTTAACTCAACATTTTTAAAAGCTTTTTATGGAGTGCTATTAATCACAAAAACGTACCCCAGACCATGGAATACTGTATAGCTGAGAAATGTATCCAAGCAATATTTTGAAATGCTTTTTTGGGTGATAGATATCACATTAATGTAACCCAGAACACGGCATATTCTATGGGTGAGTAATTTAACCCAGAAATTGTTTTAATGCTTTTTGCAGTGTGATATAAAACATATATGTATTCCACAGTATGAAATACTGTGTGACTGATAAATTTAAACTAACTAAAAAAATATGCTATTTTGGAGTGTTGTATGTCACAAAAATGTACCCCAGACAACGGAATAGTGTGAGGGTGAGAAATTGAACCCAACAAATTTTTTCATGTTTTTTTGGAGTGTTATATATCACAAAAATGGACCCTTCAGCCACGGAATATTGCTTTTTTGAGAGATAGATGTCAAATTAATGTACTACAAACCATGGAATGCTGTTTGGGAGAGTAATTTAACCTAGAAAAATTTTAAAACACTTTTTTTGTAGTGTTAGGTATCATATAAATGTACCTCACACCACAGAATACTATATGGTTGAGAAATTTAACCCAGCAAATGTTTTTTACCATTTTTTAGAGTGTTATATATCACAAAAATGTACCCCAGACCAAGGAATATTGTATGGGTGAGTGTTGTGAATTCCGTCTGGGCTCCCTCTGGTGGCTCTTAGCGATACTGCGGGTCTGGAGCTGGGCTCAGCTGCCTCATTTCCTGCTATGCTGGTTCCTATTTAATTCCACCTGGACCTTTACTCGTTGCCTGCTGTCGTTGTATTCAGTACTGGTTCTGACCTCTCCTGGACTTTCCTGGTGACCTGTCTATTTCTGAGAAGCTAAGTCTTGCTAGTTCTTTTTGTTCATTGTTTCCTTGAATATGTTTCTCAGTATATGATGTGTTCAGTCCAGCTTGCTTATATGTGATTTTTCGCTCGCTGGAAGCTCTGGGGAGCAGAGTGCGCCCCTCACATCGTGAGTCGGTGTAGGGGTTCTTGTACTTTCTGCGTGGATAGTTTTTGATAGTTTTTGTACCGACCGCACAGATCCCTGCTATCTTCTGTCTATTTAGTGTTAGCGGGCCTCATTTGCTTAAACCTGTTTTTCATTCCTACGTTTGTATTTTCCCCTTAACTCACCGTTATTATTTGTAGGGGGCTGCCTAAACTTTGGGGTTATTTCTCTGAGGCAAGTAGGCTTGCTTTCTCTCTAGGGGTAGCCAGTTTTTCAGGCTGTGAAGAAGCGTCTAGGTTTTTAGGTAACGCTCCATGGTTGCCTTTAGTGTGTGTGGATAGGATCAGGATTGCGGTCGGTATAGTTCCCACATCCCCGGAGCTTGTCCTATTATTCAGGTTTACCTATCTGGTCAGTTTGGTGATCCTACCACCGGATCATAACAGTACAGCAGGCCCATAAAGAGTTAATGCATCGCAAAAGAGGGATAAGAGAAATCCTGAGTTCATTTTTTTTTTTCCTCTGCAGTGTGTCTAGCCTCTCTCCTCCCCTTAATCTCTGGGTGGTTCAGAATTCAGCTGCAGCTATGGACCTTCAGAGTCTGTCTTCTAGTGTGGATCATCTCACTGCTAGGGTACAAGGCATTCAGGATTATGTAGTCCGTAGTCCTATGTCAGAGCCTAAGATACCTATTCCTGAGCTGTTCTAGGTTTTTGAACTTTAAAAATAATTGCAAATTATTCCTTTCTCTGAGACCTCGTTCCTCTGGTGATCCGGTTCAGCAAGTTAAAATTATTATTTCTTTGTTGCGTGGTGACCCTCAAGATTGGGCATTCTCTCTGGCGCCGGGAGATCCTGCATTGCAAAATGTGGATGTGTTTTTTCTGGCGCTTAGAGTGCTTTATGAGGAACCTAATCTGGTAGACCAAGCAGAAAAGGTTTTGCTGGCTCTCTCCCAGGGTCAGGATGATGCAGAGGTTTTCTGTCAGAAGTTTAGGAAATGGTCTGTGCTCACTCAATGGAATGAGTGTGCCCTGGCAGCGATTTTCAGAAAGGGTCTTTCTGAAGCCATTAAGGACATTATGGTGGGGTTCCCCACGCCTGCGGGTCTGAATGAGTCAATGTCTTTGGCCATTCAGATTGATCGGCGCTTACGGGAGTGCAAACCAGTGCACCATCTGGCGGTATTTTCTGAGCAGAAGCCTGAGTCTGTGCAATGTGACAGGATTCTGACCAGAATTGAACGGCAAAATCACAGACGTCAGAATGGGTTGTGCTTTTACTGTGGTGATTCTGCTCATGTTATCTCAGATTGTTCTAAGCGCATAAAAAACTTTGCTAAGTCTGTCACCATTGGCACTGTACAGCCTAAATTCATTTTGTCTGTTACTTTGATTTGCTCTCTGTCATCCTACTCAGTTATGGCTTTTGTGGATTCGGATGCTGCCCTGAATTTGATGGATTTGTCTTTTGCCAGGCGCTGTGGTTTTATCTTGGAGCCTTTGCAATTCCCTATTCCACTAAAGGGAATTGATGCCACGCCATTGGCCAAGAATAAACCTCAGTACTGGGCTCAAGTGACCATGTGCATGACTCCTGCACATCAGGAGGTGATTCGCTTTCTTGTGTTACATAATTTGCATGATGTTGTCGTGTTAGGTCTGCAATGGCTGCAGGCTCATAATCCAGTCCTGGATTGGAAAGCAATGTCTGTGTCAAGTTGGGGTTGCCAGGGGATTCATGGCTATGCTCCTTTGATGCCTATTGCTTCTTCTACTCCTTCTGAAGTCCCTGAATTTTTGTCGGACTACCAGGATGTATTTGATGAGCCCAAGTCCAGTGCCCTACCTCCTCATAGGGATTGTGATTGCGCCATAAATTTGATTCCTGGTAGTAAGTTCCCTAAGGGATGACTTTTTAATTTGTCTGTACCAGAACATACCGCTATGCGGAGTTATATCAAGGAGTCTTTGGAGAAGGGGCATATTCGCCCATCCTCGTCTCCTTTGGGTGCGGGGTTCTTTTTTGTGGCCAAGAAGGATGGTTCTTTAAGACCCTGTATAGATTATCACCTTCTAAATAACATCACGATCAAATTACAGTATCCTTTGCCACTGTTGTCCGATCTGTTTGCTCGGATTAGGGGGGCCAGTTGGTTCACCAAGATAGATCTTCGTGGAGCGTATAATCTTGTGCGTATAAAGCAGGGCGATGAATGGAAAACAGCATTCAATACGCCCGAAGGCCATTTTGAGTACTTGGTGATGCCTTTTGGGCTTTCTAATGCCCCTTCTGTGTTCCAGTCCTTCATGCACGATATCTTCCGAGAATATCTGGATAGATTTATGATTGTGTACCTAGACGATATTTTGGTCTTTTCTGATGATTGGGAATCTCATGTGAAGCAGGTCAGGATGGTATTTCAGGTCCTGCGAGCCAATGCCTTGTTTGTGAAGGGCTCTAAATGTCTCTTCGGAGTCCAGAAGGTTTCCTTTTTGGGCTTTATTTTTTCTCCTTCTACCATTGAGATGGATCCAGTCAAGGTTCAGGCTATTTATGACTGGACTCAACCTACATCGGTAAAGAGTCTTCAGAAGTTCTTGGGTTTTGCTAATTTTTACCGTCGCTTCATCACTAATTTTTCCAGTGTGGTTAAGCCTTTGACGGATTTGACCAAAAAGGGTTCTGATGTGACAAATTGGTCTCCTGCGGCCGTGGAGGCCTTTCAAGAGCTCAAACATCGGTTCTCTTCGGCTCCTGTCTTGCGTCAGCCGGATGTCTCTCTGCCCTTCCAGGTCGAGGTTGATTCTTCTGAGATTGGAGCTGGGGCTGTCTTGTCTCAGAGAAGCTCTGATACCTCTGTGATGAGGCCATGTGCTTTCTTTTCAAGAAAGTTTTCGCCTGCCGAGCGGAATTATGATGTTGGTAATCGGGAGTTGTTGGCAATGAAGTGGGCATTTTAGGAGTGGCGACATTGGCTCGAGGGAGCCAAACATCGTGTGGTGGTCTTGACGGATCACAAGAATTTGACTAAACGGCTAAATCCTAGAAAGGCTCGGTGGTTGCTGTTTTTCTCCCGTTTCGATTTCGTGGTTTCATACCTTCCGGGTTCGAAGAACGTGAAGGCTGATGCTCTTTCTAGGAGCTTTGTGCCTGACTCTCTGGGAGTTTCTGAACCGGCTGGTGTCCTCAGAGAGGGGGTGATTTTGTCTGCCATCTCCCCTGATTTACGACGGGTACTGCAGGAATTTCAGGCCAATAGACCTGACCGTTGTCCACCAGAGAGACTGTTTGTCCCGGATAGATGGACCAGTAGAGTCATTTCCGAGGTTCATTCTTCGGTGTTGGCGGGTCATCCTGGGATTTTTGGTACCAGGGATTTGGTGGCTAGGTCCTTTTGGTGGCCTTCCTTGTTCCTTTGTGCAGTCCTGTGGGATTTGTGCTCGGGCCAAGCCTTGCTGTTCTCGTGCCAGTGGATTGCTTTTGCCTTTGCCTGTCCCGAAGAGGCCCTGGACGCATATTTCCATGGATTTTATTTCGGATCTTCCAGTCTCTCAGAAGATGTCTGTTATCTGGGTGGTTTGTGATCGTTTTTCTAAAAAGGTTCCATTTGGTGCCCTTGCCTAAGCTGCCTTCCTCCTCCGATTTGGTTCCACTGTTTTTTCAGAATGTGGTTCGTTTGCATGGTATTCCTGAGAATATTGTGTCTGACAGAGGATCCCAGTTTGTGTCCAGATTTTGGCGGTCCTTTTGTGCTAAGATGGGCATTGAATTATCTTTTTCATCGGCTTTCCATCCTCAGATGAATGGCCAAACCGAACGAACTAATCAGACCTTGGAGACTTATCTGAGATGTTTTGTTTCTGCGGATCAGGATGATTGGGTGACTTTTTTGCCATTGGCTGAGTTCGCCCTCAATAATCGGGCTAGTTCTGGTACTTTGGTTTCGCCTTTTTATTGCAATTCTGGTTTTCATCCTCGTTTTTCCTCAGGTCAGGTTAAGCCTTCTGACTGTCCTGGGGTGGATTCTGTGGTGGATAGGTTGCAGCAGATTTGGAACCACGTGGTGGACAATTTGACGTTGTCACAAGAGGAGGCTCAGCGCTTTGCTAACCGCCGTCGCTGTGTGGGTCCCCGACTTCGTGTGGGGGATTTGGTATGGTTGTCTTCTCGTTATGTTCCGATGAAGGTTTCCTCTCCTAAGTTCAAGCCTCGTTTCATCGGTCCTTATAAGATTTTGGAAATCCTCAACCCTGTGTCTTTTCGTTTGGACCTCCCAGCATCATTTGCCATTCACAATGTGTTCCATAGGTCATTGTTGCGGAGATTTGTGGTGCCTGTGGTTCCTTCTGTTGACCCTCCTGCTCCGGTCTTGGTCGAGGGAGAATTAGAGTATGTGTTGGAGAAGATCTTGGATTCTCGTGTTTCGAGATGGAAGCTTCAGTACTTAGTTAAATGGAAGGGCTATGGTCAGGAGGATAATTCCTGGGTTGTCACCTTTGATGTCCATGCGGCCGATTTGGTTCGTGCCTTTCATTCGGCTCGTCATGATCGGCCTGGGGGCTCTGGTGAGGGTTCGGTGACCCCTCCTCAAGGGGGGGTACTGTTGTGAATTCCGTCTGGGCTCCCTCTGGTGGCTCTTAGCGATACTGCGGGTCTGGAGCTGGGCTCAGCTGCCTCATTTCCTGCTATGCTGGTTCCTATTTAATTCCACCTGGACCTTTACTTGTTGCCTGCTGTCGTTGTATTCAGTACTGGTTCTGACCTCTCCTGGATTTTCCTGGTGACTAGTGTTGAGCATTCTGATACCACAAGTATCGGGTATCGGCCGATACTTGCGGGTATCGGAATTCCGATACCGAGATCCGATACTTTTGTGGTATCGGGTATCGGTATCGAAACAACATTAATGTAAAAATGTGTAAAAGAAAGAATTAAAATAAAAAATATTGCTATACTCACCTCTCCGACGCAGCCTGCACCTTACCGAGGGAAGCGGCAGCGTTCTTTGTTTAAAATTTGCGCTTTTCTTTCCTTACGTGAAGTCCCGGCTTTGTGATTGGTTGCGTCGCAGTCACATGGGCGACGCAACCAATCACAGCAAGCCGTGACGTAATTTCAGGTCCTTAAGGATTTTAAAATTACGTCCCGGCTTTGTGATTGGTTGCGTCGCAGTCACATGGGCGACGCAACCAATCACAAGCCGTGACGTCACGGGAGGCTGGACACGCGCGCATTTTAAAATGCGCGCTTGTCCAGCCTCCCGTGACGTCCCGGCTTGTGATTGGTTGCGTCGCGATCAACCAATCACAAGCCGGGAGGCTGGACACGCGTGCATTTTAAAATGCGCGCTTGTCCAGCCTCCCGTGACGTCCCGGCTTGTGATTGGTTGCGTCTTGATCAACCAATCACAAGCCGGGAGGCTGGACAAGCGCGCATTTTAAAATGCGCGCGTGTCCAGCCTCCCGGCTTGTGATTGGTTGACCGCGAAGCAACCAATCACAAGCCGGGACGTCACGGGAGGTTGGACAAGCGCGCATTTTAAAATGCGCGCGTGTCCAGCCTCCCGGCTTGTGATTGGTTGACCGCGAAGCAACCAATCACAAGCCGGGACGTAATTTTAAAATCCTGAAGGACCTGAAATTACGTCACGGCTTGCTGTGATTGGTTGCGTCGCCCATGTGACTGCGACGCAACCAATCACAACGCCGGAACGTAATTTTAAAATCCTGAAGGACCTGAAATTACGTCACGGCTTGCTGTGATTGGTTGCGTCCCGGCCACATGGGCGGCACGCGACCAATCACAAGCCGGGACTTCACGTAAAGGAAAGAAAAGCGCAAATTTTAAACAAAGAACGCTGCCGCTTCCCTCGGTAAGGTGCAGGCTGCGTCGGAGAGGTGAGTATATCAATATTTTTTATTTTAATTCTTTCTTTTACACATTAATATGGTTCCCAGGGCCTGAAGGAGAGTTTCCTCTCCTTCAGACCCTGGGAACCATCAGGGATACCGTCCGATACATGAGTCCCATTGACTTGTATTGGTATCGGGTATCGGTATCGGATTGGATCCGATACTTTGCCGGTATCGGCCGATACTTTCCGATACCGATACTTTCAAGTATCGGACGGTATCGCTCAACACTACTGGTGACCTGTCTATTTCTGACAAGCTAAGTCTTGCTAGTTCTTTTTGTTCATTGTTTCCTTGAATATGTTTCTCAGTATATGATGTGTTCAGTCCAGCTTGCTTATATGTGATTTTTCGCTCGCTGGAAGCTCTGGGGAGCAGAGTGCACCCCTCACATCATGAGTCGGTGTGGGGGTTCTTGTACTTTCTGCATGGATAGTTTTTGATAGTTTTTGTACCGACCGCACAGATCCCTGCTATCTTCTGTCTATTTAGTGTTAGCGGGCCTCATTTGCTTAAACCTGTTTTTCATTCCTACGCTTGTATTTTCCCCTTAACTCACCGTTATTATTTGTGGGGGGCTGCCTAAAGTTTGGGGTTATTTCTCTGAGGCAAGTGAGGCTTGCTTTCTCTCTAGGGGTAGCCAGTTTCTCAGGCTGTGAAGAGGCGTCTAGGTTTTTAGGTAACGCTCCACGGCTGCCTTTAGTGTGTGTGGATAGGATCAGGATTGCGGTCGGTATAGTTCCCACATCCCCGGAGCTTGTCCTATTATTCAGGTTTACCTATCTGGTCAGTTTGGTGATCCTACCACCGGATCATAACAGGTGAGTAATTTCACCCAGAAAAAAATTAAATGCTTCTTGGTAGTGTTAGATAGCACAGAAATGTACCCCACACCATGGTATACTTCATGGGTTAGTAATTGAACCCAGAAAAAAATTAAACACTTTTTTGTAGTGTTAGATATTACATAAAGGTACTTCAGACCACGGAATACTGCGCAGCGCTATTTCCTGTCTACAGACTGTATTCTGCCAATGTCCCTGTTCCTGCAACTCTCCTTCCCTCTCTACATTATTTGCAGAATATGTGTCAAACCAACAGCAAAGCAAACTATTACCCCTTGGAAGGCCTGTTAGTATGATGGTTCAGCTTCAGCAACAGTATCAACACTACAGGACTCTGATTCATCACACAGTGCATACACAGGCCTAAACAAGCACTCTCTCCCTCCAATACAAAGTGTCACAGTGCTGTGAAATAGCACCTGTTCTTCTATAACCCCTGATGATATCACATGGCCAGCCAATTGCAGTAAGGCAACAACTATTGTGGCTACGACATTACAGTGACAAGCAAGCATTCCTCTCATGCTTATTGGCTGTGTAACAGGCACCAAAATACGGGCTGGGATTAGAGTTTTAAATCGACTAATGTCCAATGCTCACTGAGTGCTCAGTAAAATTGAGCACCCAGACACTAGAGTGATCTCCGAGCATCACTGAGCACGTTCACTCATGTCTAATATCTTAATATAGAATATGTGTTGGTTTGTAAGGGGATGTCACAGTAATGGAGGAGGACGAGAGCAATGTCAAGATCTGAAATGAGATTTACATTTCACTTTCTGCACTTTTCCCCAAAAAGAAGAGAGATGCCTGCATATCACCCATCTAGTCCCTACATCTCCAACATATGGGGCTCGCCTTTGGAAATAGAGAGTGCTAGTCAGTCGGGACCCTATATCACCTAGAGAGTAAGTTATACTCAGCCTCATGAAAATGGGAGCAGATAGATTATTTGTATGTTAAGGTGAAAATCACCTTCCACATGGATTTGAACATTGGTGTTAGGTTGGTCTGAGGGTTTGTTTGGTACGGAGTATGAGATGGATAAAGTGTGTCTTAATGGTCACGTGTCTGTACGTGCAATCTCAAAAAGGCATCTTCTCATCCTTATAAAATGGTCTAGTGGAGAGTGAATGGAAAAAGTGGGCAAGTTGAACAACTCTCCATGTTCCCAGTGTAGAGGGGGTACAAAGGCTGAGAAGGTGTTCCTTGAAGGCCATCCTAAACATTGTTAAACTTTTTTGCACTGATTCTAGTAGCAATGACCTGCTAAAGAGCCATTACAGAATACCATTGTCATTAGGAGGTAAATTGGTAACTAGTGCATGTCAAAATAACATCAATAAAAATGACAAGGTTTTCAAAGTTACGTTTCCCAGAGAATCACACTACATCATTGACTTGCCTTCTCTCATGGTGCATTAAAGCAATGCAACATATATGTGATCTAAAAGATAATATAATTAGGAAAGGAAACTTTTATTGATTCATGAGCAGTTCTGATGATTTTGCTTATGAGCAAATTGTAGCCACTCTTGTTGCTTGACTGGGGTCAACATATACATTCTAACCTGTCCATTGCCATGCACACAAATAAGCAGCATCCAATGGTGCACTATGTGTTCTAAGAATTTCAATCATAGGATTGCTTTTTCAAATACTTATGTTACTGTAACTAGCCTTCACCTCTCTTGTGCTTCATTAAACCTTGGGAACCAACGATGAAGTCTTCAATTCAAATATGACTTTAAGCAAAGTAGATCTAATGCTTGGCCATTTTATCATTTTGATTATTTATTTTAGTTTGTTACTAGAAAATAATAGAAAAAAAATAAATTTTACCTTTTATTTTTCAAACTAATTAGTTGTCTTTATAATTGCCTTAGGAGAAATAATAAACTTGAAAAACCTCTCAGAAACAATAACATCATCTAATAGACACAGGATAATAACTAAGTGCCTACATCATATGCATAGATTTCTTGACCTTCCCCTTTTTGCCATAGCTTCTGAGAAATATATTCCGTCTATTTCATGAAGATATATGACCCTCCTGTAGGATTCTTTAGACATAGTAAATGGTATTATAAATCACAAATAAACTTATGCAGACATAAATAGCTTAGTTACGGAAAACAATCACAAGGCAGAAAAAAATGCTTTTGAGTAGTTTTAATTTTATAACACATAGACTGCATTTTTTTAAAAGCCTCTGTCACAGGCTTATATCTAATTTATTACAGCTATAGATCACAATTGCAACAATATTTTATTAAGATGTCACACATTATCTTATTGTATCATAGTTCTTCCTCAAGATTTATGCTTTCAAATTTCCATTTAAAGATACAAATATAGTGACAACTTAATGAAGGACAAAATATTTTCCCCAAAACCATTGTACAATAGCTATAGCATATCCTAACTGCAGAAAATAACTACATGTATATAATGTTAATTTATTTTGTTCATGGAAAGGTTGTTGTCTAAATTTTGAAAGCAAATGAGAATGTTACCATAAAACATTATATAATTTTTTTTGTATGTTTTTTGGCAGCAAAAAATTGCAGTATGTATAAAAACAGAAACACAGGAGAAAGCAAACATTCAGGTAAAATGGATCTCGAGAGTCTGATTATAAGTTTAAAAGGATTTTCAGATTTTAAATTCAAATATCTCAAATGCTTGACCTTTTTGAAAATAGGATAATCTCCATTAATTTCACCCTCCGTTTCAGTTCTCTCTCCCCAGTGCCACCCATTTGCACCCAGCCATTTGCTGCTCCCCAATGGTCTTTATTGACATCATGACTATAGCACATTACTGCTGCAGACAATTAAAATGGATGGCAGGAGACTGCACTAGACTGTATAAGACAAGGTAGATAGCACAAGATTGTATGTGACAAGTTAGATGGCACAGGACTGCAGGCGGCAAGGTAGATGGCACAATACATATGAGCCCAGAGATTGCCAGTAGCATTGACATGTTTTAGTTGTGATGTCATTACTACAACCATGTCACCTGTGAGAGAGGCATTTGAGGGACAGAGGTAAAGCAATGATGATTTAATTATTTTATAAGAGATAAAACATCTGAGGCATTTGATGTTTAAACAGGAATAACTCATAACCGGAACCTGTCACCAGGTTTTTCACATATAAAGGAGGGCCAGCACCTATAAGTCCTGCGTTACTGGATTCTAGACTACTGTATATATGTGCTCTGCATAACACAAAAAATAGCTTTTAATATACTCACCTATGGAACAGACTGTTCTGATGGGCATAGCTGGTCTTGAACCAGATCCTTCTCTTTTCTTGAGATTGCCAACCTCCTTATTGCTTTAGGTGGATAATACCTCCTATGTCATCCACACATTACCCGCCATTGCACTTCTGTGCATGTGGACCTCTCTCTGTCCTAACAAGAGCAGAGCAAAGTTCTGTAATGCACATGCCTGGGGAAAGGCCAAAGAGTGCCTGTACATGCACACTTCAGCACTTTGCTCTTCTCTTGGCAGGGCAGGGAGAGGTAGTCTTTTGTCTCTTCCCTCTGTTTATGACATACTCTGCTGGCTTTTTACCTCGGATTCCTTGACTATTCCGACTCAAGGCTTATCCTTAAGAAGTGACTTAGAGTCACATTATGGCTGACAGATACATTTTTCTTTTTCAAAAGTATGGAGCCTGTACACACGCTCTGTGACCTGGTGGTGAATTTGACACTGATGATGCAGGATCTGGCTAAGGGATGCTAGAGTATGGAATCATCACAATATCAGCTGCAGGGTCAGATGATTACTTTGATGATGACTCCTGATAACCCTCGACTGCCAGCAGTGGCTATGACACCAGTGACAACTGATGTACAATTGGTTTCTCCTGAATGAGTAATGGCCCTCTCTGATCAATTTTTGGGAGACCAGTTTAGGGTTTTCAGGGAAAGCTGGAAGATATTTTTCACCCTGCATCCCTGGTAGTGAGGGGATGTGTCCCAGTGGGTGAGAATAATTATGTTCCTACTGAAACGGGGTCCTCAGACCTGGGCATTTTCCTTGTCCTTACAAGCCCCAGAACAATCTTCTATGGACTCCTTATTTGATGCTATAGGCCTCATTTATCACAAAGAGGTTGTTGAGGCAAAGATCATTAATTTGGCACGGGGGGTCACACTGCTGAAGACTAGGGTTGAGCGACTTTTGCTTTTTTAGGATCGAGTCGGGTCTCGTGAAACCCGACTGTCTCGAAAGTCGGATCGTGTGAAATCGGCCGATTATTGTGAAAAGTCGGGGGCCAACCGAAACACGAAACCCAATGCAGGTCAATGGGGATATATATATATTTTTTATATTATTTTTTTTTTTCTCTCTCTCTCTCTCTCCCCTCCGTCCCTGCAAAGTTTGTGTTTCACTGTGCAAATCGCTATATCCCAAACGTTAAGATGGCGGTTTTACCCCCTGTGACGCCGCACAAAGCAAGCCGGAACCTATGTCATCACGCTGCCCACACTCCTTCATTGGCTGAAAAAATGGCGGGGAAAGCGTCATATGAAACGCGTCTTTGGCGCGAAGATCGCTGACCGCATGGCCGATCCCACAGTGGGATCGGGTCGGGTTTCATGAAACACGACTTTTCTGAAGGTCGGCGACTTTTGAAAATGTCCGATCCGTTTCGCTCAACCCTACTGAAGACTACTGCACTGAGCTGTGGCTGTGGTCCACTGAGGTTCTGTGGAATGATGCAGCTCTCAGTTTCCAGTTTCACAAATTCTTAAGGACGCTCTGGTTCTTTATGACACCCCAGGATCTCTGGCAGGGGCAAACAAAACAGGCCATACGAATGGACCTCAGAATTTGGGAGAGACATGGTGAAAAACAGGCTGCCTATTTTACTTCACCTTAGCAGGTCCATTTACAAGAGGTGGACCCATTGGAGGTTAGAACTGCCAGACTTTGTGTCGTGGAGAGAACGTGTAGATAAGATCGACTCTGTCTGTACTGTGGTGTCTGGACTTTTTCTCAATAATTGCCCAACTTATCCTCAAGCAAGCATAAAGTCAAGAGAATGTCTGACTCTGGGTGACAGCCGAGGAGGTAAACCAGACTCTCAGGTTCCTTTTTCTTCCTCTGATAAATTACTGTTGAATACAGAGTTATCCTTCAAGGACCAAGTGTTATCAGCATTGGCATCCATTGACTGCGAGTCTGCAAGTAACTTTATTGATTTGGGACTTGTACTGAAATAAGTTAGAAGTAAAAACAGTTAGTTTAGAAAGACCCATACAAATCTTTGCCATTGAGAAAACACCATTAACCCCGAATCTGGTCAAGAGGGTAATGGTGGATTTCACTCTCCAAATAGGAACACTCCATTCTGAATCAATTTGTCTGCATCTCTAACTTCTTCCATAAATCCCTTTGGAAGGAGTTTGTCGCCTTGGTGGTGTCACCTTTGTCCCTACCTCCTCCGGTTGCTATTTATGGCAGTTTAGAGGTGCAGAGAGTTGTGGACTCTCGTAGGGTCCAAAATTACCTCCAGTACCTCATTCACTGGAGAGAATATGGACCTGAGGAGAGGTCCTGGTTCCCAGTTTGAGATTTGAAGGTCGATCGGTGAGATCACAGATCATATGGGATCCAGTTTTTTGCTCCACATTTATAAGAGGATATTCAGAAATTAGAATTAGTTCAAAAGCAGGCAACTAGATTATTTCAGGGATGCAAGGCCTCTCATATGATAATAGGTTGGAAAAGTTAGATTTCTTTAGCTAAGAGAAAAGACGCTTCAGTGGAGAGCTCATTTACATGTATAAATATACACCACCCTTCAAAAGTTTAGGGTCGCTTAGAAATTTCCTTATTTTTGAAAGAAAAGCACAGTTTTTTTCCAATGAAACTAACATTAAATGATTCAGAAACACACTCTATATATTATTATTGTGGTAAATGACTATTCTAGCTGCAAACGTCTAGTTTGTAATGCAATATCTTCATAGTGTTCTTGTGGTACTTTGTGTTTGCTAACTATGTAACAAGGCTAATGGATGGTTAGAATATCCTTGAAACCCCTTGTGCAAGTATGTTAGCACAGCTGAAAACAGTTTGGCTGATTAGTGAACCTATAAACCTTACCTTCCTAGTTGGGAATCTGGAGCATTACATTAGTTGGTTCTATTAAACTTCCAAAATGGCCAGAAAAAAAAAGAACTTATGTGAAACTCGACAGTCTATTCTTGCTCTTAGAAATGAAGGCTATTCCATGCGTGAAATTGCCAAGAAACTGAAGATTTCCTACAATGGTGTGTACTACTCCCTTCAGAGGAGAGCACAATCAGGATCTAACCAGAGTAAAAAGAGAAGTGGGAGGCCACGCTGCATAACTGAGTAACAACACAAGTACATTAGATTCTGTAGTTTGAGAAATCGATGACTCACAGGTCTTCAACTGGCAGCTTCATTAAATAGTACACGGAAAACCCCAGTGTCAATGTCTACAGTGAAGAGGCGACTCTGGGATGCTGGCCTTCAGGGCAGAGTGGCAAAGAAAAAGCTATATCTGTTCTGTCTCCGCCATCTAAATTGTTACCTCCATTATCTGTTTGTATAATTTGCAGTTTCTCAGCCAGTATACAGGACTTGATATATTCATACCTTTATCTGTAGTGTTTTGGCTCCCTCTAGCGGTCAGAGATATGTTGACTGTTCTATTTTTCTGCTATGTATTTTTTATGTCTGATCCTCCTTTGCAATGCATTATGGTAGCTCAGCCCACATTTCCCTCCAGTTTTCATTCACTTCCTCTAGTTTGCCTTCCAGGAAAGACGCTTACACTTCATTCCCCTTGCGATTGCATTGCCGGTATGTCTTTATGTTTTTCTCTAGATATTTCTGCTCTATATTAGCCTAGCTTAACCAGTTGCACTCCTAGTTCAGTTACTAGCCTTCTAAATGTAATGCATAACGTTTATCATGTGTAGTATGTATTTGTTCCCTACCATGCACTGATTCTATGTATATCATTGTTCACAGTTTCACCGCATCAATATACCAATACGTTTAATAAAGCACAGACTCAACCACAGTCTCCTTATTGGACCCCGGTATAGCGGTTTAGCTGACTGGATAGCTACTTGGGCCTGTCTCATTTAGTGAGGACAGAACAGTGAAACGGCAGCCATCCAACTAGTGGGATTCAAGTCACCGGCTACTCAGAGACTAAATACAGCTACAGCAATCTCTGCACAGCCAAGCACTTTCCCAAGACACCATGTCTCACAAATCGCATAGAACAAGATCTGTTACTTCCGTTTCCTCAAAGACAACATCCATCAGCAGCGCGGTCGCCATTGCCCGCGCAAATGCCGAAGCCGCCAAAATGCGAGCAAGCTTTGCTGATCAAGAGATGAAACTTAAATTAGAAAAAGCACGCCTAGATGATGAAGAGAGAAGGACACAGTTAGAGAAGGCACGTGTGGATGCCGCCTTAGAAAGCCTAGCAGCAAAAAGGGAAGCTGCCGCAGCCCTCGCTGAAGCGGAATCGCTAGAAGCCGCGCAAAGCCCCAAGCTGCATTGCCAAAGCAGTACGTCAAGTCTGGAGTTTCCACTACAAGACACACCACAACGCACATCTCAGTATGTTAATGAACTTCCTGATCCAAACTATAACCCTGAACCAGCACCAGAACGAGAATACGACGTCTCCAGCGAAGTGAGCGAGAGTCACCACGAGGCTCAGCTCCAGGACAGAAACAAACTCGAAAACGTGAGACAAAACAACTCTGCTAATGACTACCTTGCCCCTCCCCAGGTAACCAACGTGGATCACCCTGCTGACACACCGTACGTCAGACCGAAGCAATACGACACCGGCTGGCGCCACCCTGAGGACACTAACAGGTATGAACGCACCTCACATCACTATCAGGGCGATACGTCACCAGTGTACTCCACCGACAACCGGTTCACAACAGAATTTGCCAAGTTCTTCACACGACGTGAACTGGTTGCCAAGGGACTCATGAAATTCACTGACCAAGCTGAAGGTTACAGAGCTTGGAAAGCTTCCTTCCAAAATGTCATTAGAGACTTGGGGCTACAACACAGGGAAGAGATAGACCTGTTAGTCAAATACCTGGGAGGAGAGTCAGTCAAACACGCAGTAAGGATCAGAGACATTAATATAAACCGCCCTGAGACCGGCCTCAAAGAGATCTGGAAGAGGCTGGATGAGTGTTACGGCTCAGCAGAAGTAATAGAAAGAGCCTTGTTCAAAAGAATCGATGACTTTCCTAAAATTTCTAACAAAGGTCTCCAGAAACTTAGAGAGCTAAGCGACCTACTAAAGGAAGTCCAAGTTGCCAAATACGAGGACGACCTACAGGGACTTGCATTTCTCAACACAGCCAGAGGTGTTAACCCTATAGTCCAGAAGTTGCCCTACAATCTACAGGAGAGGTGGCTCACACATGGTTCCACGTACAAATACAAACACAGTGTTCCATTTCCTCCCTTCTCCGTTTTTGTAGACTTTATACACCAACAAGCGAGAATTAGAAACGATCCTAGCTTTGACTTTGCAATGCCATATGCCACACCGTCACCACCTGCAAATCCACGCAGAACATCTGTGGCAGTACACAAGACTTATGTTTCTTCTCCAGGTTCTAATTACAGGTCTGCTGGCTGCTCCCAATCAGAGACAAAGGTGCAGGACCCTGACAAGCAGTGCCCACTTCATCAGAAGCCTCATCCTCTCCTGAAATGCAGAGCCTTCAGAGGAAAATCTATGCCAGACCGCAGAAGCTTCCTGAAAGAGAACGGTATCTGCTACAAGTGCTGCTCATCCACAACTCATCTCGCCAAGGATTGCAAGGTCAGTGTAAAATGCACAGAATGTGGCACCACTGCTCTACACCCTGGCCCGGCTCCATGGAGTGCACAAAACACGCCAGCTGACAGTGAGCATGGCGGGGAGGAAAGGAACACTGATACAGCTACGCCAGAGATCACTTCACAATGTACCGAGGTCTGCAAAGGGACAATAGACAGTAGGTCCTGTTCAAAAATATGCCTCGTCAGAGTATACCCGAAGGGCCATAGAGACCAAGCTGTGAGACTGTATGCTATCTTGGATGATCAAAGTAATCGATCCTTGGCTAGATCAACTTTCTTTGACCTATTCAACATCAAAGGGCCAAGCACTCCCTACTCATTAAAGACATGTGCAGGTACTGTGACAACAGCGGGCAGGAAAGCTACAGACTACCAAATCGAGTCATTAGACGGACAATTCTGCCTACCACTACCTACGATCATCGAATGTAACCAGATCCCAGACAACAGATCTGAAATCCCTACGCCAGATGTAGCAATCCATCATGCTCACTTAAAGCAAATAGCACACCTTATACCAGAACTCGACCATCAGGCCCAGATAATTCTGCTGTTGGGGAGAGATATCCTGCAGGTTCATAAAGTGAGACGTCATATCAATGGACTCCACAATGCTCCCTATGCCCAAAGGCTACACCTAGGATGGGTCATAATTGGCAACGTATGCTTGGGACGCATGCACGCCCCATCCTCTGTAACAAGCATGCTGACAAATACATTGGAGAAAGGACAACCATCTCTGTTTCAACCTTGTAACAATGAGTTCCATGTCAGGGAACTGCCACACAGCATCCAACTGCCCAATCATTTAATAGACTTTACTCACGACAGCAGTATAGTGTCGGGAAGCTATGAGGATCAGTTAGGGTGCACAGTCTTCCAGAGAACTAAACAGGACAACCAAGTGGCAATATCGGTAGAGGACAAGTTGTTCTTAGAGGTAATGGACAAGGGACTCGTTAAAGATGAGACCAACAGCTGGGTCGCACCTCTTCCCTTCAAAACCCACAGACCACGTCTACCGAACAACAAAAATCAGGTATTACAACGTTTCTCCTCTCTCAAACGTAATCTGCAAAAGAAACCAGAGATGAAAGATCACTTTTTCTCCTTCATGTCAAAGATTTTTGAAAACCGTCACGCAGAACTAGCTCCCACTCTCAAAGACTCTGAAGAATGCTGATTCCTACCCATGTTCGGAGTATACCACCCTAAGAAACCAGGCCAGATTAGAGTCATGTTCGATTCCAGTGCCAAATTTAATGATGTCTCCCTAAATGACGTTCTACCAACAGGACCAGACCTCAATAACAAACTGCTGGGAGTACTTATGCGCTTCCGTAATGATTCCATTGCCTTCATCGCTGACATCCAGCAAATGTTCCATTGTTTCCTTGTGAGAGAGAGAGACAGGAACTTCCTAAGATTCTTCTGGTACAGAGACAATGATCCTACTAAAGAAGTCACAGAGTACCGCATGAGAGTGCACATCTTCGGCAACAGTCCTTCCCCTGCCGTCGCCATTTACGGACTCAAAAGGTCAGCTCAGAAAGGAGAAGCAGAATACGGAGAAGATGTCAGAAGATTCATAGAAAAGGACTTTTATGGTGACGACTGTCTCAAAGCAATGCCTTCAATTGAGACTGCCATCAGTCTTCTCAGGAGAGCCCAGGACATGCTTGCCTGCTCGAACCTTAGGCTTCATAAAATAGCCTCAAACAGCCAAGAACTCATGGAAGCATTCCCTTCTCAAGACCTATGTAATGGTCTCAGAGACCTGGACCTGGGGTCAGACCCCGCACCAATGCAACGCAGCCTCGGGCTTCTCTGGAATCTACAGTCAGAAACTTTCACCTTTCAGGTCAACCAGGAAGAAAGGCCTTTTACACGTAGAGGCGTCTTGTCTACCATCAACAGTCTGTACGATCCCTTGGGTTTCGCAGCTCCTGTTACTATACAAGGCAAGGCCCTACTAAGAGACTTAACTAGGGAAACATCTGACTGGGATGCACCTCTGCCACCTGGTAAGAGGATCCAGTGGGAAGAGTGGAAGAACTCGTTAGCGGCACTCTCCAACCTGAATGTGCCAAGACCATACGCCCCTGTGCCATCTACTGAAATACAAAGCCAAAGACTGTACGTATTTGCAGATGCTTCTGTCAAAGCAATTGCCGCTGTTGCCTACCTGAGAACTGTAGATTCCAAAGGTCAGTGCCACATTGGTTTCATTATGGGAAAGGCCAAACTCGCACCACAACCAGAGCACACTATACCCAGGTTAGAGCTTTGTGCCGCAGTCCTAGCCATTGAGTTAGCAGAGTTCATCACATCCGAAATGGATATCGACCTGACACAGGCCAAGTTCTACTCAGACAGCAAAGTAGTCCTGGGATATATCCACAACGAAACCAGGCGATTCTATGTTTATGTCAATAACAGAGTGCTACGAATCAGGAGATCAGTTCATCCAAAGCAGTGGCATTACATACCCACAGACCAGAATCCTGCAGATCATGCAACTAGAGCAGTTGACGCAAGTCGACTAGGAAGCACAACGTGGCTGTCAGGACCAAAACTATTGTACATTGAGGAATGTTTTCCAGACACCTTTGAACTAGTAGGAGAGGACTCAGATGCTGAAATCCGCCCTCAGGTGTCTACACTTCATACAATGACCTCTGTTATCCAGCTTGGATCTTGCAGGTTCGACAGATTCTCAAGTTGGAAGTCACTTACTCGAGCTATTACCTGCCTGACTCATATAGCTCGCTCATTCAAGACCACCAGAACTTGTGGCACAGAAAAATGTAAAGGTTGGCATCTTTGTAAAAATACCTATGTTACCTCCGACTTAGAGTTCTCTAGAAATCACATCATCCTCACTGTTCAAAGAGAAACCTACTTTGCAGAAATCCAATGTCTTATCAACAAAGCTCCAATACCAGTGAGCAGCGTATTGAGAAAACTCGACCCATTCATCGACAACAGTGGCCTACTGAGAGTAGGAGGCCGACTCAAAGAAGCTGAGATGGGGTTTGTGGAGAAATTCCCTCTTATACTTCCCGGAAAATGTCATGTTGCCTACCTAATCGTACAACATTACCACAATCTGGTCAAGCACCAAGGAAGACTATTTACTGAAGGAGCCATCAGGTCTGCCGGTGTGTGGATCGTTGGTGCAAAGAGACTCATCAGTAGTGTCATCTACAAATGTATTACCTGCCGTAAGCTTCGTGGTTCGACTCAAACGCAAAAGATGGCTGACCTACCAGCAGATAGACTCAGCCCAGACCCTCCCTTTACCAGTGTTGGTCTCAATGTGTTTGGGCCTTGGTCAGTTGTTACACGTCGTACTAGAGGCGGCCAAGCCAATAGTAAACGTTGGGCAGTCATGTTCACTTGCATGTCAATCAGAGCCATCCACATAGAGGTCATTGAGTCCCTCGACACGTCAAGCTTCATCAATGCCTTAAGACGCTTTATTGCCATCCGTGGTCCTATCAAGCACATACGCTCAGACAGAGGTACCAACTTCGTCGGTGCAGCAAAAGAATTGGGAATACCTTCAAACCTAGACTATAAGACTCTTGAGAGGTTCCTCAGTGACCAAAGTTGCACATGGTCATTCAACCCACCTCATTCTTCACATATGGGAGGATCTTGGGAGCGAATGATTGGTCTAGTACGGAGGATTCTTGACTCCACTCTTCTTCAAGAAGGAACAGCGAGGCTCACCCATGAAAGCCTCATCACCTTCATGGCAGAAGCTGCAGCTATAATTAACGGAAGACCCCTGGTTCCAGTTCCTAACGACCCTGAGGAGCCCTTGCTATTGACTCCAGCTACTCTACTTACCCAGAAAACGGGACTGTCCAGTGCCCCTCCAGGAGGATTCGACGCTAAGGACCTCTACAAGCGCCAATGGAGACAGGTACAAAGTCTTGCAAATACTTTCTGGGACAGGTGGCGCAAACAATATTTGTCTACCCTGCAGCCACGTACGAAGTGGCAATCTACTAAACCTAATCTGAACGTAGGTGACCTTGTTCTTGTGAAGGACTGTCAAATTCACCGGAACCAGTGGCCACTTGGTCTAGTTACCGCAACGTTCCCCAGCAAGGATGGCAATGTCCGCAAAGTTGAACTAAGGATGACCAAAGGGAATGAACCTAAGACATTTTCCAGACCGGTATCTGAACTGGTCCTATTGTTGCCTTCGGAAGAAAGGAGTAGTGACATCCGTTGATGTCAGACGGGGAGTGTTCTGTCTCCGCCATCTAAATTGTTACCTCCATTATCTGTTTGTATAATTTGCAGTTTCTCAGCCAGTATACAGGACTTGATATATTCATACCTTTATCTGTAGTGTTTTGGCTCCCTCTAGCGGTCAGAGATATGTTGACTGTTCTATTTTTCTGCTATGTATTTTTTATGTCTGATCCTCCTTTGCAATGCATTATGGTAGCTCAGCCCACATTTCCCTCCAGTTTTCATTCACTTCCTCTAGTTTGCCTTCCAGGAAAGACGCTTACACTTCATTCCCCTTGCGATTGCATTGCCGGTATGTCTTTATGTTTTTCTCTAGATATTTCTGCTCTATATTAGCCTAGCTTAACCAGTTGCACTCCTAGTTCAGTTACTAGCCTTCTAAATGTAATGCATAACGTTTATCATGTGTAGTATGTATTTGTTCCCTACCATGCACTGATTCTATGTATATCATTGTTCACAGTTTCACCGCATCAATATACCAATATGTTTAATAAAGCACAGACTCAACCACAGTCTCCTTATTGGACCCCGGTATAGCGGTTTAGCTGACTGGATAGCTACTTGGGCCTGTCTCATTTAGTGAGGACAGAACAATATCTGAGACTGGAAAATAGAAGGAAGAGATCCATACTGGCAAATGTACACAGACATTGGACAGAGGAAGATTGGAAAAAGTGTTATGGACAGACGAATCCAAGTTTGAAGTGTTTGGATCACACAGAAGAACATTTGTGAGATGCAGAACAACTGAAAAGATGCTGGAAGGGTGTCTGACGCCATCTGTCAAGCATGGTGGAGGTAATGTGATTCTCTGGGGTTGCTTTCGTGCTGGTAAAGTGGAAGATTTGTACAAGGTAAAAGGGATATTGAATAAGGAAGGCTATCACTCCATTTTGCAACGCCATGACATACCCTGTGGACAGCGCTTGATTGGAGCTAATTTCATCCTACAACAGGACAATGACCCAAAGCACACCTCCAAATTATACAAGAACTATTTAAGGAAGAAGCAGGCAGCTGGTATTATATCAGTAATGGAGTGGCCAGAGCAGTCACCAGATCTCAGCCCCATTGAGCTGTTGTGGGAGCAGCTTGACCGTATGGTATGCAAAAAGTGCCCATCAAGCCAAACCAACTTGTGGGAGTGGCTCCTGGAAGCATGGGGTGAAATTTCTCCAGTTTACCTCAGCAAAATTAACTGCTAGAATGCAAAAGGTCTGCAATGTTGTAACTGCTGCAAAGGGAGCATTGTTTAACAAAAGCAAAGTTTGAAGGAGAAAATTATTATTTAAAATAAAAATCTTTTTTTCGAAACTTGTGAACGTCTGGACTAGATTTTAAATTCATTTGGCAACTCATTTTATTTCATGGAAAACACAAAATTGTCTGGGTGACCTTAAACATTTGAACAGTAGTGTATGTGTGTGGTCAGTACAAAGACTGGTGCTTGACTTATTCCTTCCAATCCTTCCAAGGACCATACTAAGGACCAGGGGGTACTCATTACGCTTTGAAGAAAGGCAATTCCGACTGTTAAATAGGAAAGGGTTCTTTCCAGTTAGATCAGACATAATGTGGAATGCCCTACCACAAGAGGTAGCAAAGGCAAACACTATAACAGCTTTAAAAAAGAGTGATGGATGATTTCCCTAATACACATAACATTGCGGGTTACAGTTAATTTAGTGACAAAATGAACAATTGATGGAGAAAGGTTGAACTTGATGGACCTCAGTCTTTTTTCAACCTATGTAACTATGCAACGTCGTTCTGACCATCAGTCTGTTTTACCCTTTCCTCTGATCAACTATCCTCCTGGTATTTAGATCTCTGACCTTTAGCTGAATACACTTTTGTCTCTTCCTTCTGTTTTTGACATACCCTCTTGGCTTTTGATCTCAGACACCTTGACTATCCCGACTCATGGCTTGTCTTTGGAAATGATTCAGTGTCACATATTCCTGTGCAGGAGTGACATGGAGAACATGGATGACGTTAAGCATGAAAACAAGAAAGAGGATTTCAATCCTAAGAAGAGAGGAGACACCGGATCACGACTGCCCATCAGACGGGACTGTGTCATAAGTAAGTATTATAAAAGCTCTTTTTTTGTGTTATGGCAAGTGCATTGGAAACACATAAAGCATTCTAGAATGCTCCACCCTGACAAACAAAAGGATAACAATGTTTTGAACTTTTGACTTTTAAGCTCCATATTTCACCATCTACTACTGCTCCAAGCATGAAACCAATCATATGCTAAATAGTTGCAAGTCGAATCTATGTATAAAATGATGGAAGTTTCACATTCAAAGCAGTATTGGATGGTGAGATAGCCTGAAAGTCAAAACGAAAGTTCAAGACATTGTTACCCTTTTTCCTCATCAGGTTGAGCCCTTGGCTCTTATATATATATATATATATATATATATATATATATATATATATATATTTATATATATATTCACAAAAAAGGAACAGCACAAACTTTAAACTTATCTCCGGGTGCAATTTCCTCCAGGTAACCTGTTCACCGGTTAACTCAAATGCATAAAGTCCAAAAAAGAAGGCAGCACTCCACTCTGTGCAGACATGTGGTCTGATTAAACTCTGCACAGTCATATGGAAAATGGAGTGCTGCCTTCTTTTTTGGACTTTATATATATATATATATATATATATATATATATATATATATATAGTACAGACCAAAAGTTTGGACACACCTTTCTCATTTAAAGATTTTTCTGTATTTTCATGGCTATGAAAATTGTACATTAACACTGAAGGTATCAAATCTATGAATTAACACATGTGGAATTATATACTTAACAAAAAAGTGTGAAACAACTGACATTATGTCTTACAGATATATGAAAAAGCTTGGGCACCCCTATTAATCTTAAGCTTAATGTTTTATAAAAATTGTTTTTTTGCAACAGCTATTTCAGTTTCATATATCTAATAACTGTTGGACACAGTAATATTTCTGCCTTGAAATAAGGTTTATTGTACTGACAGAAAATGTGCAATCTGCATTCAAACAAAATTTGACAGGTGCATAAGTGTGGGCACCCTTATCATTTTCTTGTTTTAAAAACTCCTACCTACATCTTACTGACTTACTAAAGCAATTTTTGTTTGTTTTGTAACCTCATTGAGCTTTGAACTTCATAGCCAGGTGTATGCAATAATGAGAAAAGCTACTTAAAGTGGCCACTTGCAAGTTGTTCTCCTGTTTGAATCTCCTCTTAAGAGTGGCATCATGGGCTCCTCAAAACAACTGTCAAATGACCTGAAAACAAAGATTATTCAACATAGTTGTTCAGGGGAAGGATACAAAAGGCTGTCTCAGAGCTTTAACCTGTCAATTTCCACTGTGAGGAACATAGTAAGGAAATGGAAGAACACAGGTACAGTTCTTGTTAAGGCCAGAAGTGGCAGGCCAAGAAAAACATCAGAAAGGCAGAGAAGAATAATGGTGAAATCAGTCAAGGACAATCCACAGACCACCTCCAGAGAGCTGCAGCATCAATTGCTGCAGATGGTGTCACTGTGCATCGGTCAACTATACAACACACTTTGCACAAGGAGAAGCTGTATGGGAGAGTGATGCGAAAGAAGCCGTTTCTGCAAGCATGCCACAAACAGAGTCGGCTGAGGTATGCAAAAGCACATTTGGAGAAGCCAATTTCTTTTTGGAAGAAGGTTCTGTGGACTGATGAAACCAAGATTGAGTTGTTTGGTCATACAAAAAGGCGTTATGCATGGCGCTAAAAAACACAGCATTCCAAGAAAAACACTTGCTACCCACAGTAAAATTTGGTGGAGGTTCCATCATGCTTTGGGGCTGTGTGGCCAATGCCGGCACCGGGAATCTTGTTAAAGTTGAGGGACGCATGGATTCCTCTCAGTATCAGCAGATTCTTGACAATAATGTTCATGAATCAGTGACAAAGTTGAAGTTACGCAAGGGATTGATCTTTCAGCAAGACAATGATCCAAAACACCGCTCCAAATCTACTCAGGCATTCATGCAGAGGAACAATTACACTGTTCTGGAATGGCCATCCCAGTCCCCAGACCTGAATATCATTGAACATCTGTGGGATCTGTTGTGAATTTTGATTCTGGGCTCCCCCGGTGGCCGCTTGTGGAATTGGACTTGTCATCCTCTTTCCTGTTTCACCTGGTTCCATCAGTAGTGGGTGTCGCTATTTAAGCTCATTTCTCTGGTGGTTTCTTGCCGGTCAACAATGTTATCTGATGCCTCTCAGTGCTTGTTCCTGCTTCTAGACAACTACTAAGATAAGTTGGACTTTTGTCCATGTTTCGTTTTGCCTATTTGTTCCAGTTCACAGCTGAAGTTTTGTTACTGTGTCTGGAAAGCTCTCGTTGATCAGGGATTGCTACTCTGGCGTTATGAGTTAATGCCAGAGTTTAAGGTAATCTCTGGATGGTGTTTTGTTAGTGTTTTTCTGCTGACCATGAAAGTATACTATCTGTCTTCTGCTATCTAGTAAGCGGACCTCAAATTTGCTAAGACTATTTTCCTGCTGCGTTTGTTGTTTCATCTGAACTCACCGTCATTATATGTGGGGGGCTACTGTCTTCTTTGGAATATTTCTCTAGAGGTGAGCCAGGTCTTATATTTCCCTCTGCTAGCTATTTAGGTCTTAGGCCAGAGCTGGGCATCTAGCGATAAATAGGAAATGCTACCTGGCTATTTCTAGTTGCGCGGCAGGCTTAGTTCATGGTCAGTATAGTTCCATCTTCCGAGAGCTTGTCCCTCTATAGGCTTGCTATGATCTCTGCCTGCAGAGATCATGACAGTTTGACCGGCCAATAAAGTGTTAAAGACCCAGGTTGAGAAAGGAGAGTTATAAGAAGTCTGCTGGAAATTTTTTTTTTTTTTTTTTTTTTTTCCCTCCAGTCTGCCTTGCTGCAGTCTTTTTTCTCTCTCTCCTCCTAATCTCTGTATGGCTCTGTGTGCACCTGACAATAATGGATCTCCAGAGTGTAACTGCGGGTTTGAATAATCTCATCACGAAAGTACAAAATTTACAAGATTTTGTGGTACATGCTCCGGTATCTGACCCGAGAATTCCTTTGCCGGAGTTCTTCACAGGGAATAGAGCTAGCTTCCAGAATTTCCGAAATAATTGTAAGCTTTATTTGTCCCTGAAGTCTCGTTCAGCTGGAGACCCTGCTCAGCAGGTTAGGATTGTGATTTCCTTGCTCAGGGGTGACCCTCAAGATTGGGCCTTCTCATTGCCAGCAGGGGATCCTGCGTTACGCGATGTGGATGCGTTTTTTCTGGCCTTGGGCTTGCTTTATGAGGAACCTCATTTGGAACTTCAGGCAGAAAAAACTTTGATGGCACTATCTCAGGGGCAAGACGAAGCTGAAGTTTTCTGCCAAAAATTCCGTAAATGGTCTGTGCTTACTCAGTGGAATGAGTGCGCCTTGGCGGCAACTTTCAGAGAAGGTCTCTCTGATGCCGTTAAGGATGTTATGGTGGGGTTCCCTGTGCCTGCAGGTCTGAATGAGTCCATGACAATGGCTATTCAGATTGATAGGCGTCTGCGGGAGCGCAAACCGGTGCACCATCTGGCGGTGTCTATGGAAAAGACGCCAGAAAGTATGCAGTGTGATAGAATTCTGTCCAGGAGCGAGCGACAGAATTTTAGACGGAAGAATGGATTGTGTTTCTATTGTGGGGATTCTACTCATGTTATATCAGCATGCTCTAGGCGTACAAAGAAGCTTGATAAGTCTGTTTCCATTGGCACCATTCAGTCTAAGTTTATTTTGTCTGTAACCCTGATTTGCTCTTTGTCATCCATTGCCACGGACGCCTATGTTGACTCTGGCGCCGCTCTGAGTCTTATGGATTGGTCCTTTGCCAATCGTTGTGGTTTTGATTTAGAGCCTTTGGAGACTCTTATTCCTCTGAAGGGGATTGACTCCACCCCATTGGCTAATAATAAACCACAATACTGGACACAAGTAACCATGCGTATCAATCCGGATCACCAGGAGATTATTCGTTTCCTGGTGCTGTATAATTTACATGACGATTTGGTACTGGGATTGCCATGGTTGCAGTCTCACAACCCAGTCTTGGACTGGAGAGCAATGTCTGTGTTGAGCTGGGGATGTAAGGGTATTCATGGGGACTTACCTTTGGTTTCTATTTCGTCGTCCATTCCCTCTGAAGTCCCTGAGTTCCTCTCTGATTATCAAGACGTCTTTGACGAACCCAAGCTTGGGTCGTTACCTCCGCACCGTGAGTGCGATTGTGCCATAGATTTGATACCGGGTTGTAAATATCCAAAGGGTCGTTTGTTTAATCTGTCTGTGCCGGAACATGCTGCTATGCGGGAATATATAAAGGAGTCTTTGGAAAAGGGACATATTCGTCCATCTTCTTCTCCCTTGGGAGCTGGGTTTTTCTTTGTCTCAAAAAAAGACGGCTCTTTGAGACCATGTATTGATTATCGGCTTCTGAATAAGATCACTGTTAAGTATCAATACCCATTGCCATTGCTTACTGATTTGTTTGCTCGTATAGAGGGTGCTAAGTGGTTCTCTAAAATTGATCTTCGTGGGGCGTATAATTTGGTGCGGATCAGGCAGGGGGATGAGTGGAAGACCGCATTTAATACGCCCGAGGGCCACTTTGAGTATTTGGTCATGCCTTTTGGTCTTTCTAATGCCCCTTCAGTTTTCCAGTCTTTTATGCATGATATTTTCCGCGATTTTCTGGATAAATTTATGATAATATATCTGGATGATATTCTGATTTTTTCTGATGACTGGGACTCTCATGTCCAGCAGGTCAGGAGAGTTTTTCAGGTTCTGCGGTCTAATTCTTTATGTGTGAAGGGGTCTAAGTGCGTTTTTGGGGTCCAGAAAATTTCCTTTTTGGGGTATATTTTTTCTCCCTCTTCCATTGAGATGGATCCCGTCAAGGTGCAAGCTATTTGTGACTGGACTCAGCCCTCCTCTCTTAAGGGTCTTCAGAGATTTTTGGGCTTTGCCAACTTTTACCGCCGATTTATTGCTGGTTTTTCGGATGTCGTTAAACCACTGACTGATTTGACCAGACAAGGCGCTGATGTTGCTAATTGGTCCCCTCATGCTGTAGAGGCCTTTCAGGAGCTTAAGCGCCGTTTTGCCTCTGCCCCTGTGTTGCGTCAGCCTGATGTGAATCTGCCTTTTCAGGTTGAGGTTGACGCTTCGGAGATCGGAGCTGGGGCAGTGTTGTCGCAGAAAGGTTCCGACTGCTCCGTCATTAGGCCTTGTGCCTTCTTTTCTCGCAAATTTTCGCCCGCAGAGCGGAATTATGATGTTGGGAATCGGGAGCTTTTGGCCATGAAGTGGGCGTTTGAGGAGTGGCGCCATTGGCTCGAGGGGGCTAGGCATCAGGTGGTGGTATTGACTGACCACAAAAATTTGATTTATCTTGAGACTGCCAGACGCCTGAATCCTAGACAGGCGCGCTGGTCTTTATTTTTTTCTCGCTTTAATTTTGTGGTGTCATACCTACCGGGTTCTAAGAATGTTAAGGCAGATGCCCTTTCTAGGAGTTTTGACCCGGACTCTCCTGGTAATTCTGAACCCACAGGTATCCTTAGGGAGGGAGTAATTTTGTCGGCCGTTTCTCCTGATCTGCGGCGGTCCTTGCAAGAGTTTCAGGCGGATAGACCGGATCGTTGTCCGCCTGATAGACTGTTTGTTCCGGATGATTGGACCAGCAGAGTCATCTCTGAGGTACATTCTTCTGCATTGGCAGGTCATCCCGGAATTTTTGGTACCAGGGATTTGGTGGCAAGATCCTTCTGGTGGCCTTCCCTGTCACGAGATGTGCGAGTCTTTGTGCAGTCATGTGACGTTTGTGCTCGGGCCAAGTCTTGTAGTTCTCGGGCTAGCGGACTGCTGTTGCCCTTGCCTATTCCTAAGAGGCCTTGGACACACATCTCGATGGATTTTATTTCAGATCTGCCTGTTTCCCAGAAGATGTCTGTCATCTGGGTGGTCTGTGACCGTTTCTCTAAAATGGTCCATTTGGTTCCTCTGCCCAAGTTGCCTTCTTCTTCTGAGTTGGTTCCTCTGTTTTTTCAGAATGTTGTCCGATTGCACGGTATTCCTGAGAATATTGTTTCTGACAGAGGTACCCAATTTGTGTCTAGATTTTGGCGGGCATTCTGTGCTAGGATGGGCATAGATTTGTCTTTTTCATCTGCTTTTCACCCTCAGACTAATGGCCAGACCGAGCGGACTAATCAGACCCTGGAGACATATCTGAGGTGTTTTGTCTCTGCTGACCAGGATGATTGGGTTGCTTTTTTGCCATTGGCAGAGTTCGCCCTCAATAATCGGGCCAGCTCTTCCACCTTGGTGTCCCCGTTTTTCTGTAATTCGGGGTTTCACCCTCGATTTTCCTCCGGTCAGGTGGAATCCTCGGATTGTCCTGGAGTGGATGCGGTGGTGGAGAGATTGCATCACATCTGGGGGCAGGTTATGGACAATTTGAAGTTGTCCCAGGAGAAGACTCAGCGTTTTGCCAACCGTCATCGTCGTGTTGGTTCTCGGCTTTGTGTTGGAGATTTGGTGTGGTTGTCTTCTCGTTTTGTCCCTATGAGGGTCTCTTCTCCTAAGTTTAAACCTCGGTTCATCGGCCCTTATAGAATATTGGAGATTCTTAATCCTGTTTCTTTCCGTTTGGACCTCCCTGCGTCCTTTTCCATTCATAACGTTTTTCATCGGTCGTTGTTGCGCAGGTATGAGGTACCTGTTGTACCTTCAGTTGAGCCTCCTGCTCCGGTGTTGGTTGAGGGTGAGTTGGAGTACGTTGTGGAGAAAATTTTGGACTCTCGTGTTTCCAGACGGAGACTCCAGTATCTGGTCAACTGGAAGGGTTACGGCCAGGAGGATAATTCTTGGGTCAATGCATCTGATGTTCATGCTTCTGATCTTGTTCGTGCCTTCCATAGGGCTCATCCTGGTCGCCCTGGTGGATCTGGTGAGGGTTCGGTGCCCCCTCCTTGAGGGGGGGGTACTGTTGTGAATTTTGATTCTGGGCTCCCCCGGTGGCCGCTTGTGGAATTGGACTTGTCATCCTCTTTCCTGTTTCACCTGGTTCCATCAGTAGTGGGTGTCGCTATTTAAGCTCATTTCTCTGGTGGTTTCTTGCCGGTCAACAATGTTATCTGATGCCTCTCAGTGCTTGTTCCTGCTTCTAGACAACTACTAAGATAAGTTGGACTTTTGTCCATGTTTCGTTTTGCCTATTTGTTCCAGTTCACAGCTGAAGTTTTGTTACTGTGTCTGGAAAGCTCTCGTTGATCAGGGATTGCTACTCTGGCGTTATGAGTTAATGCCAGAGTTTAAGGTAATCTCTGGATGGTGTTTTGTTAGTGTTTTTCTGCTGACCATGAAAGTATACTATCTGTCTTCTGCTATCTAGTAAGCGGACCTCAAATTTGCTAAGACTATTTTCCTGCTGCGTTTGTTGTTTCATCTGAACTCACCGTCATTATATGTGGGGGGCTACTGTCTTCTTTGGAATATTTCTCTAGAGGTGAGCCAGGTCTTATATTTCCCTCTGCTAGCTATTTAGGTCTTAGGCCAGAGCTGGGCATCTAGCGATAAATAGGAAATGCTACCTGGCTATTTCTAGTTGCGCGGCAGGCTTAGTTCATGGTCAGTATAGTTCCATCTTCCGAGAGCTTGTCCCTCTATAGGCTTGCTATGATCTCTGCCTGCAGAGATCATGACAGGGATCATTTGAAGAGGGCTGTCCATGCTCGGCGACCATCAAACTTAACTGAACTGGAATTGTTTTGTAAAGAGGAATGGTCAAAAATACCTTCATCCAGGATCCAGGAACTCATTAAAAGCTACAGGAAGCAACTAGAGGCTGTTATTTTTGCAAAAGGAGGATCTACTAAATATTAATGTCACTTTTCTGGTGAGGTGCCCATACTTATGCACCTGTCAAATTTTGTTTGAATGCAGACTGCACATTTTCTGTTAGTACAGTAAACCTCATTTCAAGGCAGAAACATTACTGTGTCCAACAGTTATTAGATGTATGAAACTGAAATAGCTGTTGCAAAAAAAACAATTTTTATAAAACATTAAGCTTAAGATTAATAGGGGTGCCCAAACTTTTTCATATAACTGTATATTCTAGTTTCTTCAAAGTAGCCACCTTTTGCTTTTATGACTGCTTTGCACACTTTTGGCATTCTCTTGATGAGCTTCAAGAGGTAGTCACTGGGAATGGTCTTCCAACAATCTTGAAGGAGTTCTCAGAGATGCTTAGCACTTATTGGCCCTTTAGCCTTCACTCTGCGGTCCAGCTCACCCCAAACAATCTTGATTGGGTTCAAGTCTGGTGACTGTGGAGGCCAGGTCATCTGGCGTAGCACCCCATCACTCTCCTTCTTGGTCAAATAGCCCTTACACTGCCTTGAGGTGTGCTTGGGGTCATTGTCCTGTTGAAAAATAAATGATGGTCCAACTAAATGCAAACCGGATGGAATAGCATACCACTGCAAGATGCTGTAATAGCCATGCTGGTTCAGTATGCCTTCAATTTTGAATAAATCCCCAACAGTGTCACCAGCAAAGCACCCCCACACCATCACACCTCCTCCTCCATGCTTCACGGTGGGAACCAGGCATGTAGAGTCCATCCGTTCACATTTTCTGCGTCACACAAAGACATGGTGGTTGGAACCAAAGATCTCAGATTTGGACTCATCAGACCAAATCACAGATTTCCACTGGTCTAATGTCCATTCCTTGTGTTCTTTAGCCCAAACAAGTCTCTTCTGATTGTTGCCTGTCCTTAGCAGTGGTTTCCTAGCAGCTATTTTACCATGAAGGCCTGCTGCACAAAGTCTCCTCTTAACAGTTGTTGTAGAGATGTGTCTGCTGCTAGAACTTTGTGTGGCATTGACCTGGTCTCTAATCTGAGCTGCTGTTAACCTGCGATTTCTGAGGCTGGTGACTCAGATAAACTTATCCTCAGAAGCAGAGGTGACTTTTGTTCTTCCTATCCTGGGGCGGTCCTCATGTTAGCCAGTTTCTTTGTAGCGCTTGATGGTTTTTGCCACTGAACTTGGAGACACTTTCAAAGTTTTCCCAATTTTTTGGACTGACTGACCTTCATTTCTTAAAGCAATGATGGCCACTCATTTTTCTTTACTTAGCTGTTTTTTTCTTGCCATAATACAAATTCTAACAGTCTAGTCAGTAGGACTATCAGCTGTGTATCCACCAGACTTCTGCACAACACAACTGATGGTTCCAAACCCATTTATAAGGCAAGAAATCCCACTTATTAAACCTGACAGGGCACACCTGTGAAGTGAAAACCATTCCCAGTGACTACCTCTTGAAGCTCATCAAGAGAATGCCAAGAGTGTGCAAAGCAATCACACAGGTCAACAAAAAAAAAATTTTTTTCTGGTGTCCAAAATATTTTAATGAATTTGGGGTATTTTTGGGGTGCTGATTCTGAATATGCTATCAGTTTTGCCAGATTGGCTCAAGTTTTTGCGATTTTTGGTATCTTATTTATAGCACTTGTTGGTAAATGCGACGCATCATCTCATTAATTTCTTTGGATTAGTACTTGAACTGAGCAGTTCTCAATATAGTTTTGTGTTAATTAGTGTTCTAAAAGTTTGTTCATAGCTTGATTTTTGCACTAACTTTATGTTGTTGTCTGTTTTCCAGTGAAAAGCATGAACTCATCAAGAAGAAGTTGTCTTAACGATCCAGACTCATTCTGTTACATTTGTGGTGAATACACACTGCCAAAACATAGAAGAAACATAACAGACTTCGTAAAAAAAGTGTATTTTGCCTATTTTGGGGTTATGCTTGGGGACCAAGACAAGTTTTGGGCACCACACATAGTGTGCAAAGCATGTATCGAATTATTACGAAAATGGAGCAAAGGACAAAGAAAAAGCTTCAAATTTGGTGTTCCAATGGTGTGGAGAGAGCCAAAAAATCATCATGATGACTGTTATTTCTGTGCAGTGCAAGTGCAAGGATTCAATAAGCATAAGAAACGAAAATGGGAGTAACATGGAATCTGCAAGAAGGCCTGTCCCTCATTGTGAAGATGTGCCTGTACCTGTGTTTACCATAAATAACAGTCATCATGATGATTTTTTGGCTCTCTCCACACATTTGGAACACCAAATTTGAAGCTTTTTCTTTGTCCTTTGCTCCATTTTCGTAATAATTCGATACATGCTTTGCACACTATGTGTGGTGCCCAAAACTTGTCTTGGTCCCCAAGCATAACCCCAAAATAGGCAAAATACACTTTTTTTTACGAAGTCTGTTATGTTTCTTCTATGTTTTGGCAGTGTGTATTCACCACAAATGTAACAGAATGAGTCTGGATCGTTAAGACAACTTCTTCTTGATGAGTTCATGCTTTTCACTGGAAAACAGACAACAACATAAAGTTAGTGCAAAAATCAAGCTATGAACAAACTTTTAGAACACTAATTAACACAAAACTATATTGAGAACTGCTCAGTTCAAGTACTAATCCAAATAAATTAATGAGATGATGCGTCGCATTTACCAACAAGTGCTATAAATAAGATACCAAAAATCTCAAAAACTTGAGCCAATCTGGCAAAACTGATGACATATTCAGAATCAGCACCCCAAAAATACCCTAAATTCGATGAAATATCTTTGGCACCAAAAATGCTGTTGACCAGTGTCATCAATGCAAAAGGTGGCTACTTTGAAGAACCTAGAATATAGGACATAATTTCAGTTGTTTCACATTTTTTTGTTAAGTATATAATTCTACATGTGTTAATTCATAGTTTTGATGCCTTCAGTGTGAATGTACAATTTTCGTTGTCATGAAAATAAAGAAAAATCTTTAAATGAGGAGGTGTGTCCAAAATTTTGGTCTGTACTATATATATATATATATATATATATATATATATATATATATATGTATATATATATAATAGCTGAATGCTGTGCCAAATTCATTAAATATATTTTAATAGAGTTTTCTGTGTTTTGTAGTCCAGCAAAGATTCCGAAACCACAGAAAGCACAGATGTCCTAAGGCAAAAAATGTTCCTTAAAATACTGAACTATATTGAAATTGTAATTTTTATTTAAGGTTTAATAAAATAGATTAAATACCTTGTATGCTATAGCGTATCAATTATTTACAAGATAAAATTAAAATAGTATTGGGACATTAAACACTAAGTATTCCCTTATGCATCAGTGATGCTCTCTAGTATAGCAAACAATTCCATCGAATCATTTTTTTTCAAGTAAAAAATATGAATGTGGCACTCAGCATTGCATGAAATTATGTCACTTTATTCCAATTACTGTACATTAAAACACAGTGAGGAGGTGCTACTTATACGGACAACAGCCATTTTACTTTTCTTTGTCGTGATTTGTGAAATGACTGATGACCAGAATTGAAGTATCCACATGTCTCCTCCCTGTGATTTATTGTAGTTGGAAAGAAGAGGCAGAATTTTATGTATTGGGGAGTGAGCATTCATCTTTTCTTCTTGAAAAAAAAGTGATCCATTAATGTACAAATGGAAGAGTTAAAAAAGTATAAATCCTAAGGTCATGCTTTTTACCTGTAATCGTACTAGCTGGAAACAAGACTGCAATGTATTGTTTATTATTGGTGTAGCATTTTGAGTCATATTTGAAAACTAGCATAATTATTGGTTTCTAATTCTTGCACTTGTAAATAATTGGTACACTGTAGGATACAAGGTTCTTAATTTCTTATTTCTAGATCTGTGTTCTGGTGGCACATGTGCAAAATATTATTCAGTACAATATTTTAAAGTGCGTCTGCAGTTATACATGGCATGAAGCTAATATTCTTCTTTTTTCTGTTCACACAGGCATTTATCCATCCTTCTGTTTGTGTGTTTATCTGCTAAGGGTGAATATCACCATACATATTGCACGATTTTTGCATGGTATTTATCCATCCTTCTGCTTGTGTATTTATCTGCTAAGTGTAAACATCACTATCCATATTGCAAGAATTTTTCCGTGGTATTTATCCCTTGTTCCTGCGTTTTTTTCATTTGTTTTTTTAAATGTTCAAAGCTTTCTCTTTTACTGCTGTTTTATGGTCTCTCTGTTCAACATGGGGTTGTTTATCTTGCATAGCATAGTAATGACATAGTAATAAGACCCTATTGCGCTCTTTGTCTCCCCATTGTTTTACAACAGATGGAGATCTCGGGAGACTTTACTCTCCCCATCGATGATCCCCTCTCCCAATCTTCCTCCTATATACTTTAACTTCCTCATTCAGCCTATCACAGTTTAGTCACTCTTCTACATATACAGATGGGAATACTCTTGACTTGGTCTTCTCTGGGCTCTCTCCGCTCTCTAACCACAACCTTCTTTCCATCTCTTTCAAGAACTGACTCCTCACCCGGGGCACTCCCACTTTCCACACACAAGGAAATAATGCTCAGTAGTGTGTGTTGCCTCCATGTGCCTGTATGACCTCCCTACAATACCTGGGCATGCTCCTGATGAGGTGGCGGATGGTCTCCTGAGCGATCTCCTCCCAGACCTGGAGTAAAGCTTCCGCCAACTCCTGGACAGTCTGTGGTGCAACATCACATTGGTGGATGGTGCGAAACATGATGTCCCAGATGCGTTCAATCGGATTCAGGTCTGGGGAATGGGTGGGCCAGCCCTCCTAAGGCCCCCTCCATGTCTCCCGGTGTACTGGCCTGTCTCCTGGTAGCGCCTCCAGCCTCTGGACACTACGCTGACACATCAAACCTTCTTGCCACAGCTCGCATTGATGTGCCTTCCTGGATGAGCTGCACTACTGGATTGTAGAGTCCGTCTCATGCTACCACGAGTGTGAAAGCACAACCAACATTCAAAAGTGACCAAAACATCAGCCAGAAAACATTGGCACTATGATGTGGTCTGTGGTCCCCACCTGCCCTCCCACTCCTTTATTGAGTGTGTCTTTATAATTGCCAATAATTTCCATCTGTTGTCTATTCCAATTGCACAACAGCATGTGAAATTGATTGTCAAACAGTGTTGCTTCCTAAGTGGACAGTTTGATTTCACTGAAGTTTGATCTACTTGGAGTTATATTCTGTTGTTTCGGTGTTCCCTTTATTTTTATGAGCAGCGTAGTATCCAGTTGGATGATACACGTAAGGTTCGCTGTGCTGTTGTAGCAAATCAATTCTTCAACAATGATGGTGATAAAAAAAAATATTTATTCACAACACATTTCAACACCATACCGATGTCTTTATCACGTGAAAAAAAACCAAACCAAATTTGTTATTTTCACATGTTAAAGACACCAGTACAGCGTTGGAACGTGTTGTAAATAAAAAACCTCTTTATCATCATCATTGTTGAAGAATCAATTTACTCCTGAAGCCACCCTCACATGTTTCATCCAATTGGATGCTTTAATTTAAAAAAAGAAGCATACTTAACCAATCTTTGGCAACAATGACTTCCTCAAAGCTAGTTGTTGTTTTTTTTTTTTTTTGCATAAAGCTGTAAGTTTTGTTACAACTCTTTGATGATAGTTTATTTCATTCTTTCACTGCATCTATCTTAAAGAAGACCTTTCACTTTCATAAAAATAAGTTAACTACCATGTAAAAATCCCTGAGCTTCTCTCATTATGCAACTTTTCTTTCATTCTTGTTTTATTTAATGTATGGCATGTTATACAGGTTTAAACCATCATTTTTAGATGTCTTCAGCTCAGCCTGTAGTTCTTGAGATGTTGAAAGTGGTTTCCTTGCCACATAGAGAACCAAAATTCAAAGTGCGTTCTCATTAATTTTCCTTTTTTCAACCATATCTTGGAAGAGTCTTGGCTCTTCCATGAGGAGCACATACAATATTTCAAACTGTTAAAGACAAAATGCCAATGCCATTGGAGAGCATCTTGTGTCCTTTAGATTTAGACTGCTTTTTTCTTAGTAAAAGCAGGAATTTCTGGTTTGCCAGGATAGCTTGTCATTGTCAACAAGGATCAGAAAAAAAACTGTCCCATTATAACAAAAAAGTCACCATTCATATGCTAATTAAAGTCATGTGAGCACAGATAATGTGGGGACAGGTGAGTAATTTCTTGTTAATCAAATGTTAGTATAACTTTGTTTTTTGTTTCAAACTGAACTGTGTGTTGTTACTGTGTACTGGTATTGTAATATGTTTTGTGTCCTTTTTTCCCTGTCAAGTTTATTTTTGAGCTTTTTTACATAAAAAAACATGAGTTTGTAGATGTAGGCAAGCAGTTTCATTAAACTCTTCATTTCAGAAGATATTTTACTCAGTGTACTTAATACTCAGGGGTACCAATAATGTTGACCACAACTGTGTCTGTTAATGCTGTTAACAGCAGATCAAGCTAGTTGCATGCCATAATAATAATGTACAGAGAATAGTAATACATTTACAAAGAGAAAATATAAACAGTAGAAAAAAAAGAATATGAGTCAGTATTTGGTTTCAGTTAGTAAAAAACTTAGATGACATTTCCTTTATTGCTATGGGTGGTTTGTGTAGGTTTTGTATATATTGTATTTACATTTACGATTGCTAATGAGACACATTGGCATACTGCGGAAAATTCTTCATTTTTTAGGGTCAGCATTTTGTTTATAATAATGCTAAATTTTCAGACTGGGAAGGTGCATGTTTGACAAGTAGAAATGATCTTGTTTACTGACCAAAAGATAATTAATTCCTTTGAGTTCTAAGAGCTTTGCAAATCTATTTGCCTGTTCATGCCCTTTTCAGTTTGATCTAATTTCTGTAGTTTTTTTTCATCAATTTTCCTTAATATTATCAAATACTTGTGATTGTCATTGAAGGTTGGCATCTGTTTCTCTTCTGTCATCTTAAGCGAAATGTTTATTGTTTGTAGAAAACCAAGAAAGATTTTTAACTAAATGTTGAAGTTTTTCTATGTTAACTTCCATGTGTTAACTTTAAAAATGCACAAAAATAACTAAGTTTGAAAGTGATTTATTTATATACTGTATGTGACTTTTATATATGACTTAAATGATAGTACTTGGTAAGATGATCAATGTGGCTTTGTATGAAAAACTTTCAACTTGAATTTTTGAAGCCTTGATTTTGTGGACCTGCCCTATTAATCACTGACTTATATTCACTAAAGTGTTTGACCCATTAATGGTATATGGTTAACTACTACTTGGGCAGTGTTCCACAAAAAGGTCACATCATTTACAGAGTACACCTTTACCAATATAATTGATGATGAAATGTGATTCATGTACTATTGGGCGTCACCAATTGGTGTCCTCATTTTTTGCACTTTTTATCTATGTCTTATTAATTGTGTCAATAAAGATTTTTGTATTTTTATATAAAACAAAACACTTATTTGTTTCTCCTCTTTAAACAAACCAGGCAACACACTTTCAGCAGTTCATGGCAGCACCTGCAAGGTGTAGAAGGATAGGTTGGGCCAAATGTGGAGCTTTGACAACCAATAGATAAAGGGCACTGAAGAACGCTCTTACTGTCACTTTAGTAGTCCTTCACCATTTTGGTGAACTTCTTCCTCTTTGTCACAGTTACATCCACAGATACCCCTTGCTGATGTGATGGTCTCATGAAAATGTGTCAGTTGGTGGACATTTTCCCTCCCCCTGAGCTACACCTGGTGTGCATGGCCCTCCCCTGTAATCCTTGTGGGTGAAAAGAGGTGGTGCCTCTGCCGGCAGCATTGTCTGAGGTTAATCTTTTTAGCAAGTCTTTCACAATGGCCCTTGGGTATACATGCATTAAAAAGGCACGTCTCCGAAATAAGAGAAGCAAATTTCTCTTGTACCATGGGTCAAGAAAGGTGCACAGCCAGTATTTCATGCTGGACAAAATATGTTTCACGCAAGGGTCTTGAGAAAGGCATCTGGACATGAACTCTGCTATGTGTGACAGACTACAAAGAGTCAGACGTAACGGGTCCTCACCAGGAAGAACACTAACCATTCTCTCCTCACCATGCATAGTCTCCTCCTCCTCTTCAGGCCATCCATGCTGGCATGAAGCTGGGATTGGGAGTCCCCTCTGTAGCACAGACTAAAAGCTCCTGTTCCACCTCCTCCTCCTCATCACTCACTGTGGCTTGAGAATATTGTGTGAGGCTTGGCTGTGTGGTATCAGCCTCTATAAAATGTTTCTTCATAGCCACCTGCTTGGCATTCAAAGCTTCCTCTTTGAGATTCTGCAGTGAACATTTTAAAAGACAAAGCAGCAGGACGGTTACTCTGATAATAGCGTCATCAGCGCTCACCATCTTGGTGCAGTATTCAAAGTTTTGAAGAACCTCATAAGTCATTTTAGCATGATGAATGCCGCAGCAGTGAGGCCGAATGTCTCCAAGCCACTCACTGACATGACCTTACTCGTGCCCCATTCATTAGCCAATCCAGGGGGCAGGATGCCTCTCCTGTCACCAAGGAATTGCATATATAGATCAATAGTTGGCGGTTTGTAAGTAGAGCGGTGGCAGTAGTCCCAGGAAGGGGAAGGTAGACAGCTGAGTCCCCGCAGCTCCAGCCGGGCACCCCCAATGGAGGATATAATAACAGGTTATAGAAGAAAAAGCCAGTCCTAGGAGCGCAGAAAAAAGAACTCTGACACCAGGTTGAGTTGAGCCACAACGCGTTTCAACGGCATACACCGTCTTCTTCAGGTGGACCCGGCTGGAGCTGCGGGGACTCGGCTGTCTAACTTCCCCTTCCTGGGACTACTGCCACCGCTCTAATTACAAACCGCCAACTATTGATCTATATATGCAATTCCTTGGTGACAGGAGAGGCATCCTGCCCTTGGATTGACTGATGAATGGGGCAGGAGTGAGGTCATGTCAGTGAGCGGCCTGGAGACATTCGGCATCACTGCTGCCGCATTCATCATGCTTCATGGATCAGTGATCCAGGGAAGATGAAAAGACAGCCAGAAGCAGGAGAAGACATCACGGGGAACTGCTAGACTGCACTCCGTGACCCAAGGAGCTGCAGCTGCGACAGGTAAGTATGTCAATTTTTTTGTTCTAGGGTGATACTACTCCTTTAAGGCCAGCCAGAAGAGACACTGGGTGAGCTGCTGAAAAGGCAGCCACAGGAATCCCCAGCAAATGGGGTCCTGTATATTTTATCCCCAGGTATGTTCAGCCCTAGATGTTTTGATCCCTGCATGTTGACCCCAAAAGTTGAGGATGAAGCATCTGGGGTCAAAATGTTAGGTGCGAAACAACAGATGGCGACACATCCAGGGACAAAATGCTGTAGGAGAAACATTCGGGGGTGAAACATCCGGGGGTGAACTTCTGGGGGCAAACTGCTGGGGGCGACACATTGATGACGGACAGGAATTCATGAACCACAAGGGTACAAACATCCGGGGGTGAACTGCCGGGGGCAAACTTCTGGGGTGAAACATTGATGATGGACCGGAATTCATGAACCACAAGGGTACATCTGGGGGCGAACTGCTGGGGGCGAAACATCCGGGGGGCCAAATGCTGGGGAAACATTGATGATGGACGGGAATTCATGAATAACAAGGGTAGAAACATCCGGGGCGAACTGCCAGGGGCGAACTGCTGGGGGCAAAACATTGATGACAGACAGGAATTCATGAACCACAAAGGTATAAACATCTGGGGGCGAACTGCTGGGGGGTGAAACATTGATGACGAACGGGAATTCATGAATCACAAGGGTACAAACATCTGGGGGCAAACTGCCGGGGGCGAAAATTTGATGATGAACAGGAATTCATGAACCACAAGGGTACAAACATCTGGGGGCAAACTGCCGGGGGCAAAACATTGATGATGGACAGGAATTCAAGAACCACAAGGGTACAAACATCCAGGGACAAACTGCGGGGGGGCAGATTGCTGGGGATGAAACATTGATGATGGACAGGAATTCATGAACCACAAGAGTACAAACAACCGGGGGCGAACTACCGGGGGCAAACTGCTGGGGGCAAAACATTGATGATGGATGGGAATTCATGAACCACAAGGGTACAAACATCCGGGGGCGAACTACCGGGGGCGAACTGCTGGGGACAAAACATTGATGATGGACGGGAATTCATGAACCACAAGGGTACAAACATCCGGGGGGTGAACTGCTGGGGATGAAACATTGATGATGGACAGGAATTCAAGGACCACAAGGGTACAAGTATCTGGGGGCGAACTACCGGGGTGAATAGCTGGGGATGAAACATTGATGATGGATGGGAATTCACGAACCACAAGGGTACAAACATCTGGGGGCGAACTACCGGGCAAACTGCTGGGGGCGAAACATTGATGACGGATGGGAATTTATGAATCACAAGGGTACAAACATCTGGGGGCGAACTACCGGGGGCGAACTGCTGGGGGCGAAACATTGATGAAGGACAGGAATTCATGAATCACAAGGGTACAAACATCTGGGGGCGAACTGCCAGGTGTGAAACATCCGGGGGCCAAATGCTGGGGACGAAATGTCCGGGGGCGAAATGTACTCAGGGGCGAACTGCTGGGGGCGAACTGCTGGTGGCGAAATGTGCGGGGATGAAATGTGTGGGGGCGAAACATCCTGGGGGCCAAATGCTGGGGACAAAATGTGCGGGGGCAAAATGTACCCAGGGGCGAACTGCTGGGGGCGAACTGCTGGGGGTGAACTGCTGGGGGCGAACTGTGTGGGGTGAAATGTGTGGGGGCAAAACATCCTGGGGGCCAAATGCTGGGGACGAAATGTTTGGGGGCGAAATGTACCCAGGGGCAAACTGCTGGGGGCGAACTGCTGGGGGCAAACTGCGGGGAGCGAACTGCTGGGGGCGAAACATCCAAATCCCCATGAAAACAACGCACCCTTGGCCTTTTTAGCTAGGGGGGCCTTGTGGAACATTTGACCTAGTTCTCCCTCTGGAAAAACCACCATCTCTTCTAGCCTGCTTTTGTGCTACGCACCAATGCCTGTCTGAACTGCTGTGCTCGCGAGGCATGCTATTGTGCCAGGTTGGATCGGTGGCCTCATCAGCACCAATGTTATCTTCCAATTCCTCAATCTGATCCTCCTTCTGAGTTGCGATTTTTAGGCTGACCTGATGGGAAATGTGCATCATGATTATCCCCCACCTCTTCAGACATAAATTGACCTTCCCCAACATGGTTTTCTCCTGGCCATGGGTGCTCAAATGTTTGAGCATCACTGCACTCCACGTTCTCATGACCCTCTTTAATAGTGCACATTGAGATGCCTGACAAATTACAAGGGAGTGTAAACAGTTATCAAGAGTGGCCAGTGTTGGGCTTATATGTCTCCTGGGACTCTTGATGATGGGAGGAATGAGGACCAGGTTGAGGATTCAGAGGCCCAGCCTCTTGGCTACTGAGACTGGACCATGTGGAAGACTTTATTATGCTGCTTTTCAACACACTGGAGCCTTTGTCTGCCATCCAACCCACAACATTACGGTAATTTTCTGGGTTTGTCAGTTGTGTACCTCGCTGACCACATTTTGACAGGAAGCTAGAATGAGATCCAGTCAGCTTCTGATCTGTAACACGGCCTTGGCGGGCACCACATCATCCACATCCCTTAGTGTCACTCTTTCTCATATTGAATGGTTTATGCTTATGAAATAAAAAAATCCTGGCTTTATATTTGACAAGTAGTGTTGAGCGATACCGTCCGATACTTGAAAGTATCGGTATCGGAAAGTATCGGCCGATACCAGCAAAGTATCGGATCTAATCCGATACCGATACCCGATACCAATACAAGTCAATGGGACTCAAGTATCGGACGGTATCCCTGATGGTTCCCAGGGTCTGAAGGAGAGGAAACTCTCCTTCAGGCCCTGGGATCCATATTAATGTGTAAAAGAAATAATTAAAATAAAAAATATTGCTATACTTACCTCTCCGACGCAGCCTGGACCTCACCGAGGAAACCGGCAGCGTTCTTTGCATAAAATGCGCGCGTTTACTTCCTTCCTTGACATCACGGCTTGTGATTGGTCACATGCCGCCCATGTGGCCGCGACGCGACCAATCACAGCAAGCCATGACGTAATTTTCAGGTCCTGAATGCCTAATTCTAGGCATTCAGGATTTTAAAATTACGTTCCGGCTTGTGATTGGTCGCGTCGCGGTCACATGGGCGACGCGACCAATCACAAGCCGTGACGTCACGGGAGGCAGGAAATGCGCGCATTTTAAAATTACGTCACGGCTTGTGATTGGTTGCGTGCCGCCCATGTGACCGCGACGCGACCAATCACAGCAAGCCGTGACGTAATTTTCAGGTCCTGAATGCCTAATTCTAGGCATTCAGGATTTTAAAATTATGTTCCGGCTTGTGATTGGTCGCGTCGCGGTCACATGGGCGACGTGACCAATCACAAGCCGTGACGTCACGGGAGGCAGGAAACGCGCGCATTTTAAAATTACGTCACGGCTTGTGATTGGTTGCGTGCCGCCCATGTGACCGCGACGCGACCAATCACAGCAAGCAGTGACGTAATTTCAGGTCCTGAATGCCTAATTCTGCATTCAGGACCTGAAAATTACGTCACGGCTTGCTGTGATTGGTCGCGTCGCGGTCACATGGGCAGCACGCAACCAATCACAAGCCGTGACGTAATTTTAAAATGCGCGCGTTTCCTGCCTCCCGTGACGTCACGGCTTGTGATTGGTCGCGTCGCCCATGTGACCGCGACGCGACCAATCACAAGCCGGAACATAATTTTAAAATCCTGAATGCCTAGAATTAGGCATTCAGGACCTGAAAATTATGTCACGGCTTGCTGTGATTGGTCGCGTCGCGGCCACATGGGCGGCACGCGACCAATCACAAGCCGTGACGTCAAGGAAGGAAGTAAACGCGCGCATTTTAAGCAAAGAACGCTGCCGGTTCCCTCGGTGAGGTCCAGGCTGCGTCGGAGAGGTGAGTATAGCAATATTTTTTATTTTAATTCTTTCTTTTACACATTAATGTTGTTTCGATACCGATACCCGATACCACAAAAGTATCGGATCTCGGTATCGGAATTCCGATACCCACAAGTACCGGAATGCTCAACACTATTGACAAGTACTCTCACAGAGGTGTTTTGCACCAATTCAATATATCTAGCAATGTGTGGCTATTTTTTTAAGATATCAGCTTTATTACACATGGCAGCAGCAGACTCACGAAAATTAGAGATAAATAGTCACATTCCGATTTCCGATATCACAAAAATATCGGAACTCGGTATCGGAATTCCGATACAGCAATTATCGGCTGATACCCGATACTTGCAGTATTGGAATGCTCAACACTAATGTTAAGGTTAAATTCACTAAGCAAGATTTTTTACAAAAATTTGTTCCCATCCTATTAATTTGGGGATGCAGAAATGACTGCTCATTCTACAGGCACAACCCCATTCGAACATGTGCAACAGTTTTTCAGTTTTGAACATTTCTGCAAACAATAAGTGTAAACATTTAAAATACAAACAATTTACCATATATAGTCAAGTATAAGCTGACCCAAGTATAAGCTGAGGCAGCTAATTTTGCCACGGAAAACTGGGTAAGCTTATTGACTCGAGTATAAGCCAGGTATGCATTGTTCCCTCATCCCTGTCCTGCAATGCATGGGTCGCCGTCATTGTTCTGCTATGCGTGGCTTCCCTCATCGCTGTCCTGCTATGCGCAGCTTCCCTCATAGCTCTCCTGCTCTACATAGCTCCCCAGTCCTGTCCTGGTATGCGTGGCTTCCCCCCATCCTTTCATGGTATGCATGGCTTACCCCTGTCCTGGTACACGAGGCTTTCCAACGTCCTTTCCTGGTATGCATGGCTCACCCCCATCCTGTCCTGTATGCGTGGTTTCCCCCGTCCCATCATTGTATGCATGGCTCCCCTGGCCCCATCGTTGTATGCATGGCTCCCCCTTATCCCGTCGTTGTATGCATGGCTCCCAGTATGCATGCTTCCTATTCCAAAGAAAGACCCCTATCATACTCACCCTCCTCCTTGCTGTGGCAGCATCTCGATGGTCCCAGCGCCTGCAGCTCTTCTTGTGCTGAGCGATCACATGGCACCACTCATTAAGGTAATGAATATGTGCTCCACACCTATGGGAGTGTTGATGCGTGCATATTCATCACCTTAATGAGCAGTGCCCCATGATCGCTCAGCACAGGAAGAGCTGCAGGCGCTGGGACCATCGAGATGCTGTAATGGCGTGGAGGAGAGTGAGTAGGATGTCTTCTGTAAGCTGGTGGTTGCAGCTGCAGCTGTCACTGTGTGCTAAAAGAGAAATTAATATTCATTTTTCTTTAGCAGCTGCACAGTTACATCCAAAGCCGCTGCACGGCTGCTCCCCCTCCTCTGCCAGCTTTCTGGACAATGATTCGTGTATAAGTCGAAGAGGATGCTTTCAGCACAAAAAAATGTTCTCATTGACATCCATTTTAGTGAGATAGGTATAAGGAGATACACTACTTCAAATGCCTTTGCAAACTCCTTATTGCAAACTCCTCAGTACAAGCAGGAAAGAATTTATACAACTAAGTCTAGTGTTCTGATCCATCAATTACAAAGCATCATATCCTTACGATTTTCACAATTATTTTTATTTGACTTTCATTTTGAATTATTTTATCATAGAAAAGATGCTGCAAAAGAGATTAATTCTGTTAATTCTTCTACTTTGGCCTGAAGTGATGAAGCACACTTTTATAATTAAAAATGATAACACTTGACGTCTTTCAGTTATGCACTCGATTTAGATTTAATTTAACAGAACACTAGTTCTAGATAAAATGGCATGACAGTATCTCACAAAATATTAATCTAAAGCATAAAATGAACCTAATGTTAAAATATCTTAATTGTGCTATAAAACACATAGTGTGATGATAATATTCAGAGTATTTCCTATATTTTAATCTCTGCTGAGAATACAATCTACCATTGATAAATGAAGAGATATCTCTTGATAGTTGTAAAAATAGAAATAATTTTAAAGATTTTAGACACATGCTTGACATCAGCTAAATATGAGCAATAGCAAAAATTCCAGAAGGATCTTTTAAATCATTAAACAACATCATTATTACCTATTAAAGTTTAAAACCAAAACTTATTACTCACATTTTCTAAATAAAAAAACTTAGATTTTAGCATATGTACAGTGGGAAAAATAAGTATTTGATACACTGACTATTTTGCAAGTTTTCCCACCTACAAAGAGAGGAGAGCACTGTAATTTTTAGGCCATTTTAAATGTAGCATGCTGATAGATTCCAACCTAAGAAGGCAGAATGCTGTCATAATTTCAAAGGTTGCATCAACAAAAGTGTTTGGTTAAGGGCTCATACTCATTTGTGCGAGAAACGGACGAGTGCAATCGGATAGAAAGTCGGATTGCACTCTGACGAATGTTATTCAATGGGTGACATCTCATCTGCGATTTTTTTCTCAGCTGAAATCGTACTGAGAAAAAAATTGCAGCATGTTGCGATTTGCTGCGTATCTCGGATGAGACTCGCCAATGCAAGTCAACGGGTGCGAGATACAGACACCTTACCGGTCTGTGGCATAGAACACTGTAAACGGTCCTGTAAATGATTGCAGAAAAATAGTTGCAGAGAAAAAACGCATTTCATACAGATGTTATACGGATGCCATACGGATACTATGTGAGAAAAATCGCATTGTACTAGCATGGCACTCGTTCGTTTTTTTCTGTCCAGATTATGGACTGTTTTTTTTCTTTCAAATGGGTATGAGCCCTTAAGGTGTGCATTTTTATGCAGCCATATTATTTTAGTTATTTTTCCACCGGTGTCTTGGTATTAAGAATTCAGTGTTGCTAGACTCTGGCTCGCATTATACACCTTGACCTGCTCAGCTGCTGTCTGCAGTCTCCTTAGTGTCTCAAACCTGCTCCCCAGTAGTGTCCTGGACATCCACCACCAGCTTGCGGTCTCTTGAACATGTCCTGTGGTATCCATCATTCTACCTTCAGTTTTTAGTCTCTCAGATGTCACTGATCTGCTTGCTCCAATTACATGCTGCATCAATGCCCATGGCCCATGTACCCACCTAGACCTTTGGTTTAGAGCAAAGGTCTCATACTGCATTCTTCAAATTGCAAACAGGTCATGTTTTCAGGATTTCCTTGTACTGCACAGGTGATAATTTCACCACCTACACACATAATGATTACAGCACCTTGTGCAATGCTAAGGAAATCTTGAAAACATGTATGGTTTGTGGCCCTCGAGGAATGAAGTTTGAGACCCCTAGCTTAGAGGATCCACCTCACCTGGTGAGTAGGAAGGAGCAAACGTGCTCAGTGATACTCGGATATCATTCGAGTATCTGAGTGCTCAGATGTGCTGAACATTGGCTGGTGCACAGGTTTAATGCTTGAATCCCCACCCCGCATATTTGGTGCCTGTTACACAGCCAATAAATTTGTTGGGATTGCCTGCCAATCATTGGAATGCCGTAGCTATTTTCGTAGTGGAATTATTGTAATTGGCTATCCACATTACCTCATCAGAGGTTATAAAAGGACCGGCACCATCAATCGCGGTACATGGATGTCATTGCACAGCTCTGGGACAGCTCTGACTCGAGGGAGAGAGTAGTTGTCCAGGCTTCTGTGTGCACTTTTAGGAATCAGAGGCCTGTAATGATGATGCTGTTACTGAACTACCATACAAAAAGTCCTTCTAGGGGCTAACCTTCTGCTTTGCTATTTCTATGCAATACATTCTGCATTTAACCTATGGACAGGTACTGGAGCAGGGAGAGTGGCTGAATACAGCATCTAGGCATGGCTTAGTGCTTCACAGTCAGTTGCTAAATAAATAGCTGCTGCAAGTGATCACATTTTTATTTTTAGTAAAAAAAAAATCGAATGTAATGTCATACATACAGTTTAACCAGCTTTGTGTTAAAATATAGTGGTATTAAACAAAAAACAAAACTTAAAAACTTACTGTATTGAATTTGTCATCCATACAGTTTACTGTGGTTTGTGCTATATTACAATGGTATTAAGCTCAAAAATACCCTTCAAAAAACGTACTGTATTGAATTTGTCATCCATACAGTTTACCATGCTTTATGTTGAATGACGGTGGTATTAAACTAAACAAACCTTCAAAAAATTCACTACATTAAATTTGTCATTCATACAGTTTACTTTGCATTGTGTCAAATTACGGAGGTATTAAACCAAAAAAACCTTTATAAAAAATGTACTGCATTGAGTTTTTCATCCGCACAGTTTACAATGCTTTTTGCTAAATTATGGTGGTATTAAACAAAAAAAAAAAAATGTATTGTATTGAATTTGCCATCCATACAGTCTACCGTGCTTTGTGTTGAATTACGGTGGTGTTAAACTAAAATTTGTCATCCCTGTAGTTTACCATGCTTTTTGTTAAATTACGGTGATATTAACCTCTTAGCGACCAGAGGAATTTTTTGTTTCTGCATTTTTGTTTTTTGCTCCCCTTCTTCCAGAAACCATAACTTTTTTATTTTTTGGTCAGAATGACCATATGAGGGGTTGATTTTTACGGGATGAGTTTTACTTTTAAACAACGTAATTGATTTTAACATATCATGTGCATGAAAATGGGAAAAAAATTCCAAGTTCGGTGAAATTGCAAAAAAAGCAATCCCACACTTGTCTTTTTTTTTTTTTTACCAAGTTTACTAAATGATAAAGCTGACCTGCCATTATGATTCTTCAGGTCATCATGAGTTCATAGACACCATACATATATAAGTTATTTTTTATTCAAGTGGTAAAAAAAAATTCCAAAATTTGTAAAAAAAAAATTGCGCCATTTTCTGATACCCATAGCATCTCCATTTTTTTTTTATCTCGGATTAAGTGAGGGCTTATTTTTTGCGTCCCAGGCTCACGTTTTTAATTATAGAATTTTGGTGCAGGTACGTTCTTTTGATTGCCCACTATTGCATTTTAATGCAATGTTCCGGCGACCAAAAAAACATAATTCTGTTGTTTGGACTTTTTTTCTTATTACACCATTTAACGATCGGGTTAATTCTTTTTTTATATTGATAGGTCCGGCGATTCTGAAGGTGGCGATACCAAATATGTGTATATTTGATTTTTTTATTGTTTTATTTTGAATGGTGTGATTGATGTGGTGCGCAGCCAGTCAAGTAGGCTGACAAATCTATAGGAAACAGTCAGCGTCAGCCTAGTATACAATTTAATTTTTCCTCCCTCACCTGCAATTTTCCCTGATTGGTTTTGGTAAAGGGTGGTCTATATATTGATTAACACTTTTAAGCACACCCACTAAATCGGTACAACTAATGTCCACCTATTTATTTGGAATATATGGTAATTCAGATTACTCTACATATATTTCAAGGTCATTCCATGTGTAGGATTTTCAGGAAACCAATTCTTTTTATTCATTTCTTTTGTTAATTCTTTTTAGGATGTCACCTTGCTTAAATGTATATATGTACAGTAAGATAAATTAGAATCCTGCTTATCACCAAAACACAATCGTTATATTGATTGTTCAGCATCCTTATAACCAGGAGACATTGATGTTTTTAAATGCTACAAATACCAAGATGAATCAGCCATTCTATTTTTACACGACATTTCATAAAATCAGCATATACAGTAAAATGGAGCATGTATAGCAATCCAAAGCGAAACATATGATTGTTTAATATCAGGGCAGGAGCTGAAATAGGTAATATAAATATATATTACCATCAAGTTGATTGCGGCCTAAACGTTATTTCATAAATATACATAAATATCTTAAGTTGTTGCAAATTCATATTATCTTTCTTTGAAAAATGACAAAATAAAAGTATTGATTCATATACTGTAAAACATTGAAAATGTGCTCTACGTAAGGCAAATAAAAAGTACAAAAGGTTCCCTGCTCTTTTCCTCATCTACTAATTAGAAGCGTTTGAATTCATTATGAATTTGACGTAGCTGCAGAGCTAAACTGCTTTTCAGAATACATAATTTTTCACTGCCTGTTAAGATATTGACTGCACTAAAAATGTAAGCATCAGGGTTCTTTTCTTACTAGAACTAGAAGACAGATTTATTCTACCTTGACATGTGTATATATATATATATATATATATATATATATATATATATATATATATATATATATATATATATATATATACATATATATATATATAAATATATATATATATATATATATATATATATATATATATATATATATATACACACACACACACAAACACACACACATATATATATATATATATATATATATATATATATATATATATATATATATATATATATTTATATACTGCTCAAAAATGAAGGGAACACTTAAACAACAGAATATAACTAAAAGTAAATCAAACTTCTGTGAAATCAAACTGTCCACTTTGGAAGCAACACACTTTTGGTAGCATGAGATGGGCTCTACATCCCAGACAAGTGGCTCAGGTAGTTCAGCTCATCCAGGGTGGCACATCAGTGCAAGCTGCGGCAAGAAGGTTTGCTGTGTCTGTCAGCGAAGTGTCTAGAGGCAGGAGGCCCTATGAGGAGACAGGCCATAACACCAGGAGACGTGGAGGGGGCAGTAGGAGGGCAACAACCCATCAGCAGGACTGCTACCTCAGCCTTTGTGCAAGAAGGAACAGGAGGAGCACTGCCAGAGCCCTGCAAAATGACCTCCAGCAGGCCACAAATGTGCACAAATGGTTAAAAACCGACTCCATGAGGATGGTCTGAGTGCCTGACATCCACAGATGGGGGTTGTGATCACAGCCCAACACCGTGTAGGATGCTTGGCATTTGCCACAGAACACCAAGATTGGCAAATTCGCCACTGGTGCCCTGTGCACTTCACAGATGAAAGCAGGTTTACATTGAGCACATGTGACAGACGTGACAGAGTCTAGAGATGCCATGGAGAGTGATCTGCTGCCTGCAACATCCTTCAGCATGACTGGTTTGGCAGTGGGTCATTAATGGTTTGGGGTGGCATTTCTTTGGAGGGCCGCACAGCCCTCCATGTGCTCGCCAGAGGTAGCCTGACTGCCATTAGGTACCGAGATGAGATCCTCAGACCCCTTGTGAGACCATATGCTGGAGCGGTTGGCCCTGGGTTTCTCCTAATGTAGGACAATGCCAGACACCTCATGTGGCTGGACTGTGTCAGCAGTTCCTGCATTGAAGCTATGGACTAACCCGCCCGATCCCCAGACCTGAATCCGATTGAACACATTTTGGGACATCATGTCTCGCACCATCCACCAATGTCACGTTGCACCACAGACTGTCCAGGAGTTGACGAATGCTTTAGTCCAGGTCTGGGAGGACATCTCTCTGGAGACCATCCACTGCCTCATCAAGAGCATGCCCAGGCATTGTATGGAGGTCATACAAGCACGTGGAGGCCACACACACTACTAAGCATCATTTCCTTGTTTTGAGGCATTTCCACTGAAGTTGGATCAGCCTGTAATTTCATTTCCCACTTTGATTTTGAGTATCGTTCCAAATCCAGGTCTCCATTGGTTAATAAATTTGATTTCCATTGATGATATTTGTGTGATTTTGTTGTCAGCACATTCAACTTTGTACAGAACAAAGTATTCAATGAGAATATTCATTCATTCAGATATAGGATGTGTTATATATATAGCGACTGGTGTGGCCCATTCTTACGCTGGCCATGCACAATAGATGGTTGTCAGCCAAACGATACTTTGGCACATTGTTTGGTCGACAGCCATTTCAGCCAACTCTCCCATATACAGGAATTCTCATTCGGCCGAGTGCTCCTGTGTTCTCTATGAGAAAGTCAAGAGCTGACAAGTCTGCGGCTTATCTAAAGGAGAACGATGTATTCGGCAATTCAAATCTGACATGCCCGATCGACATCAGCTGGCACCTTTCCTGAAGTATAATCATTTATAGAGCACCTCCTTCCGTAGTACCATCACATATAGAGCCCTTCCTCACAAAGTATAATCACACACAGAGCACATCCTCCCATACTATAATCACACATAGAGCCTCTCCTCCCATAATATATTCGCAGATTGAGCATCCACAGTATAATCACACATAGAGCCCCTCCTCTCATATTATCAGTAGAGCTCCCCATAGTGTAATCACATAGTGCTCACCCACAGTATAATCACATAGAGCTCCTGTAGTATAATCACACAGAGCCCCCATGTAGTATAATCACACAGATCCCCCAGTAGTATAATCACTCAGGGCCTCCTGTAGTATAATCGCACAGAGCCCCCTGTAGTATAATCATACAAAGCTCCCCGTAGTATAATTACACACAGAATCACCCCATAATATAATCACACATAGAGCCCCTCCTCTCGTAGTATAATCATGTGCAGAGCCCCTCAGTATAGATATCTCTGTCAGAGTACAATCACATTCCTAGTGGTAACTACTTCTCCCCTTGTGGTATAATTAATCACAACCTCACCAGTGGATTAGCGCAGGGATGAAGTATAGGCAGAGGTAGTAGTCACCTGTCCATAGTACTAGGAGTCATAATACTGCTCTCTGCTTCATCTGGACTCTAACACCAGAGAGAGTCCAGAATCTGCCCTGTCATAGTCAATGGTAGTCAGTGGTAGTTAAAAACTGCCACAGGGAGCTGGCTGTTGCACGACTTGTCATTAGAGTTGAGCGACTTTTACTTTTTTAGGATCGAGTCAGGTTTCGCGAAACCCGACTTTCTCAAAAGTAGGGTCGGGTGAAATCGGCCTATTATTGTGAAAAGTCGGGGAGCCAACTGAAACACGAAACCCAATGCAAGTCAATGGGGAAGCAAAGTCAGCAGTGAGTGGAGGACAGGAAAACACCTACAGTGCCCATTTTAATGCCAAAAACATCAATTCTTGTTACTTAAGCTTGTCAATCTTAATTTACCTTATAATAATAGTTATTCATTGAAAACAGGGGGTCATTTGGCTAAAGTTGTGGGGGGTAGGGCTGGCTCAAGTTTTTGTGGGCCCAGGAAACGTGGACTACGTCACGGCGGTGGAGCAGGGAGAGGTAAGTATTTCAACTTTGCAAGTGCTGTGATCCTGAGCAAGCAGGGGGGGCCACTCGTTCGGCAGAGACACTTTTGCGTACTATGAGGGGCCCTGTGCCAGTGACATCACCAATGAGTATGCCCCCCCGATCTGATGAAGGAACCTGCACTTTCATCTGCACCTTCCTCTTTGTCCCCGTGTAAGGTGGTATAGTATGCGGGAAGGGGAACCTGACTTTCAGCAGGGTCAGATTCTGGCTGTGTAGAGTGCAAGGGGAATGTAGTGGTCTGGGTCAATGTACCAGCAGACTTATCTAGCAGTGGCTGGGCAATGGGCAGGATGAGGAGGAAACACAGATATAGGCCCAAATAATAAAGTGGGCCAAATGCAGTTCAAAATTGGTAACAGGACTAACCAGGCAGCATTGCTTTGTTCAGTGGAGGACAACTGTAATGAGAGGCTGACACAGTGAGTAGGCCCAAATAAGTAAGTAGGCTAAAATGCTGTTCAAAATTGGTAACAGGAGTAAACAGGCGGCACTGCTTTGTTCAGTGGAGGAGAAAAGCAAGGAGCGGCAGACACCGTTAGTAGGCCCAACCAAACAAGTAGACCAAATGCAGTTCAATATTTGATATAGGCTGAAAGCCTTGAAATTTAAGCTCAGCTTTTTTCAGTGGAGGAGAACAGCAAGGAGCGGAAGACACCGTTAGTAGGCCCAACCAAACAAGTAGACCAAATGCAGTTTAATATTTGATATAGGCTGAAAGCCTTGAAATTGAAGCTCAGCTTTTTTCAGTGGAGGACAACAACAAGCAGCGGCAGACACCGTTAGTAGGCCCAAGCAAACAAGTAGCCCAAATGCAGTTTCATATTTTCTGCAGGCCAAAAGCCTGAAAATTGAAGCTCAGCTTTGTTCAGTGGAGGAGAACACCAAGGAGTGGCAGACACCATTAGTAGGGCCCAACCAAACAAGTAGGCTAAATGCGGTTTCATATTTTCTGCAGGCCGAAAGCCTGAAAATTAAAGCTCAGCTTTGTTCAGTGGAGGAGAAAAGCAAGGAGCGGCAGACACCATTAGTAGGGCCCAACCAAACAAGTAGGCCAAATGCAGTTTAATATCTGATCTAGGCCGAAAGCCTGAAAATTGAAGCTCAGCTTTTTTCAGCGGAGGACAACAACAAGCAGCGGCAGACACCGTTAGTAGGCCCAACCAAACAAGTAGCCCAAATGCAGTTTAATATGTGATATAGGCTGAAAGCCTGAAAATTGAAGCTCAGCTTTTTTTGGTGGAGGACAACAACAAGCAGCAGCAGACACCGTTAGTAGGCCCAACCAAACAAGTAGCCCAAATGCAGTTTAATATGTGATATAGGCTGAAAGCCTGAAAATTGAAGCTCAGCTTTTTTTCAGTGGAGGACAGCTGTATTGAGTGGCGCAGACAGACACAGGTAGTAGGCCTAAAATAAAAAAGTAGGCTTAATGCAGTTTAAAAAAGGTTACAGGGGTACACAGGCAGCATTGGTTTGGTCAGCAGAGGATGACTGCAAGGAGTGGCGCAGACTTACTAGGCCTAAAATAAAAAAGTAGGCTCAATGCAGTTTAAAATAGATTACAGGGATGCACAGGCAGCATTGGTTTGGTCAGTGGAGGACTATTGCAAGGAGTGGCGCAGACAGACTTACTAGGCCTAAAATAAAAATGTAGGCTCAATGCAGTTTAAAATAGGTTACAGGGGTACACAGGCAGCATTGGTTTGGTCAGCGGAGGACTACTGCAAGGAGTGGCACAGACAGACTTAGTAGGCCTCAAATAAAAAAGTAGGCTATATGCAGTTTAAATTTGGTTACAGGGGTACACAGGCAGCATTGGTTTGGTCAGCGGAGGACGATTGTAAGAAGTGGTGCAGACAGACTTAGAAGGCCTAAAAAAAAAAAGTAGGCTCTATGCAGTTCAAAACTGGTAACGGGAGTAAACTGGCGGCATAGGTTTGTTCAGTGGAGGACAACTGTAAGGAGTGGATGACACAGTTAGTAGGCCAAAACAATAAAGTGAGGTAAATGTCTGCCAAACAAATTTTCATAAATAAACAGGTGGCATAGCTAGATACAGGGGTGGGCTCCTCTGCTGAGTAGCAGACAGTGGTAGTTTGTGCAAAGTATTAACTGGTCTAAATGGAGGCCAGGGCCCCTGTATATTTTTACTATCATCTATAATTTCAACACATTTTTATTGGCAGTGCCATTGAAGGATTTAACAGCACAGACTACACAGTGGTGGAGCCGGGAGAGGTAAGTTTTGCAAGTGGTAGAGCGCTGTTCGAGCTGGGGGGGGACACTCTCTCGTGGGTGGCGGTACTGGCCCAGGGCCCCTCATATTACGACAGTGTGTCTGACGTTGGTTGTGCACCACCACCATCAGAGACACTTCATTGTACTATGAGGGACCCTGTGCCAGTGCCGTTGCCCAAGAGTGGGCACACCCACCTGTCCAGGCAAATGGCACTCGCACGGGTGCTTGCGCTATGTGGTGACCACGGCCCTGTGGGGGGAGTCAGCCCATTTATGGAGGTAAAAAATGGCCTATGGTGGACATTCAGCAGCTGCAAATGGAGGAATTGGAGCAGTCAGTAAGAGGAGTCCCAAAGAAAGACATTTTTCAGGCAATCTAGGTGTCAGCAGGGGAAGGTGGGGCAAAATAATTAGAAATCCATGATTGGTTCATTTTAATGCAGGTTAGATCATCAACATTTTGGGTAGCCAGATGAGTCCTTTTTTTGGTCAGTATTGAACCAGCAGCACTGAAGACTCTTTCTGATAGCACACTGGCAGCAGGGCAAGCGAGCTCCTGTAATGCATATTCTGCCAATTCAGGCCAGGTGTCTATTTTAGATGCCCAGTAATCAAAGGGGAATGACGTGTGAGGGAGAACATCGATAAGGGAGGAAAAATAGTTCATAACCATACTGGAGAAATGTTGTCTCCTGTCACTTTGAATTGATGCAGCAGTACCTGTCGTGTCTGCGGTCATTGCGAAATCACTCCACAACCTGGTCATAAAACCCCTCTGTCCAACGCCACTTCTGATTTGTGCACCTCTAACACCACTTCCATGTTGCCCCCTGCATCTCGTGTGAGAACCATCACCGCCGCTGTGTGCTGGGAATGCCTAAACGAAACGGTCTACAAGAGTTGCCTGTTTGGTAGCCAATATTTGCTCAAGGCTCTCATGTGGCATGATATTTTGCAATTTCTCTTTATAGCATGGATCCAGGAGGCAGGCCAACCAGTAATCGTCATCGGTCATCATTTTGATAATGCGGGGGTCCCTTTTTAGGATACACAAGGCATAATCAGCCATGTGGGCCAATGTTCCAGGTGTCAATTCACTGCTTGTGCTGGGTTGAGGAGCACTTTCTGGCAAATCAACATCACTTGTCTCCCGCAAAAACCCTGTACCTGACCTTGCAATGCCAACAGTTTCTATTGCCCCCTGAGAAGCTTCATCCTCCCATAAATATTCATACCCATCATCCTCCTCATCCTCCTCTTCGTCTGCCACCTCGTCCAGGAGAGTTCCCTGAGCAGACAATGGCTGACTGTCATCAAGGCTTCCCTCCTCTTCGGCTGCAGATGCCTGCTCCTTAATGTGCGTCAAACTTTGCATCAGCAGAGGCATTAGTGGGATGCTCATGCTTATGATGGCATCGTCTGCACTTACCAGCCATGTGCATTCCTCAAAACACTGAAGGACTTGACAGAGGTCTTGCAGCTTCGACCACTGCACACCTGACAACTCCATGTCTGCCATCCAACTGCCTGCCCGTGTATGTGTATCCTCCCACAAATACATTACAGCATGCCTCTGTTCGCTCAGCCTCTGAAGCATGTGCAGTGTGGAGTTCCACCTTGTTGCAACGTCAATTATTAGGCGGTGCTGGGGAAGCTTCAACGATTGCTGATGGTTCTGCATACGGCTGGAGTGTACAGGCGACCGGCGGATGTGCGAGCAAAGTCTTTGCACCTTCAGGAGCAGGGCTGGTAACCCCAGTTAACTTTTCAGGAAGCACTGCACCACCAGGTTCAAGGTGTGAGCCAGGCAAGGTATGTGTTTCAGTTCTGAAAGGGCTATGGCAGCCAAAAAAATTCCTTCCGTTATCACTGACTACCTTGCCTGCCTCAAGATTTAAACTGCCCAGCTAGGACTGAGTTTCTTGCTGCAAGAACTCGGCCAGAACTTCCGCGGTGTGTCTGTTGTCGCCCAAACACTTCATTTTCAACACAGCCTGCTGACTCTTACCACTAGCTGTTCCATAATGGGACACCTCGTGTGCAACACTGGCAGCTGCGGATGGAGTGGTCGTGCGACTGCGCTCTGTGGACGAGCTATCGCTTCTGCTGGAGGAGAAGGAGGAGGAGGAGGGGTGGTGAACGCCTACAGCCAACTGTTTCCTAGACCGTGGGCTATTCAGAACTGTCCCACTATGGCTGTCCCCTGTGGACCCTGCATCCACCACATTAACCCAGTGTGTCATGATGGCCATGCTTACTGGTCCATGCATCTGTTGTGAGGTGCATCTTTGTACTGACTGATTGCCTGAGTGCATGGACAATGCGGTCTTTGACATGCTGGTGGAGGGCTGGGATGGCTTTTCTCGCAAAGAAGTGTCGACTGGGTAGGTTATAGCGTGGTACTGCATAGGCCATCAGGGCTTTGAAAGCTTCGCTTTCAACCAACCGGTACGGCATCATCTCTAACAAGATTAGTCTAGCAATGTGGGCGTTCAAACCCTGTGTACGCGGATGTGAGGATGAGTACTTCCTTTTCCTAATGAGGGTCTCTTGTAGGGTGAGCTGGACTGGAGAGCTGCATATGGTGGAACTAGCGGGGGTGGTGGTGGACATTGCAGATTGAGAGAGGGTTGGTGATGGTATTCTTGATGTTGGCCTACATACAGTGTTTCCTACCAAGAACCTGGTGATTCCCTGACTGCTTTGGCCTTGCGACGATACCTCCGCATTTGCTGCAGGTGGTGTCCTAAACGATGGGCTTACAGTGAGGGAAGCAATGTAGCGTTGCTGACTATCTTCATTCTGAGCGGGTGCACCAACGGTACGGGACATTTGGTAGTTAGTCCAGGCTTGCAAGTGCATGCTGGTTAAATGTCTACGCATGCACGTTGTATTTAAATTTTTGACATTCTGTCCTCTGCTAAAGGTCTTTGAGCATTTCTTACAGATAACTTTGCACTGTTTATTCGGATCTTGGTTAAAAAATTGCCACACTGCACTCTTCCTACTATCGAATACCTTTTCAGGCATTTTCAGGATGGCCACACTGTCCTAAATCTTTTTTTTTTGTGACACACGTTTTTGGCCTGATACGGTCCTGCCAGATGAAAGCTGTTGCGATGTTGATGCCTGCTGCAGCTCATCCTCCTCCGCTTCTGAGCTACTGCCAGCGGCACCCTGTTCCCGCAATGGCTGCTAATCTGGGTCAACAACTGGGTCATCTATCACCTCCTCTTCAATGTCCTGTGCACCTTCCTCTGTGTCACCATGTAAGGTGCTATAGCGTTCGGGACGGGGCACCATAGTCTCATCAGGGTCAGGTTCTGGCTCAATACACTGCGAGGACAATGTTGTGATCTCAGTCAATGGAACAGCAGAATAATCAAGCTGTGGCTGTGCATCTTTGCACTCCATGTCCAATTCATCTTGTAAGGGGATGTGAACTATTTCCCTTTCTAACCCTGGCACGGTATGTGTAAAGAGCTCCATGGAGTAAACTGTAGTGTCACCTGCCGCATCCTTCACTTTTGCTTTGGGTGAAGGACACAAGGAAGCGACTTGTTCCTGACCGTGAGCATCCACTGATGACTCGCTGCTTTTAAATTTGGAACTTTCGGAAGAGGAGGCGAAAAAGCTAGAGGCTGAGTCAGCAAGGAAAGCCAAAACTTTTTCCTGCTGCTCCGGCTTTAAAAGCGGTTTTCCTACTCCCAGAAAAGGGAGCCTTCGAGGCCTTGTGTAACCAGACGATGACGCTGGCTCAACAACTTGAGCCTTAGGTGCTATTTTGTTTTTCCCACTACCACCAGATGCTCCACCACCACCACCATCATTAACAGCTGGCAATGACCACCCATGGCCTCTTCCACCAGACTTCCTCATTCTTGGGAAAATGTAACCAAACTAACAACCGTTATATGGTACTGTAAAACAAGGTAGAAGGTGTATGTAAACTTGTTGAGAATTTAAACCTGCTCCTCAAAGTGCGTGGACTTTGCTCACATATCCGACGTTCGCCTGTACACGCCAGCCGTATGCAGACCTATCAGCGGTCTTTGAACCTTCCCCAGCATCGCCTAATCATCGTCGTTGCCACAAGGTGGAACTCCACACTGCACATGCTTCAGAGACTGTGCGAACAGAGGCGTGCTGTTATGTTTTTGTGGGAAGATACACATACACGGTCAGGCAGTTGGATGGCAGACATGGAGTTGTCAGGTGTGCAGTGGTCGAAGCTACAAGACCTGTGTCAAGTCCTTCAGTGTTTTGAGGAATGCACACGGCTGGTTAGTGCAGACAACGCTGTAATAAGCATGAGCATCCCCCTAATGCGTCTGCTGATGCAAAGTTTGACGCACATAAAGGAGCAGGCGTCTGCACCAGAGGAAGAGGAAAGCCTTGATGACAGTCAGCCATTGTCTGGTCAGGGCAGTTTACAGGAAGAGGTAGCGAGCGAAGAGGAGGTGGAGGACGAGGAGGATGATGGGGATGAGTATATTTGTAATGCGGAAGCTTTCCCGGGGGCACTGGAAATTGGTTGCGTGGCAAGGCCGGGTTCTGGTTTTTTGAGGGACACAAGTGACGTAGATTTGCCTGAAACTGCCCCTCAACCAATCACAACCGGAGATTTGACAACTGGAACTTTGGCCCACATGGCGGATTATGCCTTACGTATCCTAAAAAGGGACACATATGCATTACGAAAATGATGAACGATGACGATTACTGGTTGGCCTGCCTCCTTGATCCACGCTATAAAGGCAAATTGCAAAATATTATGCCACATGAGAACTTGGAACTAATATTAGCAACCAAACAATCAACTCTTGTTGACCGTTTGCTTCAGGCATTCCCAGCACACAGCGCACGTGATCGTTCTCACACGAGCTCCAGGTGGCAGCAGACTAGGAGTGTTAGGGGTGCACACATCAGAAGTGGCGTTGGACAGAGGGGTTTTCTGACCAGGTTGTGGAGTGATTTTGCTATGACCGCAGACAGGACAGGTACTGCTGCATCAATTGAAAGTGACAGGAGACAACATTTGTCCAGTATGGTTACTAACTATTTTTCATCCCTTATCGATGTTCTCCCTCAACCGTCATTCCCATTTGATTACTGGGCATCAAAATTAGACACCTGGCCAGAATTGGCAGAATATGCATTGCAGGAGCTTGCTTGCCCGGCAGCAAGTGTCCTATCAGAAAGAGTATTCAGTGCTGCAGGTTCAATATTAACCGAAAAAAGGACTCGTCTGGATACCCAAAATGTTGACGATCTAACATTCATTAAAATGAACCACAACTGGATTTCGAAATCTTTTGCCCCACCTTGCCCGGCCGACACCTAGCTTTCCTATGAAAAGCTCTTGCCTGTGAATTACTTTTCTAATGTCTAATTTGCTGCAGCTGATTGTACAGCATACGACATGTTTACACCTCCCTAAATGGCCAAACTCCCCACACGGGGCCGTGGTATCGCGACTTGGTGCAAGCACCCGTGAGACTGCTGTTTGTCTGAAGAGGTGGGTGTGCTCGCTTTTGGTTGACGGCATTGCTACTGGGTCCCTCATAGTACAATGTAGTGTCTCTGGCGGTGGTGGTGCGCACCCAACGTCAGACACACCGTTGTAACATGAGGGGCCCTGGGGCGGTCCAGCCGGCCTCAAGAGAGTTCCCCTCTCCCCCAGCTCAAACTGTGCTCTACCACGTGCAAAATTATGTCGCACAGCTCCACCAATCTTTAGTCTATTCGCTGACATCATTCAATGTCTGGCACTGACAATACAAATTTGTAGACATCTATGATGCAACTTAAAGTAGTCTGTGTCTGTGTCCTATATTGGCACCATTAAATAGTTACTGCCAAATTACTATGTCAGAAACTCAGCAGATGAGCCCACCCCTGTACCTAAGTATGCCGTTTTTTTTTTTTTTTTGGTTGTTTTGCGAGACATTAACATCTATTTATATTTTGGGAGTACTGGGACAGACACTCCTTGCAATACTCCTCCACTGACCACAATGCTGCCTGTGTATCCATGTAACCGATGTAAAACTGCCATGAGCCTATTGTTTGTTATTTTAGGCCTTTGATAGCCTGTCTGCGGTCCCTACTTTAAATACTCCTCCACTGACCACCAAGCTGCCTGCCCGTGTATCCATGTAACCGATGTAAAACTGCCATGAGCCTATTGTTTGTTATTTTAGGCCTTTGATAGCCTGTCTGCGTCTCTACTTTAAATACTCCTCCACTGACCACCAAGCTGCCTGCCCGTGTATCCATGTAACCGATGTAAAACAGCCATGAGCCTATTGTTTGTTATTTTAGGCCTTTGATAGCCTGTCTGCGGTCCCTACTTTAAATACTCCTCCACTGACCACCAAGCTGCCTGCCCGTGTATCCATGTAACCGATGTAAAACTGCCATGAGCCTATTGTTTGTTATTTTAGGCCTTTGATAGCCTGTCTGCGGTCCCTACTTTAAATACTCCTCCACTGACCACCAAGCTGCCTGCCCGTGTATCCATGTAACCGATGTAAAACAGCCATGAGCCTATTGTTTGTTATTTTAGGCCTTTGATAGCCTGTCTGCGGTCCCTACTTTAAATACTCCTCCACTGACCACCAAGCTGCCTGCCCGTGTATCCATGTAACCGATGTAAAACAGCCATGAGCCTATTGTTTGTTATTTTAGGCCTTTGATAGCCTGTCTGCGGTCCCTACTTTAAATACTCCTCCACTGACCACCAAGCTGCCTGCCCGTGTATCCATGTAACCGATGTAAAACAGCCATGAGCCTATTGTTTGTTATTTTAGGCCTTTGATAGCCTGTCTGCGGTCCCTACTTTAAATACTCCTCCACTGACCACCAAGCTGCCTGCCCGTGTATCCATGTAACCGATGTAAAACTGCCATGAGCCTATTGTTTGTTATTTTAGGCCTTTGATAGCCTGTCTGCGGTCCCTACTTTAAATACTCCTCCAATGACCACCAAGCTGCCTGCCCGTGTATCCATGTAACCGATGTAAAACAGCCATGAGCCTATTGTTTGTTATTTTAGGCCTTTGATAGCCTGTCTGCGGTCTCTACTTTAAATACTCCTCCACTGACCACCAAGCTGCCTGCCCGTGTATCCATGTAACCGATGTAAAACAGCCATGAGCCTATTATTTGTTATTTTAGGCCTTTGATAGCCTGTCTGCGGTCCCTACTTTAAATACTCCTCCACTGACCACCAAGCGGCCTGCCCGTGTATCCATGTAACCGATGTAAAACTGCAGTATTTTGCTTATAAAAAAGAAAATACTGGAGAGATATCAAATGCAGACATTTTAACATTAAAAACAAAAACACATACAACAAAAAACTGGTACAGTACAAAAATTGGCCACCAGCTACAAAAACTTTCTCCTGCAAGTAGTTAACTGAAAGGTTTTTTCCATTGAAAACACAGATATGGCATCCACCGAGTGTTGTCCTGTCGCGTCTTCTTTATATTATTGCCAAGAAGCTGCAACTGAATAAAGCTGAGCTTCTACCTTCTGCCTCTTATTAACTGCTTTTTTTAAAAAAAATTGGCCACCAGCTACAAAAACTTTCTCCTACAAGTAGTTAACTGAAAGGTTTTTTTCCATTGAAAACACAGATATGGCATCCACCGAGTGTTGTCCTGTCGCGTCTTCTTTATATTATTGCCAAGAAGCTGCAACTGCATAAAGCTGAGCTTCTACCTTCTGCCTCTTATTAACTGCTTTTTTTAAAAAAAATTGGCCACCAGCTACAAAAACTTTCTCCTGCAAGTAGTTAACTGAAAGGTTTTTTTCCATTGAAAACACAGATATGGCATCCACCGAGTGTTGTCCTGTCGCGTCTTCTTTATATTATTGCCAAGAAGCTGCAACTGAATAAAGCTGAGCTTCTACCTTCTGCCTCTTATTAACTGCTTTTTTTTTAAAAAAATGGCCACCAGCTACAAAAACTTTCTCCTACAAGTAGTTAACTGAAAGGTTTTTTTCCATTGAAAACACAGATATGGCATCCGCCGAGTGTTGTCCTGTCGCGTCTTCTTTATATTATTGCCAAGAAGCTGCAACTGCATAAAGCTGAGCTTCTACCTTCTGCCTCTTATTAACTGCTTTTTTTAAAAAAAATGGCCACCAGCTACAAAAACTTTCTCCTGCAAGTAGTTAACTGAAAGGTTTTTTTCCATTGAAAACACAGATATGGCATCCACTGAGTGTTGTCCTGTCGCGTCTTCTTTATATTATTGCCAAGAAGCTGCAACTGCATAAAGCTGAGCTTCTACCTTCTGCCTCTTATTAACTGCTGTTTTTTAAAAAAATTGGCTGTTCCGGCCTACTAAAGGTGTCTGCCCCTGCCTGGTGTTGTCCTCAACTGAATAAAGCTGAGCTTCTACCTTTGGCCTCTTATTAACTGCTGTTTTTTTTAAAAATTGGCTGTTCCGGCCTACTAAAGGTGTTTGCCCCTGCCTGGTGTTGTCCTCAACTGAATAAAGCTGTGCTTCAACCTTCTGTTCCAAATTACGATTTTTAAAAATAAAATTGGCTGTTCCGGCCTACTAAAGGTGTCTGCCCCTGCCTGGTGTTGTCCTCAACTGCATAAAGCTGAGCTTCTACCTTCTGCCTCTTATTAACTGCTGTTTTTTAAAAAAATTGGCTGTTCCAGCCTACTAAAGGTGTCTGCCCCTGCCTGGTGTTGTCCTCAACTGAATAAAGCTGAGCTTCTACCTTTGGCCTCTTATTAACTGCTGTTTTTTAAAAAAAATTGGCTGTTCCGGCCTACTAAAGGTGTCTGCCCCTGCCTGGTGTTGTCCTCAACTGAATAAAGCTGTGCTTCAACCTTCTGTTCCAAATTACGATTTTTAAAAATAAAATTGGCTGTTCCGGCCTACTAAAGGTGTCTGCCCCTGCCTGGTGTTGAAGCTGCAACTGCATAAAGCTGAGCTTCTACCTTCTGCCTCTTATTAACTGCTGTTTTTTTTAAAAATTGGCTGTTCCGGCCTACTAAAGGTGTCTGCCCCTGCCTGGTGTTGTCCTCAACTGAATAAAGCTGTGCTTCAACCTTCTGTTCCAAATTACGATTTTTAAAAATAAAATTGGCTGTTCCGGCCTACTAAAGGTGTCTGCCCCTGCCTGGTGTTGTCCTCAACTGAATAAAGCTGTGCTTCAACCTTCTGTTCCAAATTACGATTGTTAAAAATGAAATTGGCTGTTCCGGCCTACTAAAGGTGTCTGCCCCTGCCTGGTGTTGTCCTCAACTGAATAAAGCTGTGCTGCAACCTTCTGTTCCAAATTACGATTTTTAAAAATAAAATTGGCTGTTCCGGCCTACTAAAGGTGTCTGCCCCTGCCTGGTGTTGTCCGCAACTGAATAAAGCTGTGCTTCAACCTTCTGTTCCAAATTACGATTTTTAAAAATAAAATTGGCTGTTCCGGCCTACTAAAGGTGTCTGCCCCTGCCTGGTGTTGTCCTCAACTGCATAAAGCTGAGCTTCTACCTTTGGCCTCTTATTAACTGCTGTTTTTTTAAAAAATTGGCTGTTCCGGCCTACTAAAGGTGTCTGCCCCTGCCTGGTGTTGTCCTCAACTGAATAAAGCTGTGCTTCAACCTTCTGTTCCAAATTACGATTTTTAAAAATAAAATTGGCTGTTCCGGCCTACTAAAGGTGTCTGCCCCTGCCTGGTGTTGAAGCTGCAACTGCATAAAGCTGAGCTTCTACCTTCTGCCTCTTATTAACTGCTGTTTTTAAAAAAAATTGGCTGTTCCGGCCTACTAAAGGTGTCTGCCCCTGCCTGGTGTTGTCCTCAACTGAATAAAGCTGAGCTTCTACCTTTGGCCTCTTATTAACTGCTGTTTTTTTAAAAAAATTGGCTGTTCTGGCCTACTAAAGGTGTCTGCCCCTGCCTGGTGTTGTCCTCAACTGAATAAAGCTGTGCTTCAACCTTCTGTTCCAAATTACGATTTTTAAAAATAAAATTGGCTGTTCCGGCCTACTAAGGGTGTCTGCCCCTGCCTGGTGTTGTCCTCAACTGAATAAAGCTGTGCTTCAACCTTCTGTTCCAAATTACGATTTTTAAAAATAAAATTGGCTGTTCCGGCCTACTAAAGGTGTCTGCCCCTGCCTGGTGTTGTCCTCAACTGAATAAAGCTGTGCTTCAACCTTCTGTTCCAAATTACGATTTTTAAAAATAAAATTGGCTGTTCCGGCCTACTAAAGGTGTCTGCCCCTGCCTGGTGTTGTCCTCAACTGAATAAAGCTGAGCTTCCACATTCTGGCTTTCGGCCTATACTATCAGATATTAAACTGCATTTGGCCTACTTATGTGGTTAGGCCCTTGAAACAGTGTCTGCTGCTCTTGGGTTTGCTACTCCACTGAACAAAGCAATGCCGCCTGTTTAGTCCTGTTACCAATTTTGAACTGCATTTAGCCTACTTTATTCTTTGGCCCTATATCTGTTTCCTCCTCATCCTGCCCATTGCCCAGCCACTGCTAGATGAGTCTGCTGGTACATTGACCTAGACCACTACATTCCCCTTGTACTCTACACAGCCAGAATCTGACCCTGCTGAAAGTTAGGTTCCCCTTCCCGCATGTTATACCACCTTACACAGGGACAAAGAGGAAGGTGCAGATGAAAGTGCAAGTTCCTTCATCAGGTGGGGGGGCATACTCGTTGGCGACGTCACTGGCACAGGGCCCCTCAGAGTACGCAAAAGTGTCGCTGCTGGTGGGAGGCGCCCCCGCCATGCAAACACACTGCCGTACTTTGAGGGGCCCTGTGCCAGTGCCAATGCGAACGAGTGGGCCCCCCCTGCTTGCTCAGGATCACAGCACTTGCAACGTTGAAATACTTACCTCTCCCTGCAACACCGCCGTGACGTAGTCCGCATTTCCTGGGCCCACGAAAAACTTGAGCCAGCCCTACTCCCCCCACAACTTTTGCCAAATGACCCCCAATTTCCTATGCCCAACTATTATTATAAAGTTAATTAAGATTGACAAGCTTCAGAAACAAGAATGGATGTTTTTGGCATTAAAATGGGCACTGTAGGTGTTTTCCTGGCCTCCACTCACTGCCGACTATGCTTCCCCATTGACTTGCATTGAGTTTCGTGTTTCGGTCGATCCCCGACTTTTAGCGATAATCGGCCGACTGCACTCGACTCGACTCTGGACAAAGTCGGGTTTCACAAAACCCGACTCGATCTTAAAAAAATGAAAGTCGCTCAACCCTAGTCATGACTGCTGAGTACTATAGATAAGTGGGGATGAGCACCATACGCTGTGCTGAGACCTTACTCCTGACTGTCATGAAAAGTGGTGGGTGATGCCAGGTTGGGACTTTCTGCAATAATCTCATCCTCATATACTGTAGAATAATAAATTCCCTCAGATTCAGTCATATATTACACCAAATACCCACATTGATCACTCTCCTGATCCCCTCTTGCAATAAGTACACCCCCCATAGAACAATAATTTTAGCTGCCCCAATAACATAGAATCATTATACCCAAAACAAGCATAATCCATATCCCATCCTCGCACCATCCCAAAGGATCCTGAGTAGTGTTGAGCGATACCGTCCGATACTTGAAAGTATCGGTATCGGAAAGTATCGGCCGATACCGGCAAAGTATCGGATCTAATCCGATACCGATACCCGATACCAATACAAGTCAATGGGACTCATGTATCGGACGGTATTCCTGATGGTTCCCAGGGTCTGAAGGAGAGGAAACTCTCCTTCAGGCCCTGGGAACCATATTAATGTGTAAAATAAAGAATTAAAATAAAAAATATTGCTATACTCACCTCTCCGACGCAGCCTGGACCTCACCAAGGGAATCGGCAGTGTTCTTTGCTTAAAATGCGCGCTTTTCCTTCCTTCCGTGACGTCATGACTTCTGATTGGTCGCGTGCCGCCCATGTGGCCGCGACGCGACCAATCACAGCAAGCCGTGACGTAATTTTCAGGTCCTTCTAGGCATTCAGTATTTTAAAATTACGTTCCGGCTTTGTGATTGGTCGCATCGCGGTCACATGGGCGACGCGACCAATCACAAGCCGTGACGTCACGGGAGGCAGGAGTCGCGCGCATTTTTAAAATTACATCACGGCTTGTGATTGGTTGCGTGCCGCCCATGCGACCGCGACGCGACCAATCACAGCAAGCCGTGACGTAATTTCAGGTCCTGATGCCTATTTCTGCATTCAGGACCTGAAATTACGTCACTGCTTGCTGTGATTGGTCGCGTCGCGGTCACATGGGCGGCACGCAACGAATCACAAGCCGCGACGTAATTTTAAAAATGCGCGCGTTTCCTGCCTCCCGTGACGTCACGGCTTGTGATTGGTCGCGTCGCCCATGTGACCGCGACGCGACCAATCACAAAGCCGGAACGTAATTTTAAAATACTGAATGCCTAGAAGGACCTGAAAATTACGTCACGGCTTGCTGTGATTGGTCGCGTCGCGGCCACATGGGCGGCACGCGACCAATCAGAAGCCGTGACGTCACGGAAGGAAGGAAAAGCGCGCATTTTAAGCAAAGAACGCTGCCGGTTCCCTCGGTGAGGTCCAGGCTGCGTCGGAGAGGTGAGTATAGCAATATTTTTTATTTTAATTCTTTATTTTACACATTAATGTTGTATTTTACACATTAATGTTGTTTCGATACCGATACCCGATACCACAAAAGTATCGGATCTCGGTATCGGAATTCCGATACAGCAAATATCGGCCGATACCCGATACTTGCGGTATCGGAATGCTCAACACTAATCCTGAGCAATGATGCCAGTGTGATCCAATAGAAATTCCATAGACAGCGCTCTACAACCATGCCATGTCCTCACCCTGCTCTTCCGATGGACCAGCGGACAAATGAAGAGGCATCTGCAGACGCTCCTCTCCAGCGGGTAAGAAAAAGGCATGTGACGTACAACGTGCTGTTACGTGGCCACACCTTAGGTTGTCTGATGTGGGGTTTTAAGGGTACAGCACCGCTATGTTGCCAGCATCCAAGGCGAACAGGTGATTTAGCCATGCTGTACTTTACTTTCAACCACCTGTGGCTGCATCACAATCTGAAAAACATGATAGATCATTATGCATTATTGTACTTGTGATTTCTGGTGTATAGTATAGAAAATCTACTGGGGACAAACAAAAATGATCACAAAGAAAGCTAAATGAGGTTCTGAGGATACTTTGGAAATGGATAGATTGGCCTTAATATCAGTGACCCACAAAGAAAAAAATGAAAACAAAATTGTACAGAAAGAAAAAACGAAAACAAAATTGTTTTTTAAAAATGTATTTAGCAACCAATGGAAGCATACAAGCAAAATAATCTTTTAGTATTTCCTGCAAGGTCAAGATATGAATAGTTTTAATCATTTTCCTATTGCATTTTGCTGCCATGAGTCAATGCATTTCCTATACAGCATTTGCAGTTCACTGCTCAGAACAAGATATGAAACTTTTCTTCCTGTGAAGCCTGAGACTTGTGAGATGGCATGAGTTCCAATTTAAAATATTCATCTTTCTCAGCTTGGTTACAAATATCTTTCTAATGTACAGCATTTTAGCAAGTATAACGACATGGCAAATTAACTATTTCAAGGCTTGGTTAAAGCACATAAGCTAAGGAGGTATGTGCCCTAGAGAGTGCACAGTCGGAAATGAAATTGCTTGGTGTACATTTTTTGCAATGGGAAATCTATATAGTAAAGCAATATGCTTTGCTTTCATATACAGGTAGCTGTATTAACATATAGTCACATACCTGCCAGAGGGAGGCCGAGATAATACATGTTCAGCCTCCATTTGGTAAATGGTCACCTATGGAGACATTACGGTATACATTGGGAAAATATCTACAGTATGTGTATGATTTATTTGAAGACATAATATATGACACAATATATGACCAACAGAAAGAATTCACTGTCTATACAACATAATCAAATTATATTCTTTGCTGAACGTACTTTGCTAGAGTGTACCATGTGTTGTCCTTTTATGTACTACCTTATAACCCTTTTTTTAAAAGAATTGTTATTGTATGTAATAAAGATGTTTGTACTGCCATTTTAAATTGAGTTCTCCATTTTTAATAGGACATTTTTAATAGGACGAATTGAGAAAAGCTGCTATGTGCTAGATACATAGACACATATTCTTAACCTCTTTCTGACCTCGGACGGGATAGTACGTCCGAGGTCAGATACCCTGCTTTGATGCAGGGCTCCAGCGGTGAGCCCGCATCAAAGGGCTCATCAAACATCAAAGCTGTTTTGAACAGCTGACATGTGCCCGCAATAGCTGCGGGTGAAAACTCGATTCACCCACCTCTATTAACTAGTTAAATGCCGCTGTCAAACACTGATAGCAGCATTTAACCGGCGCTTCTGGCCATCGGGTCGGAAATGAGAGCATCGCTGACCCCCGTCACATGATCGGGGGTCAGCGATGCATCAGAATGGTAACCATAGAAGTCATTGAGACCTCTATGGTTACTGATCCCGGCCTGCTGTGAGCGCCACCCTGTGGTCGGCGCTCAGAGCAAGCCTGCATTTCAGCTACATAGCATGTAGCAGAGATGATCGAGTTGTGCCAGCTTCTATCCTCCCATGGAGGCTATTGAAGCATGGCAAAAGTAAAAAACAAAAAAGTAAAAACAATGTGAAAAAAATAAAAAAAAATATAAAAGTTTAAATCACCCCCCTTTTGCCCCATTCAAAATAAATCAATTAAAAAAAAATCAAACCTACACATATTTGTAGAATCGCCCGATCTATCAATAAAAAAAAAGATTAACCTGATTGGTAAACAGTGTAGTGAGAAAGAATTTGAAACGCCAGAATTACTTTTTTTGGTCGCCACGACATTGCATTAAAATGCAATAACGGGCGATCAAAAGAACGTTTCTGCACCAAAATGGTATCATTAAAAACGCCAGCTCGGCAAGCAAAAAATAAACCCTCACCCGACCAAAGATCACGAAAATGGAGACGCTACGGGTATGGGAAAATGGCGCAATTTTATTTTTTTTTTGCAAAGTTTTGAATTTTTTTTCACCACTTAGATAAAAAATAACCTAGACATGTTAGGTGTCTATGAATGGCCTGGAGAATCATAATGGTGGGTCAGTTTTAGCATTTAGTGAACCTAGTAAAAAATCCAATCAAAAAACAAGAGTGGGATTGCTCTTTTTTTGCAATTTCACCACACTTGGAATTTTTTTCCCGTTTTCTAGTGCATGACATGCTAAAACCAATGATGCTGTTCAGAAGTACAACACGTCCAGCAAAAAATAAGCCCACACATGGCCATATTGACAGAAAAATTAAAAAAGTTATGGCTCTATGAAGAAGGGGAGCAAAAAACGAACACGGAAAAACGGAAAATCCCAAGGTCATTAAGGGGTTAACATTGCAAAAAAAAAAAGATCATGTTGAAGATATTTTTGAAAAACCCAGCTAATAATCTAAATAGTATAGTATAATACTCTGAGAAAATACACCAAGGTATTAATAATTTCTGGCAAATGGAATTTACTTGATGTACTTATAACCATAAAATGCTGTTTTTTTTGTTTTTCAAACAGTAACCATATCACTGGTGTAGTTGCGGTTAATGTGTGTTGCACATTTTGACTTACTTAAAATGCGTCATTGGTAATAAGTTCTAATTCTAAAAGAAATAGTTTTTTTTTAAAAAAAGCTCATTCAGACAAATGTATTTGCTGTATGAATGGGATCCGCCAAAACATTGGATGGCACTCGGGCCAATGCTAGTCTATGGGATATCTATCTGATTTTTTGTTCAGATAGACACTGTCCAAGGAAAAAGTCGATGTATGCCCGAGTTTGATCCAATACTTGGATCGCATTCATCCATGCAAGTCAATGAGTTCGAGTTCCCACATTGAGGCAAAATGGAGAAGATTGGGCTATTTTTTTCCTTCTACTCCTCATCAGAAAGAATCTGATCACACCATGCTGACACTCTGATCAAACTCTGATCATAGTTTTATGAGAATGTAATTTGAATAATAGGCCCTATTCTCTCATATGAGAGAATCTATCGCCATCTACACATGCCCTTATACTTTCATGACCATGTTGAATTGGTGTAATTTCACTGCAACCACAGTGCCGCTACCCTGAGCATCCTTTTTTCATTTATTATTTGCACTTTTGTTTTTATTTCCAATCTAAGTTTCCATGACCCACAACTTTTAGCCAAATGAGGGATTTGTTTGCAGGATGAATTGTCGTCTTAAATAACACCATCAATTTTAATGGGAAAAAATAGTTTCAGTCACTATATTCTGAAAGCTGTATTTTGTTTCTAGTCAATAGCATTGATTGAGCTGTAATTTTTTTTAATTCTGCCGTTTTGGGCTACATACATTTTTATAATCTCATTTTATTCTATTTTGGTGAGCAGTTGAAGTCAATAGAAATTATGGAATCAAAATATGGAAAATAAATTAGATTCAAATTTCCTGAAAAATGCAGGTTCCCATAAATATGAGCAGTTTGTGATTTGCCATAATGCTCTGCAGCTCTAACATTGAATTGTTCAGCCAATCAAGGTGGACTAGTGCAGCCAGTATAAAAGTTCATGGATGGCCAAGCAGCTCCATATTATGCCACTACAGCATAGGGATAGAGATCAGAAAATAAAGCACATAGGGACAGAAAAAGATCAAAATTGGATTGCATTCTACTACTGAAATAGTGTTCAGTAGTAAAAAATCATTGATTTGCAGTTAATAGGGAGAATGATAGGGCAGACGGCAGCAGCAGTATAAGTGTAATTGATTATATTGTCTCTCCCTCTTTTTTCATCTCTTTCTTTCTCACTGTCTCTTTTTTTTTCATCCGCTAAAGCTATATTTACAATAAAAAAGATGGAATGCAGTTTTAGGGCAACACTAAATGTTCTACACACTTTTCCAAAGCAAGTCACAGCAGCAACTTTTCGTTGACTGCTGTGTGCCTAATCTGGATCTGGGAAAGCAGTACACATACTTTATCCGCATTGTGTAACTGATATCACAAGGGGTTAAAATACTCTAGAATCTAAACTTTTCACGCCTATTTCCAGGATTTCTCATGTGCCTTGCCATTCCAGTCACTGGAATAAGCTACAGTGAATTGCAAAAGTATCGACCCCCTAGCGCATTTTTTTTTGTTTTTTGCTACCTCACAATCAGGAATTTCATTTTTTTTTTTTTTTTTAGGGTTTGCATCAGTTCATGTAAAGAATACCTACAACTGTTAATATTTGGTGTTTCTTTTATTGTGAAGCAAACAACAAATAGGACATAATTACTGAACACTTACATTAAATATTCACTCCCCCTAAAGTCAGTACTTTGTATAGCCTTCTTTTTTACTGCAATTGCAGCTGTAAGTCGATTTGAATAAGTCTATGAGCTTGCCACTTCTAACCATTGGGATTTTTGTCCATTCCTCAGGGCAAAATTGCTCCTGCTCCTCCAAGTTAGATGGGTTCCTCTGGTGAACAGCAATCTTCAAGTCTGACCACTGTCTCAATTGGATTAAGGTACGGGCTTTAACTAGGCCACTCCAAAGCATGTAAACATTTCCCCTTAAGCCACTTGCGTGTGGTTTAACAGTGTGCTTTGAGTCATTGCCTTGTCAGAAGGTGAACTTCCATCCTAGTCTCAAATCATTGACAGAGTAAAAAAGGTTTTGCTCAAGAATATCCCTGTATTTCGCACCATCCATTTTTTCTGTCTCTGTTGCCAGAAAACATTCCCACAGCATGATGCTGCTACCACCATGTTTCACTGTGGTGGTGTTCTTGGGGTGATGAGCTGTGTTGGTTTGATGCCAGACATAGCGTTTACATTGATGGCCAAAAAGTTCAATTTTGTTCTCATCTGACCTCAGCACCTTCCTTCATACAGTTGGTGAGTCTCCCACATGTCTTTTGGCCAACTTAAAACAAGCCTTACTATTTTTGTGCATTAGTAAAGGCTCTTTTTTGCCCACTCTTTCATAAAGGCCACTTATTTAGAGTGCATGGCTTATTGTGGTCACATGGACAGATACTTCAGTCTGTGCTTGGGAATGCTGCAACTCCATCAGGGTATTACCTTTGGTCTCTAGGCTGCCTTTCTGATTAATGGCCTCCTTGCCCTGGCTGAGCATTTTGGTGGAGGGCCCTCTCTTGACAGATTTGTTATGGTACCATGATCTTTTGATTTGATGATAATGGATGATAATGGATGATAATGGATTTGATGGTGTTCCAGGGGATAATCAGAGACTGGGACTTTTTTTTATAACCCAACCCTGACTTGCCCTTCTAAACAGCTTTGTACCTGACTTCTTTGGACATCTCCTTGTTCTTCATGGTGTTTTTTTTAGTGGTGCCTCTTTCATGATGGTGTTGCAGACTCTATGGCCTTTTAGAAAAGTTGTGTATATACTGACATATCACGTGACTCTTAGATTGCACACAAGTGGACTTCCTTTCTCTAAGCATGTGAATAAAAGGTAATTCCTTGAACCAGAAGTTTTTAGGGGCTTAATAGCAAAATGGGTGTTAATATATGCACATGCCATTTTTTAGTTATTTGATCCCATAAATTTAATTTATAACTATATTTTTCTCACTAAACTCCACTAACTTCAACTATTTAGTGCTGATGCACCACACACAAATCGGATAACAAAAATATTTAAACACAGGCTGTAATGTAGCAAAATAGGTTAGAAGTCATGTGGGCGAATACTTTCACAAGCCATTGTATCCTGAACATTCAGAATAATTTACAAAATCATCCCTTTTACAAGGGTCTTAAACATCCAAGCGTTTGGGACAGTTTAATATATTCCATAAATTCACCTTTGTGCAAGCAACATAAGAATTTACCAGAACGTGATCCTTTCTTTCCACAATATATATCACCCTGCAAAACCAAAATACTCTGGATGAGAGTTATAAATTAGATGAATATGCTATTTATGAATAAGTAAAAGAAGTCAAGCACTTTAATCTTAAATCTCTCATATTTTCTCAAACACTGTAAGTTCTTTTGAGCAGTATCCACACATTTATTATTACCAGAAGTTTAACTGTTCTTTAACTTGTCTTTTTAGTGAAGCTGATTTGCAGGACAAATGCAACAGTTTTAAAAGAAAACTGTCCTAACTAGAATTTGAGTGGGTAGTAAACTTAATGGGGTCATTCAATAAGACTGGCATTGTACATGGCATTCTTAATGAACAGGTGTGCTAGGATAAGACTGCCAAATGTATTAAAAGGCACAAATCAATTGAATATGGTGCATCTTTTCTGTAGTATGTCCCTCCATGTGCCTTGCATGAATTGATACTTAACAATTCTAGTGAACCACGAAAGTGGCATACCTTGTGATGTTCTTGGTGGTTGTGCGCCACCCTGCCCTATCTTGTCCATATTTGTCTCGTTTTGGCAAATCCTGCAAATGCCAAAAATCTGAAAACGTTTGCTCAACTTTATGCTGTACAACATTTTTGCAACTTTTCAAAATGTTTTATCATGAAGGGAGCCATGAAATCTAGGAATGCTGTGTTATCAGCTGTGTACAGAGGTATTACCTGGCGTTTCAATCCTGTGGGTAAGGATATTGAGACTCCTGAAAAGTGTTCTGTAAAGAACATAAAGTACGAAAGTAAAATAGCTCCAGTAGCCAGAATGAAAATTGCAATTGTTTTATATAAAAGTTTGTGATATAAAAAAAATTGCTAAAGCTGTAAAAAAAAAAAAAATTGCACAAAATATGTTTTAAACCATGTGTCAGTTTCTATTCATGCATTCACTTTAATATTCAGGCACATTACTGATTGATGGCTCTGAGTATTGTTTTCTTCCTCTATTGTCTCAAGTGGTTCATCTGTGCGCAAAATGATAAGTTGGTGTGGGCACTGCTGAGTAATCCACAAAAGATCAAAATAGTATAGCTATAGTTTTATTGTAATATGAAAAGTTGTAGTAAAAATTTGTTTTAACTGCGATAAACCTATTTATCCTAGTAAGGCAAGTTGACTATAGGTTACTATGTATTTGAACTTTTTTATTAAGGTGCTCTGATTTATGGAGCACTTTGTCCGTTTTTCTCTCGAATGCAAAAAAAAACTAATAATTTTATGCAATTAATATTGTTTTGCCAGTTAAATGAGGATTTAGAATTCTGATTAAAATAAATATTAGAAACAGTTCCTAAAAAAGTCAACCTGATCTGGGAAAAGATAGGCACATTGAAATTTTATATGAGGAAGATAAGGTCCATTAGAGACCTTCTGAGTAAATATAACTTTTACATATTTGTCAAGACTTTCCTTCAGTCTTTGTTTCCCATTTGGGAATGATCAAGAAGAGTTCTCATTAATTAATGCATTAGAGAAAATCAGATTACTTGGCAACAGACATAAACATGAATGTTTTTGCATATTACTATTATTTAGCACCAAATGCTGCTAATTTATACCAAATAATAAAACTGATTGACAACAATTCATTGGAGTGTTTAGCTTCAATGCCTTTTAAAAGAAGTTAGTAATGTGTGACTAACATTGAAAAAAAGGTTAATGAAATGCAACTTGCAGAATTATTATCACAAAATATTTCTTTACGGATAGATCTAAGGCATACTATAAACAGTCCATTTCTAATTTCCCTGTCTTTAAGTTCACAAGTGGCGTGGAAACTAATCGGAAGAGCAGGACATTCACAGTGTTCATTTTGGTTTAGTTTATAAGCATGAAGCTATAGGTGCCCTTATTTGAGCTATATAACCCTACATTGGATACTTTAACTAAACTTGCAATATTTAAAATTTCAATACATAAGAGCTGTCCCTTGGCAGCATTACACATTTATGTTTTTATTTGTGATATGGGCAACACAATTACAGCCCTGGCAAAAATTAAGAAACCACCACATCAAAACCCTGTCATGGGCAGCCCCATCTCCAGACCTTAACCCCATTGAAAACCTCTGGAATTTAATCAAGAGGATGATGGATAGTCACAAGCCATCAAACAAAGAAGAACTGCTTACATTCTTGTGCCAGAAGCAGTGTGAAAGACTGGTGGAAAGCATGCCAAGACGCATGAAAGCTGTGATTAAAAATCATGGTCGTTCCACAAAATATTGATTTCTGAACTCTTCCTGAGTTAAAACATTAGTATTGTTGTTTCTAAATGATTATGAACTTGTTTTCTTTGCATTATTTGAGGTCTGACAGCACTGTTTTTTTATTTTGACCATTTTTCTTTGTCAGAAAAAAAATAAAAAATGCATTGCTTGGAAATTCGGAGACATGTTGTCAGAAGTTTATAGAATAAACTAACAATTTACATTTTACTCAAAAATATACCTGTAAAGAGAAAAATCCAACAAACTGAACATTTTGCAGTTATCTCTTTAATTTTTGCCAGAGCTGTACATTATTTATATAATTTGAATTCCTTTTTCTTCTTCATGTATAAAAATGACAAATAGACAGAAGTAATTTCATTCACATAACATTGCACAGTATATTACTTACTCTTTCATGTATAGCGCATAATTAAACCAGAACACAAAGGATTGGTGAACAAAATTTAGCCTTTATTTAGATTAATTAATATATTCAAAACATTTCCAAACTCAGTAATCTTGTATAACTTGTGCATCACTATACACAGTTTAGCAAAAGCTCAAGTCTGTTAACCAAAGTTTTCTGTTACCTGAGTGACTAATCTCTCTACTGGAAGGTGGCAGGATAGGCGCATATAAAACATGCACCATTTCTGGGGTGAGTGTGGGCTACTATTTTTAGGCTGGGGTGCCAATATCCATAACCCCAGCCGTCTACTTTAGCATGGCTGTTTGTCAAAAATAGGGGGGACCCCACACCATTTTTTACAATTATTAATTTAAATAGTTTAAAAAAAGGTGTATGTTTCTCTCTATTCTTCATAACCAGTCATGATAAAGCTAACTGCTAAGGGTTGTAGCCCACAGCTCTCTGCTTTGCTATGCCGGTTATCAAAAATAGAACAGACTACACGTCATTTTAACCCCTTAATGACTGTCAATATGTCTTTTTACTGACCTGAGATATAAGAGAATAGCCTCCCCATACAGGTGACAATCCAGCAGCTGTCATTTGTGCACTATAGCTGACAACTTGCAACATCAGCCAAGACCAGTGTTGGCACTGTCCATATCTGTTTAACCCCTTAAATGCTGCTGTCAATAGTGACTGCATCATTATAAATGGTTAACAGAGTGTGGAGGCTTCCTCTTTATCCCAGTTGGCGCCCACAGATCATGATTTTGGGGTTCTGATGTTAATGCCTGAAAAGCACCTGAAGGGTTAATAAATAGTGTTGAGCGATACCTTCCGATATTTGAAAGTATCGGTATCGGATTGTATTGGCCGATATCCGAAAAATATCGGATATCGCCGATACCGATACCCGATACCAATACAAGTCAATGGGACACAAATATCGGAAGTGATCCTGGATGGTTCCCAGGGTCTGAAGGAGAGGAAACTCTCCTTTAGGCCCTGGGATCCATATTCATGTGTAAAATAAAGAATAAAAATAAAAAATAGGGATATACTCACCCTCTGACGCGCCCTGGTTGTAACCGCTGCAACCGGCAGCCTCCGTTCCTAAGAATGAGCGAGTGAAGGACCTTCGATAACGTGTCGGCTTGTGATTGGTCGCGTGACCGCTCATGTGACCGCTCACGCGACCAATCACAAGACCGCGACGTCATCGCAGGTCCTTCACTCGCTCATTCTTAGGAACGGAGGCTGCCGGTTGCAGCGGTTGCAACCAGGGCGCGTCAGAGGGTGAGTATATCCCTATTTTTTATTTCTATTCTTTATTTTACACATGAATATGCATCCTGATCCCGATTCCTGATATCGCAAAAATATCGGAACTCGGTATCGGAATTCCGATACCGCAAATATCGTCCGATACCCGATACTTGCGGTATCGGAAAGCTCAATACTATTAATAAACTACCAGACAGCAGTTTTCAATATTTTGCAGGGTGCTGTTTTTAAAATAACTTTTTATAACTTTTTGGGGTTCCCCAATATATAGGACCCATAAAGGCACTTCAAACATGGATATGTCCCTAAAAAAAAGTAAATATCCTTGAAAAAATTAAAAATTACTGCTACATTTTTAGACCTCCTAAAATGCTAACAAAATAAAATAACATTTTACACATGGCGCTGATGTAAAGCAGACATGTGGACAATATTATTTATTAATGTTTTGCTATGATATTACTATGTAGGTTAAAGGGATAATCATTCAAAATTTGAAAATTGCAAATTTTTTACATTTTTCTCAAATTTCTGATATTTTTTATAAATAAACACAAAACATATCAACCTAAATTTACCATTATCGTAAAGTATAATGTGTCAAGAAAAAACAATCTCAAAATCAATGGGATTTGTTAAAGCGTTCCAGAGTTATTACCATATAATATGACACTGGTCAGATTTTAAAAATTTGGCTCCGTCAATAAGGGGTTAATTTTTTTTATGCATTTGTAGCTAAGGAGCTGGCTGATCAACAATTCTTGCAGCGGTGCCTGCTTTCTCTGCTATTAGCAGCAGCGGGTGCAGGTTGATGGGAGCAGTACTTTCTCATCAGCCAATGGCTTTGAGACCTGAGGTAACCTTTTCACAGCCGGTAACACATCAAAGGCGGGGTCATTTCTGGAGGACTTCGTGCATTATAGCTATAACACAAAAAATTGAGGATAGCTTCAAAACATTTACGGGTCATAGCCATGCCGTACAGTGGAGTTTTGTATAAAACGTCAATGCTGCAATATTGCCAAAGTTCTGGCTTCTTCACTAACCCAATGTTAAGAGCTAGGCCCAAAAATGTCTTAATTTCTTCTGTGTTTATAGGGTTCCAGTTGTTAAATGAAGTAGTGTTGTTTTGGCCAAAAATTGCTGGGTGTAAAAATTTGTCTCAACCACCATCAGATTTACAACATCCTCAGAGTAAAAGTCTTTAAAAAAGTCAATCTTTGTGAGGCTGGTGGTGTCAAATTGGATTTCTGATTTCACCACAAAATCAGTAATCTGTTGCTCATAATCTTCAGAGGGTGAATGTCCATATGTGGTCAGTAATGGTGGGCGCTGGTTCAAAGTCTGTGAACTTCGAAACGCATTGACTAATAAAAATCGCAGTCCTCCACACATCGTCTCCTGAATTACTTTCTTCCTCATATTGAGGACATCTGCAGTGCAGAAAAAATCCATCGTCTACTTCCAGTATCTTAGAAAATTATTTTACCTGCAGCATCCGGTTTCATAAGCTTCCTATGTTGTTGTGATTCCACAACCCTTCCAGATGAACACATCCCTGTGCATACTGTTGTTTTCACCCTCATCCCTGTGCATTGCCACAATTCTGTCTCTGAGCTCCTTGGCCAGTTCCTTTGACCTCATGATTCTCATTCGGTCTGACAAGCACTGTGAGCTGTGAGGTCTTATATAGACAGATGTGTACCTTTCCAAATAAAGCCTAACACGGTACCACAACACAATTTGTTTTTGTACATCATAAATCAAGTCCAATCAATTTAATTAAACACATCTGGACTCGAATGAAGGAGTAGAGCCATCTCAAGAAGATCATACGGAAATGGACAGCATGTAACATAAATATGAGTGTCTGAGCAAAAGATCTGAATACTTGTTTCCATGTGATATTTTGTTTTTTCTTTCTTAATAAATTAGCAAAATGTCTACATTTCTGTTTTTTTTTCAGTCAAGATGGGGTGCAGAGTGTACACTAATGAGAAAACAAATTAAATTTTTAGAATTTACCAAATAGCTGCAACGTAACAAAGAGTGAAAAAGTTAAGCCATAAATCTACTTACAATGCACACTGACAGTGCTTTCTCTTGGCACCTCGGGGCTTCTCATCAGATTGGCTGAGGGAGCATACTGTCACTGTGCATTAAAAAGAATATTGCAGTGATAATATCCTGCTCATCACAGTTATGGAAAAATTAAGAGACCGCTGCAAAATGTTAATTTTGTCTGATTTTTCTCTTTATAGGTAAATTTTTGAGTAAAATGTAAATTGATCTTTTAGTCTATAAACTTCTGACAACATGTCTCCAAATTTCCAAGCAGTACATTTTGTGTTTTTTTTCGAACAAAGAAAAATGGTTAAAATAAAAAAACAGTGCTTTCAGACCTCAAATAATACCAAGAAAACAAGTTCATAATCATTTAGAAACAACAATATTAATGTTTTAACTCAGGAAGAGTTCAGAAATCAATATTTTGTGGAATAACCATGATTTTTAATCACAGCTTTCATGTGTCTTGGCATGCTTTCCATCAGTCTTCCACAATGCTTCATGGAGCAAAAATGTAAGCAGTTCCTCTTTGTTTGATGACTTGCGACTATCTATCATCCTCTTGATTACATTCCAGAGGTTTTCGTTGGGGTTCAGGTCTGGAGATTGGGCTGCCCATGACAGAGTTTTGATGAGGTGGTCTCTTAATTTTTGCCAAAGCTGTATAACTCTAATTGACAACTTATGCATGAGCAGGGACTAGCCCAGAACCTGAAAAGGACATTTCTAAATCAGTTAGAGAAGACAGGGAATAATAGTGAATTTTTATTTAAAATATATTAGGAAAGCAATTAGAATAATGCATTTAACAGATAGGGATTTAGGATTGAATTAGTGTTAGTTTTGTACCAACCCTTTGTTGGAATCAGATAACAAGTTATGTTCTCCTGTAAATAAATGTTTTAATTGTCAAATCTGATTAATTTATTTTTTTTTATCACTGTAGAAGGGAGATGCTCAGAGGGTACAAAGGTAATCTTGTGATAAGAATACAAAGTGATAGCACATTTTAAGGTTTTCTACTTTGAATGAATAAAATAATCTGGCAGTTGTCTAGTCATAATCTTCACAGGTATGTGACAGCAGTCAATCAATCAAATAATCTATACTTTGTTAACTGCTTTATGACCCAGCCTATTTTGACCTTAATGACCTGGCTGTTTTTTGCAATTCTAACCAGTGTCCCTTTATGAGGTAATAACTCAGGAACGCTTCAATGCTTCCTAGCGGTTCTGAGACTGTTTTTTCATGACACATTGGACGTCATGTTAGTGGTAAATTTAGGTCGATAATTTTTGCGTTTATTTGTGAAAAAATGGAAATTTGGCAAAATTTTTTAAAATTTCGCAATTTTCAAATTTTGAATTTTTATTCTGTTAAACGAGAGAGTTATGTGACACAAAATAGTTAATAAATAACATTTCCCACATGTCTACTTTACATCAGCACAATTTTGGAAACAACATTTTTTTTTTTTGCTAGGAAGTTATAAGGGTTAAAATTTGACCAGTGATTCCTCATTTTTACAACAAAATTTACAAAACCATTTTTTAAGGACCACCTCACATTTGAAGTCAGTTTGAGGGGGTCTATATGGCTGAAAATACCCAAAAGTGACACCATTCTAAAAACTGCACCCCTCAAGGTTATTATTAAGGTTATTATTAAGGTTAATTATTAACCCTTCAGGTGCTTCAGAGCAGCAGAAGCAACATGGAAGGAAAAAATGAACATTTAACTTTTTAATCACAAAAATGATTTTTAGCAACAATTTTTTTATTTTCCCAAGGGTAAAAAGAGAAACTGGCCCCCAAAAGTTACTGTACAATTTGTCCTGAGTACGCTGATATCCCATATGTGGGGGGAACCACTGTTTGGGCGCACGACAGGGCTCGGAAGGGAAGGAGCACCATTTGACTTTTTCAATGAAAAATTGGCTCCAATCTTTTGCAGACACCATGTCGCGTTTGGAGAGCCCCTGTGTGCCTAAACATTGGAGCTCCTCCACAAGTGACCCCATTTTGGAAACTAGACAACCCAAGGAGCTTATCTAGATGCATAGTGAGCACTTTGAACCCCCAGGTGCTTCACAAATTGATTCGTAAAAATGAAAAAGTACTTTTTTTTCACAAAAATTTATTTTAGCCTCAATTTTTTCATTTTTACATGGGCAACAGGATAAAATGGACTCTAAAATGTGTTGGGTTATTTGTCCTGAGTACACTGATACCTCATATTTGGTCAGAAACCACTGTTTGTGCACACGGCAAGGCTCGGAAGGGAAGGAGCGCCATTTGACTTGAATGAAAAATTAGCTCCAATCGTTAGCGGACACCATGTCGTGTTTGGAGAGCCCCTGTGTACCTAAAGATTGGAGCTCCCCCACACGTGACCCCATTTTGGAAACTAGACCCCTCAAGGAACTTATATAGATGCATAGTGAGCACCTTGGACCCCCAGGTGCTTCACAAATTGATCCGTAAAAATGAAAAAGTACTTTTTTTTTCACAAAAAAATTTATTTTAGTCTCAATTTGTTCATTTCCACATGGGCAACATGATAAAATGGATCCTAAAATGTATTGGGCAATTTCTCCTGAGTACACTGATACCTCACATGTGGGGGTAAACCACTGTCTCGGCACACGGCAGGGCTCGGAAGGGAAGGAGCGCCATTTGACTTTTTGAATGAAAAATTAGCTCCAATCGTTAGCGGACACCATGTCGTGTTTGGAGAGCCCCTGTGTGCCTAAACATTGGAGCTCCACCACATGTGACCCCATTTTGGAAACTAGACCTCCCATGAAACTAATCTAGATGTGCAGTGACCACTTTAAACCCCCAAGTGCTCCACAGAAGTTTATAACGCAGAGCCGTGAAAATGAAAAATCATTTTTCTTTCCTCAAAAATTATTTTTTAGCCCTCAATTTTTTTTAGCAAGAGTAACAGGAGAAATTGGACCCCAAAAGTTGTTGTCCAGTTTGTCCTGAGTACGTTGATACCCAATATGTGGGGGGAACCACTGTTTGGCCACATGTCGGGGCTCAGAAGGGAAGTATTGACGTTTTGGAATGCAGACTTTGATGGAATGGTCTGCGGGCATCATGTTACGTTTGCAGAGCCCCTGATGTGCCTAAATAGTAGAACCCCCCACAAGTGACCCAATTTTGGAAACTAGACCCCCAGGAACTTATCTAGATGTGCGGTGAGCACTTTAAACCAAAATATGCTTCACAGAAGTTTATAACACAGAGTCGTGAAAATAAAAAATAATTTTTCTTTCCTCAAAAATTATGTTTTAGCAAGCAATTTTTTATTTTCACAATTGTAACAGGAGAAATTGGACCAAAATATTTGCTGCCCAGTTTGTCCTGAGTATGCTGGTACCCCACATGTGGGGGTATACCACTGTTTGGGCACACGTCGGGGCTCAAAAGGGAAGTAGTGACGTTTTGAAATGCAGACTTTCATAGAATGGTCTGCGGGTGTCACGTTACATTTGCAGAGCACCTGATGTGCCTAAACAGTAGAAACCCCCCACAAATGACCCCATTTTGGAAACTAGACCCCCAATGATCTTATCTAGACATGTGGTGAGCACTTTGAACCCCCAAGTGCTTCACAGAAGTTTACAATGCAGAGCCGTGAAAATAAAAAAATCATTTTTCTTTCCTCAAAAATTGTTTTAGTAAGTAATTTTTTATTTTCACAAGGGTAACAGGAGAAGTGGACCCCAATATTTGTTGCCCTTTTTGTCCTGAGTACGCTGATACCCCATATATGGGGGTAAACCACTGCTTGGGCACACGTCGGGGCCCGGAAGGGAAGTAGTGATGTTTAGAAATGCAGACTTTGATGGAATGGTATGCGGGCGTTACGTTGCATTTGCAGAGCCCCTGATCTGCCTGAACAGTAGAAACCCCCCACAAGTGACCCCATTTTGGAGAATAGACCCCCCCAAGGAACTTATCCAGATGTATGGTGAGCACTTTGAACCCCCAAGTGCTTCACATAAGTTTATAACGCAGAGCCATGAAAATAAAAAAATATTTTTCTTTCCTCAAAAATTATGTTTTAGCATATGTTTTTTTTATTTTTGCAAGGGTAACAGGAGAAATTGGACCCCGATAGTTGTTGCCCAGTTTGTTCTGAGTATGCTGGTACCCCTTATGTGGGGATAAACCACTGTTTGGGCACACGTCAGGGCTCGGAAGGGAGGGAGCACCATTTGACTTTTTGAATGCAAGATTGGCTGGAATCAATGGTGGCGCCATGTTGCGTTTGGAGACCCCTGATGTGACTAAACAGTGGAAACCCCTCAATTCTAACTCCAACTCTAACACCAACACACCCCTAACCCTAATCCCAACTCTAGCCATAACCCTAATCACAACCCTAACCCCAACACACCCCTAACCACAACCCTAACCCCGACACACCCCTAACCCTAACCATAACCCTAACCAGAAGCCTAATCTTAACCCTATTTCCAACCCTAGCCCTAATTCCAACCCTAACTCTAATTCCAACACTAACCCTAAGGCTATGTGCCCACGTTGCGGATAAGTGTGAGATTTTTCCACACCATTTTTGAAAAATCCGCAGGTAAAATGCACTGCATTTTACATGCGGATTTACCGTGGATTTCCAGTGTTTTTTTGTGCGGATTTCACCTGTGGATTCCTATTGAGAAGCAGGTGTAAAACGCTGTGGAATCTGCACAAAGAATTGACATGTTGCCGAAAATACAATGCAGCGTTGCTGCGCGGTATTTTCCGCACCATGGGCACAGCGGATTTGGTTTTCCATAGGTTTACATGGTACTGTAAACCTGATGGAAAACTGCTACGAATCCGCAGCAGCCAATCCGCCATGGATCCGCAGCCAAATCCGCACCGTGTGCACATAGCCTAATTTTAACCCTAATTCTATCCCTAACCCTAGCCCTAACCCTAACCCTAGTTACAACCCTAGTTCTAACCCTAACCCTAGTCCTAACCCTAACCCTAGTTCTAACCCTAGTTCTAACCCTAACCCTAGTGGAAAAATAAAAGTAAATATATTTTCTTTATTTTTATTATTGTCCCTACCTATGGGGGTGATAAAGGGGGGGTTCATTTAGTATTTTTTTTATTTTGATCACTGTGATAGGTTTTAGGCAGATTTGGAAGATGGCGGTGCCCATGGAGCAGACGGACGGACACCGGGAGGCTCGGTAAGTATGAGGGGTATCGGAGCACTGGGGAGTGGACAGGAGGATGGGGGAGTGGACAGGCAGACAGAGGGGAGAGGAGCACAGGTTGGAGGACTGGGGAGGCAATCGGTGGCTGTGGGGGAAGGCAGATCAGGGTTTCCAGCCATGGCTGATGATATTGCAGCATCGGCCATGGCTGGATTGTAATATTTCCCCATTTTCATAGATGAAATATTACAAATCGCTCTGATTTGCTGTTTCACTTTCAACAGCCAATCAGAGCGATCGTTGCCACGGGGGGGTGAAGCCACCCCCCCTGGGCTGAAATACCACTCCCCCTGTCCCTGCAGATCAGGTGAAATTGGAGTTAATACTTTCACCCAATCTGCAGGGACGCGATCCCTCCATGAAGCCACATAGGCGTCACAGGTCGGATTGGCACCGACTTTCATGACGCCTACGTGGCATCACAGGTCGGGAAGGGGTTAAAATAACTAAAGATTTCATAATATTTGCAATCACTGTGAAATCCTAAAGTAGCATTTTCTTTTAAATTCAAAATTTTAAACTCTGATATTGTTTCATAACATACAGATTAACCGCAGCATTCTCCCAAATGCCTTCAATCATTTGGCCTCTGACAATCACTGTAAAATGATTTCCTTTCTTTGGCACATTTGTTACTCACAATTAATTCAACATTTGCAGCAACTCACTGTTGCCAGTGTTAACTGTGTGTCTCTTTTCTTCCTCAGGGTGCCTGAAGATGAAGTAACAATGAACCATTCGACTGACACCGAAGATAAATGTGCAAGATTGCTTGTAATATAATTGTGTACCAAGCACTATTCTCTGGCTTTTATTGCATCTTTATAACCATGGTTTCAGCACAAAACAGCAATTTGTAACACTATTAGCTCATTTTTTTTGTGGAAGCTTAATTCTGCTACATTTACATTCCCTTTGCATTCTGATTTACCATGCTGTGCCCGTATTGTAGGCATTATGTGATAAGATACTCTAGCGTTATCTATAATAATATAAAGAAAAATATTACACTGTTATGAACAGACACTAACTCCGTAGAAACAGAGATTTGTCATTAGGAATAAATACAGTAAGCCATGAATAACACAAGGAAACATAGCAGGAAGTGCAATATTATCACTACAATAGGACTAAATCAAACAGAAATACACTAGCGCTTATACATGAACATGTAAAACCGCTGCCAATGTTGCCTAACACAATAAATTAATTGAAACAGGAGAGACATATAGGCCTTGATTCATCATTTGTTTTTAAATAGTTCACTCTTCTTTTTTGCCTTTTGGTATTTATTACATTTTGGTGGTCGTTTTGCGAATTTTGCGCAAAGTAAAAAAATATTAATTTTTTTACCGCAAAATGTTGTAAATTTTACAAATTGGCTTAAAAACCTCTGCAAAATATCTGTTGTATATGAAATCACTCCATGGTGTCCTTTGCTATAAATGTTGTAGCTTTTTTGAAGAATCACAAATGATGAATCAGGCAATAACATCTGGAAAGCGCAAATTCTAACCAAAGAAGTGAAGTAAAATAAAAACAGCATGTGAATACATATGAAATAGACTTTTAATACCTTTAACCCCAAGGTGGTTTGTACGTTAATGACAAGGCCAACTTTTACAATTTTGACCAGTGTCACTTTGTGAGGTTATAACTCTGGAACACTTCAATGGATCCCACTGATTACGAGAATATTTTTTCGTAACATATTGCACTTCACGATAGGGGTAAAATTTGTTTGATATCACTTGCATTAATTTGTAAACAAAAATTAAGTTTGGTAAAAAACTTGAAAAATTTTGCAATTTTGAAACTTTGAATTCTTATGCCCTTAAATCAGAGAGATTTGTCACACAAAATAATTGCATCAGTACAATTTTTTAAATTATTATTTTTTTGTTAGGAAGTTATGAGGGTTAAAATTTGACCAGCGATTTTTCCTTTTCTAACAAAATTTACAAAGCCATTTTATTAGGGACCACATCACATTTGACTTTGAGGGGTCTATATGATAGAAAATACCCAAAAGTTACACCATTCTAAAAACTCCACCCATAAAGCTGCTCAAAACTATAGTCAATAAGTTTACTAGCCCTTCAGGTGCATCACAGAAATTTTTGGAATGTGGAAAAAACTAATATTAAAATTTTTTTCACAAAAAAAATTACTTTAAGCCCAAAGTTTTTTGTTTTCACAAGGGTAACAAGGAAAAATGGATCCCAAAATTTGTTGTGCAATTTCTCCTGAGCATGCAGATGCCCCATATGTGGGGAAAAAAATACTGTTTGTGTGCATGGCAGAGCTCGGAAGGGAAGAAGCATCATTTGACTTTTTGAATTCACAATTTGCTGAAACAATTTGAGGATGCCATGTCGCATTTAGAGACCCCCTGATGTGCCTAAACAATAGAACTCCTTCCAAGTGATACTCTTTTGGTAACTCAACCCCTCAGGAAACTGATATAGATGACTGGTGACTCGTGAGCACATTGAACCCTCAGGTGCTTTACAGAAGTCTATAATGTTGAGCCATGAAAATAAAAAACTCACATTTTCCCCACAAAAATGTATTTTAGTCCCAAATTTTGCATTGTCATAAGGGTAACAGGAGAAAATACACCATACAATTTGTGGTGCAATTTCTCCTGAGTACGCCAATGCCTCATATTGGGAGAAAACGACTGTTTGGGTGCATGGTGATGCTCGGAAGGGAAGAAGCGTCATTTAAAATTTCCTGGAATCATTACTGGATGCCATGTCCCGTTTTGAGAGCCCCTGATGTTTCAAAACAATGAAAATCACTCACAAGTAACCCAATTTTGGAAACTAGACCACTCAAGGAATATGTTTAGACATGTGTTGAGCACCTTTAACTCCCAGATGCTTCACAAAAGTTTATAACATTGATCCATGAAAATAAAAAATCACATTTTCCCCACAAGAATGTTATTTTAGCCCCACATTTGCTATTTTCATAAGGGTATCAGGAGAAATTGCACCATACAATTTGTTGTGCAATTTCTCCTGAGTACGCCAATAGCCCATATGTGAGGGAATACTGCTTTTGGAGTACAGTGCCAAATTCAGAAGGGCGCCATATTGGAGTTCAGATTTTGCTGGAATGGTTTGAGGGTGTCATGTCATATTAGTAGAGCCCCTGAGGTGCTATAGCAACAGAAACCCCCTATCTGTGAACTCATTTTACAATCTACACTCCCCAATGAATTCATCTAGAGGTGCAGTGGTCATATTGACACCGCATGTGCCACACAGAATGTTATACCATTGAGCAGGGAAGAAAGAATAAATGACATTTTTACTACTAAAATGTTGTTTTAGCCCCAAGTTTTTAATTTTTCTAAGGGCCAGTAGGAAATTTTTTACAACAAACCGAGATACATTTTTTCCTGAGTGCACTAATACCCTTCAAGTAATCAGGAAATATTTTTCAGGAACAGTGCAAAGCTCAGAAGGGAAGGATCACCATTCTATAGTGCAGATTTTACTGTTATGGTTTTCGGATGCCATTACACGCTAGGAGAGCCCCTTAGTTGCTAGAACAACAGAACCACATAAATGACCCCATTTAACAAACTATACCTCTCAAGAAGGGTGCAGTGATCATATTGACATCATGGGTGTGTCACAGAATTTTATACCTTTGAGCAATGCTGAAAAAACATCTGCATTTTTACCACCAAAATTTTGTTTTAGCCCAAGATTTAACATTTTCACGCAAGAAGTGGATAAAAATGTCACCATAATTTGTCTCACAATTTCTACTAAACGTGGCAATGCCCCATATATGGCTGTACAGTATTGCTCAGTATTGATACAGTACAGTACAGTATTGATAGACTCGGAAGGAACCAAGTGCTATTTGCCTCCTGGAGCCCAGATTTTCCTAGAACAGTTTATGGACTCCAAATACAGAGCCCCTAATTGCTAGAAGAGCAAAATCTCCACTCAAGTGACCCCATTTTGGAAATTATACCCCTTTGGGAATTTATCTACAGGTGTAGTGATGATATTGACTCCATTGGTGTTTTCCAGAAACAAGCAGCAGTGGATGACGTTGAGTGATAATTGCAAACTGCTTTTGTAGTGACCATTGGAGACACAAAAGTGCGTTTTACCTGCGGATTTTTCAAAAACAGTGTGGAAAAATCCGCACACGAATCCGCAACGTGGGCACATAGCCTTATAGCGATGTCCCATTGATATCTTTATAGTTTGCACCTGCTCACATTAGCTAGGAAGTGACAGTCAGTCTTTTATTATTTATTATTGTTACTTTTTTTAGGTCATTCTTTTGTTTTGCCATTCGATATTTGATGTCACTTTTTGCACCTTTCAAATGTCGTGCGTAAAATACAAAACATATTTTTAGCATAAAAAGTTGCAGATTTTGCAAACTAGCTTAGAAAAGGCTGCAAAATATCTGGCGTGAATAAAATCACTCAAGGGAGTCTGAATTACATTTGCTGCAAATGTTGAGATGTTTTGAAGAAACGCAAATGATAAATCAGGTAAAAACATCTGGAAACCATAAGTTATAGCTACGGAAGTGAAATAAAAAAAGAATAACAGGTGAACACACATGAATTAGAGTTCAAGAAAAGGTGTGACTGGAAAGATGCATAAAGTGCAAACAAAATCACAAACAATAAAAACTAGACAAAAAAAAGTACAATTGCAATAATGAAGCAGACCTATAGTGGTTTTGCCAATTTTTTTTAGTTATCTTTTGGCCAAATAATAACAGTTTAGGTAAATAAGGCTGTGTTCGGTATTGTTATTCCTGGTTACTCATGTCGGTGCCTAAATTACTTATCAGATGAACCTGTTTAATGAAATAAATTACCCTTTTATTAAACTTGTCAATTCTGCTTACCGATCCAAACTATGTTTTTAACAGGAAGTTGTCCATGCAGTTTAAAGGGAATCTGTAATCTGAGAGTGGAGCCATGTAGAGACAGAGACCCTGATTTCAAAGATGTGTCACTTACTGGTCTGCTTGCTGTACTTTTGATAAAATTACAGTTTTATCAGTAGTAGATTATCACTACAAGACTGGTAACCCTGCTGCCATGTAATCCTCCATATTCGTGAGCTCTATATAAACTCGCCCCCAACACTGATTAGAAGCTTTCTGCCTATGCGCAGTGTACTCAGAAAGCTGCCAATAAGTGGTGTAGACGTGGTTATACAGAGCTCAGCATTTAGAGAACTGAAAAAAAACAATGATCTTATCAAAGTGACAGGAAGCAGCCCAGTAATTAGCATCTTGCTGGAATCAAGGTCTCTGCATCTTCATCAAGCTGCTCTCAGATGGGGTGGCAAAAATCTTTAATCTCGTCCAGTCAATATCCAATGGTCTAGCTGCTTATGCTTACATTTTATTCTCTAATTAATTTGCAAGAAATGTCTGCAGCAGTCTTTTATTCATCAAAAGAACTCTTAATTCTCTTAATTCTGTCATTCTGAGTCATCATCTTTTCTAACCTTGTACTTCTGTCCTTATCCAACAGGAAGGCTTGATGCTTGAACTTTGGTTACAGTGAAATTGCTTATCGATCTTACTCTTTGAGATTTACAGCTCTTCACAGGTTCAACAACTCATTTTTAAATTACTTCCATTAATTTTTCGCCTCTTTACACTATAATTGTGCTAAATAATATAATAAGCTATCTATTGCTTAGTAACATCAAATACCTGATAATCATTTTGCAATATCTGAAGCATACAGTATTTACTTTTAAGATTTAATATAAATTACTTGGTACATCCCCAATGTTCGATTATAGCAATGATTTTTATGCTAAAGGAAGGTTCATATTGTGAAAATTCATATTAAAATATTGCAGAATTATATTGAGCTATTCCTTTAATAAATTGTAGCTATTACTTATTTAATCTCAGCAGTCAGCACCTATACGATTCGCTTTCTATTTTATAATCGACATACATGAAGTGTTAAAGTAAATATTGAAAATCCACAGTCTTCTTCCTCGGGCAATAGGATTATGCTACAATAACACTGTACTGAATAATGCATTTCAGTGAATATAGATATTCTTTGTTCTTTGCCTTCTGTGACTTTAAGTTTGGTTTGAACTACTTTCAGCTGCAGTAAATGTAATATAAAATGAAGCAAGCACTATTTCTGGCGTAGCCTGTCTAACCTTGGGATTTTCCTATGCATACTATACATATATTTAGAAATAAATGTGACTGTGGATAGTCCTTGGAGTGAAAAAAAAGGACTTCTGCACGATGATTTCAATTTTGCCCTTTTTGCAGTTTCAACTTAGGCTAATGATTCAATTGTTTAAAATGCTGCATGACTGAAATGCTTAGTTTATATGATTTTTCCTATTAGTAAAAAATAAATAAATAATAGATTTTTTTATATATTTACATAATTAGTACGTTAATGAAATCGAAAAAGAACCTAAAGATACAATATAAGTTAAGAATATCTATGCTACAGTATATGACTGTCTAAAGGAAACCTGTTATGTTCAAAAATTCAATTTTCCTACAGATATAGTGTTATGGAAATATTAGGGTTGGATAAATTTATCCCTGTGTGTGCTGTGGCCGCTCCCAATTAGACTGAGTATTTTGAGCGCTCATCAAGAATGGACTGTACACAACTGTGACAGAACAACATTCCATCAATACTGAAACTTTATTATACATACATAGTTTTATATTTTCACATAGAAAGGAGTGGTTAGGGGTTGTCAGGGGTGGTTAGTTAATTACCATATTGTCTAGCTCTTCTGTCATTGGTTATCTAAACATATATGGAATATTGTGATTAATGCTCATATGACTGCAGATTAAGGAACTAAAATGTACCTCTGTATGTAGGACAAAGATGAGACATCTGACACTGTTGGTCTGCCGTTTCAGCAAGATTCAGCTATATTCTAGGCATTATTTCAGACATCTGACCCGATTTCCTGTTTTTAAGATGGAAAAACCCCATACAATCTGTCTGGCTTATATCAGTTCGTGTCAGCCATTTTAAACCATTTATTATAATGTATATATTAGCTGTGAGTATAAGAGTATATATGATTATAGAGGAGTATACATGCAAGTGAGATCTACATGATATATATATTTCTATCACAAGCCCCCCTTAGATATCACTTGCCCTAATCCTAGCCTCCTGTCCCAAAGCGCTGCAACTCTTTTGTGCTGTCGGCGAACTGACACAAGCCTAACGCCTGTGCCCCACTCCGTACAGACTTTTCGCAAATGGGCGGTCAGGAGATCTGTCCCTAAAGGGGGTTCATTGCAATCAGTCTCTTAGTCAATAGCATGTGTAGTGAGCGATGTATAGTCTTTATCAGGTAGGTCATCTTTTCGGTCAGGCCGCAACATCATTCTGGCTTGGGTGTCATCTTCTGGTAGGGTAGCTTTCTTGCCATGCAATGAGTGGATCCAAGTGGGTCTTCCCTCCAGTTTCACAGAGTTTGGTGTCATCAGCAGCACTTGAACAGGACCATCAAATCTGGGATCGAGTGGTGTTCTCCTTACAAACTTTTTTCCACCAACTCCCAGTCTCCTGGCTTCTAGGAGTGCATACCGGACACTGAATCTGGATCTGGCAATGAAGAAAAAAACTCGAGAATGGATGTTAGCAAGTTTCTTGGTGGTTTCAATTACATAAGCAGACAAAATATCATATTACATAGTCAGCTGCTGAGGGAAAATATACCCCTAACCTGGGACTAGACACAAACAAAATTTCATATAATGACAGCTTTTCTGGGCCTCTGGAAGTATGCCTTACACTAAGTTGTGTGATTGGGAGTGTGTAGGCCTAAGTCTGACCCTACTGCTGACTAGATCTCTCGTGTGAGATTTGCTGTGAATGCGGGTCCCTGGTCACTCTCTATCACTTCTGGGACCCCATAGCTGCATATCTCGTCTCTGAGAGTAGCTTCTTTGCAGTAGTCTTTGCTGACTGGTTCTTCACTGGGAAAGCTTCTGGCTGCCATCCTGAGAACATGTCCATGGCCACAAGGGCATATTTGAAACCTCCACTTGGCGGCATCTGGATGTGGTCTATCTGGATCCTCTGGAAGGGGTACAGTGGTCTGGCAAGACTATGTGTGGGAACTTTCTTCATCCTTCCAGAGTTGCATTTGCCCCAGGTCAGACAGCTGTTTATGAACTTGGCTGTTAGGGTGGAGATTTCTGGGGCGAACCAGTAAGCACCAATCGGATCATTCATCTGTGCCTTTAATCTGTGTGTGGGCCCATGTGCCCACTGGACCACGATGAGGTACATGCTTCGGGGTAAACAGGGTTTGTAGTCCATTGAGTATACCCTTCCTTCTTCATGTGCTGCTCTCTTCTGCATCCAGCATTCCTTCTTGTCCTTTGGGGCTTGCCCTTGCAGCTTTTTTGAGCAGATCACAGGACGTCATCTTGTCAGATTTCCTAACAACAAAAATGCTTGACAAAGACCCTCATGGGGTTGAAATGTTGCATTATGGCACAATAAAACATTGATGATCTTCACCTGGAGTGGATGCTGTCCTTCATTTGGAACTACTTGTCAGATTTCCTGTCTTCAGCCGTCCTGTAGTAGCCGTCCGGCTCTACGACCTCTTCCACTTTTCCATATTGTCTTCCTTTGACTGCTTCTTTGGTTGCCATATCCGCCATGTTGTTGCCTCGTGCCTCTACTGTTTAGTTTTTCATGCGCTTTGACTTTTAGTACTGCCACCACTTTTGGAAGTTGAAGTGTGTTCAGCAGGTCCTTAATGGCTCCATGATGCTTCACGGTTGTTCTGCTTGCTGTGATGAAATCCCTTGCAGCCCAGATGGGTCCGAAGTCGTGTGCTATGCCATGCGAGTACCTTGAATCGGTATACATTTTCTCAGTCTTGTCTTCTGCCATCTGGTAGGCCTTCATCAGCGCTATCAGTTCTGCTTCCTGGGCTGATAGACTGGGCAGCAGACTTCTGGACCACAGGATCTCTTGATTGCTGGTCACTGCACATCCCATGTGGAATCTTCCTTCATCATCTGCGAATCTGGAGCCATCCACATAGAGGATCAACTCTGGGTTGGTCAGTGGCTCTTCTGCCACCTCGGGTAGTCCTGCTGTTTCCTGTTGCATGATGCTGAAGCGATCATGGTCATCCGTCCGGAGCAAATTCAGTTCCCATGCAGACTTTTTATCTGAGGGTCCATATCTGTATCCCCCCTTGGGAGTGGGAGTAGAGTGGATGGGTTGAGGACTGTGCATCTGGAGATGGTGACATTGTTGGGCAGGAGTAGAGAGCACTGGAGGCGAAGATGCCTGGCGGTGGAGAGATGTTTTAGCTGGGTTTGGTTGAGGATTGCTGAGATGTCATGCAGAGCCAGGATTTCCAATGGTTTTTCCACTGATGTCAGTAGTCCTGTCCAGGAGGGCGTGTGCTGCAACTGCTGCTCTCATGCGGGAGGAAGAGGCTTCCCTTGCAACTGGATCCAGGCAAGCTGAAAAGTAGTCTGAAAGTCTCTGCTTTCCCCCCTGAAGCTGTGTCAGGACTCCAGTAGCAAGGCCTTCTTTTCTCATCAAGTAGAGACGGAATGGCTTCTCGTAGTCAGATGGGCCTAGTGCTGGCGCTGAGACTACTGCGCCTTTTAACTTCTTGAACGAGCTGAAGGCTGCATCAGTCAGGGGTTTCACCTGGTGAGCAATACAGTGTCTCTGGAACGTAACTTGCTTCAGACACCACTGGACTTTGTTCTTTGAGATCTTGCAGTGCTGCTCCGCCAGGTAGAGTAGGAGATACAAGGAATGGGCTTTACACATGTCAAAGTCAACTGCACAAAGGAGTAGATTGTCCATGTATTGTAGCAGGGTTACTTCTGCTTGTTCTGTGACCCAGTTGGTGAGGACTGTGGACATTGCTTTGGTGAACTGTGAAGGGCTGTTCTGGGCCCACTGTGGCATCACTGTCCATGCGTGGTGTCCCCCCTGGTGCATTAAGGCAAACAGGAACTGGTCTTCCGGATGAAGGGGAACACTGGAGAAAACATTAGCCAGGTTGTTCACTGTGAACACTTTTGCTGTGGCAGGCACATTTGAGAGCAGAGTGTGCGGATTCGGCATAATTTCAGTTTCAAACACAGTGGCGTCATTCACAGCTCTCAGGTCATATACCATTCTGAACTTGGCTGGCTCTCCTTTTACAGTCTTTTTCTTGACGGGGAAAAGCGGGGTATTGCAAGGCGATGTGCGAGGAACAATGATTCCTATTTCCAGTTAGACCTTCAGTTGGTCAGAGGCAGCTTGACTCTAGGCCTGGCCTGGGCCTTACGAGGGTACGGGGTACATGGCTTGAGTGACACCCGTACTGGGGCAACTTGAGGTTTTCTCACGTGCTGGGGTCCCTTAGACCATAGACTTTCTGGTACTACGTCCAGTACCTCCTTGAGTAGGCCTCATCGGTTGTTTAATGTTCTTGTAGGGCCGCCAGCATGACTCTTCTCGGGTCAGGGATGAAGAAAGTGTCACTGTCCCATCTTCCTGGAACACTGTGGTTGCCTTCAGCTTCTGCAGTAGGTTCGCTCCCAGCAGGTTGAGTGGCAGGTCCTTTACACCACAAACTGGGACAGGATAGAGTGTCCTGGCTGAGTGCACACGCTCAGTGGCTTTGTAAGCTGAGAATGTCTGACTTGACCATCAATGCCCATGCGAGACACAGAGGATTCTAATAGGCAGGTGGGATCAGTGAGTTCCACAGGTGTCATCACACTTCTGGTTATACCACGTTGGATCTGACAATGCCATCCATTTTAAGGGTAATTTGAGGTAGTGGTCTTGCAGATGAAGTTTTACATGTCAGGAGCATAGTGTCTTGCGGGCCTGGCTTGCTTGCCTCTGTCCTATGGACGGGGTACTTCACTGCTTTCTGCACTTCCTCCTTGACCTGTTTCTCTGGACCAACTCTTGGATTGCATAGGTCCAGTCTCTTCGGGGGCGTGGGTGCTTTGCACTGGTTCTGGTAATGGACAAACTTGCCACAGATGTAACACTTGACACTTTTTCTGTCTTTGTAGGGTGGTTGCGCTTCCAGGTCAGTGGTCACCATGAGAGGGGCTGTCTTCTGCACCCCTGGTTGGGACTCAATCCCTTTGGCTACTGTGGACAACAGCATGATGGGTACTGTAGCGGCAGCGGGGTCCGGCCTGCTGATTAAAGCTGCGGTGGTAAGACGGGGCCTGCAGGTGCATTCGTGGCGAGGCCCGGAGGTGCCATGAGACCGGTGGCTGCATCCAACCCAAGGTCTTGGGGCATTACAGGGGCTGCGGCTGCATCTGCCATCACTTCTTACCCCTGGTCTGACATAGCTTCTCCCCTTTGCTAACCTTATTGAGGTCGGTGTCTCCTCTCTGGAGTCTGCAGTGGTCCTTCCGGTGTGTCGATCGGCACTTTGTAGCGTCTTCACCTCTGGCTCCCCTTCTGGTGTTCTCAGCAGCACGGCACCCTTTTCCTTCTTTGTGCTCTTTTGTGGTGCTATAATGGTGGCAATTTTGGTGACAATCGGCAATAAACAGTCTCCTAGGCGCACATAAAACATTTTTTGCTGGGTCAGTCCATTGCTATTGACCTGTTCTCAGGCCTAGCCACTATCAGAGGTTTCCTAATTGGCTGTCTCAGTCCATGCACAAAGGCCTGTGCCAACATTTGCCTGTGTATCTGGTCATGAATGGTGAAGCCCAAGTCTTGGAATACTTGCATTACTCTGCCATGAAACTTCTTTACAGACTCTGTCTTGTCTTGGCTCATGATATCTTTGTGTGGAAACTTCCTGAAGAAGAAGCCATGAGCTTTGAAACGCGTTGAATAAACCACCTGAACACCTTACAACTATATCTGGATTCATTATTTGACACAGCAGCGCAGATTTTATCCACATTCATCTACTATAACGTCTCTAAGAGGTCGCAGCGCCGACCTGTGGATCTGCAGCAGCTGACAAGTTACACGCTTTTACTTTGCACCATCAGGTGAGCAGTTCTCTTATAATTCTTGAAGAGCAGTCCTAAGGATAAGACCCTATATGCGCTTTTTTGTCTCCTATTCTTCTATATTTGTCTTGGCTCATGTCATGGCTTGTCCTGCCAATCTGCCTTTGGACCACTCTCTGAGCTGTTCAATTAGCTGTGGCCCTGACTCCCAAGCGTGTACGTCTAATTCTGCTGGAAGTTTGAATTGTTCCTTCATGATTGGCCAGAGTGCATCACCTGCTTCTATTTTCATTCATGGCCCAGAGATCATTCCAGGTGGCTGCATATTTTCACTGGTTCTGCTACTTTCTTCGGTAAAATGGCATGAGATGCATCCCTGGGTCTGGAAGATTGTCACCTGACTTGGGGTGGAGTGCACATAGTGTAATGGTGGTGCCTCTATCTGCCCCTGCATTCTTGGTGCCTGTGGGTTTCTTTCCTAGTACTGGACAGCATGTATGATGTTCCCTCTTCATCTTCATCAGAGGAATAGTTGTGATAGCTTGTACTGGGGTCGTACACTGACTGATTTTGGACTTAGAAGTTGCTGTGAGGATATCTCCCCCCTTGCTGAAGCTGTGATGGATTAGGCTTATGGTTGTATGTTGGTGTGAATGTAGGCAGCTCTGACCGGTGCTGAAGTTGTACATTATCAATACATGGTGATTTCAAAGTTCATGTAAAACCTTTAAAGGTTACAATATTGTTGACTGTGAAATGAGGTAACGGAGGATCTGTCAGTGAGCTCGTTCTGATATCATTCCTCCCCCCTCTGCACCCAGGGCTGAGCTGTCTGCTGCCTGATGTGTCTGGGGCTGCCCACTGTAGGGGGGGCTTTCACCTTCTTTCCCCGATATCACAGCTGGCAATGGCTGGTTTGTGCCAGGGGCATAGAGGGAAACCTTGTGCTGTAGGCACCATATTATTTGAATTGGGCGTTGGCCCAGCCGGCAACTAGGAGGAAAAAAGAGGAAGAAGAAGAGGGAGGGGTTGAGGAGTGAGACAAAGGAATAGTAGGAGGGGAGAGAGAGAATGTGGACAGGAGGGAGGAGAAGATGGGAGGTGTGTAAGAGAGAGAGAGGGAGGAGAAGAGAGGAGTGGAGAAGGAGGGGAGAGAGAGGGTGAGGAGAGATGGGTGTGGAGAAGGAAAAGGAGGAGAAAGGTGTGGTGGGGGAGTGGAGAAGGAAGGAGGAGAAGATGGAGGGTATGGAGGAGAGAGATAGAGAGGGGAAGAGAGAGAAGAGAAAAAAATGTGGAGGAAGAGGAGAGGAAAGGAGAGAGAGAATGCGGAGAGAAAAGACTGACAGAGAAAAAAAGAGGATAGATGAGAACAACAAGAATAATAGAGAGGAGCAATTATGCCTTCTCCCTGTAGGGAGAGACGGGGCGCGCCACATACTGTGCAAAAATAACTACCTACTGCGCAGATTCTCCCGTCTCATACCCACAAAAATCACTTCCTGGTTTGCTCACATAACTTTCTGTACCACCTAAACGATGTAAGCTCTGCTGCCACTTCATGTATTGGCATTCAGCAATCTAACATCAGCTAACTTCCCTTATTTTCCTTTCTACATCATGCCATTCTGCAGCTTGAAATCTGCCATTCTAATGAATTTCACGTACTTTATACCTTCCAAAAATCTTCACATACTTAACACCTTCGTGTTCTGCCACTATCTAGGGGCTGTTTTCTCATCAGGAAATAAAAAGACTTTCCTGTTGCTCGGCCACTTTATTCCCCATGGCAAAAGCAAAAAAATGAAAAACACACAAAAATGAAAAAAACAGTACTAAAAAAAAAACTTCTAAAAATGAGTATATAAAACTCTAAGAAAAACCCAAAACGATAAGAAAAACCGTCAAAAACTTAGCTCACAACCAAAAACTCAAAATTTTGATACAAAAGGAAAGAAAAAAACTTTTTCCAAAAATAAATAAATAAATAAAAAATAAAAAGGTAAAGAGATTGAAGATTGAGAAAAACTTAATTAAAAATTTTAAAATGCCGCAAAAAGAAAAAGACCCTTTAAGAGAGTAAAAAAAATTAAAAATGAAAACGGCTTTTCTCTTCTCCCCTTTTTTTTTTTTTTTTAGAATCTCTGCGCTCAAATGCAGTCAGAGACACACTTCCTCTTTTTATTCCGTATGCTATTGCAATAATATCAAATGTCACTAAAATCACATATCTGAAAACATGTATGTCACATCAAAAATGATAGATACAATTTAACTTAACTTCTTCACAAAAAGCTACACATAGCCAGCATTGCAGCTGAAAACAGTCAGTAAAAAAAAAACCCGATGTGACAGTGTGATTTACAATGCATATCTCTCTGCTAAACAGCACGGAGAAAGAGGAAGTTCGGAGAAGAGAGAGAGAAGAAAAAAACTTTCTTTTACAGTTATAAGCCCTTAAAGCGGCAATAGTACATGACACAAACAGAAACAGATAGACAATCCGAGAGATGCCCTTTTTAAATTCTGTGACATGTGCAGGTTGCGCTGGGAACAGACTACTGCCAATCGCACTGGCACGCATATGCCGGGTTCTACCACCCTCCGCTCTGGTCGTCCTGACTGGCCGCCGGCTACGGGAATCTGCAGTAGCCCTCTAAGTTATCACTACCCGTGCCTGGAACATGGGACTACCTGCCCCGGAACTCTACCTGTTCCTCCTATGCACGGGAATCCTGCAATAACTTATCGAGCGATTTGACCTCCTGCAGTCTGTTTCCCAGCAACCACAAACAAAAGTCACTTTTCCTTCCTTCTCCCGGATCTTACACAAACATAGAACATATACACGGCTCACAGCAGAAACCGCCCAGGGTGGATTCATGGCTACGGATTTTTTACACTACCTGGGAATTGATGACCACACCTGACCAGCAAGAGGCATAGACAAGGACTGGGCACAGGGGACTTTCAGGTAAGATGATAACATTTTCTTACCTTACTTATGGAGCTGCGCAGTCTCCTGCCCCTGTGCCAAGGCCACGGCTACAACTTCCGTATCTCCGGTTAGAAGGATCCCGTGCGTTTCATCCGTGCCTCGCTGTTGGGCGCCATTCTGTTATGGAAATATTAGGGTTGGATAAATTTATCCCTGTGTGTGCTGTGGCCGCTCCCAATTAGACTGAGTATTTTGAGCGCTCATCAAGAATGGACTGTACACAACTGTGACAGAACAACATTCCATCAATACTGAAACTTTATTGTACATACATAGTTTTATATTTTAACATAGAAAGGAGTGGTTAGGGGTTGTCAGGGGTGGTTAGTTAATTACCATATTGTCTAGCTCTTCTGTCATTGGTTATCTAAACATATATGGAATATTGTGATTAATGCTCATATGACTGCAGATTAAGGAACTAAAATGTACCTCTGTATGTAGGACAAAGATGAGACATCTGACACTGTTGGTCTGCCGTTTCAGCAAGATTCAGCTATATTCTAGGCATTATTTCAGACATCTGACCCGATTTCCTGTTTTTAAGATGGAAAAACCCCATACAATCTGTCTGGCTTATATCAGTTCGTGTCAGCCATTTTAAACCATTTATTATAATGTATATATTAGCTGTGAGTATAAGAGTATATATGATTATAGAGGAGTATACATGCAAGTGAGATCTACATGATATATATATTTCTATCACAATAGGAGTAATCTGCAGGTAAATATTGTTTAAATCATGTCTGGTAGGCGGCTTAATGGTAGCCTGGCTGCAGGGAGAAACTGTAGTTCTATTCTCCCTGCAGCTGCTTACTTCCAGTAATCGAGGTGGTGCCAGGGCTTTAGCAGTCACTTAGAAGGCAGAGAAAATGAGAAAAGCAGCACTTTGGACCTGTAGAAGCACCAGATAAACATAAAACGCCTGTCATCTACTCTTTTTTCCCTCGCACACCTCCCTAACCTGCCAAGATACTGTTGAACTTCATCCAAACGAAATGGAATAATGGACTTTTTAAACTGCAAGGATTTGGTGGGTGCCGCTTTTCTCATTTTCTCCACATTCCATGTATTTCTAATCTTAGCACATACACCACCATAAGTAATCCTTTCAGAAGTTGCCGCCATCTGATGCAATAAAAACACAAGCCCAAGTCTCCAGCAGCTGGTGCCTACTAGTGATGAGCGAGTGTACTCATTGCTCGAGATTTCCAGAGCACGCTCGGGTGATCTCCAAGTATTTTTTAGTGCTCGGAGATTTAGTTTTCATCATTGCAGCTGAATGATTTACAGCCTGAGTACATGTGGAGGTTGCCTGGTTGCTAGAGAATCCCCACATGTGTTGAAGCTGTCTAGTAGCCACAAATCATGCTGCTGAGGTGATGAAAACTTAAACTCCAAGCAGTTACAAATTCTCGGAGACTACCCGAGCGTGCTCAAGAAACCCGAGCAATGAGTACACTCGCTCATCACTAGTGCCTACACACCGCCACACTACATTGTTATTTAACAGTCACTGCTCATTACAAAGTGAATGTTCAGTACTCACTCCACCACTCATTGATTGACATTTCCACAGTAAATATGTGTAGAGCTGGCTGTCAAATGGCCTCACTCAGATGTCAGCTTTTTTGACCTACAAAAAAAGGACCCTGTTTCATGAGTAATTTTAATCTGAGTCTATTCAGAGTGTTATTTGGATTTTCATCAGAGTTTTGTACGAGTTTCATCAGTTTCTTTCACTGATGAAAAAATAAACAATTTCTTCTCCTTTTCCTATCAGTTTGGGAAAAAGCCCAAATCCATACACCTTAATTACAAAATTTGATGAGACACTCAGATCAATATCGGATACATCTCTGTGATTTTTCATGGACCACTTGGCCCACAAAAAAAATCACTGATATGTGAATAGTCCCAAACACTCTCATAGATCAAGTGTTGTCTGTGAAAAATATGGATAGCACTTGTACTTGAAAAACTGACCTTTGAAGGAGGTCTAAATTGGCAAAGGTGAGATAATAATGTACTCACTGTGTAGTGGGGAGTGATTGTTACAGTCCCTGCTCTACTATATGATTGGAAGAGAATAGCTGGAAAAAGAATATAACCTCATTTTCTTTCTTTATCTGCTCTCCCAGTGAGCCTGCCGCACTTGATTTAAAGGGGTATTCTCAAGTTGTCTCCTAAGTTTCTGTAACGACCGTTATGCCGGTCGCTGCTCAAGAACAGAATATGGCACTGCTATGAATGACTCAGAGCACAATATGATATTAAACCAACTTTTCTTTATAACTTATGCAAAAAATGACAGAATTTTCTCTCCCAACACAATATGGACCACAACAGCCACAACTCACAGAATACAAGTTATACAGCCTGAGAGACCCCAAGTGCCAGTTTCACAGACAGGAATCAGACTACCCCACAACTATAGCACTACCTCCCTTAACTGTAATGGGCCTACACGGGGTTATACTGTGCCTGTGACACGTGGTCCTCTCAGGAATACAATCTTACACCTGCCTCCCGCCTAATTTACAATAAATCACGGGTACTAGGTTTTTCCCAACATATATATATATATCACAGTATATACTCAATTTACTGTATATGCAGTGCACTGTCTTATTGTTGAGTGCTCAGAGTGTACTCTTTCACATTATATGCTTCAACGGTAAATAACTGAATTTGTTAAACAGACGTCCAGCAGTGGATTAAGGCCATGTGCACACGTAGCGGTTTTTGCTGCGGATCCGCAGTGTTTTTGATGCTGCGGATCCGCAGCAGTTTTCCATGCGGTGTACAGTACAATGTTAACCTATGGAAAACAAAAACCGCTGTGCACATGCGGAAAAAAACGCACGGAAACGCTGCGGTTTTTTTTTCGCAGCATGTCAATTCTTTGTGTGGAATCCGCAGCGGTTTGACACCTGCTCCATATTAAAAAACCGCAGGTGTAAAACCACAGTAGAATCCGCACAAAAACTGTGGTAAATCCACAGTAAAACCGCGATAAATCCGCAGGAAAAATGCAGTGTTTTTGCCCTGCGAATTTATCAAAATCAGTGCGGAAAAATCCGCAGACCAGTCTGCAGCGTGTGCACATAGCCTAAATAGGTGTTTGAGCCACCAAATCTTCTGTTGCAGATCCAGATAAAGTTCACAAATAATTCCAGGAATATCCCACAGCCAGAATCGTGAAGCGCAGGAATCCACACAGTGTCTATTAGTTATCATGCAATTCTTAATACAAGAGTGTCCTTAAATAGGCTGTGATTCCTATCTAGCTATCCCTAGCTAACTACACAGTCGGTGACCGGTCAAACTTCTCGGTTTACTTCTTGAAATCACACAGTCCGAAAACAGGAATGCCTCAAGATCTGGATTCCCCTCTCTCTATCACCGCGCTGCTTCTTCTCAAGCACCCAGGAACTCTCTCTCAGGTAACTGTCCTGTTTCCAGAATCTTCTTGTCTTTAACTCATGGGTGACCTAAGGTGGCTTCGCACTGACGAGGGCCAACAGCCCGAAACACCGTGTCTGCGAATTGAGATACTGATTTGGCTTTTATCCTAAGTCATAGTGCACGACTCGTTAAAGGGTTGATTGTGACTTGTAGGATCGCTACTTCCAACAGGTGGAGCTATAGAGTTAAGTCCTCTTTTTCTCAGAAGAGGCAATTTGCATATGCAACAACATTGTAATTATCCTGTCTATTACAGTTACTGTAGCAACACTGTTTATGATAAAAAAAAATCACCATTTTACATTTCCCTACTCCCTGCTTTCTAGCAGGGCAGGATCTATTCCTTGAGTGACAGCTCTGGAGAATAGTTATACTGTTACATTAGAAGAACTATAAAGAACAGCACAAGATCATCTGTAAGACACTCAGCTATTAGTGGGTCGGTCTATAATGTACTTATATCACTATATTTACATGCATAAAGAGGACATTTGAACAATCACTCAATAAGAGCAGAGCTCTGATTAGCAGGCATGCTCTGAAAGCTGAGGGCTGGTGATCTACGACTGCAGCTCTTCAGAATATGAGAGGGAGAGAGAGCAGGGACGTGGAGGGATGTGAGCAGCTAACTAAGAGATAGAAATCAATGTGCTGAATAGCGCTGACTGGGAAGTTAAGTGCTAACCTTTCTCTTAACCAGGGTCTGGAGGCAAAGCTACATTTAAATGAGCTGTATACTGTAAAAGAAAAAACATCTCCGTCATTGCTGGAGAATGGTAGCAGATAGAAAAAGGCAAACTGGTTTTGAGTGTGCTTATATTCATGCTGTGTAACTAATTTATGTAATTTATTAACTTCAGTATTCTTTTTTTAAATACTACTTACTTGCAGACAACCACTACATTTGCTGGTCATTACCATTTTTTAGCTGGCAGGTTCACTTTAAGGCCTCTTTCACACTAGTGTTGTGCACTGCACGTCGCAATGCGTCAATGTCGAGAAAAAACGCATCCTGCAAAGTTGTCTGCAGGATGTGTTTTTTCCCCATAGACTAACATTACCGACGCATTGCGACGCAGTGCCACACGTTGCAACCGTTGTGCGACTGTTGCGTCGTGTTTTGGCGCACCGCCGCCACAAAAAAAAACGTTACATGTAACTTTTTTTGTGCGTTGGGACCACCATTTTCGACCGCGCATGTGCGGCCGAAACTCCGCCCCCTCCTCCCCGTACCTTACAATGAAGCAGTGGAAGCATCATAAGACTGCTTCCGCTGCCAACGTCGGGCATTTTCTTCACAGTTTGCGTCGGTACGTCGGGCTGACGCAGCGCGACGGCCCCGTACCGACGCTAGTGTGAAAGTAGCCTAAGATGTCAATGAGTGCTGTATTAAAAACTTTTTTTTGCAATGATGATTTCCTGCAATGGTCAGATGTCTGTGTTGGCATGGTGGGAGCAGGAAATATAGAGAGGCGTGCAATGGATAAGATTAGAATAAGAGTATGGGATGTTGATATGTTAAATATGACTTTTTTTAATTGAATGACATTGCACACTGCATTTTTATGGTTGAATAACTCTTTTAGCAGATAACAGTTACTTATAATTGTTGTCCTTAGATTTTCAATTTTTTGCTCCAGTGTGTCCAACTATATTGAATTTAATTGAATGCATAAAACAGAAAGGAAATGTTTCACATTGCATATAGGAAATGCAATTTGTATCATTATACCTGGACTTCCTTGTATATAAACTTGATTAATGAAAAAAGGATTTTCTTCTTTATAACACAAAATTCAAAAGTGTGATACAGATTAGAACTTTTTACTCTCTAGTCCTAGTCCAAAAACCCTGGTTAAGACTGAATGATCAATTCATTGCATCAAGCAACCTTCTTGCTGCACACATGGAAAATCCCTTGCTATATTCACTCCACTCAACTACTCGACTGTGATTCTAATTACCGTAAATACTCGAGTATAAGCTGAGATTTTCAGCCCATTTTTTGGTCTGAAAGTCCCCCTCTCGGCTTATACTCGAGTCATACCCAGGGATCGGCAGGGGAGGTGATTCTAATAATACACACCTGCTCCTGGCATGGTCCCTGCAGGTCTCTGGTTTCTCAGCACCACAGCTTCTTCCTGTACTGAGCGGTCACATGGTACCGCTCATTACAGTAATGAATATGCGGCTCCACCTCCCATAGGGGTGGAGCCGCATATTCATTACTGTAATGAGCGCTAACGGTGACCGCTCATCACAGAAAGAAGCTGTGGCGCCGTGGAACCAGGGACCTGCAGGGACTGCGCCAGGAGCAGGTTAGTATAATGGGGTGGGGGAGCGCTGCACGATAGTCACCTTTCCTCATTCCAGTGCCGCTCCGTCTTCAGTGACTTCTGCAGTGACGCTCAGGTCAGAGGGCGTGGTAACGTGGTTAGTGCGCGCCCTCTGCCTGAACGTCAGTGCAGAAGACGCTGAAGACGGAGTGGCGGCTGGAACGAGGAAAGGTGAATATAGCAAGTGCCAGGGGCCTGAGTGACGAGAGGTGAGTATGTCATTTTTTTTTTATCGCAGAAACAGCAAATGGGGCAAGTGTCTGTATGGAGCATCTTATGGGGCCATAATTAACGTTTGTGCAGCACTCTATGGGGCAAGTGTCTATATGGAGCATCTTATGGGGCCATAATTAACGTTTGTGTTTAGTATTATATGGGGCAAGTGTCTATATGGAGCATCTTATGGGGCAATAATTAACGTTTGTGCAGCATTATATGGGGCAAGTGTCTATATGGAGCATCTTATGGGGCCATAATTAACGTTTGTGCAGCATTATATAGGTCAAGTGACTATATGGAGCATCTTATGGGGCCATAATTAACATTTGTGCAGCACTGTATGGGGCAAATATCTTTATGGAGCATCTTATGGGACCATAGTTAACATTTGTGGAGCATTGTATGGGGCAAGTGTCTGTATGGAGTATCTTATGGGGCCATAACATTTGTGCAGCACTGTATGGGGCAAATATCTTTATGGAGCATCTTATGGGGCCAAAATCAATGTTTGTGCAGCACTATATGGAGCAAATGTGTCTATGGAGCATCTTATGGGGCCATTATTAACCTTTATGCAGGATTATATGGGGCATATTTTAATGTGGAGCATCTTATGGGGCCCATCATAAACTTTATGGAGCATTATATGGAGCTCTTGATTCAAAATCAATATTCAAAAGCACTTAACCTACTGATGTCTCAATTAATTTTACTTTTATTGGTATCTAGTTTTACTTTTGACATTTACCGGTAGCTACTGCATTTCCCACCCTAGGCTTATACTCGAGTCATTAAGTTTTCCCATGATTTTGTGGCAAAATTAGGGGGGTCGGCAAATACTCGGGTCGGCTTATACTCGAGTATATATGGTAAGTCCATAATTCAAAAGAAATTATTGTGATGTAATGATTACTGTTATTTTTCTTTCTATTTTCTTTATCAACACCATGTAGCAAATTAATTGGTTAGAATATAGACCACAATATAGAAATAATATTATAGTTTACGGGAGTAAAAGTTTCTCCTTTGTGGAAAGGTAAAAAATTCTTTTAGAATATCTTATCTGAGTGTGGTTTAATTGGAATAACAGATTTTGGTATCTCTTCCTCGCCCCATCTGTCACAATGTATTTGTCTTTGCCAATTACAGAGAAAAATACAAGGTCTCCAGCTGGCTAATGGTTTTTAAACTGCTCTCTCTAGCACCTCACTTGAGACAGGTGAGGCACTCAAGCTGTGAGTATTTTTTGACCGCTTTCTCAAGTGCCAATGAGATCACCTGGGTGCAAAATTAAATGTATTTTTGAAAAAAATGTATTTAATTAGATACATAATTTGCCTAAAAGAAAAAAAAAGTTCTCTCATGCTAATAGAAGCACTTATTAAATTAAATAGATGTGTGTGGACAAGGAAAATAAAAATTTATTTATTTTTATTAATCGTTTCATCCCTAATCTGTCAATAGTTTTTAAACTAGTAAAGTTTAATCTCATCACACACTGAACAGTTTCATACTTTAATATAAATGTGTCAGGACTAGAAATGAGCAAATATAACAAAAATTGTTTCTGCATATTCACTCGAATCAGCCAGTAGAATTGATTTGGTCACTATTCTGATTCCATAACTAGGCTGCAAGTGTGGGGCTCTTTAGACAGTGATTCTATGGATTTCTATATTGAACCATTACTCACATCAATAAATTGATCAGATAGTGTCAACTTGACTGCAGAGGCATGTATGAAAATTCCAGAAGAAGTTTATTCTCAGACTGAATTCTTGTATTATGCACAATTGTAACAGCAGTAGCTGCAAGAGCTGAAGCAGATGAAAAGATAATTTTTAATCAGCAATGTATAGAGCTGAACCATGAATGATGGCTGACAAACACTAACTTAACAAGAAGGAATAAAGGAACTTACATTATTGTTAGACTATAGGAAGAGAGACAGGACAAACTTCAGAAATGAAACCTGATGGAATAGCAGTATAAAAACAATACTCTCCCTCTCTGAAATCTTTAAACCAATCTTGTCATGATGTCCTTCAATAATGTCCACCACTGGCTCTTGAAATCTGAAGAACAAAAAGAAACACACAAGCATGAAAAAATATAACTATAAACATTTATAAAGTCCAAATTTATGGTTGGTGTCCTGTTGTCCACAACAATAGGATAGTTAAAATTATATTAGAAACCCATCTTCAGGTGGGGGAAGTTGCAACTTACAAATACTTCCACAAGCCAATAATCCAAATGGTGAAGGTTGCAAGTTCTAGAACGGCTATCGTATGCTCCCTGCTGTAAACTGTGTCCCGAAGTAGTGACCTTCTTTACATGATGCCTTCTCTTATGAAGAACTTGGCTATGTGAATCAGATGAGCAACAGCCTGCAAGCCAAATAACCAGCTCGAGAAGCACCTAAAGCGAAGAGACCTCAGCTTCAACCTTGGTATTACAGATGTGCATCGTGTAGACAGCTGTTCTAATTTCCTGATCAGATTCCAGTTCCGCAAGCTTATATATACTGTTGGCATCAATTGAACAAGGATCGGCGTATAGAAAATTTGGAGACGATGGACACATGTTGTCGCTAAGGCAGGATGAAGCTGTGAGTCTTGTTCCTCAATCAGATAGGTTTAGGGCAGTGGAAATGTGATGCCACTGCTCAGTAATCAAAATTTTTTTGATGGATTCTACTCTATTGCTTACATTGACATAGAATTGTTTTCTTTGGTTGTGTGTGTAAGAAAGCACCACTCAACTATCAATGTAGAATAAAAATGAATTAATTGCAATGTCCATTTCATCTTTTATAACTTCAGCAATTTCAACTGCTTGTACTGCAGCACAAAGTTCAAATCTTAGTACAGAGTGTGCAGGTTTTGGGGTTAGATTGGTATTACGCAGGGCAAATCCACAATGTACCTTGATGTTGGCTTCGGAGATCTTCTGTTGTTAAAATTAGCTGCAACAAGGTATTCTTTTTCACTGGGTGATGAGCTCTCACAAATTGTACAATTAGTGTGCTAAGTACCTTCATTTTTAACGTATTTTCTATAGCAATAATTCCATTACAATTTTATATTTTTAGTTTTTCTTATGATACCATTTCAGAGTGTAGCTGATTTTCATACCTCATAATAAAACAGTGGAACATTTACTGGATGCGGGCCACTAGGGTTGAGCAACTTTTACTTTTTTAGGATCGAGTCGGGTTTCGCGAAACCCGACTTTGTCAAAAGTCGAGTCGAGTGAAATCGGCCGATTATCGCGCAAAGTCGGGGATCGACCGAAACACGAAACCCAATGTAAGTCAATGGGGAAGCAAAGTCGGCAGTGAATAGAGGACAGGAAAACACCTTCAAAAACATAAATTCGTGTCACTTAAGCTTGTGAATCTCAAATTTACCTTATAATAATAGTTAGGCATTGAAAATTGGGGGTCATTTGGCTAAAGTTGTGGGGGGGTAAGGCTGGCTCAAGTTTTTCGTGGGCCCAGGAAACGTCGCCAACGAGTATTCCCCTATTCACCTGATGAAGGAACCTGCACTTTCATCTGCACCTTCCTCTTTGTCCCCGTGTAAGGTGGTATAGTATGCAGGAAGAGGAACCTGACTTTCAGCAGGGTTAGATTCTGGCTGTGTAGAGTGCAAGGGGAATGTAGTGGTCTGGGTCAATGTACCAGCAGACTCATCTAGCAGTGGCTGGGCAACGGGCAGGATGAGGAGGAAACACAGATATAGTCCCAAAGAATAAAGTAGGCTAAATGCAGTTCAAAATTGGTAACAGGACTAACCAGGCGGCATTGCTTTGTTCAGTGGAGGACAACTGTAATGAGAGGCAGACACAGTTAGTAGGCCCAAATAATAAAGTGGGCCAAATAAAGTTAAAAATTGGTAACAGGAGTAAACAGGTGGCACTGCTTTGTTTAGTGGAGGAGAACACAAAAGAGCGGCAGACACAGTTAGTAGGGCCCAACCAAACTAGTAGGCCAAATGCAGTTTAAAATTTGTAAATATAGGCCGAAAGCCTGAAGATTGAAGCTCAGCTTTGTTCAGTGGAAGAGAACACCAAGGAGCGGCAGACACCATTAGTAGGCCCCAACCAAACTAGTAGGCCAAATGCAGTTTAATATCTGATATAGGCAAAAGCCTGAAGATTGAAGCTCAGCTTTGTTCAGTGGAGGAGAACACCAAGGAGCGGCAGACACCGTTAGTAGGCCCCAAACAAACTAGTAGGCCAAATGCAGTTTAAAATTTGTAAATATAGGCCGAAAGCCTGAAGATTGAAGCTCAGCTTTGTTCAGTGGAGGAGAACACCAAAGAGCCGCAGATATTTTTAGTAGGCCCCAACTAAACTAGTAGGCCAAATGCAGTTTAATATCTGATATAGGCTGAAAGCCTGAAGATTGAAGCTCAGCTTTGTTCAGTGGAGGAGAACACCAAGGAGCGGCAGGTACCATTAGTAGGCCCCAACCAAACTAGTAGGCCAAATGCAGTTTAATATCTGATATAGGCCGAAAGCCTGAAGATTGAAGCTCAGCTTTGTTCAGTGGAGGAGAATACCAAGGAGCATCAGACACCGTTAGTAGGCCCCAAACAAACTAGTAGGCCAAATACAGTTTAAAATTTGTAAATATAGGCCGAAAGCCTGAAGATTGAAGCTCAGCTTTGGTCAGTGGAGGAGAACACCAAGGAGCGGCAGATACCGTTAGTAGGCCCCAACCAAACTGGTAGGCCAAATGCAGTTTAATATCTGATATAGGCCGAAAGCCTGAAGATTGAAGCTCAGCTTTGTTCAGTGGAGGAGAACACCAAGGAGTGGAAGACACCGTTAGTAGGCCCCAAGCAAACTAGTAGGCCAAATGCAGATTAAAATTTGTAAATATAGGCCGAAAGCCTGAAGATTGAAGCTCAGCTTTGTTCAGTGGAGGAGAACACCAAAAAGCGGCAGACACCATTAGTAGGGCCCAACCAAACTAGTAGGCCAAATGCAGTTTAAAATTTGTAAATATAGGCTGAAAGCCTAAAGATTGAAGCTCAGCTTTGTTCAGTGGAGGAGAACACCAAGGACACCGTTAGTAGGCCCTAAACAATCTAGTAGGCCAAATGCAGTTTCATATTAAAAATATAGGCTGAAAGCCTGAAGATTGAAGCTCAGCTTTCTTCAGTGGAGGAGAACACCAAGGACACCATTAGTAGGCCCCAAACAAACTAGTAGGCCAAATGCAGTTTCATATTAAAAATATAGGCCTGAAAGCCTGAAGATTGAAGCTCAGCTTTGTTCAGTGGAGGAGAACACCAAGGACACCGTTAGTAGGCCCCAAACAATCTAGTAGGCCAAATGCAGTTTCATATTACAAATATAGGCTGAAAGCCTGAAGATTGAAGCTCAGCTTTCTTCAGTGGAGGAGAACACCAAGGAGCGGCAGACACCGTTAGTAGGCCCCAAGCAAACCAGTAGGCCAAATGCAGTTTAAAATTTGTAAATATAGGCCGAAAGCCTGAAGATTGAAGCTCAGCTTTGTTCAGTGGAGGAGAACACCAAAAAGCGGCAGACACCATTAGTAGGGCCCAACCAAACTAGTAGGCCAAATGCAGTTTAACATTTGTAAATATAGGCTGAAAGCCTAAAGATTGAAGCTCAGCTTTGTTCAGTGGAGGAGAACACCAAGGACACCGTTAGTAGGCCCCAAACCATCTAGTAGGCCAAATGCAGTTTCATATTAAAAATATAGGCTGAAAGCCTGAAGATTGAAGCTCAGCTTTCTTCAGTGGAGGAGAACACCAAGGACACCATTAGTAGGCCCCAAACAAACTAGTAGGCCAAATGCAGTTTCATATTAAAAATATAGGCCTGAAAGCCTGAAGATTGAAGCTCAAGAAAAAAAAACCTGGAGAACACCAAGGAGCGTCAGACACCGTTAGTAGGCCCAACCAAACTAGTAGCCCCAATGCAGTTTTCAAATTCCTATAGGCTGAAAACCTGACAATTGAAGCTCAGCTTTTTTCAGAGGAGGACAGCTGTATTGAGTGGCGCAGACAGACACAGGTAGTAGGCCTTAGACAAAAAAGTTGGCTCAATGCAGTTTAAAAAAGGTTACAGGGGTACACAGGCAGCATTGGTGTGGCCAGCGGAGGACGATTGCAAGGAGGGACCGCAGAAAGACTTACTAGGCCTAAAATAAAAAAGTAGGCTCTATGCAGGTTTAAATAGGTTACAGGGGTACACAGGGAGCATTGGTGTGGTCAGCGGAGGACGATTGCAAGGAGGGACCGCAGACAGACTTACTAGGCCTAAAATAAAAAAGTAGGCTATATGCAGGTTTAAGTAGGTTACCGGGGTACACAGGCAGCATTGGTGTGGTCAGCGGAGGACAATTGCAAGGAGGGACCGCAGACAGACTTACTAGGCCTAAAATAAAAAAGTAGGCTCTATGCAGGTTTAAATAGGTTACAGGGGTACACAGGCAGCATTGGTGTGGTCAGCGGAGGACAATTGGAAGGAGTGGCGCAGACTTACTAGGCCTAAAATAAAAAAGTAGGCTCTATGTAGGTTTAAGTAGGTTACAGGGGTACACAGGCAGCATTGGTATGGTCAGCGGAGGACGATTGCAAGGAGGGACCGCAGACAGACTTACTAGGCCTAAAATAAAAAAGTAGGCTCTATGCAGGTTTAAATAGGTTACAGGGGTACACAGGCAGCATTGGTGTGGTCAGCGGAGGATGATTGCAAGGAGGGACCGCAGACAGACTTACTAGGCCTAAAATAAAAAAGTAGGCTCTATGCAGGTTTAAGTAGGTTACCGGGGTACACAGGCAGCATTGGTGTGGTCAGCGGAGGACGATTGCAAGGAGGGACCGCAGACAGACTTACTAGGCCTAAAATAAAAAAGTAGGCTCTATGCAGGTTTAAATAGGTTACAGGGGTACACAGGCAGCATTGGTATGGTCAGCGGAGGATGGTTGCAAGGAGGGACCGCAGACAGACTTACTAGGCCTAAAATAAAAAAGTAGGCTCTATGCAGGTATAAATAGGTTACAGGGGTACACAGGCAGCATTGGTGTGGTCAGCGGAGGACAATTGGAAGGAGTGGCGCAGACTTACTAGGCCTAAAATTAAAAAGTAGGCTCTATGCAGGTTTAAATAGGTTACAGGGGTACACAGGCAGCATTGGTGTGGTCAGCGGAGGACAATTGCAAGGAGGGACTGCAGACAGACTTACTAGGCCTAAAATAAAAAAGTAGGCTCTATGCAGGTTTAAATAGGTTACAGGGGTACACAGGCAGCATTGGTGTGGTCAGCGGAGGACAATTGGAAGGAGTGGTGCAGACTTACTAGGCCTAAAATAAAAAAGTAGGCTCTATGCAGGTTTAAATAGGTTACAGGGGTACACAGGCAGCATGGGTGTGGTCAGCGGAGGACAATTGCAAGGAGGGACCGCAGACAGACTTACTAGGCCTAAAATAAAAAAGTAGGCTCTATGCAGGTTTAAATAGGTTACAGGGGTACACAGGCAGCATTGGTGTGGTCAGCGGAGGACGATTGCAAGGAGGGACCGCAGACAGACTTACTAGGCCTAAAATAAAAAAGTAGGCTCTATGCAGGTTTAAATAGGTTACAGGGGTATACAGGCAGCATTGGTGTGGTCAGCGGAGGACGATTGCAAGGAGGGACCGCAGACAGACTTACTAGGCCTAAAATAAAAAAGTAGGCTCTATGCAGGTTTAAATAGGTTACAGGGGTACACAGGCAGCATGGGTGTGGTCAGCGGAGGACAATTGCAAGGAGGGACCGCAGACAGACTTACTAGGCCTAAAATAAAAAAGTAGGCTCTATGCAGGTTTAAATAGGTTACAGGGGTACACAGGCAGCATGGGTGTGGTCAGCGGAGGACGATTGCAAGGAGGGACCGCAGACAGACTTACTAGGCCTAAAATAAAAAAGTAGGCTCTATGCAGGTTTAAATAGGTTACAGGGGTACACAGGCAGCATTGGTGTGGTCAGTGGAGGACGATTGCACCGAGGGGCAGACACAGTTAGTAGGGCCAAAAAAGTAATAGGCAAAATGCAGTTAAAAATAGGTTACAGGAGTATGCAGGCGACCCAGCTTTGTTCAGTGGAGGATAACTGTAAGGAGTGCCTGACACAGTTAGTAGGCCAAAATAATAAAGTGAGGTTAATGTCTGGCAAAATACAAAATTCACAAATAAACAGGTGGCATACCTAGTTACAGGGGTGGGCTCCTCTTCTGACTTGCAGACAGTGGTAGTTGGCGCAAAGTATTAACTGGTGTAAATGTAGGACAGGGCCCCTGAATATTTTTACTAACATCAATCATGTCAACAAGTTGGTATTGGCAGTGCCATTGAAGGATTTAACAGCACAGACTAAACAGTGGTGGAGCAGTGAGAGGTAATTTTGCAAGTGGTAGAGCACTGTTTGAGCTGGGGGGAACACTCTCTCGTGGGCGGCGGTACTGGCCCAGGGCCCCTCATATTACAAGGGTGTGTCTGATGTTGGGTGTGCACCACCACCGCCAGAGACACTTCATTGTACTATGAGGGATCCTGTGCCAGTGCCGTCGCCCAAAATTGGGCACACCCACCTGTTCAGCCAAACGGCACTCGCACGGGTGCTTGCGCCAAGTGGTGACCACGGCCCCGTGGGGGGAGTCAGCCCATTTAGGGAGGTGTAAAAATGGCCTATGATGGACATACAGCAGCTGCAAATGGAGAAATTGGAGCAGTCAGTAAGACGAGTCCAAAAGCAAGACCTTTTTACAGGAAAGCTAGGTGTCAGCAGGGAAAGGTGGGGCAAAATAATTAGAAATCCATGATTGGTTCATTTTAATGAAGGTTAGATCATCAACATTTTGGGTAGCCAGAAGAGTCCTTTTTTCAGTCAGTATTGAACCAGCAGCACTGAATACTCTTTCCGATAGCACACTAGCAGCTGGGCAAGCAAACTCCTGTAAAGCATATTCTGCCAATTCAGACCAGGTGTCTATTTTGGATGCCCAGTATTCAAATGGGAATGACGTGTGAGGGAGAACATCGATAAGGGAGGAAAAATAGTTAGTAACCATACTGGACAAATGTTGTCTCCTGTCACTTTGAATTGATGCTGCAGTACCTGTCGTGTCTGTGGTCATTGCCAAATCACTCCACAACCTGGTCATAAAACCCATCTGTCCAATGCCACTTCTGATTTATGCACCTCTAACACCTTTGCCATGTTGCCCCCTGCCCCCTGCAGCTCGTGTGAGAACCATCACTGCCGCTGTGTGCTGGGAATGCCTGAACCAAGCTCAAGGTTCTCATGTGGCATGATATTTTGCAATTTACCTTTATAGCGTGGATCCAGGAGGCAGGCCAACCAGTAATCGTCATCGGTCATCATTTTGATAATGCGGGGGTCCCTTTTTAGGATACGCAAGGCATAATCCGCCATGTGGGCCAATGTTCCAGGTGTCAATTCACTGCTTGTGCTGGGTTGAGGAGCACTTTCTGGCAAATCAACATCACTTGTCTCCCTCAAAAACCCTGTACCTGACCTTGCAACGCCACCAGTTTCTATTGCCCCCTGAGAAGCTTCCTCCTCCCATAAATATTCATCCCCATCATCCTCCTCCTCCTCCTCCTCTTCATCCGCCACCTCGTCCAGGAGACTTCCCTGAGCAGACAATGGCTGACTGTCATCAAGGCTTCCCTCATCCTCGGCTGCAGACGCCTGCTCCTTTATGTGCATCAAACTTTGCATCAGCAGACACATTAGGGGGATGCTCATGCTTATGATGGCGTTGTCTGCACTAACCAGGCATGTGTATTCCTCAAAACACTGAAGGACTTGACACAGGTCTTGTAGCTTTGACCACTGCACACCTGACAACTCCATGTCTGCCATCCAACTGCCTGCCCGTGTATGTGTATCCTCCCACAAATACATAACAGCACGCCTCTGTTCGCACAGCCTCTGAAGCATATGCAGTGTGGAGTTCCACCTTGTTGCAACGTCGATTATTAGGCAGTGCTGGGGAAGCTTCAAAGATCGCTGATGGTTCTGCATACGGCTGGAGTGTATGGGCGAATGGCGGATGTGCGAGCAAAGTCTTCACACCTTCAGAAGCAGGGCGGGTAACCCCGGATAACTTTTCAGGAAGCATTGCACCACCAGGTTCAAGGTGTGAGCCAGGCAAGGAATGTGTTTCAGTTGTGAAAGGGCTATGGCAGCCATAAAATTCCTTCTGTTATCACTGACTACCTTGCCTGCCTCAAGATGTACACTGCCCAGCCATGACTGAGTTTCTTGCTGCAAGAACTTGGCCAGAACTTCCGCGGTGTGTCTGTTGTCGCCCAAACACTTCATTTCCAACACAGCCTGCTGACGCTTACCACTAGCGGTTCCATAATGGGACACCTCGTGTGCAACACTGGCAGCTGCGGATGGAGTGGTCATGCGACTGCGATCTGTGGATGAGCTCTCGCTTCTGCTGGTGGACGAGGAGGAGGAGGAGGGGTGGCGAACGCCTACAGCCAACTGTTTCCTAGACCGTTGGCTAGGCAGAACTGTCCCAATATGGCTGTCACCTGTGGACCCTGCATCCACTACATTAACCCAGTGTGCCGTGATGGACATGTAATGTCCCTGGCCATGCCTACTGGTCCATGCATCTGTTGTGAGGTGTACCTTTCTACTGACAGATTGCCTGAGTGCATGGACAATGCGGTCTTTGACATGCTGGTGGAGGGCTAGGATGGCTTTTCTCGCAAAGAAGTGTAGACTGGGTAGGTCATAGCGTGGTACAGCGTAGGCCATCAGGGCTTTGAAAACTTCGCTTTCAACCAACCGGTAGGGCATCATCTCTAACGAGATTAGTCTAGCAATGTGGGCGTTCAAACCCTGTGTAAGCGGATGAGAGGATGAGTACTTCCTTTTCCTAATGAGAGTCTCTTGTAGGGTGAGCTAGACTGGAGAGCTGCATATGGTGGAACTAGCAGGGGTGGTGGTGGACATGGCAGACTGAGAGAGGGTTGGTGATGGTATTCTTGCTGTTGGCCTACATACAGTGTTTCCTACCAAGAACCTGGTGATTCCCTGACTGCTTTGGCCTTGCGACGATACCTCCACATTTGCTGCAGGTGGTGTCGTAAATGGTGGGCTTACATTGAGGGAAGGAATGTAGCATTGCTGACTAGCTTCATTGTGAGCAGTTGCAACAACGTTACGGGACGTTAGGTTGTTAGTCCAGGCTTGCAAGTGCAAGGTGGTTAAATGTCTACGCATGCAAGTTGTATTTAAATTTTTGACATTCTGACCTCTGCTAAAGGTCCTTGAGCATTTCTTACAGATCACTTTGCACTGATCATTCGGATCTTGGTTAAAAAATTGCCAGACTGCACTCTTCCTACTATCGAATACCTTTTCAGGCATTGCACACTGTGCTACTTTAACCAGATGGCCACGCTGTCCTACAACTGTTTTTGGTTTTGACACACGTTTTTGGCCAGATACAGGCCTGCCAGATGAAAGCTGTTGCAATGTTGATGCCTGCTGCAGCTCCTCCTCCTCCTCTTCAGAGCAACTGCCAGCGGCACCCTGTTCCCCCAATGGCTGCCAATCGGGGTCAACAACTGGGTCATCTATCACCTCCTCTTTTATTTCCTGTGCACCTTCCTCTGTGTCACCATGTAATCCGCTGCTATAGTGTTCGGGACGGGGCACCATAGTCTCATCAGGGTCAGATTCTGACTCAGTACACTGCGAGGGCAATGTTGTGATCTGAGTCAATGGAACAGCATAATAATCTAGCTGTGGCTGTGCATCTGTGCACTCCATGTCCGATTCATCTTGTAATGGGCATGTCCTGTTAACAATTTCCCTTTCTAACCCAGGCACGGTGTGTGTAAAGAGCTCCATGGAGTAACCTGTTGTGTCGCCTGACGCATCCTTCACTGTTGTTCTGGGTGAAGGACACAAGGAAGCGACTTGTTCCTGACTGGGAGCTTCTACTGACGACACGCTGCTTTTAAATTTTGCACTTTCCGAAGAGTCAGCAAGGAAAGCCAAAACTTTTTCCTGCTGCTCCGGCTTTAAAAGCGGTTTTCCTACTCCCAGAAAAGGGAGCGTTCGAGGCCTTGTGAAGCCAGACAATGACGCTGGCTCAACAACTCGAGACTTAGGTGCTATATTGCTTTTCCCTCGACCACCTGATGCTCCACGACCACCACCACTACCATCATTACCAGCTGGTAATGACCGCCCATGGCCACGACCTCTTCCACCAGACTTCCTCATTCTCGGGAAAATGTAACCAAACTAACAACCGTTATATGGTACTGTAAAACAAGGTAGAAGGTGTATGTAAACTTGTTGTGAATTTAAATCTCCCTTTCTATATGTGTGGGAGACTGCTGCAAAATTCAGGCCCACTGTATTACACTACACAGTTTGAGTGGCAGAAAGTAGCTGGCAGATATACGCCACAAACAGGACTGACGCAGATGCACTCAGTGGCAATATAAATCTCCCTTTTTTATGTGTGGGAGAATGCAGAAAAAAATCAGGCCCACTATATTACACTACACAGTTTGAGTGGCAGAAAGTGGCTGGCAGATATGCCACAAACAGGACTGACGCAGATGCACTCAGTGGCAATATAAATCTACCTTTTTATGTGTGGGAGACAGCGGAAAAATCAGGCCCACTGTTTTACACTACACAGTTTGAGTGGCAGAAAGTGGCTGGCAGATATACGCCACAAACAGGGCTGATGCAGATGCACTCAGTGGCAATATAAATCTCCCTTTTTTATGTGTGGGAGAATGCAGGAAAAAATAAGGCCCACTGTATTACACTACAAAGTTTGAGTGGCAGAAAGTGGCTGGCAGATATACGCCACAAACAGGGCTGACGCAGATGCACTCAGTGGCAATATAAATCTCCCTTTTTTATGTGTGGGAGAATGCAGGAAAAAATCAGGCCCACTGTTTTACACTACACAGTTTGAGTGGCAGAAAGTGACTGGCAGATATACGCCACAAACAGGACTGATGCATATGCACTCAGTGGCAATATAAATCTACCTTTTTATGTGTGGGAAACAGTGGAAAAATCAGGCCCACTGTATTACACTACACAGTTTGAGTGGCAGAAAGTGGCTGGCAGATATACGCCACAAACAGGGCTGATGCAGATGCACTCAGTGGCAATATAAATCTCCCTTTTTTATGTGTGGGAGAATGCAGGAAAAATCAGGCCCACTGTATTACACTACACAGTTTGAGTGGCAGAAAGTGGCTGGCAGATATATGCCACAAACAGGACTGATGCAGATGCACTCAGTGGCAATATAAATCTCCCTTTTTTATGTGTGGGAGAATGCAGGAAAAAATCAGGCCCACTGTATTACACTACACAGTTTGAGTGGCAGAAAGTGGCTGGCAGATATGCCACAAACAGGACTGACGCAGATGCACTCAGTGGCAATATAAATCTACCTTTTTATGTGTGGGAGACAGCAGAAAAATCAGGCCCACTGTTTTACACTACACAGTTTGAGTGGCAGAAAGTGGCTGGCAGATATGCCACAAACAGGACTGACGCAGATGCACTCAGTGGTAATATAAATCTCCCTTTTTTATGTGTGGGAGAATGCAGGAAAAAATCAGGCCCACTGTATTACACTACACAGTTTGAGTGGCAGAAAGTGGCTGGCAGATATACGCCACAAACAGGGCTGACGCAGATGCACTCAGTGGCAATATAAATCTCCCTTTTTTATGTGTGGGAGAATGCAGGAAAAAATCAGGCCCACTGTTTTACACTACACAGTTTGAGTGGCAGAAAGTGACTGGCAGATATACGCCACAAACAGGACTGATGCATATGCACTCAGTGGCAATATAAATCTCTCTTTTTTATGTGTGGGAGAATGCAGGAAAAAATCAGGCCCACTGTATTACACTACACAGTTTGAGTGGCAGAAAGTGGCTGGCAGATATGCCACAAACAGGACTGACGCAGATGCACTCAGTGGCAATATAAATCTACCTTTTTATGTGTGGGAAACAGTGGAAAAATCAGGCCCACTGTATTACACTACACAGTTTGAGTGGCAGAAAGTGGCTGGCAGATATACGCCACAAACAGGGCTGATGCAGATGCACTCAGTGGCAATATAAATCTCCCTTTTTTATGTGTGGGAGAATGCAGGAAAAATCAGGCCCACTGTATTACACTACACAGTTTGAGTGGCAGAAAGTGGCTGGCAGATATATGCCACAAACAGGACTGATGCAGATGCACTCAGTGGCAATATAAATCTCCCTTTTTTATGTGTGGGAGAATGCAGGAAAAAATCAGGCCCACTGTATTACACTACACAGTTTGAGTGGCAGAAAGTGGCTGGCAGATATGCCACAAACAGGACTGACGCAGATGCACTCAGTGGCAATATAAATCTACCTTTTTATGTGTGGGAGACAGCAGAAAAATCAGGCCCACTGTATTACACTACACAGTTTGAGTGGCAGAAAGTGGCTGGCAGATATGCCACAAACAGGACTGACGCAGATGCACTCAGTGGTAATATAAATCTCCCTTTTTTATGTGTGGGAGACCGCAGAAAAATCAGGCCCACTGTATTACACTACACAGTTTGAGTGGCAGAAAGTGGCTGGCAGATATGCCACAAACAGGACTGACGCAGATGCACTCAGTGGCAATATAAATCTACCTTTTTATGTGTGGGAGACAGCAGAAAAATCAGGCCCACTGTATTACACTACACAGTTTGAGTGGCAGAAAGTGGCTAGCAGATATGCCACAAACAGGACTGACGCAGATGCACTCAGTGGCAATATAAATCTCCCTTTTTATGTGTGGAGAATGCAGGAAAAAATCAGGCCCACTGTATTACACTACACAGTTTGATTGGCAGAAAGTGGCTGGCAGATATATCAAACAATACAAGGGCTGTAGTAGAATTTCAATCTCCCTACAATGATCTCAGGACAAGTATGGCAGCAATAAAAATGACTTCTGCACACAAGAGTGTGGACAAAGAAACAAGAGAACTGTGCAGAAAGAAGCAACAGGATTTTTGTTTGAAAAAAGCAGTTGGTTTGCACAGCGGCGTACAAACAGCAATGCAGCTATCAGGGAGCCTGTGACGCCGCCGAAAGCAAGCCAATCACTGTCATGCCCTTCTCTAAGATGGTGGGGACTGAGACCTATGTCATCACACTGCCCACACTCTGCGTCCACCTTCATTGGCTGAGAAATGGCACTGAATGCGTCATATGAAACGCGACTTTGGCGCGAAGGTCGCCGACCGCATGGCAAATCCCACACTGGGATTTGGTCGGGTTTCACGAAACCCGACTTTGCCGAAAGTCGGCGATTTATGAAATTGACCGATCCGTTTCGCTCAACCCTATTGGCCACTACTGCAACAGATTCTTGTTTGAAGCAAATTAGCACTCCCATAAGGCTATTGTTTAGGTTAGGCTTAGTGAGGAGCAGTTTATTGAGAGAGATGCCTTCATACTGAACACTGGAGAAAAAAACACTCTAATCTGGTTAGGTTTGTGAGGGGGGTAGACACCAAAGGATGGAAGGTACCAGCATTCTTCTCCTTTCTTTAGTGGTGATGCAAGTTCTGCATGATTTCTGTCATAATATTCTGCATGAAATCTATGAAATGTTTTTCCATCTCTGGTTTTGCACCATGGGAGCATTTTAAGATGAAATCTTGCAGCTGTTTGCTGCATATTTTTTGGAAACTTTGTTTTCAGAGAACAAACGGGTAAAGGTACTACCCAGCTGTTGTAATCATCAAGTGAAAATTCTTTTTTATTAGTTTATAAATTCTTTATCCTCTCTTGCAGATAACTTGTTGTATTCCCTTGTAGAATTGACACTGTTGACACAAGGTTGTCTTTACAGGACCTGAACATTTTAATGTTATCAAGTGATTCTTGCTGCCATTTACTGTCACTCAGCTTCTCCTTTACCCATTAATGATTTGAGCAAGGCTTAAAATAAGTGCTGTGACTATTTGGCAAAAGATGAGTCTTACAAGATGAAATCTTGACAGATCTTTTCTTCTTCTCTATGCAAATATTACCTATGAAAGCCAAGCCTTGATCAAAACTTTGGACAAATGGAGCATTTTATAGTCTGTTGATTTGCTGACCTACTTTGTGTACCCGTAGAATGCCTCTGCATAGCAGAATTAGAATATCTGCTCTATTGTAAATGGCTAGTATATTGTAGACTATACTCCTGAGATGAGGGTGATGAAGAACTGCAAATGCTGTTCTGATCTTCTCTCTATTGGATGGTGTCTGGTTGCACTCAACAAGTGTGAGTAAGGGTTTCACCACTGTGTTCTAAATAGAAGCTACTATAAGTCCACTGATTCTTCTTCCATAGACCTCTGTAATGTCACTGCAAGTACCTAAGATGCCAAATTGTGAGGGTAAGCATACCCCTTTAAGTTGAAAAGATCAAAGAGTTCTGACTTTGTAACCAATCAGTTTATCTGATCGCCTGGGATGGCGTACACCTTTACACTGTTCTCTGGTTGACCCTTCAAATATTTGATCACCAGACATATCTTCACATAAGACTTGCTCCAAAGGCCTTCTCTGCAGACTTCCGTGCATGAAGAATATACTATTGTAGGACTTTCTTCTCTATCTGCATCCTCCCCACTATGTTTCTAGTTAGGGATGGATTCAGCACTTGTTCATGGTCCTCGGTGTCACACTGTAAACATTTAATAGTAATTGACTGTACTTATTAAAGTGTTCAGTAGAAACACAACATCTGATCAATCCCCCCAAATTTCTTTATACGCTTCTTGCATTCATGAAGTGGTTTCTTTCTGAAGCCGATGCGCATCTGCAGATGACTTGGCTTCTTCTTCTGAATGGAATCTTTTCCCAATGATTGCTCTTGCCTGGAGTTGATATTGGTGTGGGAAGACCATGAGACTAATTCACTGACACTGGACCTGTGTGGTCTCTGTAGTTATTGCATGAACTCTCATACTTAGGAGGAGATAAATTGGAGCTGCTGAACACTCCATAGAAAAAATGGGGTCACTCCTATAGTCTGAAATATTTTTGATAAACTCACAGAAGTAGAAAAACTGAGAAAAAGAGACTTGATTTTATCGTTTGAATCTTGACCCAAATGTGGTCCAACTTTTTATGACCATTGTACGGCAGCTTAGAAAACATTGGGTTTACCCCACGAGCAGTGTACAAGTAGCTGAGGCCAAGGTCAGTGTCTTTATTGGCCAGCAGGAGCTCTAATGGTAAGTCAATGAGCTCTTGGAATTTAGAACTATCCTTACTGGGTATTTTTGGAAAATCATGTAGTTGCTTGAAAAGTCTACTCTCTATGGTCTTAGGACTGCCAAATCTTTGTTCTAGTCTTTCCCATGCAGCCATGATACATGATGCTGGATTACTGATGTGACATATCTGAATTTCTTGATCCACTCTGTGCATTATGGCCTAATCTACCTGATCAAGAGATCTACCTCTCCAGCAGCAGTAATACTGATGTCATTAATTAAGGTTCTAAAGGCACATTTTCAGCCTCTGGTTCGAAGATCAATCTGAGATTGATCTTCGAACCTGTGAGACTGGTCTTAGTACGTTCACTGCAAACCAAGTACTTTACGATATTTGACATGCCAGTTTTCTCTGATTTTGGAAAGACAATTGCTGACTGAGTAGTGCTATTCATTTGGTTTATAGCGTTCTGACTGGGAGACGTGGGAAAGCATGGTGTGGCATAGGTATTTACTCTAGTTCAGTAAATGGTTTAATGTGAATAGTTTCTGCCACACCTGGAAGTATACTATGTGATTGTCAGAAATATGTTGACGTGCCAGTCTATTGGTTTGCATGTGGGTGTCTCTATATGGAGTTTGCTGAGATGCAAGACCATGGTACGTTCTGGTGTATGAAAAGTATTTATAATATGGAATTGGCAATGCATTGTATTGACCCTGAATGCAGGATGCTGCAGAAGGTTCTATGTCCTGGTATTTTGGAGAAATTTCTGTACAGTCGGGCACAATTAAAGTAATCAATGGTTCACTATTTGGTCTTGGCATTTTTAAAGTTGCAATGGTTATAGCATGGTCACAGTCCTTCCCTAGAGATTCTATTTCTGCCCCATGTGTGGCTTCAGCTGTTGATTCACTTCCATCTCAGTTTTATTTTGTACAAAGGCATCTCTTTTCTAAGCAGCTGCTGCTACTGCTACAATATAATGATAATATAATACTGAATGAATCCACAGATATGGCATATGACAGTAACAATCAAATTGGTCTGCATCATGTCTCATTTGCTGTGAAAACCAGACATAAAACTAAATTAATGAAGGGGATAGAAAAACTTAAAAATAAAATAAAAGACACATTATACTCACATGATCTAGGCCTTCTTGACTTTCTTTTGCCATATCCACTTCTGCTTCTCTATCCTCCGTGTAGATATTCAGTTTTTCAAGCATGAATTTCCACATGGCCAGAAATGTAGAATTTAAACATTTCAGGAAATTTATCAGAAGAGACACCTTCCCACTATTTCCAAAATGAAAAATGATGATACCATAGAAGAATTAAAAAAATTAAATCCCTGAGACTCTTGAATCAGCTTCATTCACACAGTACGTACATATTGTAAAGGGAAATCAGGACTAATTTGCTCTCTCAGACATAGTGTTCTCCTGAACTTTCCTAGATTTGCCGGGTGCATACAAATGCTGCTGAAGTAGGGCAAGTGGATCAACAGGATAAGGGAGTTGTTAAAAACTTAAATTAATTAATTAATGGTGAACATGTGACTGATGACAGCTTCCCAAGACTGTTACCACCCATTATTTTGTGTTTGCCAAAAGTGTTGGAAACAGGATAGGTATTGGCAATTACTTGAGTTAATCCTTTAACCATTATTAATTTGGCTTTGCTGATCTTACTAATTTTAAGGCTTATTTAAATAAGTCACTTCTAGTTGTACAGAGATATATAATTAAGGGCTAAATTATAAACCATTATATTAGCCCTACTAACCTACTATGAAAACTATAGTTTCAGCAACTTGCCAGTATCCAGTTCCTGCTTTTACACAAATTATAGTAATGTAATTTGATAAATGTTTTTACATTAAGCAGAATAAATAATAAGTAGTGTACCTAAAATAATCAAAGAATCTGAGTTTTCTTTTGTGAAGATATGTAGAATCAACACAAGGATAAGTTATGGAGAAAGTAGGTCATTATTCTCAAAGACAGAAATAAGAAGATCCCTTCTTTGATGTGTTCCTCATTAAGACTTTCAGACACTGGGGTGAAAAATCTAAAGGGAGCTTAAAACACCAAAATGTATCCAGAAGAGTAGTTCAGGGATAAGTGCAAAATACTGTATTTTCAAGGACTTTTTAGGATAAATGCGTTTAACTCTTTTTATTGCTTTGACTGCCCGACTGTTAAAGGTAACTTGTCACTTAATTCATGAGCAGCATAAATAAAAGACTCGATGCACAATTGTATCCAGATATATTAAAATAAACTTTCAATTTCTGTTCAGGGACCATTGCCGGGACAATAGTTAGAGACTAGACTACTTTTGCTCTGGACTAGACTAGTTTCCCTGGCCGAATATTTAAAGTATATTTTCTCTGAAATGAAGTAATGCAGCTGCATCTGATTCGTGCTGCACAGGAGCATAATTTGATGTTTTCCTTGTTAGCTTTCCATTGTTTTTTCTGCTTTTATCTGTATGGTTTATCCCCATTTAATATGTGCTCTACTGACAATGCTATCAGGTGTGCATCTTGTGAGATGTATGCATGCCTTGAACAGCCGTTTGAACGTGAATATATCTGCACTTGATGTCAGCGAGCTACATGTTTAGAAGCCCAGGTAACAGATCTAAATATGTAGCTTGCAACACTCAGGAGCAATGCAAACCTGGACAGAAGTTTAGAAATCACGGCTGTCATGATCTCCATGGCCAGAGAACTAGCATAAGCCTATATAGGAACAAGCTCTTGGAAGATGGTAACTGTACTGACCATGAACTAAACCTTACCGCACAACTAGAAGTAGCCAGGTAGCATGTCCTACTTTTTATCCCTATATGCCCAGCGCCGGCCGGAGAACTAAATAATGCTAGCAGAGGGAAATATAAGACCTGACTCACCTCTAGAGAAATGCCCAAAAAGGAGACAGAGGCCCCCCACATATATTGGCGGTGATTTTAGATGAAATAACAAACGCAGCAGGAAAATAGTTTTAGCAAATTTGAGGTCCGCTTTCTAGATAGCAGAAGACAGAAAGCACACTTTCATGGTCAGTAGAAAACCCTAACAAAACACCATCCAGAAATTACTTTAGGACTCTGGCATTAACTCATAATACCAGAGTGGCAATTCCTGATCAACAAGAGCTTTCCAGACACAGTAACGAAACTGCAGCTGTGAACTGGAACCAAAAAACAAAAACAAACAAGGACGAAAGTCCAACTTATCTAGTAGATGTCTGGGAGCAGGAACAAGCACAGAGAGGCTTCTGATAACATTGATGACCGGCAAGCAACTAACAGAGAAGCCAGGTTATATAGCGACACCCAGATCTGATGAGAACAGGTGAACAGGAAAGATGATGACACAAGTTCAATTCCACCAGTAGCCACCGGGGGAGCCCAGAATCCAAATTCACAACAGTACCCCCCCCTCAAGGAGGGGGCACCGAACCCTCACCAGAACCACCAGGGCGATCAGGATGGGCCCTATGAAAGGCACGAACCAGATCGGAGGCATGAACATCAGATGCAGTGACCCAAGAATTATCCTCCTGGCCGTATCCCTTCCACTTGACCAGATACTGGAGTCTCCGTCTGGAAACACGGGAGTCTAGGATTTTCTCCACAACGTACTCCAACTCACCCTCAACCAACACCGGAGCAGGAGGCTCAACGGAAGGCACAACCGGTGCCTCATACCTGCGCAATAACGACCGATGAAAAACGTTATGAATAGAAAAGGATGCAGGGAGGTCTAAACGGAAGGAAACAGGGTTAAGAATCTCCAATATTTTATACGGACCGATGAACCGAGGCTTAAACTTAGGAGATGAGACCCTCATAGGGACAAAACGAGAAGACAACCACACCAAATCTCCAACACAAAGCCGAGGACCAACACGACGGTGATGGTTGGCAAAAAGCTGAGTCTTCTCCTGGGACAACTTCAAATTGTCCATCACCTGCCCCCAGATATGATGCAATCTCTCCATCACCGCATCCACTCCAGGACAATCCGAGGATTCCACCTGACCGGAGGAAAATCGAGGATGGAACCCCGAATTACAGAAAAACGGGGACACCAAGGTGGCAGAGCTGGCCCGATTATTGAGGGCGAACTCCGCCAATGGCAAAAAAGCAACCCAATCATCCTGGTCAGCAGACACAAAACACCTCAGATATGTCTCCAGGGTCTGATTAGTCCGCTCGGTCTGGCCATTAGTCTGAGGGTGAAAAGCAGACGAAAAAGACAAATCTATGCCCATCCTAGCACAGAATGCCCGCCAAAATCTAGACACAAATTGGGTTCCTCTGTCAGAAACGATATTCTCAGGAATACCATGCAAACGAACAACATTTTGAAAAAACAGGGGAACCAACTCGGAAGAAGAAGGCAATTTGGGCAGGGGAACCAAATGGACCATCTTAGAAAAACGGTCACACACCACCCAGATGACAGACATCTTCTGGGAAACAGGCAGATCTGAAATAAAATCCATCGAGATGTGCGTCCAAGGCCTCTTAGGAATAGGCAAGGGCAACAATAATCCACTAGCCCGAGAACAACAAGGCTTGGCCCGAGCACAAACGTCACAAGACTGCACAAAGCCTCGCACATCTCGTGACAGGGAAGGCCACCAGAAGGATCTTGCCACCAAATCCCTGGTACCAAAAATTCCAGGATGACCTGCCAATGCAGAAGAATGCACCTCAGAGATGACTCTACTGGTCCAATCATCAGGAACAAACAGCCTATCAGGCGGACAACGATCCGGTCTATCCGCCTGAAACTCCTGCAAGGCCCGCCGCAGGTCTGGAGAAACGGCTGACAAAATAACTCCATCCTTAAGGATACCTGTGGGCTCAGAGTTGCCGGGTGAATCAGGCTCAAAACTCCTAGAAAGGGCATCCGCCTTAACATTCTTAGAACCCGGTAGGTATGACACCACAAAATTAAACCGAGAAAAAAATAATGACCAGCGCGCCTGTCTAGGATTCAGGCGCCTGGCGGTCTCAAGATAAATCAAATTTTTGTGGTCAGTCAATACCACCACCTGATGTCTGGCCCCCTCAAGCCAATGGCGCCACTCCTCAAACGCCCACTTCATGGCCAAAAGCTCCCGATTCCCAACATCATAATTCCGCTCAGCGGGCGAAAATTTACGGGAAAAGAAGGCACAAGGCCTCATCACGGAGCAGTCAGAACTTTTCTGCGACAACACTGCCCCAGCTCCGATCTCAGAAGCGTCGACCTCAACCTGAAAAGGAAGAGCCACATCAGGCTGACGCAACACAGGGGCAGAAGAAAAACGGCGCTTAAGCTCCTGAAAGGCCTCCACAGCATCAGGGGACCAATTAGCAACATCAGCACCCTGTCTAGTCAAATCGGTCAATGGCTTAACGACATCCGAAAAACCAGAAATAAATCGACGATAAAAGTTGGCAAAGCCCAAAAATTTCTGAAGACTTTTAAGAGAAGAGGGCTGCGTCCAATCACAAATAGCTTGAACCTTGACAGGATCCATCTCAATGGAAGAGGGAGAAAAAATATATCCCAAAAAGGAAATTCTCTGAACCCCAAATACGCACTTAGAACCCTTGACACACAGAGAATTAGACCGCAAAACCTGAAAAACCCTCTTAACTTGCTGGACATGAGAGTCCCAGTCATCCGAAAAAATCAGAATATCATCCAGATACACTATCATAAATTTATCCAAAAAATCGCGGAAAATATCATGCATAAAGGACTGGAAGACTGAAGGGGCATTAGAAAGACCAAAAGGCATCACCAAATACTCAAAGTGGCCCTCGGGCGTATTAAATGCGGTTTTCCACTCATCCCCCTGCCTGATCCGCACCAAATTATACGCCCCACGGAGATCAATCTTAGAGAACCACTTGGCCCCCTTTATGCGAGCAAACAAATCAGTCAGCAACGGCAATGGGTATTGATATTTAACCGTGATTTTATTCAAAAGCCGATAATCAATACATGGTCTCAAAGAGCCGTCTTTTTTTGACACAAAGAAAAAAACGGCTCCTAAGGGAGATGACGATGGACGAATATGTCCCTTTTCCAAGGACTCCTTTATATATTCTCGCATAGCAGCATGTTCAGGCACAGACAGATTAAATAAACGACCCTTTGGGTATTTACTACCCGGAATTAAATCTATAGCACAATCGCACTCACGGTGCGGAGGTAGTGAACACAGCTTGGGTTCTTCAAAGACGTCACGATAATCAGACAGGAACTCAGGGATTTCAGAGGGAATAGATGATGAAATGGAAACCAAAGGTACGTCCCCATGAGTCCCCCTACATCCCCAGCTCAACACAGACATAGCTCTCCAGTCAAGGACTGGGTTGTGAGACTGCAGCCATGGCAATCCTAGCACCAAATCATCATGTAGATTATACAGCACCAGAAAACGAATAGTCTCCTGGTGATCCGGATTAATACGCATAGTTACTTGTGTCCAGTATTGTGGTTTATTATTAGCCAATGGGGTGGAGTCAATCCCCTTCAGAGGAATAAGAGTCTCCAAAGGCTCTAAATTATACCCACAACGATTGGCAAAGGACCAATCCATAAGACTCAAAGCGGCGCCAGAGTCGATATAGGCGTCCGTGGTAATAGATGACAAAGAGCAAATCAGGGTCACAGACAAAATAAATTTAGACTGTAAAGTGCCAATGGAAACGGATTTATCAAGCTTTTTAGTACGCTTAGAGCATGCTGATATAACATGAGTAGAATCCCCACAATAGAAACACAACCCATTTTTCCGTCTAAAATTCTGCCGCTCGCTTCTGGACAGAATTCTATCACACTGCATGCTTTCTGGCGTCTTCTCAGTGGACACCGCCAGATGGTGCACTGGTTTGCGCTCCCGCAGACGCCTATCGATCTGAATGGCCATTGTCATGGAATCATTCAGACCCGCAGGCACAGGGAACCCCACCATAACATCCTTAATGGCATCAGAGAGACCCTCTCTGAAAGTAGCCGCCAAGGCACACTCATTCCACTGAGTAAGCACAGACCATTTACGGAATCTTTGGCAGTAAATTTCAGCTTCATCTTGCCCCTGCGATAGGGACATCAAAGTTTTTTCTGCCTGAAGTTCCAAATGAGGTTCCTCATAGAGCAACCCCAAGGCCAGAAAAAACGCATCCACATTGCGCAACGCAGGATCCCCTGGTGCCAATGAAAAAGCCCAGTCTTGAGGGTCGCCGCGGAGCAAGGAAATCACAATCCCAACCTGCTGTGCAGGGTCTCCAGCAGAACGAGATTTCAGGGACAAAAATAACTTGCAATTATTTCTAAAATTCTGAAAGCCAGATCTATTCCCTGAGAAGAATTCCGGCAAAGGAATTCTCGGCTCTGATACCGGAGCATGAACAACAAAATCTTGCAAACTTTGTACTTTCGTGGCGAGATTATTCAAACCTGCAGTTACACTCTGAAGATCCATTATAGACAGGTGCACACAGAGCCATTCAAAGATTAGAAGGAGAGAGAAAAAAAAGAAAGACTGCAGCATAGACAGACTGGCAAGTGATCCAATTAAGAGCACAAAAAAAAAAAAAAAAAAAAAAACTCTCAGCAGACTTCTTATTTCTCTCCTTTCTCAGCCAAGGATTTTAACCCTTTAGTGGGCCGGTCAAACTGTCATGATCTCCATGGCCAGAGAACTAGCATAAGCCTATATAGGAACAAGCTCTTGGAAGATGGTAACTGTACTGACCATGAACTAAACCTTACCGCACAACTAGAAGTAGCCAGGTAGCATGTCCTACTTTTTATCCCTATATGCCCAGCGCCGGCCGGAGAACTAAATAATGCTAGCAGAGGGAAATATAAGACCTGACTCACCTCTAGAGAAATGCCCAAAAAGGAGACAGAGGCCCCCCACATATATTGGCGGTGATTTTAGATGAAATAACAAACGCAGCAGGAAAATAGTTTTAGCAAATTTGAGGTCCGCTTTCTAGATAGCAGAAGACAGAAAGCACACTTTCATGGTCAGTAGAAAACCCTAACAAAACACCATCCAGAAATTACTTTAGGACTCTGGCATTAACTCATAATACCAGAGTGGCAATTCCTGATCAACAAGAGCTTTCCAGACACAGTAACGAAACTGCAGCTGTGAACTGGAACCAAAAAACAAAAACAAACAAGGACGAAAGTCCAACTTATCTAGTAGATGTCTGGGAGCAGGAACAAGCACAGAGAGGCTTCTGATAACATTGATGACCGGCAAGCAACTAACAGAGAAGCCAGGTTATATAGCGACACCCAGATCTGATGAGAACAGGTGAACAGGAAAGATGATGACACAAGTTCAATTCCACCAGTAGCCACCGGGGGAGCCCAGAATCCAAATTCACAACACACGGCGCTTGCACTGACTGGAGCCAGGAATATGGAGGAGGGTGGAGGTGGGGACGATCAGGACAGAGAACTAAGTAGCTGGTTAAATATTACAAGAAGGAGTAGGGGGAAAAGTGCCAGGGAGCTCTGTCCTGATCTGGCACAACCTAGTAAATATGCCTGTCTGGCTAATATTAGGAATGCAAGCCTAGGACTGGGATTACTACAGCAGGATGTTGCTCCTAGCAACCAGGAAAACAACTTCAGCAGGAAGGAGGTAATTGGTAGTGCAGAAAAGGCCAGACAGATGTTGGTGGTAAGGGACTCTATAATTAGATGGAGAGAGAAGGTCATCTGCTGCCGAGTTCGTGAATGCCGAACAGTGTGTTGTCTGCCGGGTGCTCGGGTTCGACATATTGGGGAATCGGATAGACAGATTGTAGGGTGGGGCTGGGGAAAATCCAGCACACATTGGTACCGATGACAAAGTTAGAGGGAGGTGGAAGGTCCTTAACCCTAGAACGCATACCCATAGAAATCTACACATTCACGCACCTGGGGCCTTTTAGGCCTGTTTACAAATATCATGGAATAACTCAAATAAAAATACTTTTCAAAGTTTATTGCAAAGTAAAGATGCATTCCCACTAGCGCAGGGGTCCACCAGGACGGGATTCCGTAATGGATCTGACCTCCTGGTGACCCCAGCTAAGGCTGGCGGACGCATACCTGGGGCCTCGCAGGCCTGCCAGGTTACTTGTTTTCTATTTTCTGTAAAATTACTTTAGTTAGAATTTTGAAACTCTAGGTATTCCTCAGGTATATAGTTGTTAGTAATTTCCAGTTGTTCATATATTTTTATGTTATAGGCATTTCGGTATAACAACCTTTTTTTGGGACTACCCCATATTCACACACCTGGGGCCTTTTAGGCCTGTGTGCAAATAACACGGAATAACTCAAATAAAAATACTTTTCAAAATGTATTTTACAATTGCAAGGTAAGGATGCATTCCAACTAGCACTGGGGTCCGCCAGGAGGGGATCCGTAATGGATCTGACCTCCTGGTGACCCCAGCTAAGGCTGGCGGAATCCTGCCATTCTGGCAGCCTTAGCTGGAGTTACCAGGAGGTCAAATCCATTATGGATCCCCTTCTGGCGAACCCCAACGCTACTGGAAACACAGCCTAAGATGTGTATATTTCAATACATAATTATGTGCATAAAACAACAAAAAAGTAAGTAAACGGGCCCGCCAAATATAGGCATTCTATATGCAATTTTTTTATGAAAACATTTTTTGGTTGTAGCAAACTTGGTGCAGGAATATTTATTTGTAACTTTACATATTCCCCCGACAATTCTCGCATATTATTTTTTCGGCTGAATGTTCCTTGCATACATTTTGTCCGCAAGTAGAACAGAAACGCTCTGATTTTCTTTCCTTCTTTGCTGGACAAATATAGCAGCGCTTTCTTTTTTTTCTCTTTGCTCTGGATGTTCCAGAAAGCATATTCCACATCAGATCATTGCCTCCGTAGTTTGCCTTGATAAGCATATCATGCTGCTTCTCTCCATCATAGTAGGCATCAAAAGTTGCAGAATCCATACTCTTCCCAGCAATAGCAGAGTCATAAAAGTTCTTCCATAGCAACAATACAGACAAAAAGACTGAGTATCACATGTAAACCTAGTGCGTGAATATGGGGTAGTCCCCAAAAAAGGTTGTTATACCGAAATGTCTGTAACATAAAAATATATGAATATCTGGAAATTACTAACAACTATATACATGAGGATTACCTAGATTTTCAAAATTCTAACTAAAGTACTTTTACAGAAAATAGAAAACAAGTAACCTGGCAGGCCTGCGAGGCCCCAGGTATGCGTTCTAGGGTTAAGAATGATTACAGGGAACTAGGAGAGAAGCTGAAGGCCAGGACCTCCAAGGTGGTTTTCAGAAATACTGCCAGTGCCAGAAGTGTCAATAGAAAGAGAGCAGGAGCCTTGTGAGATAATTAAATGGCTTAGGAATTGGTTCAGGAAGGAAGGGTTTGGGTTCCTGGTGAACTGGGCTGACTTCTCTGATGGCTACAGGCTCTATGGTAGGAATGGATTGCACCTCAAATGGGAGGGTACAGCTGTACTTGGGGAAAAATGGTTAGATGGATGGAGGAGCTACTAAACTAGGATCTGGGAGAGGGTGAGTAGTTGTACTAATAAGGGTATAGAGTGCTAATAATACTAAATGTCTGTTGGCAAATGCAAGAAGTCTCGCAAACGTAATGAATGAACTGGAAACTCTTATGTCAGTAACAGGATAAGATGTGGTGGGCATTACAGAAACCTGGCTTGATGAAAGCCATAACTGGGTAACAAATGTAGAAAGTTATACTACATATAGAAAGCACAGGAAAGAAAAAAAAAGGTGGAGGGGTATGCATCTTTGTAAAATCCAACTTAAAACTTGTGCTCGATGAAGACATTGGGGGTCTTACAGCAATGTAGAATCACTATGGGTAAATATACATGGGATGGCAATAAATGAAAGCTGCTAATTGGAGTTTGCTTTAAACCTCCTAATATAGCTAAACATGTAGGTGATGAAATGCTGAAACAAATTAGAAAGGCAGCAAAAACAGTGATAGGGTTCTTATTATGGGGAATTTTAACTATCCAGACATTCAATGGGACATAGAATCTTCTGGTTGTGCTAAAAGCTACAAGTTCCTATCTACAGTTCAGGACAATTACTTCTTTCAGCTAGTAGATGAACCAAACAGATCTACTTAGGGGGTGAATTTATGCAAAGGGGAGGACTGATGGGGTCATGTAATGCAAGATTTTGGTGAATAACCTCCTTCCCGCAGTAAGAGCATTAACCCCTTTACCCCCAAGCGTGGTTTGCATGTTAATGACTGGGCAAATATTACAATTCTGACCACTGTCCCTTTATGAGGTTATAACTCTGGAATTCTTCAATGGATCCCGGTGATTCTTACATTGTTTTCTCATGACATATTGGACTTCATGTTAGTGGTAAAATTTCCTTGACATTACTTGAGTTTATTTGTAAAAAAAAACAGAAATTTGGCGAAAATTTTGAAACTTTCGCAATTTTCCAACATTGAATTTTCATGCCCTTAAATCACAGAGATATGTCACACAAAATACTTAATAAGTAACATTTCCCACATGTCTACTTTACATCAGCACAATTTTGGAACTATTTTTTTTTATTTGTTAGGGAGTTATAAGGGTTAAAATTTGACCAGCAATTTCTCATTTTTACAAAATCATTTTTTTTAGTGACCACATCACATTTGAAGTCACTTTGAGGGGTCTATATGATAGAAAATACCCAAGTGTGACACCATTCTAAAAACTGCACCCCTCAAGGTGCTCAAAACCACATTCAAGAAGTTTATTAACCCTTCAGGTGTTTCACAGGAATTTTTGGAATGTTTAAAAAAATTGAACATTTAACTTTTTTTCACAAATAATGTATTTCTGATCCAATTTTTTTTTATTTTACCAAGGGTAACAGGAGAAATTGGACCCCAAATGCTGTTGTAATGCTGAGTACGCCAATACCCTATATGTGGGGGTAAACCACTGTTTGGGTGCATGGCAGAGCTCAGAAGGGAAGAAGCGCCATTTGACTTTACAATGCAAAATTGGCTGGAATTGAGATAGGACGCCATGTCTCGTTTGAAGAGCGCCTGATGTGCCTAAATATTGAAATCCCCCACAAGTTACACCATTTTGGAAAGTAATCCCCCTAAGGAACTTATCTAGATGTGTGGTGAGCACTTTGAAACCCTAAGTGCTTCACAGAAGTTTATAATGTAGAGCTGTAAAAATAACAAATCTGATTTTTTCCCAAAAATGATTTTTCACCCCTAATTTTTTATTTTCCCATGGGTAACAGGAAAAACTGGATGCCAAATGTTGTTGTGCAACTTGTCCTGAGTAAGCTGATACCCCATATGTGGGGGTAAACCACTGTTTGGGCGCATGGCAGAGCTCAGAAGGGAAGAAGCGCCATTTGACTTTTCAATGCAAAATTGGCTGGAATTGAGAAGGGACACCATGTTTCGTTTGGAGAGACCCTGATATGCCTAAACAGTGGAAACCCCCCAAAGTGACCCTATTTTGGAAAGTGGACCCCCTAAGGAACTTATATAGATGTGTGGTGAGCACTTTAAACCCCCAAGTGCTTCACAGAAGTTTATAATGTAGAGCTGTAAAAATAGAAAATCACAGTTCTTCACAAAAATGAAATTTTTGCCCCCAATTTTTTATTTTCCCAAGGGTACCAGGAGAAATTGGACAACAAAAGTTGTTGTGCAATTTGTCCTGAGTATGATGATACCCCATATGTTGGGGTAAACCACTGTTTGGGCGCATGGCAGAGCTCAGAAGGGAAGGAGCGCCATTTAACTTTTCAATGCAAAATTAACTGGAATTGAGATGGGACCCCATGTCACGTTTGGAGAGCGCCTGATGTGCCTAAACATTGAAACCCCCACAAGTGACACCATTTTGGAAAGTAGACCCTTTAAGGAACTTATCTAGATGTGTTGTGAGAACTGTGAACCCCCAAGTGTTTTACTACAGTTTATAACGCAGAGCCGTGAAAATAAAAAATATTTTTTTCCACAAAATTATATTTTTATTTTTTTATTTTCCCATGGGTATCAGGAAAAATTGGATGCCAAATGTTGTTGTGCAACTTGTCCTGAGTAAGCTGATACCCCATATGTGGGGGTAAACCACTGTTTGAGTGCATGGCAGAGCTCAGATAGGAAAAAACGCCATTTGACTTTTCAATGCAAAATTGGCTGGAAAGTAGACCCCTTAAGGAACTTATCTAGATGTGTGGTGAGCACTTTAAACCCCCAAGTGCTTCACAAAAATTTATAATGTAGAGCCGTGAAAATTAAAAAACTCTTTTTTCCCACAAAAATGATCTTTTAGCCCCCAATTTTGTATTTTCCCAAGGGTATCTGGAGAAATTGGACCCCAAACGTTGTTGTGCAATTGAGTATGAGTATGCTGATACCTCATATGTTGGAGAAAACTACTGTTTGGGCGCATGGCAGATCTTGGAAAGGAAGAAGTGGCATTTTAGAATGCAGACTTTGATGGAATGGTCTGCGGGCGTCACATTGTGTTTGCAGAGCCCCTGATATACCTAACCAGTAGAAACCCCAGACAAGTGACCCCATATGGGAAACTAGACCCCCCAAGCAACATATCTAGATTGTGGTGTTCACTTTGAAGCCCCAAGTGTTTCACTAAAGTTTATAATGCAGAGGCGTGAAAATAAAAAATCTTTTTTTCACAAAAATGATATTTTAGCACCCAGTTTTGTATTTTCCCAAGGGTAAAAGGAGAAATTGGACCCCAAATGTTATTGTCCAATTTGTCCTGAGTACGCTGATACCCCATATGTGGGGGTAAATCACTGTTTGGGCGCATGGCAGAGCTCGGAATGGAAGGAGCACCATTTTACTTTTTCAACGCAGAATTGTATGGATTGAGATCGGACATCATGTTGCATTTGCAGAGCCCTTGGTGTGCCTAAACAGTGGAAACCTCCCAATTCTAACTCAAACCCTAACCCCAACACACCCCTAAGCCTAATCCCAACCCTAACCACACCCCTAACAACCAACACACCCCTAACCCCTACACACCCCTAACCCTAATCTCAACCCTAGCCACACCCCTAACCCAAACACACCCCTAACCCTAATCCCAACCCCAACACACCCCTAACCCCAACACACCCCTAACCCTAATTCCAATCCTAACCGTACCCCTAACCCTGACACACCCCTATCCCAACTGTAAACGTAATCCAAAACCTAACTCCAACTCTAGCCCCAACCCTAACTTTAGCCCCAACCCTAACTTTAGCCCCATCCCTAGCCCTAACTTTAGCCCCAACTCTAACTTTAGCCCCAACCCTAACCCTAACCCTAATGGGAAAATGGAAATAAATACTTTTTTTTATTTTATTATTTTTCCCTAACTAATGTGGTGATAATAGGAGGTTTGATTTACTATTTATAGCGGGTTTTTATAGCGGGTTTTTATGTTTGGCAGCTGTCACACACTAAAAGATGCTTTTTATTGGAAAAATTATTTTTTGCGTTACCACATTCTGAGAGCTATAATTTTTCCATAATTTGGTCCACAGAGTCATGTGAGGTCTTTTTTTTTGCGGGATGTGTTGATGTTTTTATTTGTATCATTTTCAGACCCATGACATTTTTGATCGCTTTTTATTCCGACTTTTGTTAGGTAGAATGAACAAAAACCAGCAATTCGTGATTTTCGTTTGGGAGGGGGCGTTTATACAGTTCCGCGTGTGGTAAAATTGATAAAGCAGTTTTATTCTTCGGGTTAGTACAATTACAGCGATACCTCATTTATATAATTTTTTTATGTTTTGTCACTTTTATACAATATAAACTATTTTATAGAAAAAATAATTATTTTTTCATTGTTTTATTCTGAGGGTTGTAACTTTATTAGTTTTTCGCTGATGACGCTGTATAGCATATGGCTATATGGCTCATTTTTTGCAGAACAAGATGACATTTTCGGCGGTACAATGTTTATTTATATCCGTCGTTTTGATCGCGTGTTATTCCACTTTTTGTTTGATGGTATGATGATAAAGCATTGTTTTTTAAATATTTTTTTTCTTTTTTACGGTGTTCACTGAAGGTTTTAACTAGTGGGATAGTTTTATAGGTCAGGTCATTACGGACGTGGCAATACAAAATATGTGTACTTTTATTGTTTTTTATTTACATAAAGAAATGTATTTATTGGAACAATATTTTTATTTATTTAGATTTTTTTTACATATGTAAATATATATTTTTTTACTTTTTTACTTTGTCCCAGTGTCGGACATCATGTTATAGTGTCAGATCACTGATCTGACACTTTGCAATGCACTGTGTCATATTAGCGATCTGACAGGCACCTGCTATGAGCAGGTGCTTGCAAGGTACCTCCCTGCAGAACCCGGAAGGAGCCCCGAGGCCATCTCGGATCCAGGGCCTGCAGGGAGGAGGACAGAGGAGATGCTCGGAGCATCGCGATCACATCGCGTTGCTCCGAGGATCTCAGGGAAGCACGCAGGGAGCCCCCTCCCTGCATGATGCTTCCCTTATGCCCCAAAACACTGCAAGCATGTTTGATTGCAGTATTTCGGAGGTTAATATGACCACTCCTGGCACATTGTCCCGGATGTCAGCTTTTATAGTTAGCGACACCCATCCGCGATCGGCCGCGTTCCCCCCGTGAGCGCAGCTGATAGCATTAGACATATTATTCCATCCAAGGGAATTAGGGCCCGGGTCACAAGGATGGAATAGTACGTCTAATGGCAGAAAGGGGTTAAAGATAGGTCATGGCTGGGACAAATAAGTAGTGGTTCCGTAAGAAGTATTTAAGGGTTCTGGAGTCGCCTAGCCAGTCTCCAGACCTGCAGCCAATAGAAAACTGAATTTTTCTCAGTGACAGCTCCAAAACTTGAAAGATATGTAGAAGATCTGTATAGAGGAGTGGGCCAAAATCCCTGCTGCAATGTGTGCATAGCTGGTCAAGAATTACAGGAAACATCTAACCTCTGTAATTGTAAACAAAGATTTATGTACCAAATATTAAGTTCGGTTTTTCTATTTTATCAAATACTTATTTCATGCAATAAAATGCAAATTAATTATGTAAAAATCATACAATGTGATTTTTTTTAAACATTCTGTCTTTCGCTGTTAAGCCTTGGGATCCTTCCCCTGCAGAGGATAGATCCCAGGCCTAGTATGTCTCTGCGGTCTCCCATTCAGGTTCAGCCGCTGTGCATAGACATCAGTCCCAGCTTCTTGCTCAGGATCGTGCTGTTTGTTTGGTTACTGCTGGCTTTCCAGCCAAGCCTTTAGTAACCAGTAATAGTCAGGTGCAGTCCAGACCTCTGGAGTCCAAGTCCGGAGTTAGCTGTACTGAGCACGTCCGTGAGGTGGCATCTTCTCATTGGTGTTTGGACATCAGCTGGTCTGGTGATGTGGCAGTGCCGCATTTGTCCACAGGCAAGGTCCTGGCCGATTGGACATGAGCTTAGCATATAAAAGGTTCTCAGAGGCGCACAACTGTGCGCTAGTATCACTTTATGTACTGCTAAGTGAGTGGAGTCTCTACCACTCTGTCTGCAATTGTTTAGTGTCTGTCTAGCTTGGGACTATACATGTAGACAGGCAGCTAGCATCAGTGGGGGCAATTAGCCACTGGCCTAGTATCTGATTCCTACATGTGTACGGTTATCACAGTAGAGTTCCAGAGCAAGCACAACCCTAATCAGGGTATTAAGCTCAGAGCATCTGTTCCATTTCTGTGTGCAAGTGACACAGCTCAGTTACAGAGCAGCTCTTTAGTTTCTGGGTGCGAGTGACACTGCTCAGTTGCAGAGCAGCTCTTTCACTTTTGTGTGTGAGTGACACAACTCAGTTGCTGAGCAGCGCTTTCATTTCAGTGCGCGAGTGACACAGCTCAGTTGCAGAGCATCTGTTTGGTTTCTGTGTGTGAGCGACACAGCTCAGTTGCAGAGCATCTGTTTCATTTCTGTGTGCAAGTTCTGTTCACGTGCTTGTCTTGTGCCATCTAACAGGACAAAGCACTTAGTACTCGCCAAGTAATCCGTCATTATTCACTAGCTGCAGTTTTCCATCTCTGCACGGTGGACCCCGGGTTTGATTGCACTTTATTGTTTATTTTATTTCATGCAATCCACCAACACTCACATTTGAAATTAACCTACAATAAAAATTACAGACCTGTAGGTGGAAAACTTGCAAAATTGTCAGTGTTAGTGACATGTCTCAATGATACTATCCAAATAACCTATAACCAATACTAAACATGCTCTAAATACCAAATAGAAGATGGATACTGTATTTACCAGATTCATTATTCCTATCTAAACTATCCCATTCCATTTCTCCCCACTAGTTATTGGGGTTCATCAGGGGATTCCAAATAATCCTAAATATAGAGCAGGTGCCACCAGTATGGGGTTAGATTACTGTGGTCAAAGGACAGATATATTGTGATTAGAATATGCAAAGAGGATCTTCGGACAAATGATGGTGAGGAGTGGAGGGTCAGGTCAGATTATTTTTTTATTACTCACATTTATTTTGCGCTGGGGATCTCAAGAGAAAACATAACTATAGACATTAAATTCACATAATTTTCTAAGAAAATCTGCGCAAACAGAAGAGTTTGAATTTTGCCTGATCAGTAATGTGTCTTCCATTTTTAATGTAATTTTCCACAGTGTGCTAATTTTTTAATAATTCAGAAACCCATTAAATAATCATATATAAAAAATATTAAAACACATTTGATATATTTTATAATAAATATATCAGTAGTCACTTTGCACTTGAATAAAGAATGTCATTAAAGGCATAGTTTGTTGAACACAGAAATTGATCTGTTTAGTTTCCATGTGTCTAATTAACAATCAAGAATATAGGAGAAGATTATGGTATTATTTACTCACAAGATAATGGTTGTTTGGTTTATGTATCCCAGGTTATTTACAGTGATAAGCTTCTGACTGGAGAAATGAATCAACATAAGTTAAAGTCATGTGACATTGGAAGGGCATAGGTGCATTATGTATATTTTTTTTCCACCGTCTTCTGATCCTGCAAAATATTATGTTTTAAAAGCATTATTTTGGGGTATAATATTAGGGAATATCATAAGAAAAGTCTATGTATTCTTGAAAATATTAGTTCTTCAGCAGTAATTAGAAGATTAAATTATGAAATCCTGACTTACAAATTGTATTGTTTTTATTTCCTGTTTTTAGGTAGCTCTGCATACTTTATTTTGTTCCTACTACAGTGATTTAAAATGTAATACTTTGTACATAGTCATTTTTGCATAGAAACAGTAGCACCTATATGGAGCGGAGATGCGAGGGTCAGTGGGTGCTCTCGTTTGCTTGCCTGCCTGTCTTTATAAAGACCGCATGGACCAGGTCTCAACCCACTGAATGCCCGTACTCCTTTCCCGTGGGTGGAATACTACTCAAACAAAACAGAGTGAGGGTGACTGTCATGTTCCCAATGGCAGGGAATTAAACACATAACACGGGCAAAAACAGGACGAGCTCTAGGGTGATGGAACCTGAGCTGACCGCGATCCTGAACCTCAACACTCAACTAACAGCAGCCGGGGAACGTTCCTGGGGGGACTCTAGACGTCTCGCGCCAGCCGGAGATCTAGCTACCCCTATCAGAAGAATCACAGACCTATCTTGCCTCCAGAGAAATATTCCCACAGAAATAGCAGCCCCCCACATATAATGACGGTGAAATGAGAGGAAGGCACAAACGTAGTTATGAAAACAGATTCAGCAAAATGAGGACCGCTTAAGCTAGATAGCAGAGGATACAAAAGGAGAACTGCGCGGTCAGCTTAAAACCCTTCAAAATACCATCCTGAAATTACTTGAACTCATGTGCCAAGTCATGGTACATGAGTGGTAATTTCAGCCCACTAGAGCAACCAGCAGCAGAGAATTACATATCTGCAAGCTGGACTAAAAACAAGAAAGCAAACATGAAACAGGGAAATCCAGACTTAGCTTGTCTTGAAGGCCTAGGAGCAGGTAGCAAAGGTAACAGAGACACACTGATACATTGATAGCCGGCCAGGGAATGACAGGAAAGCCAGGTTAAATAGGAAACACCCAGCCTCTGATGGACAGGTGGAAACCAGAGACCGCAACCTACCAAAGTCACCCAGTACCAGTTGTAACCACCAGAGGGAGCCCAAAAACAGAATCCACAACAGTACCCCCCCTTGAGGAGGGGTCACCGAACCCTCACGAGAACCCCCAGGGCGATCAGGATGAGCTCTATGGAAGGCGCGGACCAAATCAGTCGCATGAACATCAGAGGCGACCACCCAGGAATTATCCTCCTGACCATAACCCTTCCACTTAACCAAATACTGGAGTTTACGTCTGGAAACACGAGAATCCAAGATCTTCTCAACAACATACTCCAATTCTCCCTCCACCAGCACCGGAGCAGGAGGCTCAACCGAAGGAACAACGGGCACCTCATACCTCCGCAATAACGACCAATGGAACACATTATGAATAGCAAACGATGCTGGGAGATCCAAACGAAAAGATACAGGGTTAAGAATCTCCAAGATCTTATAAGGACCGATGAACCGAGGCTTGAACTTAGGAGAAGAGACCTTCATAGGGACAAAACGAGAAGACAACCACACCAAGTCCCCAACAAGAAGTCGGGGACCCACGCGGCGACGGCGATTAGCAAACTGCTGAGTCCTCTCCTGAGACAACTTCAAATTGTCCACCACCTGATTCCAAATCTGATGTAGCCTGTCCACCACCACGTCCACTCCAGGACAATCCGAAGGCTCCACCTGACCAGAGGAAAAACGAGGATGAAACCCCGAATTACAAAAGAAAGGAGAAACCAAAGTAGCAGAACTAGCCCGATTATTAAGGGCAAATTCGGCCAGTGGCAAAAAGGCAACCCAGTCATCTTGATCAGCAGAAACAAAACACCTTAAATAAGTTTCCAAGGTCTGATTAGTTCGCTCCGTCTGGCCATTCGTCTGAGGATGGAATGCAGACGAGAAAGACAAATCAATGCCCATCTTAGCACAAAACGTCCGCCAAAATCTAGACACAAACTGGGATCCCCTGTCAGAAACGATATTCTCCGGAATCCCATGCAAACGAACCACGTTCTGAAAAAATAAAGGGACCAACTCAGAGGAGGAAGGCAACTTAGGCAAGGGTACCAAATGAACCATCTTAGAAAAGCGGTCACACACAACCCAGATAACGGACATTTTCTGTGAGACAGGGAGATCTGAAATAAAATCCATGGAAATGTGCGTCCAAGGCCTCTTCGGGATAGGCAAGGATAACAACAACCCACTGGCCCGAGAACAGCAAGGCTTAGCCCGAGCACACACTTCACAAGACTGCACAAAGGTGCGCACATCCCTTGACAAGGAAGGCCACCAAAAAGACCTGGCCACCAAGTCTCTAGTACCAAATATTCCAGGATGACCAGCCAACACAGAAGAATGGACCTCGGAGATGACTCTACTGGTCCAATCATCCGGAACAAACAGTCTTTCTGGTGGACAACGATCAGGTTTATCCGCCTGAAACTCCTGCAATGCACGTCGCAAGTCTGGGGAGACGGCGGACAATATTACCCCATCCCTAAGGATACCAGTAGGCCCAGAGTCTCCAGGAGAGTCAGGCACAAAACTCCTGGAAAGAGCATCTGCCTTCACATTCTTTGAACCTGGCAGGTATGAAACCACAAAATTGAAACGAGAAAAAAACAACGACCAACGAGCCTGTCTAGGATTCAGACGCCTGGCAGACTCAAGGTAAATCAGATTTTTGTGATCAGTCAAGACCACCACACGATGTCTAGCACCCTCAAGCCAATGACGCCACTCCTCAAATGCCCACTTCATGGCCAAAAGCTCCCGATTACCCACATCATAATTGCGCTCGGCGGGCGATAATTTTCTAGAAAAGAACGCACATGGCTTCATCACCGAGCCATCGGAACTTCTCTGTGACAAAACCGCCCCCGCTCCAATCTCGGAAGCATCAACCTCAACCTGAAAAGGAAGTGAAACATCTGGTTGACATAACACAGGAGCAGAAGAAAACCAGCGCTTAAGTTCCTGAAAGGCCTCCACAGCCATAGGAGACCAATTAGCAACATCAGCACCCTTTTTAGTCAAATCAGTCAAAGGTTTAACAACACTGGAAAAATTAGTAATGAACCGACGATAAAAATTAGCAAAACCCAAGAACTTCTGAAGACTCTTAACAGATGTAGGTTGTGTCCAGTCACAAATGGCCTGAACCTTGACGGGATCCATCTCAATAGTAGAAGGAGAAAAAATGTACCCCAAAAAAGAAATCTTCTGGACTCCGAAGAGACATTTTGAGCCCTTCACAAACAGAGAATTGGCCCTCAGAACTTGAAACACCTTCCTGACCTGTAGAACATGAGACTCCCAGTCATCAGAAAACACCAAAATATCATCCAAATACACAATCATAAACTTATCCAGATATTCACGGAAAATATTGTGCATAAAGGACTGAAAGACTGAAGGAGCATTAGAAAGTCCAAAAGGCATTACCAAATACTCAAAATGGCCCTCAGGCGTATTAAATGCGGTTTTCCACTCATCACCCTGCTTTATCCGCACAAGATTATACGCACCGCGAAGATCTATCTTAATGAACCACCTAGCCCCCTTAATGCGAGCAAACAAATCAGTCAATAATGGCAATGGATACTGATATTTGACTGTAATCTTATTCAGAAGGCGATAATCTATACAAGGCCTCAGGGAACCATCTTTTTTTGCCACGAAAAAAAAACCTGCTCCCAGAGGGGACGAAGATGGATGAATATGTCCCTTTTCCAAGGACTCCTTAATATAATTCCGCATAGCAGTATACTCTGGCACTGACAGATTAAATAAACGACCCTTAGGGAACTTACTGCCAGGAATTAATTCTATAGCACAGTCACAATCCCTATGAGGAGGGAGCGAATTGAGCTTAGGCTCCTCAAAAACATCCCGATAGTCAGACAAAAACGCAGGGACCACAGAAGGAGTAGATGAAGCGATTGAAATCAGAGATGCATCATCATGAACCCCCTGACATCCCCAGCTTAACACAGACATTGTTTTCCAATCCAGGACTGGATTATGAGTTTGTAACCATGGCAGACCAAGCACTAGTACATCATGTAAATTATACAGTACAAGGAAGCGAATCACCTCCTGATGAACGGGAGTCATGCGCATGGTCACTTGTGTCCAGTACTGCGGTTTATTCATAGCCAATGGTGTAGAGTCAATTCCCTTCAAAGGAATAGGAACTTCCAGAGGCTCCAGACTAAAACCGCAACGTTTGGCAAATGACCAATCCATAAGACTCAGGGCAGCGCCCGAATCCACATAGGCATCGACGGAAATGGATGACAGTGAACAAATCAGAGTTACAGACAAAATGAACTTAGACTGCAGAGTACTAATGGCAAAAGATTTATCAACCTTTTTTGTGCGTTTAGAGCATGCTGATATAACATGAGCTGAATCACCACAATAAAAACACAATCCATTTTTCCGCCTATAATTTTGCCGTTCACTTCTGGACTGAATTCTATCACATTGCATAGTCTCAGGTGCCTGTTCAGAAGACACCGCCAACTGGTGCACAGGTTTGCGCTCCCGTAAACGCCGATCAATCTGAATGGCCATAGCCATAGACTCATTCAGACCTGTAGGCGCAGGGAACCCCACCATAATATCCTTAATGGCCTCAGAAAGACCATCTCTGAAGTTTGCAGCCAGGGCGCACTCATTCCACTGAGTAAGCACCGACCATTTCCGAAATTTTTGACAATATACTTCCGCTTCATCATGCCCCTGAGAGAGGGCTAATAAAGCCTTTTCAGCCTGAATCTCCAGGTTAGGTTCCTCATAGAGCAATCCCAGTGCCAGAAAAAACGCATCCACACTGAGCAATGCAGGATCCCCTGGTGCCAATGCAAATGCCCAATTCTGAGGGTCGCCCCGCAGGAAGGATATTACAATCTTGACCTGCTGAGCAGGGTCTCCAGAGGAGCGAGATTTCAAAGAAAGAAACAATTTGCAATTGTTCCTGAAATTCAGGAAGCTAGATCTATCTCCAGAAAAAAACTCTGGAATAGGAATTCTAGGTTCAGACATAGGAGTGTGAACAACAAAATCCTGTATGTTTTGAACTTTTGCAGCAAGATTATTCAGGCTGGAAGCCAAACTCTGGACATCCATGTTAAACAGCTAAGGTCAGAGCCATTCAAGGGTTAAGAGGAGGTAAGAAGCAGCTAGACAGCAATTAAGGGATAGGCAGCAAAACTCTGAGGGGAAAAAAAAAATAAAAAATTTCCCTTCAACACTTCTTTTTCTCCTGCTTCAGCCCAAACAATTAACACTTTGCGGGCCGGCTATACTGTCATGTTCCCAATGGCAGGGAATTAAACACATAACACGGGCAAAAACAGGACGAGCTCTAGGGTGATGGAACCTGAGCTGACCGCGATCCTGAACCTCAACACTCAACTAACAGCAGCCGGGGAACGTTCCTGGGGGGACTCTAGACGTCTCGCGCCAGCCGGAGATCTAGCTACCCCTATCAGAAGAATCACAGACCTATCTTGCCTCCAGAGAAATATTCCCACAGAAATAGCAGCCCCCCACATATAATGACGGTGAAATGAGAGGAAGGCACAAACGTAGTTATGAAAACAGATTCAGCAAAATGAGGACCGCTTAAGCTAGATAGCAGAGGATACAAAAGGAGAACTGCACGGTCAGCTTAAAACCCTTCAAAATACCATCCTGAAATTACTTGAACTCATGTGCCAACTCATGGTACATGAGTGGTAATTTCAGCCCACTAGAGCAACCAGCAGCAGAGAATTACATATCTGCAAGCTGGACTAAAAACAAGAAAGCAAACATGAAACAGGGAAATCCAGACTTAGCTTGTCTTGAAGGCCTAGGAGCAGGTAGCAAAGGTAACAGAGACACACTGATACATTGATAGCCGGCCAGGGAATGACAAGAAAGCCAGGTTAAATAGGAAACACCCAGCCTCTGATGGACAGGTGGAAACCAGAGACCGCAACCCACCAAAGTCACCCAGTACCAGTTGTAACCACCAGAGGGAGCCCAAAAACAGAATCCACAACAGGTGACACAGTGTGACTATACTTTATTGAACCACCAACCAACAATCACATATAGTACAGTGCCAGCAGGTACACAAGATGGTGCAAATGACAAAGTTTCTCCCTTCCACTGGCTCTCCGGCTGTGACTTTGGGGCATCCAGGGCCAACTATGCCAACCAGAAGTAGCCCGCTTTTGGCAGGTACCCACAGAGATAAGGTAGCGGCAAGCTTAGGAAGCTGTCTGAGTACAGTGAGGTAGGTGGCCAGGTGACCTGATTATCCTAACCTGGATTCTTGAAATGTATTTGAGCATTCACTGATAGTCAATGGAGCAGATCTGTATTCCTCCAGCTGGGGTTGTGGTCCCTTAAGCTGAAGTCCTGTAGAATGTGTCTAAACAGACTCAGATCCTCCTTTTATAGTTCACAGTTCTTATTCAGACAGTTTTACACAGGATTGGGGAAGGTTGAAGGAGGTCATCTCTTATTGTTTGAGTGTTCAAATAACCTGCATAGTTTATCCTTCAATATTTGCAGAGTAACAAGCTTCATAAACTGATACATTGGGTAATCAACATATTAACAAACATCTATTGTTCAGTTATTCTGTACCTTTATTTCCCAAGGAGAGCAGGACAATAATCTGCAAGGACTGATATAATAGCTAAACAGTATCCATTCAACAATTCAACAAACATCAATTCCTTCTACAACAAGATTCAACTTTCAGACTCATATGAACATTAGCTCATGTCCCTGGGCCTACTGAAATGATACAGTTGGTATGGAAATTATTTATACTCCTTTAAATTTTTCACTCTTTGTTTCTTTGCAGCCATTTGTAAATGAAAAAAAGTTATTTTTTTCTCATTAATGTACACACTGCACCCCATCAACAGAAAAGTAATTTTCCAAATTTATAAAAAAAAAAAACTGAAATATCATGTGGTCATAAGTATTCAGACCCTTTGCTCAGTATTGAGTAGAAGCACCCTTTTGAGCTTGTACAGCCATGAGTCTTCTTCGGAATGATGCAACAAGTTTTTCACACCTGGATTTGGGGATCCTCTGCCATTCTTCCTTGCAGATACTCTCCAGTTCCATCAGTTTGGATGGTGAATGTTGGTCGACAGCCATTTTCAGGTCTCTCCAAAGATGCACAATTGGGTTTAGGTCAGGGCTCTGGCTGGGCCAGTCAAGAGTGGTCACAGAGTGGTTCTGAAGCTGCTCCTTTGTTATTTTAATTGTGTGCTTAGGGTCATATTCTTGTTGGAAGGTGAACCTTCGGTCAAGTCTGAGGTCCAGAGCACTCTGGAAGAGGATTTCATCCAGGATATCACTGTACTTGGCCACATTCATGTCTCCTTCAATGACAACCAGTGGTCCTACCCCTGCAGCTGAAAACCACACCCATAGCATCATGCTGCCACCACCATGTTTCACTGTTGGGATTGTATTGGGCAGGTGATGAGCAGTGTCTGGGTTTTCTCCACACATACCGCTTAGAATTATCACTGGAAAGGTCTATCTTTGTCTCATCAGATCAGAGAATCTTATTTCTGATAGTCTGGGAGTCCTACATATGTTTTTTTGCAAACTCTATGCGGACTTTCATATGTCTTACACTGAGGATAGGCTTCTGCTGGGCCACTCTGCCATAAAGGCCCGACTGGTGGCGGGCTTCAGTGATAGTTGACTTTGTGGAACTTTCTCCCATCTCCCTACTTCATTTCTGGAGCTCAGCCACAGTGATCTTGGGGTTCTTCCTTATCTCTCTTCCAAGGCTTTTCTCCCATGATTGCTCAGTTTGGCTTGACGGCCAGGTCTAGGAAGACTTCTAGTGGTCCCAAACTTCTTCCATTTAAGGGTTATGGAGGCCATTGTGCTCCTTGGAACCTTTAGTACTGCAGAAATTCTGTTGTAACCTTGGCCAGGTCTGTGCCTTGCCACAATTCTGTCTCTGAACTCATTGGCCAGTTCCTTTGACCTCATGATTCTCATTTGGACTGACATGCACTGTGAGCTGTGAGGTCTCAAATGGACAGGTGTGTGCCTTTCCAAATCAAGTCCTATCAGTTTAATTAAACACAGCTGGACTCCAATAAAGGAGTAGAACCATCTCAAGGAGGATGACAAGGAAATGGACAGCTTGTGACTTAAATATGAGCGTCTGTGCAAAGGGACTAAATACTTATGACCATGTGATATTTCAGTTTTTCTTTTTTATTAAATTTGCTAAAATTTCTACATTTCTGTTTTTTTCAGTCAAGATGGGGTACAGAGTGTACATTACTGTGAAAATAAATGAACTGTTGAATTTACCATATGGCTGCAATGAAACAAAGAGTGAAAAACATAAAGATGTATGAATACTTTCCATACCCACTGTATGTCTGTCATTATTAAGAAGAAATGTTGAGCCGGTCACCTGAGTATACAGAGGTGATTACCAAATTACTCGCCGATTAACAAATAGCCCGAATAGTGTACTATTCGTGCGAGTAACGAATAGTGCTGAATGAATTTGCTCATCTCTACTTAAGACCATTATAAGACTGATCCTCTGTATTTTGTGACTGTTTTACTTTCTGTAGGCTGTATGTCTATTTTTCATTTGTCTTTTATATAGTGGGTGCAGATTAGTTGCAGTGTTGTCTCTAATACACTGCACACAGGAAACCCGGAATCTGTCATATCCCTGTATGCAGTGTATTAGAGACAACACTGCAGCTTAATAGGCGAGTAATTTAGTAATTGCCTCTGCATATTCAGGTGACCCGCTCAGCATGTTTGACGATTTATTTGCTTGCCAATCACAGTAATGATGGCACCATCGAGATCTGTGGAAGCTCTGCGTGCGCGAAACAGCTGTCATCCTGTTTTCAACATGATCTCCTTGTCCATTTCGCATATGTCCTAATAAAGTCTTATCTGTTTTATCGGGCTTGGTGAGTGCAAACCATTGTTTTTCTTTTTCTCAGCAGAATCTCATCCATTCCCTCGGGAAGGACAAGAAGGGGAATAATCTCCTGGTGGGAATGGGACATGGATAATGTGAAAGGGACAGTCTGGTGTGTGATTTGTGAGGGCAGTGTCGACCCATTCACTACTCTAACAGTCACCGGTTTGGCGAGCATCACCAGAGGTATTGCATGGCACAGAGCAAAAGCAGAGGACATGAAATTCCCCTCTGCTCCAGAGTCCACACAAAGCTCGACTGTTAAAGTGGATGAGCCTAATGTGATTGTCCCTTTATAGGACAGCTTGGAGGAAAATGCCGCTGTGTCTAGTGAACCACCTCCAATGGTTACTAGACGCGATCGCTTTCCCGACCACTGTGGACATTTATTAGCATAATGTCCTAAGTGTTGGCAAATATTACAAACCATGGGTACTCGAGCGGCCCGGAACTTAGGTCCCGCTCGAGAAACCTCCATGGCCTCATGGGAGTCGGATGCCTGAACAGAAGATTCTAGAGGTCTGGCGAAGGTGGGAGCCAGCCGGAACCTCTGCCTACACTGGGTCCGCTCTAACCGCCGCTCATTAAAATGGAGGTCGATGCGGGTAGATATTGTAATTTGCTCCTCCAGTGTGGCGGGAATCTCCCTGGTGGCCAAGGCGTCCTTCACATGGTCTGCCAGTCCTTTCCAGAACACCGGAATAAGGACTTTATCTGGCCACTCCAGCTCTGAGACCAGAGTCTGGAATTGGACGGCGAACTGGCTAACCATGGACGAACCCTGTGTTATTGCCAACAGTTGGAGTGCCATATCGTGGGTGACACGAGGTCCTAAAAAGACCTGTTTCAGAGAGTCCAGGAAGAGATGAGCACTCTGCACCACACAATCAGCACGCTCCCACAGCGGCGTTGCCCACTCCAACGCCCTGCCCGACAAAGAGGATAAGATAAAACCTACTTTCACCTGTTCCGTAGGAAAATGTGCAGCCAGGAGCTCTAGATGTATGGAGCACTGACTCACGAATCCCTGACTTTGCTTACTGTCACCAGCAAACTTGTCTGGAAGCAGGAGAGGGGATAAAGTCAGAGCAGGAGTGGCAGAGGACAAACTGGCTGCAGCTACACTAGCAGCCTGAACAGTGACTGAGGTAAAATCCACAGCTGAGGTTGTGTGTTCTAGAGCCGCCAACCTACTCTCCAGCTGCTGGATGTACCGCTGTAGACGCTGATCGTCCGCCATTTACTAGCCAGACCCTGACACTAGTATTATGTTAGGGCTAGTGGAATGCACCGAGTAAAAATAGATGTTTATTATTGGTGCGTTCGCAGCCCGGGGTTCACCGTGCAGGAGGAACCTGCTGCTAGTGAATGGTGGCATTATTTGGCGGTATAAGCTAGCTCTGTTACTTCACAGAGTCGCCATGAAAGTAAAGCACTGCACCCTGTTAGACTCACAGGAGCACAAGCTAACTGCCAAGCTGATAGCAGTCAGTGGTCATACAAACACACAATCTCTTCACTGGAGGTGCCGATATTCTAGGGGCTTATTTCAGCCGGGTCCCTGAATACATACACACATAACCACACTGGCACAAAGCTCATAACTTTGATTGATACTAGCACATGGCCGTGCGGTCACGCGTTCCTTTTATAGCTGCTGCAACTACAGGACCTTCCCAGAAGGACCAATGGGAGGCTGCCACAGAACTTGAGCAACTTCAGGGCCTTCCTAGAGGACCAATGGGAGTTGCTGCAGTACCTTAGCATGTGACCCTTGATCTCCAATGAGAGATCTTACCCTGGGCATGCTCAGAAGGGAAAAAATAGGACTTAGTCCCAAAGACGTCTGCTCGCTGCTGACCAGTACTGGCTACAATGGCAGAAGCTGGAAAGGCAGCAGTAACCCTTTGCACAGTGTCAGACTGAGCAAGACGCTGAGACCAACGCCTCTGCTGAGCAGGCTCCACTGCAGCACGAGAAGAATGGGAGACAGCAGCGGAGATGGCTCGAGATTCCCCCTGTGCAGAGGAGGGAACTCAACCCCTAACATATACATATATATATGTGTGTGTGTGCTACTGATATCTACCTATTCTATGTGTATATATCAATTCTAACCTGTCAAGCTGTGATTTTACTGTACTCGGCAGATGAATTGCCAGCTTTTCATATCTATCTATCTATCTATCTATCTATCTATCTATCTATCTATCTATCTATCTATCTATCTATCAACCTATCTATTCTATCTATTCCGTCTGACTGTCTATCTATCCCTTCCATTCCAACTTTATTCCCATGCTCCCAGACCTGTTTGTTGGGTCCAGCACAAAAATATTCTGCTTTCCCATTGATTTTCATTGGATCCATTATTAGGTACAAATACACAATATTAGAAAGTATTTGTGCTGATTTTACAGAATCTGAATATTTCACTATTCACTCATCAATAGTCATAAGTACTGCTATTTTTAGTGTACACACAAGAAAATCTCATTTCAACAGGCACCTAAAAAGACAGCTTTGCTTTATAAAAAAAAAAACATAGGTCCAAAGGTTAGTTGGTAGAAAAAAAACCTCTATCAAGCAATATAGAAGAAGTGCTCTCTGAAAATTTTTGCTTTTTTTTAATGAAAAACTAAGTGGCTGATGAAAGTTAGTTTTGGTGATTGTAAACATCCCTCAGTCTCCAAATGATGTATGCAACAAAACAGTTTAACTTCTGCATAGTTTATTGATTTTTAAATGAGAAGGCTGCATTATTGTAAATTCATAATTTACAACTTTTTCCCTGAACACTTTATGTGATGAAACAGCCTCAATAAACTCTGGCAGAGGTTTTTCTATAATTAAGCAAAACACAAAATTAAGAAAGAATTTAATGGCAGGTGAAGTATAAAACCTTGACAATGTAAAAGCTTACCATAGTGTTATTTTTAAAATGCATCACAGAATGTCTACTAATATTGTCAATTGTTGTATTGTAATTTATAACCTAATGTCATTGCACATAGAAGTAACAGGAAACTGCTCATTATGTTATACAACAGAACGGATACTTGGAAAAGAGTATAAATGTGCAGTTTCCTCTGGAAGTCCATACTGGAGCAGCTAGCACATCCAACTGTTAAGTAAACATTATATATATATATATATATATATATATATATATATATATATATATATATATATATATATATATATATATATATATATATATATATATGTGCAGCGCTCCAGAGTCCTGGTCGCTGCAGTAATATTATTCTTCCACCAGGGGGAGTGATATTACGTCTGATGGCAATAAAGGAGATCTTCTTACCAGGTATCACAAACCATACACTACTCTTCACACTCCAGACCACCAGGGGGAGACTTGCTCCTATTCACTAGGGCACTCCTCACAGTTAGGTAGAACTGATGGGCTGGATAGAAAGTTAGTCAGAAGCTGGCTGAGCTTCGCTCAGTGCAATCCCTGTCAGGCAGACAGGGGGAAAGGAGGAACATGACAGAGCTGCAGACAGAGAGGTCCCTGACAGGGGTGGGATCCTGTCAGAGGCCTAGACAGAAAGCCACGGAGCTGCGCCTGCCCCACGTGCAGCAGCATCCAAAGAAAGGACACGAAGAGAATTGTATTGTAGCGGGTGAGAAACGAAGTCATGGCACAAGGAGATAAAACCAGAAGGAGTTCTGCCCTGTAAAAGGCTGCCTCCTTCTGAGGCGCAGAAGCCGGTAGCCAGAACAACGAGGGAGTAATAGTCTCTATGCTTTGCTTCAGAGACTGGCAGGACAGTTAATCCATGTTGGCTGCCCGACCATATACCCAGGAGGCACGGTGGCAACTTGTGGGGGCCGGGGCATCTCTAGGGTCCCTGTACAAAGCCTAAGGCCACCAGTCATATGGGTTTGTCCTATCCATACCATCTGGGGGACAGAGTGGAAGACATAACATCTAGAACATCTACAACAGTTGTGAGGACCTTACCGAGAAGCTCAGCAGGGAGGTACTACAACACACAGGTGCTAGAGGAAGGCTACTGATTTCCACCTGGATAAGGAGACTCTGGATTTGCCTTTGGACCGGCCGGACTCTGCCTGCCCTGTGATCTGGTGCCCTGGACTGTGGACACTGAAGCCTTCAGTAAAGGTAAAGAGACTGCAACCTTGTGTCCTCGTTATTCACTGCGCCTTACATTCACCACCATCTACACTCTGGGAAGCCCTGGGGATACACTTCACCTGTGGGAAGGTATACCATCTAGCTGCCCTCACATCACCCAAGCGGACCCCTAAGCAGCGTCGGTCACACAGACCGAATACCACAGGTGGTGTCTTGAACACTAAACAAACTTTCCCTTTAATTGGATGTCCCTCAAAGGGCTACGGACCGGGTCAGGCCACCGTGACATCCCCTGAACCGAAGGACCCGGTACCAAGTACCCCATTGCACTTACATGGGGGCGATCCATCTATATATATATATATATATATATATATATATATATATATATATATATGTAATGTATTGATAATTTAAATATCACAATAAAATAATAAAATTGAAAGGTTTCATTTTTATTTGCAAGATTGTCTAAATTTTATATATACGTACAAATTGTGTCAGCACACTGACTAATGAATACATGAACTCCACTATTGCTGTAAACGTTAAAAATATAAGGTACTTAACGTTTTTTTTTTCAAAGAGCACAAGTCATCTAACCACATCAAGGTGTACCTAAATATGAATTGTCCCCAAACACTAATTTCCTACGACTCAATGAGCCAAACTATGTCTCATATGAATGGGGAGTGAAACAAAAACAGGTGTAGCTCCTAATTAAAACCTTGTATGGGCAGGATGTGTTGATAATGGTGCTGAGCAATGGAGTAGGCCAAAACCACAATTTATCATATAAAAAAAATATAGGACTTGCACGCGTTTTTTATTAAAATAATGTACATGTGCACAAATATGCTATGTGGCCAATATAACAACATATTAACACATAATGTGTCAGCACACTGCAAATAATTAATGCTTGAACTTCACTATTGTAAAGGTTGAAATGAATTCTACTCTAATTTTACAAAGATCCGCACATCACCACGTATGCCTGCCACATTATTTGTGGCCAAACACACAGAACCTTACAGGGACCAGCAAACTTTGAAGGTTTGGCCTAGCGACTGAGGTTCGTGAATTTCACCATTAAAGACGCCGATCTGATGATGTGACTAGGGTCGGACAGATTGTGATGAGATGAGGAGGAGGGGCTGGAGAAATGAGAAGTAAATATAAAGATTTTTAATATTTTTAGGTTACATTTTTTATGCTCTGGGATTTAAAGAGAAGTTTGTGGGAAAAAATGTGCGAACAAGCTAATTTGAATTTTACTTGATCCACTCATCTCTACCGATAATCCAAGGTCATTTACAGTTGTTTTTCTTACTTTTATTTTTTAGATCACTTTCTCTTAGATTTACAAGCAACTTTCTTGACAGACAATTGCAAATAGATTTTTTTTATGATTCTCTTATAGTCAAAAGAAGGGTTGAGCGAAACGGATCGTTCATTTTCATAAGTCGCCGACTTTTGGCAAAGTCGGCGTCTCATGAAACCGAGCTGATCCCTGTGTGGGGTCTGCCATGGGGTACGCGACTTTCGCGCCAAAGTCGCGTTTCAATGATGCTAAAAGCGCCATTTCTCAGCCAATGAAGGTGGACGCAGAGTGTGGGCAGCGTGATGACATAGATCTCAGTCTCCACCATCTTAGAGAAGGGCATTGCAGTGATTGGCTTGCTTTCTGTGGCGTCACAGGGGCTATAAAGGGGCGTTCCCGCTGACCGCCATCTTACTGCTGCTGATCTGAGCGTAGGGAGAGGTTGCTGCCGCTTCTTCAGAAGCAGGGATAGTGATAGGCAGGGTACATAAAGCTACAAACCTCTTGTGCTGTAGCGATTTCCACTGTCCAACACCACCTTTTGTTTGCAGGGACAGTGGAAGCTACATTTTTTTTTCCTCAGCGCTGTAGCTCATTGGGCTGCACTAGAAGGCTCCCTGATAGCTGCGTTGCTGTGCCTGTGTGTACGCCGCTGTGCAAACCAACTGCTTTTTTCAAAGCACAAAACCTGTTTTTCCTTCCTTTCTGCACAGCTATCTTGTGTGTTTGTCCACACTTTTGTGTGCAACAGTCCTTTATAGCTGCCTGCCATACTTTTCTGAGATAACTGCAGGGAGATAAATATTGGCAAGTCTGCCTCCGTGCCATTGCTGTGTGTGGCATCTGTCTCTCATTGTGTGCCACCGAAAACCACTGTGTAATACTTGGCCATTTTTTTTTTTTTTTAATACATTCTCCCTTTTCAAAAAAAAAAAATTAGTGGGAGATAAATATTGGCAAGTCTGCCTCCGTGCCATTGCTGTGTGGCATCTGTCTCTCATTGTGTGCCACCGAAAACCACTTGGTAATACTTGTCCATTTTTTTGGGGGGGGTACATTCTCCCTTTTAAAAAAAAAAAAATAGTGGGAGATAAATATTGGCAAGTCTGCCTCCATGCCATTGCTGTGTGTGGCATCTGTCTCTCATTGTGTGCCACCGAAAACCACTGTGTAATAGTTGGCCATTTTTTTTTTGTGGGTACATTCTCCCTTTTCAAAAAAAAAAATAGTGGGAGATAAATATTGGCACGTCTGCCTCCGTGCCATTGTTGTGGGTGGCATCTGTCTCTCATTGTGTGGCACCGAAAACCACTGTGTAATACTTGGCCATTTTTTTGGGGGGGTACATTCTCCCTTTTAAAAAAAAATAATTAGTGGGAGATAAATATTGGCAAGTCTGCCTCCGTGCCATTGCTGTGGGTGGCATCTGTCTCTCATTGTGTGCCACCGAAAACCACTGTGTAATACTTGGCCATTTTTTTTTGTGGGTACATCCTCCCTTTTCAAAAAAAAAATAATTAGTGGGAGATAAATATTGGCAACTCTGCCTCTGTGCCAGTCCTGTGTGTGGCATCTGTCTCTCATTGTGTGCCACCGAAAACCACTGTGTAATACTTGGCCATTTTTTTTTTGTGGGTACATTCTCCCTTTTCAAAAAAAATAATTAGTGGGAGATAAATATTGGCAACTCTGCCTCTGTGCCAGTCCTGTGTGTGGCATCTGTCTCTCATTGTGTGCCACCGAAAACCACTGTGTAATACTTGGCCATTTTTTTTTTGTGGGTACATTCTCCCTTTTCAAAAAAAAAATTAGTGGGAGATAAATATTGGCAACTCTGCCTCTGTGCCAGTCCTGTGTGTGGCATCTGTCTCTCATTGTGTGCCATCAAAAACCACTGTGTAATACTTGGCCATTTTTTTTTTTTTGTGGGTACATTCTCCCTTTTCAAAAAAAAAAATTAGTGGGAGTTAAATATTGGCAACTCTGCCTCTGTGCCAGTCCTGTGTGTGGCATCTGTCTCTCATTGTGTGCCACCGAAAACCACTGTGTAATACTTGGCCATTTTTTTTGTTTGTGGGTACATTCTCCCTTTTCAAAAAAAAAAAATGAGTGGGAGATAAATATTGGCAACTCTGCCTCTGTGCCAGTCCTGTGTGTGGCATCTGTCTCTCATTGTGTGCCACCGAAAACCACTGTGTAATACTTGGCCATTTTTTTTGTTTGTGGGTACATTCTCCCTTTTAAAAAAAAAATAATTAGTGGGAGATAAATATTGGCAACTCTGCCTCTGTGCCAGTCCTGTGTGTGGCATCTGTCTCTCATTGTGTGCCACCGAAAACCACTGTGTAATACTTGGCCTTTTTTTTGGGGGGGGGGGGTAAATTCTCCCTTTTAAAAAAAAAATAATAGTGGGAGATTAAGATTGGCATTTCTGCTTGAGTGCTGGTCCTGTGTGTGCCATCTGTCTCAAATTATTGGGGCACAGAAAACCTAGTGTGTAACATTGGGCCTGATTTTCCTTTCAGTGTCAGGCACCTATAAAGGTATATATAAATCCTACAGAAGTTTGAGTTCACCTTTTAAGTTGTTTTACAGTAACAAATAGCGTTACTTTGGTTACGTTTTGCAAACAATGAGGAAGTCTAGTGGAAGAGGTCGTGGCCGTGGGCGGTCATTGTCAGCTGGTAATGATGGTAGTGGTGGTGGAGCATCAGGTGGTCGTGGTAAAAGCAGTACAGCACCTAAGTCTCGAGTTGTTGAGCCAGGTTCGTTGTCTGGCTACACAAGGCCTCGAACGCTCTCTTTTCTGGGAGTAGGAAAACCACTTTTGAAGCCGGAGCAGGAGGAACAAGTATTGGCTTTCATTGCTGACTCTGCCTATAGCTCTTTCGCCTCCTCCTCGGAAAGTGCTAAATGTCAGAGCAGTGCATCGTCAGTGGATGCTCCCGGTCAGGAACAAGTCGCTTCCTTGTGTCCTTCACTAAAAACAACAGTGAAGGATGCGTCAGTCGACACAACAGGTTACTCCATGGAGCTCTTTACACATACCGTTCCTGGGTTAGACAGTGAAACAGTTAACAGGCCATGCCCATTAGAAGTTGAATCGGACATGGAGTGCACAGATGCACAGCCACAGCCAGATTACTATGCTGTTCCTTTGACTCAGACCAGAACATTGCCCTCGCAGTGTACTGAGGCAGAATCAAAACCAGCGGAGACTATGGTGCTCCGTCACGAACGCAATACCACCGGCTTACACGGTGACACAGACGAAGTTGCACACAACATAGAAGAGGAGGTCATAGATGACCCAGTTGTGGACCCCGATTGGCAGCCATTGGGGGAACAGGGTGCAGGCGGCAATAGTTCTGAAGCGGAGGAGGAGGAGCCGCAGCAGGCATCAACATCACAACAGGTTCCATCTACTGGGCCCGTATCTGGCCAAAAACGCGTGGCAAAACCAAAACCAGTTGGAGGACAGCGTGGCCATCCGGTTAAAGAAGCTCAGTCTGCAATGCCTGAAAAGGTATCCGATAGTAGAGAGCGTGCAGTCTGGAATTTTTTTAAACAACATCCAAATGATCAGCGCAAAGTCATCTGTCAAAAATGTTCAACTACCTTAAGCAGAGGTCAGAATCTTAAAAGTCTAAATACAAGTTGCATGCATAGACATTTATCCACCATGCATTTGCAAGCCTGGACTAACTACCAAACGTCCCTAAAGGTTGCAGCACCCTCGGCCAATGAAGCTAGTCAGCAACGCTACATCCCTTCCCTCCCTGTAAGCCGACCATTTCCCACACCACCTGCAGTATCTGTGCAGCTTTCGTCGCCAGGCCAAAGCAGTCAGGGAATCACCAGGTTAGTAGTAGGAAACACTGAATGTAGGGCACTGGCAAGAATACCATCTCCAACCCTCTCTCACTCACCCATGTCCACCGGCACCACCGCTAGTTGCACGATCTCCAGCTCTCCAGTCCAGCTCACCCTACATGAGACTCTTGTTAGGAAAAGGAAGTACTCATCCTCGCATCCGCGTACACAGGGTTTGAATGCCCACATTGCTAGACAAATCTCCTTAGAGATGATGCCCTACCGGTTAGTTGAAAGCGAAGCTTTCAAAGCGCTGATGGACTACGCTGTACCACGCTACGAGCTACCCAGTCGGCACTTCTTTTCTAGAAAAGCCATCCCAGCCCTCCAACAGCATGTTAAAGACTGCATCGTCCATGCACTCAGGCAGTCTGTGACTACAAAGGTGCACCTGACAACAGATGCATGGACCAGTAGGCATGGCCAGGGACGTTACGTGTCCATCACGGCACACTGGGTGGATGTGGTGGATGCAGGCTCCACAGGGGACAGCAATATTGTTACAGTTCTGCCTAGCCCACGGTCAAGGAAAGAGTTGGCTGTAGGCGTTCGCCCCCCCTCCTCCTCTTCCTCCTCCTCATGCAGAAGCGAGAGCTCGTCCACAGACCGCAGTCGCACATCCACTCCATCTGCAGCTGCCACTGTTGCACACCAGGTGTGCCATTATGGGACAGCTAGTGGCAAGCGTCAGCAGGCTGTATTGGCAATGAAGTGTTTGGGTGACAACAGACACACCGCGGAAGTTCTGTCCGAGTTCTTGCAGAATGAAACTCAGTCATGGCTGTGCACTGTACATCTTGAGGCAGGCAAGGTAGTGAGTGATAACGGAAGGAATTTCATGGCTGCCATAGCCCTTTCCCAACTGAAACACATTCCTTGCCTGGCTCACACCTTAAACCTGGTGGTGCAGTGCTTCCTGAAAAGTTACCCGAGGTTACCCGACCTGCTCCTCAAAGTGCGCAGACTTTGCTCGCATATCCGCCGTTTGCCTGTACACTCCAGCCGTATGCAGAACTATCAGCGGTCTTTGAACCTTCCCCAGCATCGCCTAATCATCGACGTTGCAACAAGGTGGAACTCCACACTGCACATGCTTCAGAGACTGTGCGAACAGAGGCGTGCTGTTATGTTTTTGTGGGAGGATACACATACACGGGCAGGCAGTTGGATGGCAGACATGGAGTTGTCAGGTGTGCAGTGGTCGAAGCTACAAGACCTGTGTCAAGTCCTTCAGTGTTTTGAGGAATGCACACGGCTGGTTAGTGCAGACAACGCCATAATAAGCATGAGCATCCCCCTAATGCGTCTGCTGATGCAAAGTTTGACGCACATAAAGGAGCAGGCGTCTGCAGCCGAGGAAGAGGAAAGCCTTGATGACAGTCAGCCATTGTCTGGTCAGGGCCGTGTAGAGGACGCGGTAGCGGGCGAAGAGGAGGAGGAGTGTTGTGAACTCTATTTTTGGGCTCCCTCTAGTGGTCACAAGCGGTACTGTGTAGTGTTGTCTTTCTGCAGGTTGCAGCATCAGCTGGTTCGTTATCCTTGGTTGGTTTCCTATTTAGCCCACCTGGATACTCAGTTCCTTGCCTGCTATCAATGTATTCAGTGCTCTTCAGATTCCTTGTGTCTACCTTGCTCCCAGTCTCTCCAAGACAAGCTAAGTTTTTGTTTGATCATTTTTTGATCATCAGCGTTCATTATGTTTTTAGTCCAGCTCGCTAAAATGTGATTTCCTCGCTTGCTGGTTGCTCTAGGGGACTGAGTTTCTCCCCCCACACCGTTAGTTGGTGTGGGGGTTCTTGAAATCTCAGAGTGGATATTTTGTAAGGGTTTTTTACTGACCGCATAGATTCCCTTTTCTATTTTCTGCTATCTAGTATTAGTGGGCCTCATTTGCTGAATCTGCTTTCACCCCTGTGTATGTGCCTTCCTCTTACCTCACCGTTATTATTTGTTGGGGGCTTCTATATCTTTGAGGATTATTTCTCTGGAGGCAAGAGAGGTCTTTCTTTCTCTCTAGGGGTAGTTAGTTCCTCAGGCTGGCTCGAGACGTCTAGGATTTTTAGGCACGTTCACCGGCTACTTCTAGTGTGTTTGGATAGGTTCAGATTTGTGGTCAGTCCAGTTTGCCACCTCCCTAGAGCTTGTCCTATGTTTGTTACTTAGCTGGAGTAATTTGTGATCCTCAACCACTAAGGATCATAACAGTATAGCAGGCCAAAAAGTGTTTAATGCATCACAGAAGTGGGATAAAAAGAAGACCTGAGTACATTTTTTTTTTTTTTTTAACCTCCCGCTTTTCCTTTGCTGCAGTCTGTTTAGCTTCTTTCATCCCCTTGAACTCTGGGTGGTTTTGAGCTCAGCTGCAGACATGAATGTTCAGACTCTGACTTCTAGTGTGGATCATCTTACTGCACGGGTGCAAAGTATTCAGGATTTTGTTATTCATAGCCCTATGTCAGAACCAAAGATACCCATTCCTGAGTTGTTTTCTGGAGATAGATCTAAGTTTCTAAATTTTAAGAATAATTGTAAGTTATTTCTATCTCTGAGACCTCGTTCCTCTGGTGATTCCGCTCAGCAAGTTAAAATTGTTATCTCCTTGTTGCGTGGTGACCCTCAAGATTGGGCTTTCTCTCTGGCGCCAGGAGATCCTGCATTGCTTAATGTAGATGCATTTTTTCTGGCTCTTGGACTGCTTTATGAGGAGCCTAATCTTGAGAATCAGGCAGAAAAAGCATTGCTGGCTATCTCTCAAGGTCAGGATGAAGCAGAGGTGTATTGTCAAAAATTTCGGAAATGGTCGGTGCTTACTCAATGGAATGAGTGTGCCCTGGCTGCAAATTTCAGAGAAGGTTTTTCTGAGGCCGTTAAGAATGTTTTGGTGGGGTTTCCCACCCCTACAAGTCTGAGTGATTCTATGGCTTTAGCCATTCAGGTTGATCAGCGTTTGCGGGAGCGCAAATCTGCTCATCCTTTGGCGGTATTTTCTGGACAGAGACCTGAGCCTATGCAATGTGACCGAACTCTGACCAGAATTGAGCGACAAAGTCATAGACGTCAAAATGGGTTGTGCTTTTACTGTGGTGATTCTACTCATGTTATCTCAGCATGCTCTAAACGCTTAAAAAAAATCGCTAAACCTGTCACCATTGGTACTATACAGCCTAAATTTATTTTGTCTGTTACTTTGATTTGTTCTTTGTCGTCCTACCCGGTTATGGCTTTTGTGGATTCGGGTGCTGCCCTGAATCTGATGGATTTGTCGTTTGCCAGGCGCTGTGGTTTTTTCCTGGAGCCTTTGGAATTTCCTATTCCTCTGAGGGGAATTGATGCTACGCCATTGGCTGAGAATAAGACTCAGTATTGGACGCAAATGACCATGTGCATGACTCCCGTACATCAGGAGGTGATTTGCTTTCTTGTTCTGCATAATTTGCATGATGTTGTCGTTTTGGGTCTGCCATGGCTGCAAGCTCATAATCCAGTTTTAGATTGGAAAGCTATGTCTGTGTCGAGTTGGGGTTGTCAGGGAATTCATGGCGATACTCCGTTGGTGTCTATTGCTTCTTCCACTCCTTCTGAGGTCCCTGAGTTTTTGTCTGACTTCCAGGATGTATTTGATGAGCCCAGGTCCAGTGTCCTGCCCCCTCATAGGGATTGTGACTGTGCTATAAATTTAATTCCTGGTAGTAAATTCCCTAAGGGACGACTTTTTAATTTGTCTATACCAGAGCATGCCGCGATGCGGAGTTATATAAAGGAGTCTTTGGAGAAGGGACATATTCGCCAATCCTCTTCCCCTCTTGGTGCAGGATTTTTTTTTGTGGCCAAGAAGGATGGTTCTTTGAGACCTTGTATAGATTATCGTCTTCTGAATAAAATTACAGTCAAATTTCAGTATCCTTTGCCACTATTGTCTGATTTGTTTGCTCGGATTAAGGGTGCCAGTTGGTTCACCAAGATAGATCTCCGTGGTGCGTATAACCTTGTGCGCATTAAGCAGGGAGATGAATGGAAAACAGCATTTAATACGCCCGAAGGCCATTTTGAGTACTTAGTGATGCCTTTTGGACTCTCTAATGCTCCTTCTGTGTTTCAGTCCTTCATGCATGACATCTTCCGAGAATATCTGGATAAATTTATGATTGTTTATCTGGATGACATTTTGGTCTTTTCTGATGATTGGGAGTCCCATGTGAAGCAGGTCAGGATGGTGTTTCAGGTCCTGCGTGCTAATGCTTTATTTGTGAAGGGCTCAAAATGCCTCTTCGGAGTACAGAAGGTCTTCTTTTTGGGTTTTATGTTTTCTCCTTCTACTGTGGAGATGGACCCAGTCAAGGTCCAGGCTATTCATGACTGGACTCAGCCCACGTCTGTTAAGAGTCTTCAGAAGTTCTTGGGTTTTGCTAATTTTTACCGTCGTTTCATCGCTAATTTTTCTAGCGTGGTTAAACCTTTGACAGATTTGACCAAGAAGGGTTCTGATGTGACTAATTGGTCTCCTGCGGCCGTGGAGGCCTTTCGGGAGCTGAAGCACCAGTTTTCTTCAGCTCCAGTCTTATGTCAGCCAGATGTCTCTCTCCCCTTCCAGGTCGAGGTTGATGCTTCTGAGATTGGAGCAGGGGCTGTTTTGTCACAGAGAAGCTCTGGTGGCTCTGTGATGAGGCCATGTGCTTTCTTTTCAAGAAAGTTTTCGCCTGCCGAGCGGAATTATGATGTTACATAGTTACATAGTTATTAAGGTTGAAGGAAGACTGTAAGTCCATCTAGTTCAACCCATAGCCTAACCTAACATGCCCTAACATGTTGATCCAGGGGAAGGCAAAAAAACCCCATGTGGCAAAGAGTAACTCCACCATGGGGAAAAAAATTCCTTCCCGACTCCACATACGGCAATCAGACTAGTTCCCTGGATCAACGCCTTATCAAGGAAAATAGTGTATATACCCTGTAACATTATACTTTTCCAGAAAGGTATCCAGTCCCCTCTTAAATTTAATTAATGAATCACTCATTACAACATCATACGGCAGAGAGTTCCATAGTCTCACTGCTCTTACAGTAAAGAATCCGCGTCTGTTATTATGCTTAAACCTTCTTTCCTCCAGACGTAGAGGATGCCCCCTTGTCCCTGTCTCAGGTCTATGATTAAAAAGATCATCAGAAAGGTCTTTGTACTGTCCCCTCATTTATTTATACATTAACATAAGATCACCCCTTAGTCTTCGTTTTTCCAAACTAAATAGCCCCAAGTGTAATAACCTATCTTGGTATTGCAGACCCCCCAGTCCTCTAATAACCTTGGTCGCTCTTCTCTGCACCCGCTCCAGTTCAGCTATGTCTTTCTTATACACCGGAGACCAGAACTGTGCACAGTATTCTAAGTGTGGTCGAACTAGTGACTTGTATAGAGGTAAAATTATGTTCTCCTCATGAGCATCTATGCCTCTTTTAATACATCCCATTATTTTATTTGCCTTTGTAGCAGCTGCCTGACACTGGCCACTGAATATGAGTTTGTCATCCACCCATACACCCAGGTCTTTTTCATTGATGGTTTTGCCCAGAGTTTTAGAATTAAGCACATAGTTATACATCTTATTACTTCGACCCAAGTGCATGACCTTACGTTTATCCCCATTAAAGCTCATTTGCCATTTATCAGCCCAAGCTTCTAGTTTACATAAATCATCCTGTAATATAAAATTGTCCTCCCCTGTATTGATTACCCTGCAGAGTTTAGTGTCATCTGCAAATATTGAAATTCTACTCTGAATGCCCCCTACAAGGTCATTAATAAATATGTTAAAAAGAAGAGGGCCCAATACTGACCCCTGTGGTACCCCACTGCTAACCGTGACCCAGTCCGAGTGTGCTCCATTAATAACCACCCTTTGTTTCCTATCCCTGAGCCAGCTCTCAACCCACTTACACATATTTTCCCCTATCCCCATTACTCTCATTTTATGTAACAACCTTTTGTGTGGCACCGTATCAAAAGCTTTGGAAAAGTTCATATATACTACGTCCACTGGGTTCCCTTGGTCCAGTCCGGAACTTACCTCTTCATAGAAGCTGATCAAATTAGTCTGACATGAACGGTCCCTAGTAAACCCGTGCTGATACTGGGTCATGAGGTTATTCCTCTTCAGATACTCCAGCATTCCATCCCTTAGAATGCCCTCCAGGATTTTACCCACAGTAGAGGTTAAACTTACTGGCCTATAATTACCGAGTTCAGTTTTTGCCCCTTTTTTGAATATTGGCACCACATTTGCTATACGCCAGTCCTGTGGTACAGACCCTGTTATTATGGAGTCTTTAAAGATTAAAAATAATGGTCTATCAATGACTGTACTTAGTTCCTGCAGTACTCGGGGGTGTATCCCATCCGGGCCCGGAGATTTGTCAATTTTAGTTATTTTTAGACGCCGCTGTACTTCCTGCTGGGTTAAGCAGGTGACATTTAATGGGGAATTTTTATCACTAGTCATTTTGTCTGCCATGGGATTTTCTTTTGTAAATACTGATGAAAAAAAGTCATTTAGCATATTGGCTTTTTCCTCATCCTCATCCACCATTTCACCCAGACTATTTTTAAGGGGGCCAACACTGTCATTTTTTAGTTTCTTACTATTTATATAGTTAAAGAATATTTTGGGATTATTTTTACTCTCTCTGGCAATGAGTCTCTCTGTCTCAATCTTTGCTGCCTTGATTTGCTTTTGACAGAATTTATTTAATTTTCTGTATTTATTTAATGCCTCCTCACTACCTACTTCCTTTAATTCTCTAAATGCTTTCTTTTTGTCCCTTATTGCGCCCCTTACAGCTCTATTTAGCCATATTGGTTTCCTCCTATTTCTAGTATGTTTATTCCCATACGGTATATACTGTGCACAGGTCCTATCCAGGATGCTAATAAATGTCTCCCATTTTCTTTGTGTATTTTTGTGTCTCAGGATATCGTCCCAGTTAATTGCACCAAGATCCTCTCTCATCCGTTGGAAATTTGCCCTCCTGAAGTTTAGTGTCCTTGTCACCCCCCTACTACCCATCTTATTAAAGGTTACATGAAAACTTATTATTTTGTGATCACTATTCCCCAAGTGACCCCCAACCCTTATATTTGATATGCGGTCTGGCCTGTTGGTTAATATTAGGTCTAGCAGTGCCCCCCTCCTTGTTGGGTCCTGAACCAGTTGTGAAAGGTAATTGTCTCTCATAGTTGTCAAAAACCGATTACCTTTGCTGGAACTGCAGGTTTCTGTTCCCCAATCTATTTCAGGGTAGTTGAAGTCCCCCATAATAATGACTTCTCCTTGAGTCTCAGCTTCATCTATTTGCTTTACGAGGATATTCTCCATTGCTTCCATTAGTTTTGGAGATTTATAACAAACCCCTATCAGTAATTTATTATTTTTTTCCCCTCCCCTTATCTCCACCCACAGAGACTCTATATTTTCATTAGATTCACCTATATTATCATGCAGGATGGGTTTTAAGGTCGATTTTACATACAGACACACCCCACCCCCTCTCTTATCTGTACGGTCATTTCTGAAAAGGCTATAGCCATGTTGGTAATCGGGAGTTGCTGGCTATGAAGTGGGCATTTGAGGAGTGGCGACATTGGCTCGAAGGAGCTAAACATCGTGTGGTGGTCTTGACGGATCACAAAAATCTGATTTATCTTGAATCTGCCAAGCGCCTGAATCCTAGACAGGCTCGTTGGTCGTTGTTTTTCTCCCGTTTCAACTTCGTGGTCTCATACCTGCCTGGTTCGAAGAACGTGAAGGCTGATGCACTTTCTAGGAGTTTTGTGCCTGACTGTCAGGGAGTTTCTGAGCCGGCTGGTGTTCTCGGAGAGGGAGTTATTTTGTCTGCCATTTCCCCAGATTTGCGACGAGTGCTGCAGAAATTTCAGGCGGATAGACCTGACCGTTGTCCACCAGAGAGACTGTTTGTCCCGGATAGATGGACCAGCAGAGTTGTTTCCGAGGTTCATTCTTCGGTGTTGGCGGGTCATCGTGGGATTTTTGGTACCAGAGATTTGGTGGCTAGGTCCTTCTGGTGGCCTTCCTTGTCGCGGGATGTGCGTTCCTTTGTGCGGTCTTGTGGGATTTGTGCTCGGGCTAAGCCTTGCTGTTCTCGTGCCAGCGGTTTGCTTTTGCCTTTGCCTGTTCCGAAAAGGCCTTGGACGCACATTTCCATGGATTTTATTTCGGATCTTCCAGTATCTAAGAAAATGTCTGTCATCTGGGTGGTGTGTGATCGTTTTTCCAAGATGGTCCATTTGGTGCCCTTGCCTAAGTTGCCTTCTTCCTCCGATTTGGTTCCTCTATTTTTTCAGAATGTGGTTCGCTTGCACGGCATTCCTGAAAATATTGTGTCTGATAGAGGATCCCAGTTTGTGTCCAGGTTTTGGCGGACTTTTTGTGCTAAGATGGGCATTGATTTGTCTTTTTTGTCGGCCTTCCATCCTCAGACTAATGGCCAAACCGAGCGAACTAATCAGACGTTGGAAACTTATTTGAGATGTTTTGTTTCTGCTGATCAGGATGATTGGGTGACTTTTTTGCCTTTGGCCGAGTTTGCCCTTAATAATCGGGCTAGTTCTGCTACTTTGGTTTCGCCTTTTTTCTGCAATTCTGGTTTCCATCCTCGTTTTTCCTCGGGTCAGGTTGAGCCTTCTGACTGTCCTGGGGTGGATTCTGTGGTGGATAGGTTGCAGCAGATTTGGAACCATGTGGTGGAGAATTTGAGGTTGTCACAGGAGAAGGCTCAGCGCTTTGCCAACCGCCGCCGCGGTGTGGGTCCCCGACTTCGTGTTGGGGATTTGGTGTGGCTGTCTTCTCGGTATGTTCCTATGAAGGTCTCCTCTCCTAAATTCAAGCCTCGCTTCATCGGTCCTTATAAGATCTTGGAAATCCTTAACCCGGTGTCTTTTCGTTTGCATCTCCCAGCATCGTTTGCCATTCATAATGTGTTCCATAGGTCTTTGTTGCGGAGGTATGTGGTACCTGTGGTTCATTCTGTTGAGCCTCCTGCTCCGGTGCTGGTCGAGGGCGAATTGGAGTATGTGGTGGAGAAGATTTTGGATTCTCGTATCTCTAGACGGAGGCTGCAGTATTTGGTTAAGTGGAAGGGCTATGGTCAGGAGGATAATTCCTGGGTTGTCGCCTCTGATTTTCATGCGGCCGATTTGGTTCGTGCCTTCCACGCGGCTCATCCTGATTGCCCTGGGGGTCTTGAAGAGGGTTCGGTGACCCCTCCTCAAGGGGGGGTACTGTTGTGAACTCTATTTTTGGGCTCCCTCTAGTGGTCACAAGCGGTACTGTGTAGTGTTGTCTTTCTGCAGGTTGCAGCATCAGCTGGTTCATTATCCTTGGTTGGTTTCCTATTTAGCCCACCTGGATACTCAGTTCCTTGCCTGCTATCAATGTATTCAGTGCTCTTCAGATTCCTTGTGTCTACCTTGCTCCCAGTCTCTCCAAGACAAGCTAAGTTTTTGTTTGATCATTTTTTGATTATCAGCGTTCATTATGTTTTTAGTCCAGCTCGCTAAAATGTGATTTCCTTGCTTGCTGGTTGCTCTAGGGGACTGAGTTTCTCCCCCCACACCGTTAGTTGGTGTGGGGGTTCTTGAAATCTCAGAGTGGATATTTTGTAAGGGTTTTTTACTGACCGCATAGATTCCCTTTTCTATTTTCTGCTATCTAGTATTAGTGGGCCTCATTTGCTGAATCTGCTTTCACCCCTGTGTATGTGCCTTCCTCTTACCTCACCGTTATTATTTGTTGGGGGCTTCTATATCTTTGGGGATTATTTCTCTGGAGGCAAGAGAGGTCTTTCTTTCTCTCTAGGGGTAGTTAGTTCCTCAGGCTGGCTCGAGACGTCTAGGATTTTTAGGCACGTTCACCGGCTACTTCTAGTGTGTTTGGATAGGTTCAGATTTGCGGTCAGTCCAGTTTGCCACCTCTCTAGAGCTTGTCCTATGTTTGTTACTTAGCTGGAGTAATTTGTGATCCTCAACCACTAAGGATCATAACAGAGGAGGACGAGGAGGATGATGGGGATGAGTACTTTTTGAATGAGGAAGCTTCTCCTGGGCCAACAGAAATTAGTGGCATTGCAAGGCCGGGTTCTGTTTTTTTAAGGGAGACAAGTGACGTAGATTTGCCTGTAACTGCCCCTCCAACCAGCACAACCGCAGATTTGACAACTGGAACTTTGGCCCACATGGCAGATTATGCCTTACGTATCCTCAAAAGGGCATTATTAAAATGATGAGCGATGATGATTACTGGTTGGCCTGCATCCTTGACCCTCGCTATAAAGGCAAATTGCAAAATATTATGCCACATGAGAACCTCGAACAAATATTAGCAACCAAACAAGCTACTCTTGTAGACCGTTTGATTCAGGCATTCCCAGCACACAGCGCCCGTGATGGTTCTCACACAAGCTGCAGGGGGCTACATGGCAGAGGTGTTAGAGGTGCACAGATCAGAAGTGGCGTTGGACAGAGGGGTTTTCTGACCAGGTTGTGGAGTGATTTCGCAATGACCGCAGACAGGACAGGTACTGCAGCATCTATTCAAAGTGACAGGAGACAACATTTGTCCAGTATGGTTACTAACTATTTTTCATCCCTTATCGATGTTCTCCCTCAACCGTCATTCCCATTTGATTACTGGGCATCCAAATTAGACACCTGGCCTGAATTGGCAGAATATGCGTTGCAGGAGCTTGCTTGCCCAGCAGCTAGTGTGCTATCAGAAAGAGTATTCAGTGTTGCTGGTTCAATATTAACCGAAAAAAGGACTCGTCTGGCTACCCAAAATGTGGATGATCTCACCTTCATTAAAATGAACCACTCCTGGATTTCAAATTATTTTGCCCCACCTTTCCCGGCTGACACCTAGCTTTCCTATAAAAATTGCTTGCTTGTGGACTGGTCTTACTGAGTGTTCCAATCTCTTAAGTTACAGCAGCTGTTTGTCCAGCATACGACATGTTTACACCTCCCCCAATGGGAAAACTCCCCCCACGGGGCCGTGGTCTCGCCACTTGGCGCAAGCACCCGTTACAGTGCTGTTTGTCTGAAGAGGTGGGTGTGCCCGCTTTTGGTCGACGGCACTGCCACTGGGTCCCTCATAGTACAATGTAGTGTCTCTGGCGGTGGTGGTGCGCACCCAATGTCAGACACACCGTTGTAACATGAGGGGCCCTGGGGCGGTACCGCCGGCCACAAGAGAGTTCCCCCCCAGCTCAAACTGTGCTCTACCACGTTCAAAATTATCTCGCACAGCTCCACCAATGTTTAGTCTATGCGCTGACAGCATTCAATGCCTGGCCCTGACAAACAATACCAATTTGTTGACATCTATGATGCTAGTTAAAGTAGTCTGGGTCAGTGTCCTATATTGACACCAGTAAATAGTAATTTACTGCCAAATTACTTTGTCATAAACTCTGCAGATGAGCCCACCCCTGTACCTAAGCATGCCACCATTTTTTAATTTATTGTTGTTTTGCGAGACATTAACATCTATTTATTTTTTGGGAGTACTAACTGTGTCAGACACTCCTTGCAATACTCCTCCACTGACCACAATGCTGCCTGTGTATCCATGTAACCGATTTAAAACTGCCATGAGCCTATTGTTTGTTATGTTAGGCCTTTGTTAGCCTGTCTGCGGTCCCTACTTGCAATACTCCTCCACTGACCACAATGCTGCCTGGAGTGCCTGCCTGTGTATCCATGTAACTGATTTCAAACTGCCATGAGCCTATTGTTTGTTATTTTAGGCCTTCGTTAGCCTGTCTGCGGTCCCTTCTTGCAATACTCCTCCACTGACCACACCAATGCTGCCCGTGTACCCCTGGAACCTATTTAAAAGTTCATAGAGCCTAGTTATATATTTTATTTACTATTAATAAGGCCATGATGGAGTACGCTGTACCACGCTACAAGCTAACCAGTCGACACTTCTTTTGCGAGAAAAGCCATCCCAACCCTCCACCAGCATGTAAAAGACCGCATTGTCCATGCACTCTGGCAATCTGTGAGTACAAAGGTGCACCTGACAACAGACGCATGGACCTGTAGGCATGGCCACGGAAGATTACGTGTCCATTACGGCGCAATGGGTTAATGTGGTGGATGCATGGTCCACAGGGGACAGCCTACTAAGTCTGTCTGCAGTCCCTAATTCAAATTGTCCTCCACTGTCTAAATCTGAGCTTCAAACTTCTGGCTTTCGGCCTATAGTATCAGATATTAAACTGCATTTGGCCTTCAACTTTGGTTACGGCCTACTAACGGTGTCTGCCGCTCCCTGGTGTTGTTCTCCACTGTATAAAGCTGAGCTTCCACCTTCTGGCTCTAATGTTTTTTATTTATTTTTTTTAAGTGCTGGTTGGGGCATAATACCTCTGTTTGCTGCTCCCTGTGTTGACCTCAACTGAATAAAGCTGAGCTTCAACCTTCTGGCTCTCATTAAGTGCTGTTTTTTAAAAACTTGGTGGTTAGGGCCTACTAATGGTGTCTGCCGCTCCCTGGTGTTTGTCCTCAACTGAATAAAGCTGAGATTCAACCTTCTGGCTTTCGGCCTATAGTATCAGATATTAAACTGCATTTGGCCTTCAACTTTGGTTACGGCCTACTAACGGTGTCTGCCCCTCCCTGGTGTTGACCTCCACTGTATAAAGCTGAGCTTCAACCTTCTAGCTCTCATTAAGTGCTGTTTTTCAAAAACTTGGTGGTTAGGGCCTACTAACAGTGTCTGCCCCTCCCTGGTGTTTGTCCTCAACTGAATAAAGCTGAGCTTCAACCTTCTGGCTCTCATTAAGTGCTGTTTTTTAAAAACTTGGTGGTTACAGCCTACTAACGGTGTCTGCCCCTCCCTGGTGTTTGTCCTCAACTGAATAAAGCTGAGCTTCAACCTTCTGGCTCTCATTAAGTGCTGTTTTTTAAAAACTTGGTGGTTACAGCCTACTAACGGTGTCTGCCCCTCCCTGGTGTTTGTCCTCAACTGAATAAAGCTGAGCTTCAACCTTCTGGCTCTCATTAAGTGCTGTTTTTTAAAAACTTGGTGGTTAGGGCCTACTAACGGTGTCTGCCCCTCCCTGGTGTTGTCCTCCACTGTATAAAGCTGAGCTTCAGTCTTTAGGCTTTTGGCCTAAAGTATCAGATATTAAACTGCATTTGGCCTATTAGTGTGTTTGGGCCCTTAAAACAGTGTCTGCTGCTCCTGGGTTTGCTACTCCACTGAACAAAGCAATGCCGCCTGTTTAGTCCTGTTACCAATTTTGAACTGCATTTAGCCTACTTTATTCTTTGGCCCTATATCTGTTTCCTCCTCATCCTGCCCATTGCCCAGCCACTGCTAGATGAGTCTGCTGGTACATTGACCTAGACCACTACATTCCCCTTGCACTCTACACAGCCAGAATCTGACCCTGCTGAAAGTAAGGTTCCCCTTCCCGCATGTTATACCACCTTACACAGGGACAAAGAGGAAGGTGCAGATGAAAGTGCAGGTTCCTTCATCAGGTGGGGGGGGGCATACTCGTTGGCGACGTCACTGGCACAGGGTTCCTCAGAGTACGCAAAAGTGTCGCTGCTGGTGGGAGGCGCCCCCGCCATGCAAACACACCGCTGTACTTTGAGGGGCCCTGTGCCAGTGCCAATGCGAACGAGTGGGCCCCCCTGCTTGCTCAGGATCACAGCACTTGCAACGTTGAAATGCTTACCTCTCCCTGCTCCACCGCCGTGACGTAGTCCATGATTCCTGGGCCCACTAAAACCTTGAACCAGCCCTACCCCCCACAACTTTTGCCAAATGACCCCCAAGTTCCAATGAACAACTATTATTATAAAGATAATTAAGATTGACAAGCTAAGGAGTTGTGGTTTTCAGTGCTAATATATTGATGTACATATAACTTATTACTGGCAATGGTGAACCAAAGCTGTTTGGGTTCGACAGTCCAAAAAAGTTTGTTAAAAGACTGCAGCGCTGCACAGGTAATCAACAAGTTTTTTCTGTGTGGGTCCTTATGTCCACATCACAGCCATGTCAAGTATTTTTAATTACAAGCACAGTTAAAGCCGACAGCTGCGGACTGCCACCCTCAGCTGTAGGCTTTATCTAGGTTAGTTATCAAAAATAGAGGGGTGCCAATGCTTTTTTAAAATTATTTAAATAAATCATTTTAACCCCTACCCGACATGACCCATACTAGTATGGCGCATGTCGGGTCCCCTGCTTTAATGTGGGCTCCGGCGGTGAGCCCACATCAAAGTCGCGACATGTCAGCTTTTTTGCACAGCTGACATGTGCGCGCAATAGCGGCGGATGAAATCGCGATTCACCCGCTGCTATTAACCTGTTAAATGCCGCTGTCAAACGCTGACAGCGGCATTTAACCAGTGCTTCCGGCCGGAAATGAGCGCATCGCCGACCCCATCACACGATCAGGGTCGGCGATGCCTTGGGATGGTAACCATAGAGGTCCTTGAGACCTCTATGGCTACTGATGCTGGCCTGCTGTGAGCGCCAAACTGTGGTCGGCGCTCATAGCAAGCCTGCATTTCAGCTACATAGCAGTGATCTGATGATTGCTGCTATGTAGCAGAGCCGATCAGGCTATGCCAGCTTCTAGCCTCCCATGGAGGCTATTGAAGCATGTCAAAAGTAAAAAAAAAATGTTTTTAAATATATGAAAAAAATATATACAAGTTTAAATCACCCCCCTTTCACCCCATCCAAAATAAAACAATAAAAAAAATCAAATCTACACATATTTGGTATCGCCCCGTTCAGAATCGCCCGATCAATCAATAAAAAAAGCATTAACCTGATTGCTAAACAGCGTAGCGAGAGAAAAAATTGAAATGCCAGAATTACGTTTTTTTTGTTGCTCCGACATTGCATTAAATTGCAATAACGGGTGATCAAAAGAACATATCTGCACAAAAGTGGTATGATTAAAAACGTCAGCTCGGCACGCAAAAAATAAGCCCTCACCCGACACCAGATCTGGCAAAGTTTTGAATTTTTTTCACCACTTAGATAAAAAATAACCTAGACATGTTAGGTGTTTATGAACTCGTAATGACCTGGAAAATCATAATATCAGGTCAGTTTTAGCATTTAGTGAAGCTAGTAAAAAAGCTAATCAAAAAACAAGTGTGAGATTGCACTTTTTTTGCAATTTCACCGCACTTGGAATTTTTTTCCCGTTTTCTAGTACAAGACATGGTAAAACCAATGGTGTCATTCAAAAGTACAGCTCATCCTGCAAAAAATACGCCCTTACATGAGCATATCGATGGAAAAGTAATAAAGTTATGGCTCTGGGAAGGCGGGGAGCGAAAAAGGGCCGCGGCGGGAAGGGGTTAAAAAATGGCTTGGGGTCACCCCCAATTTTTTGTAACCAGCCAAACTAAAGCTGACAGCTGGGGGCTTGTATTCTCAGGTTGAGAAGACCCATGGATATTTGACTTTCTCCAGCCTAAAAATTGCAGCCCACAGCAACCTCAGAATAGGCGCATCCATTAGATTCACCAATTCTAGTGTTTACGTCAGCTTTCTAATGTCAACTACCATTAAGCCCAGGGGTTAGTAATGGAGAGGTGTCTATCAGACTCCCCCATTACTAACCCAGTAAGGAAAATTAATAAATACACACAGAAAAAGTCCTTTAATTGAACAAAACACTCCCTGACAATTACCCTCTATTTCCCACTTATTTATTAGCATAAAAATAAAATAAAAATTAAAGTAATCCTCACCAGTCTGTCGTTAATCCATAATGATGATGTATCATGATGAACCCCAATTCTGTTACATGTAGTTGCATTGCTGAGCACTGACAACAGTAATGTGACCACTCAGCATGACAGCCAGATCATGCTGTGTGAGAACGTGGCTCTGTGTGACCATCCGTAACCTTAATGATGTCACCGTCAGGTAACGCAGCCACATTCTCATGCTTAGCTTGGTATTAACTGTCTATGGGATTGAGCATTCACATTACTAACGTCACTGCTCAGCAATTTATCCAGATGTAGCATAGTTAGTGTTTGTCTCGGGACATCAGAAATACGGATAATTGGTGGACAGGTGAGGCTTACTTTAATTTTTTATTTTTAATTTTATGTTAATAAATGGGAAAAATGAGATTTGTCAGTGTTTTGTTCAATTAAAGGTTTTTTGTGTCTTTATTAATTTTCATTATGGGTTAGTAAATCCAGGTGTGAAAAACTTGTTGCATCATTCCCAAGAAGACTCATGGCTCTACTAGCTCAAAAGGGTGCTTCTACTCAATACTGAGCAAAGGGTCTGAATACCTATGACCATGTGATATTTCAGTTTTTCTTTTTTAATAAATATGCAAAAATGTCTACATTTCTGTTTTTTTCAGTCAAGATGGGTTGCAGAGTGTACATTAAAAAGGAACTTTTTTGAGTTTAACAAATGGCTGCAATGAAACAAAGTAAAAAATGTTAAAGGTTCTGAATACTTTCTGTACCCACTGTAAACATACAAAATAGGTCATTAACCCCTTAACGACCGCCGATACGCCTTTTAACGGCGGCCGCTAAGGGTACTTAAACCACAGCGCCGTTAATTAACGGCACTGTGGAAAAAGTGAATAGCGCCCCCCAGAGTCGGATTTTCTCTGGGGTCTCGGTTGCCGAGGGTAGCCGAGACCCCAGAGAACATGATTCGGGGGGTTTTTACCGACCCCCGAGTTGCGATCGCCGGTAATTAACCGTTTACCGGCGGTCGCAACAAAAAAAAAAAAACGCGATTTGCCGTTTAATTTCTCTGTCCTCCGATGTGATTGCACATCGGAGGACAGAGAAATGTGGTCCCCGATGGCCCCCAATAGCCCCCCAATACTTACCTACCTCCCCCGGTGCTCCTCGTGTCTCCCCATGGGCGCCGCCATCTTTTTTCCGGGAAAAAATGGCGGGCGCACGCGCAGTACGCCTGCCGCCCGGCACCCGGATGTTCTTTGGGGTCTCGGCTGCCGGGGGTAGCCGAGACCCCAAAGAACATGATCGGGGTCGATTTGCACCGACCCCTGCTTTGCGATCGCCGGTAATTAACAGTTTACCGGCGACCGCAAAAAAAAAAAAAAAAAAAAAGCGATCAGTTATTTCTCTGTCCTCTGATGTGATCGCACATCAGAGGACAGAGAAATAGGGGGATTCGGGGACCCTATCATACTCACCCGGGGTCCCTGGGTCCTCTTCTGTCTTCTCCTGCCAGCCGGCTTTTTCATCATGGCGGGCGCATGCGCAGTGCGCCCGCCATCTGCTGCCATCTGCCGGCCGGCAGGAGAAGACAAGTTGGGGCTAAAATTAGGGTTAGGGTTAGGGTTAGGGTTAGAGTTAGGGTTAGGGTTAGGGTTAGGGTTAGGGTTGGGGCTAAATTTAGGGTTAGGGCTAGGGTTAGGGTTAGGCTACTTTCACACTAGCGTTTTTTGGCTTCCGTCGCAATGCGTCGTTGGAGAAAAAACGCATCCTGCAAAAGTGCTTGCAGGATGCGTTTTTTCTCCATTGGCTTGCATTAGCGACGCATTGCGACGGATTGCCACATGTCGCATCCGTCGTGCGACGGATGCGTCGTGCTTCAGCGGACCGTCGACACAAAAAAAACTACATGTAACTTTTTTGTGCGACGTGTCCTACATATTTCAGTGCCACGTGCCACGTATTTAAGTGACACGTGCCACGTATCAAAGTGCCACGTGCCACATATTTCAGTGACACGTATCAAAGTGCCACGTGCCACGTATCAAAGTGCCACGTGCCACGTATCAAAGTGCCACGTGCCACGTATCAAAGTGCCACGTGCCACATATTTCAGTGCCACGTGCCACGTATCAAAGTGCCACGTGCCACGTATCAAAGTGCCACGTGCCACGTATCAAAGTGCCACGTGCCACATATTTCAGTGCCACGTGCCACGTATCAAAGTGCCACGTGCCACGTATCAAAGTGCCACGTGCCACATCTTTCAGTGCCACGTGCCACGTATTTAAGAGACACGTGCCACGTATCAAAGTGCCACGTGCCACATATTTCAGTGCCACGTGCCACGTATTTAAGTGACACGTGCCACGTATCAAAGTGCCACGTGCCACATATTTCAGTGCCACGTATCAAAGTGCCACGTGCCACGTATCAAAGTGCCACGTGCCACGTATCAAAGTGCCACATATTTCAGTGCCACGTATCAAAGTGCCACGTGCCACGTATCAAAGTGCCACGTGCCACGTATCAAAGTGCCACGTGCCACATCTTTCAGTGCCACGTGCCACGTATTTAAGAGACACGTGCCACGTATCAAAGTGCCACGTGCCACATATTTCAGTGCCACGTATTTAAGTGACACGTGCCACGTATCAAAGTGCCACGTATCACGTATTTCAGTGCCACGTATTTAAGTGACACGTATCACGTATAAGTGCCACGTGTCACGTATTTAATTGCCACATATTTAAGTGCCACGTATCAAGATTTTCCATGGAGAACAGACACATCCAGAGATATGTCTGCTCTCCACGGTTGCAGCAACACACTGACAGGAGCCATAGTTCCTGTCGGTGTGTCACTGCGCATGCGCGAGCGAGTTTACCGGCGGTCATTGACCCCGGAACTCTCGCTTAACGGCAGTGCTGCATGGGAAAGTTCAACGCAGCTGTACTGCTGTTAACCGAGACGCCGGAGTCATTGAACTCCGGAACAGTACGCGATACACTGCTAGGAGCTTCGCTCCTGGCAGTGTATCGCCGGAGAGCAGCCGATCGGCGTGGGACACTCGTTTTATGGATTCTGCGGACAGGGAGTATGAATTTGGTTTATTATTTTTGGATTTTTTCCTGGAGGATCGAGGGCTTCGCCTACAAGTGTGCTGTTGGTGAGTATATACTCTGTGTTATATGTTGTATGTACTGTGTGTCATGTATGTGTATTGTGTGTAGGTGTTTTGTGTAACTTTACAATTGTGCTAAGTCGCCGGACACAGGGACAACTCTCCCATCCTAATACCGGATGGGAGTAGTAGTCCCATACGGCGACTTAGCACAATGGTGGCACTAGCGTCGCATGGGGACACACACACGCACACACACGCACACACACGCACACACACACACACAGAAGGACTCCATGCTGCTTCACTGGGGGGCGGGGGCTTCCCTCTTCCTGTCCGACGTCACGTCCGGTCCTGGGTGTCAACCCCTCCGTACAAAGACGCCGACACCCAGGACAAAGGCGCTGTGTGTGGAAGGTAATATGGGGCCCTAGGGGGATACGCAGACACGCCGCTGCGTAAAGAATTGACACGTCAATTCTTTTTACGCCGGCGTGTTTGCAGACAAAAGCGCCGCGTTTTTTTGCGGTGTGTCTGAACGGCAAAGTGAATTTCTCATTCACTTTGCCGGCAGACGAAAATTACATTGCGCATTTTTGAAAAGCGCCCGCAAAATAGCGCTCAAAAATGCGCTATGTCTGAAAGTAGCCTAAGGCTTCTTTCACACTTGCGTCGGTACGGGGCGGTCGCAATGCGTCGGCCCGATGTACCGACGCACGTTGTGAAAATTGTGCACAACGTGGGCAGCGGATGCAGTTTTTCAATGCATCCGCTGCCCAGTCTATGTCCTGGGGAGGAGGGGGCAGAGTTACGGCCACGCATCCGCGGAAATGGCGGACGCGACGTACAAAAAAAAGGTTACATTGAACTTTTTTTGTGACGACGGGGGCTAAAGTTATGGTTAGGGTTGGGGCTAAAGTTAGGGTTGGGGCTAAAGTTAGGGTTAGAGTTGGGATTAGGGTTAGGGTTTGGATTAGGGTTGGGATTAGTGTTACGTTTGGGATTAGGGTTGGGATTAGGGTTAGGGTTGGGATTAGGGTTAGGGGTGTGTTGGATTTAGGGTTTTGATTAGGGTTATGGTTAGGGTTGAGATTAGGGCTGTTTTGGGGTTAGGGTTGTGATTATCGTTAGGGTTGTGATTAGGATTATGGATCGGGTTGAGATTAGGGTTAGGGCTGTGTTGGGGTTAGGGTTGGAGTTAGAATTGGGGGGTTTCCACTGTTTAGGTACATCAGGGGGTCTCCAAACACGACAGCCAATTTTGCGCTAAAAAAGTCAAATGGTACTCCCTCCCTTCTGAGCTCTGCCGTGCGCCCAAACAGTGGTTTACCCCCACATATGGGGCATCAGCGTACTCGGGATAAATTGGACAACAACTTTTGGGGTCCAATTTCTCCTGTTACCCTTGTGAAAATAAAAACTTGGGGGCTAAAAATCTTTTTTGTTGGAAAAAAATATATTTTTTTATTTTCACTACTCTGCATTATAAATTTCTGTGAAGCACTTGAGCTTTCAAAGTTCTCACCACATATCTAGATAAGTTCCTTAGGGGGTCTAGTTTCCAAAATTTGGTCACTTGTGGGGGTTTCTACTGTTTAGGTACATTAGGGGTCTGCAAACGCAACATAACGCCCGCAGACAATTCTATCAAAGTCTGCATTGCAAAATGGCGCTCCTTCCCTTCCGAGCTCTGCCGTGCGCCCAAACAGTGGTTTACCCCCACATATGGGGTACCAGCATACTCAGGACAAATTGGACAACAACTTTTGGGGTCCAATTTCTCTTGTTACCCTTGTGAAAATAAAAATTTGGGGGCTAAAAAAATCTTTTTTGTGGGAAAAAAAATATTTTTTATTTTCACTACTCTGCATTATAAACTTCTGTGAAGCACTTGGGCATTCAAAGTTCTCACCACATATCTAGATAAGTTCCTTGGGGGGTCTATTTTCCAAAATGGGGTCACTTGTTGGGGGTTTCTACTGTTTTGTTACATTAGGGGTCTGCAAAGGCAACATAACGCCCGCAGACAATTCTATCAAAGTCTGCATTCCAAAATGGCACTCCTTCCCTTCCGAGCTCTGCCATGCGCCCAAACAGTGGTTTACCCCCACATATGGGGTACCAGCATACTCAGGACAAATTGGACAACAACTTTTGGGGTCCAATTTCTCTTGTTACCCTTGTGAAAATAAAAACTTGGGGGCTAAAAAATCTTTATTGTTAAAAAATATATATTTTTTATTTTCACGACTCTGCATTATAAACTTCTGTGATGCACTTGGGCATTTAAAGTTCTCACTACACATCTAGATAAGTTCCATGGGGGGTCTAGTTTCCAAAATGGGGTCACTTTTGGGGGGTTTCTGCTGTTTAGGCACATCAGGGGCTCTCCAAACGCGACATGGCGTCCGATCTCCATTCCAGTCAATTTTGCATTGAAAAGTCAAATGGCGCTCCTTTGCTTCCGAGCTCAGCCATGCGCCCAAACAGTGGTTTACCCCCACATATGGAGTGTCGGCGTACTCAAGACAAATTGTACAACAGCTTCTGGGGTCCATTTTCTCCTGTTACCCTTGGTAAAATAAAAATTTGGAGGCAAAAAGATCATTTTTGTAGAAAAAATGCGATTTTTTTATTTTCACGGCTCTACGTTCTAAACTTCTGTGAAGCACCTGGGGGTTTAAAGTGCTCACCACACATCTAGATAAGTTCCTTAAGGGGTCTAGTTTCCAAAATGGTGTCATATGTGGGGGGTCTCTACTGTTTAGGCACATCAGCGGCTCTCCAAACGTGACATGGCGTCCGATCTCAATTCCAGCCAATTCTACATTGAAAAAGTAAAACGACACTCCTTCTCTTCCAAGCTCTGCGGTGCGCCCAAACAGTGGTTTACCCCCATATATGGGGTATCGACGTACTCAGGAGAAATTGCACAACAACTTTTGTGGTCTAATTTCTCCTGTTACCCTTGTGAAAATAAAAATTTGGGGGCAAAAAGATCATTTTTGTAGAAAAAATGAGATTTTTTATTTTCACGGCTCTACGTTATAAACTTCTGTGAAGCACTTGGGGGTTCAAAGTGCTCACCACACATCTAGATAAGTTCCTTGGGGGGTCTAGTTTCCAAAATGGTATCACTTGTGGGGGGTTTCCACTGTTTAGGCACATCAGGGACTCTCCAAACGCGACATGGCATCCGATCTCAATTCCAGCCAATTCTGCATTGAAAAAGTCAAACGGTGCTCCTTCACTTCCAAGCTCTGCGGTGCGCCCAAACAGTGGTTTACCTCCACATATGGGGTATTGACGTACTCAGGAGAAATTGCACAACAACTTTTGTGGTCTAATTTCTCCTGTTACCCTTGTGAAAATAAGAATTTGTGGGCGAAAAAATCATTTTTGTGAAAACAAATGCGATTTTTTATTTTCACGGCTCTACGTTATAAACTTCTGTGAAGCACTTGGGGGTTCAAAGTGCTCAACACACATCTAGATAAGTTCCTTGGGGGGTCTAGTTTCCAAAATGGTGTCACTTGTGGGGGGTTTCCACTGTTTAGGCACATTAGGGGCTCTCCAAACGCGACATGGCGTCCGATCTCAATTCCAGCCAATTCTGCATTGAAACAGTCAAACGGTGCTCCTTCACTTCCAAGCTCTGCGGTGCGCCCAAACAGTGGTTTACCTCCACATTTGGGGTATCGGCGTACTCAGGAAAAATTGCACAACAAAATTTGTGGTTAAATTTCTGTTTTTACACTTGTGAAAATTAAAAAAAATGGTTCTGAAGTAAAATGTTTGCAAAAAAAAGTAAAATGTTAATTTTTTTCTTCCACATTGTTTTAGTTCCTGTGAAGTACGTAAAGGGTTAATAAACTTCTTGAATGTGGTTTTGAGCAGCTTGAGGGGTGCAGTTTTTAGAATGGTGTCACACTTGGTTATTTTCTATCATATAGACCCCTCAAAATCACTTCAAAGGTGATGTGGTCCCTAAAAAAAACATGGTGTTGTAAAAATGAGAAATTGCTGGTCAACTTTTAACCCTTATAACTCCCTAACAAAAAAAAAAATTGTTTCCAAAATTGTGCTGATGTAAAGTAGACATGTGAGAAATGTTATTTATTAACTATTTTTTGTGACATATCTCTCTGATTTAAGGGCATAAAAATACAAAGTTTGAAAATTGCAAAATTTTAAAAATTTTCGCCATAATTCCATTTTTTTCATAAATAATCGCAAGTAATATCAAAGAAATGTTACCACTAACTTGAAGTACAACATGTCACGAAAAAACAATCTCAGAATCAGCGGGATCCGATAAAGCGTTCCAGAGTTATAACCTCATAAAGTGACACTGGTCAGAATTGTAAAAATTGGCTCGGTCATTAAGTACCAAATTGGCTCTGTCACTAAGGGGTTAAGGGACTGTGTAAATGCACTACTTATAAATAAAATGAAAATTATATATGTATTATGGGATTTGTTTTTCTCTGTACTGTAGAGTTATTCTTGAAAGTTAATGACTAATTACGATTTCCTATTGATATATAGAGATTTAATTAACATGTTGTTTGTAACATTTTTGAAATTCAACTTTCCTAGTATACTTCAGGCATTTACCTGGTCAGTTTACATGGTTTGAAGAAAAGATGAAGGTATCTTTATAGACCTATTCAAGCAAAACTCAACTAAACCGCATGAGTTTTCAAACATACTCCTGCACCTTCACTTTAAAATAGTGTGCCAAGTCTAAAAATATGAATGATTTATTGATTCAAAGCCATAATTATTTAATCAGTCTGAAAAATAAAGCGTTCCTTCATGTTTGTCCATTCAAAGGGGCATGTCCATAGGGTTGGTTTTGCATACTTCAGTCAGTTAAATTTAATGTAATGAATATTTGAAAACTTTTTCTGTAAGAAGAAGAGGAGGAGTAAGGATTTGGAGAAGCAAGAGGAGGAAGGGAAAGATGAGGGAGAAGAAAACAAAAGGAGAAGATTTTATCACACATTTTCCCAAGAGATATATACCATGAAGTAATATGCTGTCCCTTAAACCAAAAACATTAATATTCAAAATATTCTCTTTGCTTTGTCGTATTGCAGGAGCTAGCTAATCGTATTTTCAAGTTGAGTTTAATAAAATGAAAATAGATTTTGTTGCCCAATATAAAATGGACAATTTTGTATCTAAATAAAGAATAAAAACTAAAATTAAAATGTGTCAATCATCAATCACATAATAAAATCAAATCACTTTGTCTGGTCTCACTGCAGCACAAATAGCATAAAACTTCACTTATGTTACATATTGCCTTGTTAGTAGGTATAATTTCAAATCAGGAATTATAATCAAGTCATGGATGGTTGCCTAGAATTGTATATAGAACCAAGCATAAAATACTTTCCTGCAATGAAAATAAGCAGTTAGGGAAAAGAGCCTGCATAGCAATCAAGGAATCTATTCATAAAGTGATCAGAAGCAAATGTGTAATTGTATTAAAAAGAAAGAAAGCAAAATAAAAAAAAAATGTTGTTTGTGAAAAGCATACAACCCCTGGCAAAAATAATGGAATCAAGGGCCTTGGAGGATGTTCATTCTGTTGTTTTATGTCGTAGAAAAAAAGCAGATCACAGACAAGGCAGAAAACTAAAGTCATTTCTTAATGGCAACTTTCTGGCTTTAAGAAACACTAAGGCTATGTGCACACATCAGGATTTTTTGCAGAAATTTCCTGAACAAAACCGGGACATTTTCTGCAAGAAATCCGCATGCGTTTTTTACTCGTTTTTCTCCTGTTTTTTGAAGTTCAGACTTTCAGCTTTCATTTGAGGTATCCATATTAAAATTGGATGAAGGGTTTTGGAGTTTCAGCTCCTTAACATGTGCCACCCTGTTTTTAAATGGACCAAAAGTAATTGGACAGATTAAATAATTTTAAATAAAATGTTCATTTCTAGTACTTGGTTGAAAACCCTTTGTTAGCAATGACTACCTGAAGTCTCGAACTCATGGACATCACCAGACGCTGTGTTTCCTCCTTTTTTATGCTCTGCCAGGCCTTCACTGCTGTGGTTTTCAGTTACTGTTTGTTTGTGGGCCTTTCTGTCAGAAGTTTAGTCTTTAACAAGTGAAACGCATGCTCAATTGGGTTGAGATCAGGTGACTGACTTGGCCATTCAAGAATATTCCACTTCTTTGCTTTAATAAACTCCTGGGTTGCTTTGGCTTTATGTTTTGGGTCATTGCCCATCTGTAGTATGAAACGACGACCAATCAGTTTTGCTGCATTTGGCTGGATCTGAGCACACAGTATGTCTCTGAATACCTCAGAATTCATTCGGCTGCTTCTGTCCTGTGTCACATCATCAATAAACACTAGTGACCCAGTGCCACTGGCAGCTATGCATGCCCAAGCCATCACACTGCCTCTGCCATGTTTTACAGATGATATGGTATGCTTTGGATCATGAGCTTTACCACGCCTTTGCCATACTTTTCTCTTTCCATCATTCTGGTAGAGGTTGATCTTGGTTTCATCTGTCCAAAGAATGTTCTTCCAGAACTGTGCTGGCTTTTTTAGATGCTTTTCAGCAAAATCCAGTCTAGCCTTTTTATTCTTGATGCTTTTGAGTGGCTTGCACCGTGCAGTGTACCCTCTGTATTTACTTTCATGCAGTCTTCTCTTTATGGTAGATTTGGATATTGATACACCTACATCCTGGAGAGTGTTGTTCACTTGGATGGCTGTTGTGAAGGGGTTTCTCTTCACCATGGAGATTATTCTGCGATCATCCACCACTGTTGTCTTCTGTGAGCGCCCAGGTCTTTTTGCATTGATGAGTTCACCAGTGCTTTCTTTCTTCCTCAGGATGTACCAAACTGTAGATTTTGCCACTCCTAATATTGTAGCAATTTCTCGGAAGGGTTTTTTCTGTTTTCGCAGCTTAAGGATGGCTTGTTTCACCTGCATGGAGAGTTCCTGTGACCGCATGTTTACTTCACAGCAAAACCTTCCAAATGCAAGCACCACACCTCAAATCAACTCCAGGCCTTTTATCTGCTTAATTGAGAATGACATAACAAAGCGATTGCCCACACCTGTCCAAGAAATAGCCTTGGAGTCAATTGTCCAATTACTTTTGGTCCCTTTAAAAACAGGGTGACACATGTTAAGGAGCTGAAACTCCTAAACCCTTCATCCAATTTTAATGTGGATACCCTCAAATGAAAGCTGAAAGTCTGAACTTCAACTGCATCTGAATTGTTTTGTTTAAAATTCATTGTGGTAATGTCTATAACCAAAATTAGAAAAATGTTGCCTCTGTCCAAATATATATGGACTTAACTGGAAATGACGGGATGCATATGTATGCGTTTTTTAAGCGTTTTTATAGCAAAAAAATGAGAAAAAAATGTGAAAAATACTGAACGTGTGCACACAGCCTAAAGCAAATCAAGAAATCAAGAACAAAAAATGTGGTAGTCAGAAATAGTTACTTTTTTTAACCAAGCAAAGGGAAAAAATTATGGAATCACTCAATTCTGAGGAAAAAATTATGGTATCACCCTGTAAATTTTCATACTCAAAAATAACGCAGAATGTTATTCTTTGAATAACTTCAGTCTGGGAATGCTTCAGCAAGGCTGGAATTGGGCAGGTTGTTCCTTGCAAAGGACGTATGAATCAAGCCGCATACAAGGTTATCCTGGAAAAACAGTTGATTCCTTCTGCTCAGGCAATGTTCCCCAACTCTGTGGACTTGTTTTTTTCAAGCAGGTCAATGCTCCATGCCACACAGCTAGGTCAATCAAGGTGTGGATGAAGGACCACCACATCAAATCCTTGTCATGGCCAGCCCAATCTCCAGACCTGACCCCATTGAAAACCTCTGGAATGTAATCAAGAGGAAGATAGATAGTCACAAGCCATCAAACAAAGAACTACTTACATTTTTGTACCAGGAGTGGCATAAGGTCACCCAGAAGCAGTGTGAAAGACTGGTGGAAAGCATGCCAAGATGCATGAAAGCTGTGATTAAAAATCATGGTTATTCCACAAAATATTGATTTATGAACTCTTCCTGAGTTAAAACATTAGTATTGTTGTTTCTAAATGATTATGAGCTTGGTTTTTTTTGCATTATTTGAGGTCTGCAAGCAATGCATTTTTTTGTTATTTTTACCATTTCTCATTTTCAGAAAATAAATACAAAATGTATTGCTTGGAACTTCAGAGACTTGTTGTCAGTAGTTTATAAACTAAAAGAACATTTTACATTTTACTCAAAAATATACCTATAAAGAGAAAAATCAGACAAACTGAAAATTTTGCAGTGGTCTCTTAACCCCTTCATGACCCAGCCTATTTTGACCTCAATGAAAACCTGGCCGTTTTTTTGCAATTCTGACCAGTGTCCCTTTATGAGATAATAACTCAGGAACACTTCAACGGATCCTAGCAGTTCTGAGACTTTTTTCGTGACATATTGGACTTCATGTTAGTGGTAAATTTAGGTCGATAATTTTTGCTTTTATTTGTGAAAAAAATGGAAATTTTAAAAATTTCACAATTTTCAAATTTTGAATTTTTATTCTGTTAAACGACAGAGTTATGTGACACAAAATAGTTAATAAATAACATTACCCACATGTCTACTTTACATCAGCACAATTTTGGAAACAAAGTTTTTTTTGCTAGGAAGTTATAAGGGTTAAAATTTGACAGCGATTTCTCATTTTTACAACAAAATTTACAAAACCATTTTTTTAAGGGACCACCTCACATTTGAAGTCAGTTTGAGGGGTCTAAATGGCTGAAAATATCCAAAAGTGACACAATTCTAAAAACTGCACCCCGCAAGGTGCTCAAAACCACATTCAAGAAGTTTATTAACCCTTCAGGTGCTCCACAGCAGCAAAAGCAACATGGAAGGAAAAAATAAACATTTAACTTTTTAGTCACAAAAATGATCTTTCAGCAACAATTTTTTTATTTTCCCAAGGGTAAAAGGGGAAACTGGACCCCAAACGTTATTGAACAATTTATCCTGAGTACACCGATACCCCATATGTGGAGGAAACCACTGTTTGGGCGCACGACAGGTCTCGTAAGGGAAGGAGCGCCATTTGACTTTTTCAATGAAAAAATTGGCTCCAATTTTTAGCGGACACCATGTCACGTTTGGAGAGCCCCTGTATGCCTAAACATTGGAGCTCCCCCACAAGTGACCCCATTTTGGAAACTAGACCCCCCGAGGAGCTTATCTCAATGCATAGTGAGCACTTTGAACCCCCAGGTGCTTCACAAATTAATCTGTAAAAATGAAAAAGTACTTTTTTTCACAAAAAATTTCTTTAGCCTCAATTTGTTCATTTCCACATGGGCAACAGGATAAAATGGATCCTCACCGATACCACTGTTTGGGCTCATGGCAGGGCTCGGAAGGGAAGGAGCGCCATTTGACTTTTTGAATGAAAAATTAGCTCCAATCATTAGTGGACACCATGTCGCGTTTGGAGAGCCCCTGTGTGCCTAACCATTGGAGCTCCCACACAAATGGCCCCATTTTGGAAACTAGACCTCCCAAGGAACTAAACTAGATGTGCGGAGACCACTGTAAACCCCCAAGTGCTTTACAGAAGTTTATAACGCAGAGCCATGAAAATAAAAAATAATTTTTCTTTCCTCAAAAATTATTTTTTAGCCCGCAATTTTTTATTTTCACAAGAGTAACAGGAGAAATTACACCCCAAAAGTTGTTTTCCAGTTTGTCCTGAGTACGCTGATACCCCATATGTGGGGGGAACCACTGTTTGGGCACACGTCGGGGCTTGGAAGGGAAGTAGTGACGTTTTGGAATGCAGACTTTCATGGAATGGTCTGCGGGCATCATGTTACGTTTGCAGAGCCCCTGATGTGCCTAAACAGTGGAAACCCCCCACAACTTACCCCATTTTGGAAACTAGACCCCCCAAGGATCTTACCTAGATATGTGTTGAGCACTTTGAACCCCAAAGTGCTTCACAGAAGTTTACAATGCAGAGCCGTGAAAACAAAAATTCATTTTTCTTACCTCAAAAATTATTTTTTAGCAAGCAATTTTTTATTTTCACAAGGGTAACAAGAGAAATTGGACTCCAAAAGTTGTTTCCCAGTTTGTCCTGAGTATGTTGATACCCCAAATGTGGGGGTAAACCACTGTTTGGGCACACGTCGGGGCTCGGAAGGGAAGTAGTGACGTTTTGAAATGCAGACTTTGATGGAATGGTCTGCAGGTATCACGTTGTGTTTGCAGAGCCCCTGATGTGCCTAAATAGTGGAAACCCCCCCAAAAGTGACCTCATTCTGGAAACTAGAACCCCCAAGGAACTTATCTAGATGTGTGGTAGGCACTTTGAACCCCCAAGTGCTTCACAGAATTTTATAACGTAGAGCCGTGAAAATAAAAATCATTTTTTTCCCACAAAAATAATTTTTTAGCCCCCATTTTGTTATTTTTCCAAGGGCAACAGGAGAAATTAGACCCCAAAAAGTTGTTTCGCAATTTTTCCTGAGTACGTTAATACCTGATATGTTTGGGTAAACCACTGTTTGGGTGCACGTTGGGGCTCGGAAGGGAGGGAGCACCATTTGACTTTTTGAACTCAAGATTGGCTGTAATCAATGGTGGTGCCATGTTGCGTTTGGAAAACCCTGATGTGCCTAAACAGTGGAAACCCCTCAATTCTAACTCCAACACTAACACCAACACTACCCTAACCCTAATCCATCTCTAGCCATAACCCTAATCACAACCCTAACCCCAACAGATCCCTAACCACAAACCTAACCCCAACACACCCCTAACCCTAATCCCAACCCTAATCCCAACCCTAATCCCAACCTTAACCCTAATCCCAACCCTAACCATAACCCTAACCACAAGCCTAATCTTAACCCTAATTCCAACCCTAACCCTAATTCCAACCGTAACTCTAATTCCAACCCTATCCCTAAGGCTATGTGCCCACATTGTGGATTCATGTAAGATTTTTCCTCACCATTTTTGAAAATCTGCAGGTAAAAGGCACTGCATTTTACCTGCGGATTTACCGTGGATTTCCAGTGTTTTTTGTGCGGATTTCACCTGCGGATTCCTATTGAGGAACAGATGTAAAATGCTGCGGAATCCGCACAAAGAATTGACATGCTGCCGAAAATACAACGCAGCGTTTCCGCGCGGTATTTTGCGCACCATGGGCACAGCGGATTTGGTTTTCCATAGGTTTACATGGAACTGTAAACCAGATAGAAAACTGCTACGAATCCGCAGCGGCCAATCCGCTGCAGATCCGCAGCCAAATCCGCACAGTGTGAACATAGCCTAATTCTAACCCTAACCCTAGTTCTAACCCTAACCCTAGCCCCTTCATGCCACGGCCCTTTTTTGTGTTTTTGCTTTTTCATTTTTCGCTCCCCACCTTCCCAGAGCCATAACTTTTTTATTTTTCCATCAATATGGCCATGTAAGGGCTTATTTTTTGTGGGACGAGTTGTACTTTTGAACGACATCATTTGTTTTACCATGTCTTGTACTAGAAAATGGGACAAAAATTCCAAGTGTGGTAAAATTGCAAAAAAATTGCAATCCCACACTTGTTTTTTGTTTGGCTTTTTTGCTAGGATCACTAAATGCTAAAACTGACCTGATATTATGATTCTCCAGGTCATTATGAGTTCAAAGACACCTAACACGTATAGGTTTTATTTTTTCTAAGTGGTGAAAAAAAATTCAAAACTTTGCTAAAAAAATGCACATTTTTCGATACCCGTAGCTTTTCCATTTTTTGTGATCTGGGGTCTGGTGAGGGCTTATTTTTTGCATGTCGAGCTGACATTTTTAATGATACCATTTTGGTGGAGATACGTTCTTTGATCGCCCGTTATTGCATTTTAATGCAATGTCGCGGCTACCAAAAATACGTAATTTTGGCATTTCAATTTTTTTTCTCGCTACGCTGTTTAGCGATCAGGTAAGTGCTTTTTTTATTGATAGATTGGGCAATTCTGAATGTGGCGATGCCAAATATGTTTTATTTTGGATGGAGCAAAAGGGGGGTGTTAGGGCTAGCGGAACGCACCGAGTAAATATAGATGTTTATTATTATTGATGCGTTCGCAGCCCGGGGTCCACCGTGCAGGGGAACCTGCTGCTAGTAAATGGTGGCACTATTTGGCGGTATAGACTAGCTCTGTTACCTCACAGAGTAGCCAAGAAAGGAAAGCTCTGCGCCCTGTTAGACTTCACAGGAGCATAGGTTAACTGCCCATCAGAGAGCAGTCAGTGGTCATGCAAACATACAATCTCCTCACCGCAGGAGCCGGTATTCTAGGGGCTTATTTCAGCCGAGTCCCTAAACACACATAAATGACCACACTGGCGCATGCACAAAACTGATTCAATACTAGCGCATGGCCGTGCGGTCATGAGAGCCTTAAGTAGCTGCAGCAAGTACAGGACCTTCCTAGAAGGACCAATGAGAGGCTGATACAGAGCCTGAGCACCTTCAGGACCTTCTTGGAGGACCAATGGATTTAGCTGCAGTATCTGAACATGTGACCCTCGATCTCCACTGAGAGATCTTACTCTGGGCATGCTCAGAATGAGAAAAGCAGGACTTAGTCCCAGAAGCATCTGCTCGCCGCTGCCCAGCACTGACTTCAATGGCAGAAGCTGGAAAAGCAGCAGTAACCCTTTGTACAGTCAGGCTGAGCGAGAGGCTGGGACTGACATCTCTGCTGAGCAGGCTCCACTGCGGCAGGAGAAGAATGGGAGACCGCAGCGGAGATGGCCCGAGATTCCCCCTGTGCAGAGGCGGGAACTCAACCCCCAACAGGGGGTGATTTAAGCTTTTATATTTTGTTTTTTTTCATATTTTTAAAAACTTTTTAGAAAAATATTTAGAAGAAAAATAAAAAATGTCGCTGTCCATTTGTGCACGTTTAAAAACTTTTTGTAACTTTTGCCATGCTTCAATTGCCTCCATGGGAGCTGGCACCACTTGATTGGCTCAGCTACATTGCAGCGATCATCAGATTTCTGCTATGTAGCTGAAATGCAGGCTTGCTATGAGCGCCGACCACAATTTGGCGCTCACAACAGGCCGACATCAGTAACCATAGAGGCCTCAAGGACCTCTATGGTTACCATCCTGATGCATTGCCAACCCCCGATCATGTGACGAGGTCGGCAATGCGCTCATTTCCGGCCGTATGGCTAAAAGCGGTAGTTAAACATTTAACAGGTTAATAGCGGCGGGTGAATGCCGATTTCACCAGCCGCTATTGTGCGCACATGTCAGCTGTACAAAATAGCTGACATGTCGTGACTTTGATGTGGGCTCACCATCGGAGCCCACATCAAAGGGTTAGACACGACATGAGCAGTACTACTACGGCACATGTCGTGGAGGGGCTAATTCTAACCCTAACCCTAGTTCTAAGCCTAACCCTAGTTCTAACCCTAATTTTAACCCTAGTTCTAACTCTAACCCTAGTTCTAACCCTAGTTCTAACCCTAACCCTAGTTCTAACCCTAAACCTAACCCTAGTTCTAGCCCTATACCTAACCCTAACCCTAGCCCTAACCCTAGTTCTAACACTAACCCTAGTGGAAAAATAAAAGTAAATATATTTTCTTTATTTTATTATTGTCCTTACCTATGGAGGTGATAAAGGGGAGACTCATTTAATATTTATTTTATTTTGATCACTGTGATAGGTTTTATCACAGTGATCAAAATGTACCTGGAATGAATCTGCCGGCCGGCAGATTCGGCGGGCGCACTGCACATGCGCCCACCATTTTGGAAGATGGCGGGGCCCATGGAAAAGACAGACGGACACTGGGAGGGACACCGGAGGTCAGTAAGTATAGAGGAGTGGGATCGGAGCATGGGGGTGGGATCGCAGCACGGGGGAGCAGACAGGGGGACGTGGGAGCGGACAGGAGGACAGAAGGGAGCAGAGCACATTACAGAACAGGACAGAGGACTGGGGAGGAGATTGGTGGCGGTGGTGGGGGGCAGATCAAGGTTTCCAGCCGTGGCCGATGATATTGCAGCATCGGCCATGGCTGGATTGTAATATTTCACCACGTTTCATAGGTGAAATATTACACATTTCATCTGATTGGCTGTTTCACTTTCAACAGCCAATCAGAGCGATCGTACCACTCCCCCTGTCCCTGTAGGTCAGGTGAAATTACAGTTAACATTTCACCCGACCTGCAGGGACGCGATCATTCTGTGACACAGCATATGCGTCACAGGTCGGATTGGCACCAACTTTCATGACGCATAGGCTGTGTCACAGGTTGGGAAGGGGTGTATATTGCTGTAAGGTCAATTTCACAGCCACACAGGACACTACCTAGCTGAATTATCTGAGTAATAAATAATAAACAACCATCTAGCTAACTACCTAAAATCTAGCTGCTAACAGTGTCGGTGTCAGAAGCAGCCTCTCTGCACTGTTACAGTGTCAAAATGGCACCAAAACAAGATGTCCGCTCCTTATATGGAGAGGGACATGTGATTTCAGCAGCCAATGACACAAGCCATTGTGTTAGAACATTGTGGATGTTTTCTGCACCCTGACTGGATAGCTGCAATATGCACACATAAAGTTAGAAAAAAATACGGTTTACAAGCACATCGCTCCTCTGAGCTCTGCAAACCTCCTCCCCTCATCAAACACATGCCACACAGTCATGATACACCACCATTATCATAGCCAAAGTGCTGAAAATGCATTAGTGGCAACGCAAATAGTTTCCCACACTTTTTGCTGAATGTTAACTTTTTTCCTTTTTTTTATAAAATTTTGCTCAGGTTTCCGCTCATGAATCCAAAAGTGCCATATTTGTGCCAAATTTATGTTTGGCAATTGTTTTTCAAATAAATTCACTCATCAATTGTTAAGACCACTAGACTGGTGCAATCACCTGTTTGCTGCATCAGCTGTTGTGGCTGTAAGGTGGAAGTGACTCAATTTATAATCAATCTCCATTTTGCATTTTTTAAACTGTGGATGGTAACTACAATGCAACGACGTATATTTGCATCTGGTTCTGCTTTGTTGGGCTAAAATGTGAAAAATACATCTATGTATTTTAGACCTCTAGCACAATTAATGAAGTAGCAAATCCTTTCTTGCTATTTCCTGATCTTTTTTTGTGAGCATCTGTCATGTCGGACGCTGTTCATACTAGGGCGTTCGACAGACAGCGGTAATTCCGCTTTTGTCCACTTATCGCTCAGTGGCATCGGCTAGATTTTGTCCAGCTGGTCAGGGGTTAATTTAGCTGGTGCTCGGATTGGAAGCTGGGTCACGCCCACTGCCTTTAAATTGTTCTTCTGAACATTGGGCGTTGCCGATTATAGCTTCTGTCTTGTGCTTGGTTATCTCGGTCTGGAGTGGTGGTCTAGGAAAAGGAGTATCATATCTGGTGGTGTATATTTCCCTTTGTCATATTTTCCTCCTTCCTATACAGGTCCTTCTCAAAAAATTAGCATATAGTGTTAAATTTTATTATTTACCATAATGTAATGATTACAATTAAACTTTCATATATTATAGATTCATTATCCACCAACTGAAATTTGTCAGGTCTTTTATTGTTTTAATACTGATGATTTTGGCATACAACTCCTGATAACCCAAAAAACCTGTCTCAATAAATTAGCATATCAAGAAAAGGTTCTCTAAATGACCTATTACCCTAATCTTCTGAATCAACTAATTAACTCTAAACACATGCAAAAGATACCCAAGGCTTTTAAAAACTCCCTGCCTGGTTCATTACTCAAAACCCCCATCATGGGTAAGACTAGCGACCTGACAGATGTCAAGAAGGCCATCATTGACACCCTCAAGCAAGAGGGTAAGACCCAGAAAGAAATTTCTCAACAAATAGGCTGTTCCCAGAGTGCTGTATCAAGGCACCTCAATGGTAAGTCTGTTGGAAGGAAACAATGTGGCAGAAAACGCTGTACAACGAGAAGAGGTGACCGGACCCTGAGGAAGATTGTGGAGAAGGACCGATTCCAGACCTTGGGGAACCTGAGGAAGCAGTGGACTGAGTCTGGCATGTGCAGGAAATGGGCTACAGGTGCCGCATTCCCCAGGTAAAGCCACTTTTGAACCATAAACAGCGGCAGAAGCGCCTGACCTGGGCTACAGAGAAGCAGCACTGGATTGTTGCTAAGTGGTCCCAAGTACTTTTTTCTGATGAAAGCAAATTTTGCATGTCATTCGGAAATCAAGGTGCCAGAGTCTGGAGGAAGACTGGGGAGAAGGAAATGCCAAAATGCCTGAAGTCCAGTGTCAAGTACCCACAGTCAGTGATGGTGTGGGGTGCCATGTCAGCTGCTGGTGTTGGTCCACTGTGTTTCATCAAGGGCAGGGTCAATGCAGCTAGCTATCAGGAGATTTTGGAGCACTTCATGCTTCCATCGGCTGAAATGCTTTATGGAGATGAAGATTTCATTTTTCAGCACGACCTGGCACCTGCTCACAGTGCCAAAACCACTAGTAAATGGTTTACTGACCATGGTATTACTGTGCTCAATTGGCCTGCCAACTCTCCTGACCTGAACCCCATAGAGAATCTGTGGGATATTGTGAAGAGAAAGTTGAGAGACGCAAGACCCAACACTCTGGATGAGCTTAAGGCCGCTATTGAAGCATCCTGGGCCTCCATAACATCTCAGCAGTGTCACAGGCTGATTGCCTCCATGCCACGCCACATTGAAGCAGTCATTTCTGCCAAAGGATTCCCGACCAAGTATTGAGTGCATAACTGAACATTATTATTTGATGGTTTTTTTGTTTGGTATTAAAAAACACTTTTATTTGATTGGTCGGGTGAAATATGCTAATTTATTGAGACAGGTTTTTTGGGTTATCAGGAGTTGTATGCCAAAATCATCAGTATTAAAACAATAAAAGACCTGACAAATTTCAGTTGGTGGATAATGAATCTATAATATATGAAAGTTTAATTGTAATCATTACATTATGGTAAATAATGAAATTTAACACTATATGCTAATTTTTTGAGAAGGACCTGTATTTGTATTTGTTTTGCCCTGTGCACTTATTGTGTATTCCTGAGTGACTGTGGCGTGGTGTATATTTTCCGTTATCCTTGTCTGTGCTAACTGTGGGTATTGGTTAGTGGTCTCTTCACTGGGAGGTGGGTGATGGTTTCAGCCAGAGGTTGTAACAGGAGATAGGGTGAGGATGGAGGCCCAGACATGCACACCATCAGTGTAAACTCTGGGAGAAGGGTCAGTCAGGGTTTCCCAGAGTTGAGGGAAATCGCAGGGGCCCGGGTTATTAGCTCTTGCCTACCTAAGTTTCCCGTGACACCTAGGTATCCCGCGACATTATAATTGGCAAACATTATTTGTATTCCATGGATCAATGACTTCCATAACCCGCCAGTTGGAGGCGCTGTCCCTACAGGTCACTGAGTTGAGGGGGGCTGTGCAGCAACAGGGACTAGCTGTATCTAATATGCAAGCTGGAGCAGCAGGTGGAGTTGCTGAGCCTCAGTTTCCTTTGCCTGAAAGGTTTACTGGGGAACACAGTAAATTTGCTACTTTTCGTGAAGCTTGCAAACTTTATTTTCGTATGCGCCCGATCTCCTCAGGTAATGAGGCTCAGCATGTGGGCCTAGTGTTGTCCTTACTAAACAGGGATCCTCAAGCATGGGCGTTTTCTTTGCCTGCTGATTCTGCTGCATTTAATTCAGTGGAGAGTTTTTTTTTTGCTCTTGGACACATTTACGATGATCCTGACAGAATGGCTCTAGCAGAATCTAAGATACGCGCTATTCGACAGGGGGAGCGTGTTGCAGAGGATTACTGTTCTGAATTTTGCCTGTCATGATCTCAATGGCAAGAGAACATAGCATCAGCATATATAGGAACTAGCTCTTGGAAGATGGGAACTGAGCTGACCATGAACTAAACCTAACACACAACTAGCAGTGGCCGGGTAGCATGCCTACGTTGATTCTAGATGCCCAGCACCAGCCGGAGGACTAAATAATGCTAGCAGAGGAAAATAAGTCCTAGCTCACCTCTAGAGAAATACCCCGAAAGGAGACAGAGGCCCCCCACATGTATTGGCGGTGAATTAAGATGAAATAACAAAACGTAGTATGAAAATAGGTTTAGCAAATTTGAGGTCCACTTACTACATAGCAGAAGACAGAAAGAACACTTTCATGGTCAGCTAAAAACCCTATCAATACACCATCCAGAAATTACTTTAAAACTCTGGCATTAACTCATAACACCAGAGTGGCAATTCCTGTTCACAAGAGCTTTCCAGACACAGTAACGAAACTACAGCTGTGAACTGGAACAAAAATGCAAAAACAAACATGGACAAGAGTCCAACTTATCTAGTAGTTGTCTAGGAGCAGGAACAAGCACAGAGAGGCTTCTGATAACATTGTTGACCGGCAAGCAACTAACAAAGCAGCAAGGTTATATAGCGACTCCCACATCTTGATGGGAACAGGTGAACAGAGAAGATGAAGACACCAGTTCAATTCCACCAGTAGCCACCGGGGGAGCCCAGAATCCAAATTCACAACAGTACCCCCCCCTCAAGGAGGGGGCACCGAACCCTCACCAGAACCACCAGGGCGATCAGGATGGGCCCTATGAAAGGCACGAACCAGATCAGAGGCATGAACATCAGATGCATTCACCCAAGAATTATCCTCCTGGCCGTATCCCTTCCACTTGACCAGATACTGGAGTCTCCGTCTGGAAACACGAGAGTCTAAGATTTTCTCCACAACGTACTCCAACTCACCCTCAACCAACACCGGAGCAGGAGGCTCAACGGAAGGCACAACCGGTACCTCATACCTGCGCAATAATGACCGATGAAAAACGTTATGAATAGAAAAGGATGCAGGGAGGTCCAAACGGAAGGAAACAGGGTTAAGAATCTCCAATATCTTATACGGGCCGATGAACCGAGGCTTAAACTTAGGAGAAGAGACCCTCATAGGGACAAAACGAGAAGACAACCACACCAAATCCCCAACACAAAGCCGAGGACCAACACGACGGTGGCGGTTGGCAAAAAGCTGAGTCTTCTCCTGGGACAACCTCAAATTGTCCACCACCTGCCCCCAGATCTGATGCAATCTCTCCACCACAGCATCCACTCCAGGACAATCCGAAGATTCCACCTGACCAGAGGAAAATCGAGGATGAAACCCCGAATTACAGAAAAACGGGGACACCAAAGTGGCAGAGCTGGCCCGATTATTGAGAGCGAACTCCGCCAATGGCAAAAAAGCAACCCAATCATCCTGGTCAGCAGACACAAAACACCTCAGATATGTCTCCAGGGTCTGATTAATCCGCTCGGTCTGGCCATTCGTCTGAGGATGGAAAGCGGACGAAAAAGATAAATCTATGCCCATCCTAGCACAGAATGCCCGCCAAAATCTAGACACGAATTGAGTCCCTCTGTCAGAAACGATATTCTCAGGAATACCATGCAAACGAACAACATTTTGAAAAAACAGAGGAACCAACTCGGAAGAAGAAGGCAACTTGGGCAGAGGAACCAAATGGACCATCTTAGAGAAACGGTCACACACCACCCAGATGACAGACATCTTCTGAGAAACAGGCAGATCTGAAATAAAATCCATCGAGATGTGCGTCCAAGGCCTCTTAGGAATAGGCAAGGGCAACAATAATCCACTAGCCCGAGAACAACAAGGCTTGGCCCGAGCACAAACGTCACAAGACTGCACAAAGCCTCGCACATCTCGTGACAGGGAAGGCCACCAGAAGGACCTTGCCACCAAATCCCTGGTACCAAAAATGCCAGGATGACCTGCCAACGCAGAAGAATGAACCTCAGAGATTACTCTACTGGTCCAATCATCAGGAACAAACAGTTTATCAGGTGGGCAACGATCAGGTCTATCCGCCTGAAACTCCTGCAAGGCCCGCCGCAGGTCTGGAGAAACGGCTGACAATACCACTCCATCCTTAAGGATACCTGTGGGCTCAGAGTTACCAGGCGAGTCAGGCTCAAAACTCCTAGAAAGGGCATCCGCCTTAACATTCTTAGAACCCGGTAGGTATGACACCACAAAATTAAACCGAGAGAAAAATAATGACCAGCGCGCCTGTCTAGGATTCAGGCGCCTGGCGGTCTCAAGATAAATCAAATTTTTGTGGTCCGTCAATACCACCACCTGATGTCTGGCCCCCTCAAGCCAATGGCGCCACTCCTCAAAAGCCCACTTCATGGCCAAAAGCTCCCAATTCCCAACATCATAATTCCGCTCAGCGGGCGAAAATTTACGGGAAAAGAAGGCACAAGGCCTCATCACGGAGCAGTCAGAACTTTTCTGCGACAACACTGCCCCAGCTCCGATCTCAGAAGCGTCGACCTCAACCTGAAAAGGTAGAGCAACATCAGGCTGACGCAACACAGGGGCAGAGGAAAAACGGCGCTTAAGCTCCCGAAAGGCCTCCACAGCATCAGGGGACCAATCAGCAACATCAGCACCCTTCTTAGTCAAATCGGTCAATGGCTTAGCAATATCCGAAAAACCAGCAATAAATCGACGATAAAAGTTAGCAAAGCCCAAAAATTTCTGAAGACTCTTAAGAGAAGAGGGCTGCGTCCAATCACAAATAGCTTGAACCTTGACAGGATCCATTTCAATGGAAGAGGGGGAAAAAATATATCCCAAAAAGGAAATCCTCTGTACCCCAAAAACACACTTAGAACCCTTCACACACAAAGAATTAGACCGCAAAACCTGAAAAACCCTCCTGACTTGCTGGACATGAGAGTCCCAGTCATCCGAAAAAATCAGAATATCATCCAGATACACAATCATAAATTTATCCAAATAATCGCGAAAAATATCATGCATAAAGGACTGGAAAACTGACGGAGCATTTGAAAGACCAAAAGGCATCACTAAGTACTCAAAGTGGCCCTCGGGCGTATTAAATGCGGTTTTCCACTCATCCCCCTGCCTGATTCGCACCAAATTATACGCCCCACGAAGTTCAATCTTAGAGAACCACTTGGCCCCCTTTATGCGAGCAAACAAATCAGTCAGCAACGGCAATGGGTATTGATATTTAACAGTGATTTTATTCAAAAGCCGATAATCAATACATGGTCTCAAAGAGCCGTCTTTTTTTGACACAAAGAAAAAACCGGCTCCTAAGGGAGATGACGATGGACGAATATGTCCCTTTTCCAAGGACTCCTTTATATATTCTCGCATAGCAGCATGTTCAGGCACAGACAGATTAAATAAACGACCCTTTGGGTATTTACTACCCGGGATTAAATCTATGGCACAATCGCACTCTCGGTGCGGAGGTAACGAACCAAGCTTGGATTCTTCAAAGACGTCACGATAGTCAGACAGGAACTCAGGAATTTCAGAGGGAATAGATGATGAAATGGAAACCACAGGTACATCCCCATGAGCCCCCTTACATCCCCAGCTCAACACAGACATAGCTCTCCAGTCGAGGACTGGGTTGTGAGATTGCAGCCAAGGCAATCCTAGCACCAAATCATCATGTAGATTATACAGCACCAGAAAGCGAATAATCTCCTGGTGATCCGGATTAATACGCATAGTTACTTGTGTCCAGTATTGTGGTTTATTATTAGCCAATGGGGTGGAGTCAATCCCCTTCAGAGGAATAGGAGTCTCCAAAGGCTCTAAATCATACCCACAGCGTTTGGCAAAGGACCAATCCATAAGACTCAAAGCGGCGCCAGAGTCGACATAGGCGTCCGTGGTAATAGATGACAAAGAGCAAATCAGGGTCACAGATAGAATAAACTTAGACGGTGAGGTGCAAATGGAAACAGATTTACCAAGCTTTTTAGTGCGTTTAGAGCATGCTGATATAACATGAGTAGAATCACCACAATAGAAACACAACCCATTTTTCCGTCTAAAATTCTGCCGCTCGCTTCGGGACAGAATTCTATCACACTGCATACTCTCTGGCGACTTCTCAGTGGACACCGCCAGATGGTGCACTGGTTTGCGCTCCCGCAAACGCCTATCGATCTGAATAGCCATTGTCATGGACTCATTCAGACCCGCAGGCACAGGGAACCCCACCATAACATCCTTAATGGCATCAGAGAGACCCTCTCTGAAAGTCGCCGCCAGGGCGCACTCATTCCACTGAGTAAGCACAGACCATTTACGGAATCTTTGGCAGTAAATTTCCGCTTCATCTTGCCCCTGAGATAGGGACATCAAAGTTTTTTCTGCCTGAAGCTCCAAATGAGGTTCGTCATAAAGCAACCCCAAGGCCAGAAAAAACGCATCCACATTGAGCAACGCAGGATCCCCTGGTGTCAATGAAAAAGCCCAGTCTTGAGGGTCGCCCCGGAGCAAGGAAATCACAATCCTGACCTGCTGTGCAGGGTCTCCGGCAGAGCGAGATTTCAGGGACAAAAATAATTTGCAATTATTTCGAAAATTCTGAAACCCAGATCTATTCCCCGAGAAAAATTCCGGCAAAGGAATTCTCGGCTCAGATACAGGTGCATGACAAACAAAATCTTGCAAATTTTGTACCTTCGTGGCGAGATTATTCAAACCTGCAGTTACACTCTGAAGATCCATTACAAACAGGTGGACACAGAGCCATTCAAGGGTTAAGAGGAGGTAAGAAGCAGCTAGACAGCAATTAAGGGCTAGACAGCAAAACTCTGAAGGGAAAAAAAAAAAAAAAAATTTCCCTTAAACACTTCTCTATCTCCTGCTTCAGCCCAAACAATTAACACTTTGTGGGCCGGTCAAACTGTCATGATCTCAATGGCAAGAGAACATAGCATCAGCATATATAGGAACTAGCTCTTGGAAGATGGGAACTGAGCTGACCATGAACTAAACCTAACACACAACTAGCAGTGGCCGGGTAGCATGCCTACGTTGATTCTAGATGCCCAGCACCAGCCGGAGGACTAAATAATGCTAGCAGAGGAAAATAAGTCCTAGCTCACCTCTAGAGAAATACCCCGAAAGGAGACAGAGGCCCCCCACATGTATTGGCGGTGAATTAAGATGAAATAACAAAACGTAGTATGAAAATAGGTTTAGCAAATTTGAGGTCCACTTACTACATAGCAGAAGACAGAAAGAACACTTTCATGGTCAGCTAAAAACCCTATCAAAACACCATCCAGAAATTACTTTAAAACTCTGGCATTAACTCATAACACCAGAGTGGCAATTCCTGTTCACAAGAGCTTTCCAGACACAGTAACGAAACTACAGCTGTGAACTGGAACAAAAATGCAAAAACAAACATGGACAAGAGTCCAACTTATCTAGTAGTTGTCTAGGAGCAGGAACAAGCACAGAGAGGCTTCTGATAACATTGTTGACCGGCAAGCAACTAACAAAGCAGCAAGGTTATATAGCGACTCCCACATCTTGATGGGAACAGGTGAACAGAGAAGATGAAGACACCAGTTCAATTCCACCAGTAGCCACCGGGGGAGCCCAGAATCCAAATTCACAACATTTGCCGCTGGGCGGTCGACACACAGTGGAATGATCCAGGTCTGCGGAGTCAGTTTATTCATGGGGTTTCTGGAAGGGTTAAAAAAGCCCTCCTGATGTATGAGACTCCTGCTTCTCTAGATTCCGCTATGAGTCTTGTTGTCCGCATTGATCACCATTTGCGTCAGGGGGAGCATGAGACTCAGCCTATGGGAGAAGGTGTAGGTTCACGTGAGGTTGCTGCAGATGAGCCCACGGAGCCTATGCAAATCGCAGGGGTGTCACATGTTAAGCGTCAAGCCCCTGTGCTCAAGAAGCAGGGAGCCTGTTTTTACTGTGGTAAAACTGGTCATTTTGTTAACATTTGTCCTCTGCTGTCTAAGAAAAATGCAACAGTGGAAAACTTCTAAGCTCAGAGAGTGTGGAGGAGGCCAATCTGAGCTTATGCATATCCTCCATTGTGGTTTCTCAATGCATGCTCCCTGCCAAAGTTTTTATCGTTGGCAGAGAGCTGCCAATCACTGTTTTTGTGGATAGCGGTTCTGCCACAAATCTCATTGATGAGGAGTTTTGCGTGCACAGCAGGTTTTAGGATCGAAAAACTGCCTCATCCTATCCGCGTAGTCACCATCAATGCAGCTCCTCTCTCATGGGGGGAGATTACTGAGTTTGTGGCTGAGGTGAAACTCCACATTGGGGTTCTACATTCCGAGCAGGTTACATGTAAGGTGCTCAGGAATCTTCCTGCACAGGTGGTTTTGGGTTTCCCATGGTTGTCTATGCACAACCCGGTTATTGATTGGAAAACTCAGGACATAATTCAGTGAAACGAATTCTGCCAGGAGAATTGCCTGGCCACATGTGTGTCTGCTGTGACTTCAAGCGTTCCTGAGTCACTTCTGGATTTTGTGGATGTTTTCTCTGAGAAGGGTTGTTCAGAGTTCCCACCACATCGCTCCTATGACTGTACTGTCAGGTTTAAACCAGGGGCCAAATTTCCTAAAGCAAGGATGTTTAACATCTCCGGTCCAAAGAGACAAGCGTTAAAGGATTACATTGCTGACAGTTTGAGCAAAGGGCACATCAGGCCTTCATCTTCGCCTGTGGCAGCGGGGTTCTTCTTCGTTAAGAAGAAAGATGGCGGACTACACCCATGTCTGGATTTCAGGGAGTTGAACCAGATTACGATTCGTGATCCATACCCTATGCCACTGATACCAGATTTGTTCAACCAGGTGGCAGGTGCTAAGTGGTTTACCAAGCTTGACCTCAGGGGGGGCGTATAACCTCATAAGAGTCCATCAAGGTGATGAGTGGAAGACGGCTTTTAATACCCCTGAGGGTCATTTTGAAAATTTGGTGATGCCATTTGGGTTGACAAACCCACCAGCAGTGTTCCAACATTTCATAAATGATGTGTTCTCATATGTTTTGGGGAAATTCATTATTGTATACCTGGATGACATTCTCATATATTCTAGCGACCGTGATACTCATTTAGATCATGTCAGGCAGGTGTTACAGCTTCTCAGAGAAAATAAGCTCTATGCAAAACTTGAGAAATGTGTATTTTCGGTTCAGGATTTGCCTTTCTTAGGTTATATTGTGTCTGCTTCTGGGTTTAAAATGGACGCCGCTAAGGTGCAAGCGGTGTTGCATTGGGAACGGCCTGATAACCTAAAAGTACTTCAGCGGTTCCTTGGGTTTTCAAACTACTATAAGAAGTTTATCAAGGATTTTTCTATCATTGCTAAACCGCTAACAGACATGACTAAAAAGGGTACCAATTGCTCCGTTTGGCCCGAGGCCGCTGTGCGCGCATTTGAGTTTCTTAAGAACAGTTTTGTTTCGGCCCCCATTCTTGTGCAGCCAGATGTATCGAATCCTTTTGTTGTGGAAGTCGATGTGTCTGAGGTTGGTGTGGGGGCGGTGTTGTCACCAGGCTCATCCTTGAGCGATTTGCGTCTCCAAGAAACTGTCATCTGCCGAACGTAACAACGATATCGGCAACAGGGAGTTGTTGGCAATCAAATTGGCCTTTGAGGAATGGCGACACTTCTTGGAGGGGTCGGTTCATCAGGTTACTGTAATTACCGACCATAAGAATTTGCTTTATTTGGAGTCTGCCAAGCATCTATCTCCCAGGCAGGCTCGCTGGGCATTGTTTTTCACGCAGTTCAACTTTGTTGTTACTTACAGACCTGGGTCTAAAAACACTAAGGCGGATGCTCTGTCCAGGTGTTTTCCGGGGGGGGAACCTCGGGAAGATCCGGTACCCATCCTCCAAAAGGGTGTTGTGGTTTCGGCTCTCACAACCGAGGTTGAGGCTGAGATTGCCGAGGCTCAGGAGGAGGGACCACCAGAGCTTCACATCAACAAATCGTTTGTACCGCTTCATCTCCGCTTAACCCCTTAGAGACAGAGCCAAATTTTTTAAATCTGACAAGTGACACTTTATTTGGTAGTAACTCTGGAATGCTTCAACAAATACCAGTGATTTTGAGATTGTTTTTTCGTGACACATTATACTTTATGATAATAGTAAGTTTAGGTTGATATGTTTTGTGCTTATGTATAAAAAATATACAAATTTGAGAAAAATGTTAAAAAATAAGCGATTTTCAAATTTTGAATGACTATCCCTTTAAGCTAGATAGTCATACCACAGAAAAAACATTAATACATAACATTTCCCTGATGTCTCCTTTACATCAGCATCATTTGTAAAATATTCTTTTATTTTGTTAGCATTTTAGGAGGTTTAAAAATGCAGCAGTAATTTTTTATTTTTTCTAGGAAATTTACAAAATGTATTTGTTTAGGGACTATCCAGGTTTGAAGTGACTTTAGGGGTCCCAGATATTGGGAAACCCCCAAAAGTTATACCATTTTAAAAGCAGAACCCCCTGAAATACTGAAAACTGCTGTCAGGTCATTTATTAACCCTTCATGTGATTTTCAGGAATTAATGCAAAGTGGCATGACAGAAATGAAGAAGTGTATTTTTACCACCTAAATGTTGCTAACTTCTAAACAGTTTACAACAGCCGGCAGATTGTAAGGCCGCTATTTGGTCATGAATTGCCATGGCAAACATCAGGACCACAAAATTATGATCTGAGGGCACCAATTGGGATAAAGAGGAAAACCCCCACACTCCGTTAACCATTTATATGATGTAGTCACTATTGACAGCAGCATCTAAGGGGTTAAACAGATATGGACGATGCCAACACTGATCGTGGCTGATGCAGCAAGTTGTCAGCTATGGTGTACAGCCGACAGCTGCTGGATTGTCACCTGTATGGGGAGGCTATTCTCTTATATCTCAGGTCAGTTAAAAGACGTATTGGCTGTCATTAAGGGGTTAAAGGTTTTGGCGGAGCATCATGATGCTGTCCTGGCTGGCCATCCAGGGGTCAGGGGTACTTTGGAGTTGGAGTCACGTCGGTTTTGGTGGCCCAAAATCCGACAGGACGTGGTCTCATACGTGTCAGCTTGCACCACATGTGCTAGGGCTAAGACGCCCCGCTCCCGTCCTGCTGGCACACTACTTCCTCTCGAGGTACCTAGTAAGCCATGGACGGAGTTTTCCATGGATTTTTTCACAGACTTGCCCTCCTCAACTGGGAACACGGTCATTTTGGTGATTGTTGATCTGTTCTGACATCATTTCCGATAGAGGTACTCAGTTTGTGGCAAAATTTTGGAAAACATTTTGCTCACGGCTGGGGATCAAGTTGTCTCATTCTTCAGCATTTCATCCTCAGTCGAATGGTCAGACCGAGCGTATGAACCAAAATTTGGAGCAGTACTTACGCTGCTTTGTTTCTGATAACCAGGAGGAGTGGTCGACGTTCCTTCCTTTGGCTGAGTTTGCCATCAATAATCACCGCCAGGAGTCTTCTGGGGAGTCTCCGTTTTTTTGTGTTTACGGGCTACATCCTCAATTTTGTACTTTGAGTCAGGGGGGCTCTTCCGGCGTCGCAGAGGAAGACCAGTTAGGAGCACAACTGTCATCAGTCTGGAGGAGAGTTAAACAGCGCTTGTTGAGCGTGGGTGCTAGGTACAAACGTGTGGCTGACAGAAGGCATGTGCCAGGTCCGGACCTGAGTGTGGATGACTGGGTGTGGTTATCCACAAAAAACATAAGACTCAAAATACCATCCCTTAAATTGGGTCCTAGGTTTATTGGTCCATTTAAGGTCACCGCTGTCATTAACCCAGTAGCTTACCGATTGGAGCTTCCTACGGTGTATAAGATACACAACGTGTTCCACAGATCATTGCTAAAAAAGATGGTGGGTCTTGTGGATGTGACACCAATGCCTTCTCCAGTCTTGGTGGATGGTAATTTGGAATTTGAAGTCTCCAAGGTGGTTGACTCTCGTGTAGTGCACCGCACTTTACAGTACTTGGTACACTGGCGTGGTTATGGGCCGGAGGAGAGGTCTTGGGTACCAGCCTCGGACATTCATGCGGATCGGCTGGTCAGTATGTTTCACCGCCGTCATGCGGACAAGCCGGGTCCTATAAGTCGTCAGGGCCCTGGGGTCCCTCGTAGAAGGCAGGGTACTGTCATGTCGGACACTGTTCATACTAGGGCGTTCGACAGACAGCGGTAATTCCGCTTTTGTCCACTATTCGCTCAGTGGCGTCGGCTAGATTTTGTCCAGCTGGTCCGGGGTTAATTTAGCTGGTGCTCGGATTGGAAGCTGGGTCACGCCCACTGCTTTTAAATTGTTCTTCTGAACATTGGGCGTCGCCGATTATAGCTTCTGTCTTGTGCTTGGTTATCTCGGTCTGGAGTGGTGGTCTAGGAAAAGGAGTATCATATCTGGTGGTGTATATTTCCCTTTGTCATATTTTCCTCCTTCCTATATTTGCATTTGTTTTGCCCTGTGCACTTATTGTGTATTCCTGAGTGACTGCGGCGTGGTGTATATTTTCCGTTATCCTTGTCTGTGCTAACTGTGGGTATTGGTTAGTGGTCTCTTCACTGGGAGGTGGGTGATGGTTTCAGCCAGAGGTTGTAACAGGAGATAGGGTGAGGATGGAGGCCCAGACATGCACACCATCAGTGTAAATTCTGGGAGAAGGGTCGGTCAGTCAGGGTTTCCCAGAGTTGAGGCAAATTGTAGGGGCCCGGGTTATTAGCTCTTGCCTACCTAAGTTTCCCGTGACACCTAGGTTTCCCGTGACAGCATCCAGTAGGTACAAATTTTTACCTACCCACAAGGTACTACTACTGGAGTAACCCATACAAATTCATCATATGCTGGCTCCATGATTTTGAAATGAGATAAGGAACTGGGACCATGATTGCCAGCAGATGATGGCTGTATGATTCAGCCATCATTTGCCTTTGACATCAGTAAGAGGAATGGAGTAAAGTTTAAAACATGTTTAGTTGACTTCACATGGAAATCACAATGCTCTACACATATTTTCCAAATATTTAAAGGTAATTTAGTGAAATTGATTTAAAAAAGATCTTCTCATCTTTACACTTTGGTGTTTATGAATTCCTTCAACTAATATGGCGTACAAAATAAGAACTGCATCTATCCTCTAAGCCATGCCTCACCCATCAGTTATTTTATAACAAACAAGAAAGTTAGGATAATTTGATACATAGCATTATTATATTTTATTTTTTATATCATTTTGATACATATTTAATGAATTTTTCTTGTACAAAATTATTGCAGTCCTATGTTACATGAAAGTCTAAAAGTAAATAAATTCACTTTTAAAATGCATTGTGATCTCTTTTTTCTTTATTTTTTTCTACATATTTTTTTTACTGGGGTTGAAAAAAATAGAACAAATATAATAAAATGTAAAAATGTTACTAAAATGCTCTTTGAAGTGTAACACAAGTGCTTGAAATTCATGGTGTTTTTTACAAGTAAGAAAAAAGAAAAGCTAAAAAATAGTATGTGTAAAGGAGGTTTTTAAAAGTTCTCAACAGATCAAATGCAGATCAAAAATGTTACGTTCATGCAGCCAGTAAGGAATTGTATTTTCTTTGTTCATCCTTAGTAAAAGTGAACAGCTGTTCATTTGTGTGGAACTTAATGACTCACAAATAATACATTAATGCCTTACCATATTGCATAGCAGTCTACTTTCAGGCAAGACATTAGGTTACTGACTTGGCTTGAATAATTGATGTGAAATTAATCTACCATGAGATTCTAAATTGTTTCATAAACATCATATGCCAAACTTTTTTTTTATTTCTTCTTCGTATGCAAGGTATATAATTATTATAATACAAATAGCCTGTAATGCTTGTATTAAAACTTAAATATTTCAGGGTCTTATGCACTTCAAGTGATAAGAATTAAGGTCTAATAACACATGCAGACAGGGGATTCAGATCATCAGTGTTATGTATCCGTAAATCATCAAGCAAAGATAACGCATCTGATACAGCTAATTGCTACAATTATCATCAGTCTCGCCTCTAATTATGCAAATAGGCAGATTATACATTCATCTGTGTCTTTAACCTTATCATGTATGATGTCATTGTGTATGCAAATTAACATTTTTTAAAAAATTGCAATGTATGCGTACTAGACACTCATGAAAATCTCTAATTTAATATTCAGTGAAAAGAATGATAAATATGCATAAGCAGTATAAAATTAGTGCATATTGGACCAATACTTTTTGTCTATAAGGTATGTAATGACTTTTTCCAACATGTGGTCACTTAGCTTGGAATTTCAAAGCCATATCCTATTTCTTTTCTGGTAGACCCAAACATATTCACCCCAGTCCTATCGTGATTGTTATATGGGATTGCACAGATAGTTGCTAACCAAACAATAATTCTTCCGATTGCAATCTATAGATTTTTGTTTACCTGGTATTAGAGATGAGCTGCTTGATCTGTGGAGGATCGAGTTTGCGTCCAGTTTCCTGAAATCTGCAGTTTCACACTGATTCGAATACTTTGAGATTCAATTTATGGTTCCCCAGAAAAATTAATTGCCAGGACTATTTCCCACACAGCTAAAACATTCAAGAGTGGGCTAATATCTTTTTATCTTTTCCACGACACTGTGCAGCTATGACATCTTATAAATTATCACGCCTTTTACAATGGTGGTTAACAGGGGCTGTCTGGAAAATTTTGGCCTGGGGGCAATCACAAAGCAGTGGCTCTTGACTTGCGATCACTCATCTTCAGCCTCCTTTTCTTAAGCCACTGTATTAAGGCATTAAGGCAGCAGAGGTAAAAGGCTGTTACATAGAAATGTGAACAGAATGGAGCTTACTACATAGATACAGGAACAGAAAGAAACTGCAGAAACTGCAGCACAGATAAAAGAAAATAACCCAGCCTACTACGTAGAAACAAGAAAATAATCAAGCTTATTCATAAATATGGTGCCAGAACCGAGATTACTACAAAAATACAGGAACAGAAAGAAGCTTAATACATAGATAAGGGAATAAAGTTACTACATATATATGGCAACAAAAAAACAACTTCCTACACAGATATGAGAACAGAACTGAGACTAGTTAATCAATATGGAAACAGATCCACTCTTACTACTTAAATACAGCAACGTAACCAAGCTTGCTACATAATTATTGGAACAGAACAAAGCTTACTGCATAAATATGGTACCAAAATTAAGGTTACTACATACTTATGTAAACAGCCAAGTTTACTGCACACATACGGGAACAGAACCAAGCTTACTACTTAGCTATAGGACCAAAACCAAGCTAACTACAGAGATTTGGGAACAGAACACAATTTTAGAATAAAAACTCTGATTTAGAAATTGCATTTTATTCTCATTGTTAAACCTAATTCAACAAACAGCAAGCTATGATGACAAAAGCCGAATACTACAAAGGTTATATAGTGAGGTCTTTTTACACACTACCTTAAAACAAACAAACAACAAAATCCACAAAAATATATTCTGACTTAATTTTCGGATACTGTTAGGATTTGATCATTTTCACACTCTTTGCGCTTGTCAAATTACTTCTTCATATACAGTTTGCTGACTTAAAATCCAGTCAACCTCTTTCTCTTCTGCATGTTTCAATTAAAACCATGAGAGAAGCAGAAGAGAAAGTTGTTGGTGTGTTATTGTTTCTATGCAACTAGCATATGGACTTGTAATGTAACAAGCTCAGAGAATGTGAAAGTCACCGAATCCTATGGCTGCATTCAAATGTTGAGTATTTGGTAAGTTCTTTACCTCAGTATTTGTAAGCCAAAAACAGGAGTGGGTGAATAATGCAGAAGTTGTGATATGTTTATATTATACTTTTCCTCTGATAGTTCCACTCCTGGTTTTGGTTAACAAAACGGAGGTAAAAAAACTCACCAAATAGTCAACATGTGCCCGTGGCCTAATAGTACTTTACACAGTGTTAGGAGTCAGAGTGAAATCCTACAACTGTATTGAACACCTCTTTATGGGTAACTTGTCACCTTGAGAAACTCTATTTATCTGCTGCTATGGGGTCAATCTACTGGTAAATAGAATTTTAAGCCTGAGTAGTCAGCTTCCTGAAAAAGCATTGGTTGTTGGGAGAAAATTAAGTTTTATTCTACCTGCTGCAACTAATTTCCTGTCATAGGATCTGTTCAAGGAGCTGTTACAGGTACTGCACACTTCAATTTGAGAGTGCAGCAATAATGTCCAGGCACTCTGCTTGTGACATCTTCCAAGGAGCCCAACATCATGCTGGGCTTCTTAGAATGGCCAACATGGCAGCAACACATTGCCACCCATCAGCAATCTGCAACTGGTTCCGAGGGGGCTAATGGAACATGTGAGTGCAGGCACCGGCTATCATGCTATCTAAATGCAGCTGTCAGTGATTGACAAGGGCATTTACATACTAAAAACAGCAGCAATCAAAGCAAGCTCTGATAACTCCTGTTACAGACAGATGCCAGCTATGTATCATAGTTCACATCTGCCTGGTGTGGAGCAGGCTCAGCTCCTGAAGCCGCTCAACACAATCACATCCCTGTGGTGACATAGCTATGTCAAGATGCACAAGGGGATTCATTTCTCTTGTCTGTTCCTAAACTTGGAAAGACAATTGGGATGACCTAACATATGTGAAAGAGTCCTTAAAAATTTAGTAAATGTGCCTCAAAAATATGAATGTTTTCTCACACCACAATGTACTATTACATACATGTATCTTACAAAAATACATATAGTTCCATATACACAGACATGCACACACACAGTACAAGGACATTTGCATACACAAAGACATGCAAACACATATGCAGACAGACATCAGTAGCTCTGCGCTACACACTGCAGGAGCGATTATGCTCCTGTCAGAGTGAGCCGGCTGGCGAGGATAGTAGTCACAACACTGATGTAATTGCTATCCAAATCATCTGGATTGTCAAAGGACAATATGGATTATCTCCACATCATACAGGTGAGGGATATGGTGGTTTATTAGTGATGAGCAAGTGTACTCGTTGCTCGGGTTTTCCCGAGCACTCTCGAGTGATCTCCGAGTATTTGTTATTGCTTGGAGATAACGTTTTCATCGCCTCAGTTGCATAATTTACGACTGCTGGACAGGCTAAATACATGTGGAAATTCCCTAACAAACGGGCATTCCTCACATGTATTCAGCGTATCTGGCAGCCGTAAATCATGCAACTGAGGCGATGAAAACTATATTTCCAAGTAATTTAAGAATAACCTTGTTTTGTAATTGTATTTCTAATAAAGGCATCAGTGTATTTATTTCAATTGAAGAACTTTAATCTGGCTGTGTTTTTTTTTCACTCTAACTTTGGAATTAGTAGTAAGGGTGTTAGAGGATGGGACTTCCCTGCCATGTGGGATGTATCGCAGGCACTGTTTGTTGCTCTGGTCTCCCATTGAGGTCCTGCTGCTGGGTCTGCTGTTTAGCACAGACATTGGTCCCAGAATCTTGCTCAGGCTCCTGTTATACTTGTGGTTACTGCTGGCTCTCCAGCTAAAGTCTATGGTAACTAGGGGTTTACAGAGGCAGCCCCACTCTCTGGAGTCTAAGTCCAGAAATTACCTTACTGAGTATGTCCGTGATGTGGCGCCTTGTCACTTGTGTTTGGTGTATTTGTGTGTGAATATGCTATCGCTCTATTTGTGTGTTTGGTGTGTTTACCAGTGGGATGTCAGTGTTCTGTGTCAGCATGTGTTCAGGGCTGGCATCAAGCCTTTAAATTCCAGCTTCTCCAGAGAGGAGGTTTGCTGCATGTTCTCACTGACTGTGAGTATTTGCTATCTGTTTCTGTCCTGTGTGTATGCTATACTTTCCTGTGGGGCTAACAGGGTATTGCACCACAGAGCAATTTCAACCCACTTTGTCTTTTGACGTGGTTTAAATGAGGTATTGCACACTTCCTATTGTCCCTGTACCCCACGGTGGTTAGCTGAGCAAGTACTTACTCTCCCTGTACCCCTTGGTGGTTAGCTAAGCTGGTACTTTACTTTGCCTGTACCCCTCGGTGGTTAGCTGAGCTGGTACTTACTGTCCCTGTACCTCTCGGTGGTTAACTGAGTTGGTATTCCTCTCCCTGTGCATCTCTGAGTCTTATCTGAGTTTGGTTTTCTGAATTGCATTCACACTGTGAGGAGTTAACTCAGTGTGTTTAAGGAGGAACGTTCGCTAGTTTTTTATCCGTCTTTGTTCATAGTAGCTGCAGCTTACTGCACGATGGACCCCGGGTTACGATTGAACCTTATTTGTTATTTATTTTTATTTGATGCAATCCGCCAACCCTAACAATGGGGTGTCTAACATAAACGCTTCTCCATTACTAACCCCTGAGCATGATGTCAGCTGACAATACAAAGCTGACATCAACTCTACAGATACTACTGCACTTTCCACCGCACCAGGGCAAGGTGGAAGTGTGAGGCTAAGTGCCAGAATTGGCGCATCTTAATGATGTGCCATTTCTGGGACGGCTGATGGGTGATGTTTTTAGCCTAGGAGGAGGGCCAATTTCTCTGGCCCTTTCCCTGGATATTAATATCCGTCCATAACTATCTGTTAAGCCTTTGCTGGTTTTAAATTATGGGTGGACCCTACATAATTTTTTTTCTGGGGTTCCTTATAAAATAACCAGTAAATGCTCCAAACAGATGTGAGCTGATCTGAACAGCCTGGAACATTTAGGGACATTCTCCAGCTTCCCAGAACATCAACATCAGCCATTAGCCATCGGCGTTCCCTCTGCTGCTTATGAAAATTACAGTGAATCCCATCAGTTTTTTTTATTTTAAATAATTATTAATAAGAACAATAAGGTCACTTCATAGCAACTGTTTCTCTTGCTTTGCAAGTGCCAATGCTGGACTGATGAATGCCAGGGAGACCTTCACTTGGTACTCTGGCATTCAATAGACACTGGAGCTATCAAGAGACCCAGTGGCTGTAACTCAGGTGCCTTTCAGGTTACCAAAGTTCACACCCACTTTGTTTCCCAGCAGCTCCGAGCCCGGAAATCTCATGGCAAACTTTGAGGGACCTTTCAATGTTACTTGAGTTTCCAGCTGCTGGAACACTTGGAGGCTGTGAACTAAGGTTACCTCGAGTGTGTATTTTAATTTACCTGTTAATAAATAATAAATTAAATGATAAAAACATCATCAGGACCCCCATAATTCTCATAATCACCAGAGGAAAAGCCAACTGTTGAGTGCTGATGTTAATATTCTGGGAGGGAGAGCAATATCTTTAAAGGTTCCCAGGCTATTCTCATGCAGCGAGTGGTGCCATGAGGTCACTGGGGTTCATTAGGTTTGAACTCTGGTGAACTTTCTCACTGCAGCTCATGCAGCTCAGCGCTAGACACTACAGGTGCGATTATGCTACTTTCAGTGAGAGCTTGCTGACGGGAAGAGTGGTCACTGGCATGATTGCTCTCTAATTTATCTGGATCTTTATAGGACAGCATAGATTATATTCACATTGGACAGGGGAGGGATATGGTTGTTTATTATTTTCTTTTTTTTCCAGGGACATGAGCGTCAGTGGATTAGGCGTAAAATGAGTACTAAGGTTGTTTATTATTTTGTATTTTACAGGTGACATGGTTATTGGTGGATTAGGCTTATGGTGAGTATAACTGTGCATTTTTATTTCAAATAAAGAAGTCTGTAATTATTCTAAAGGACTTTATTCTGGCTGTGTCTTTTTTACTATTAAACTATGGGGTTAGTAATGGGGGTGTCTCATAGACACCTCTCTATTACTAACCAGCAGGCTTTATGTAAAAAAACAGCTAACATAAACCCCACAACTATTACCCCACTTGCCACCACACAAGGACAAGTTGGAAGAACTGGGAAAAGCATCAGAATGGGCACATCTAATGTATGCACCTTTTCTGAGGTGGCTGCAGGCTGCTATTTTTATCTTGGGGGCGCAATATGCATGGCCCCTTGCTAGTTTGAGAATACTAGCCCCTAGCTTTTTGCTTTAGCTTGGCTGGTTGTGAAAAATGGAAGGGGCTCCATTTAAATCCATTTTGTTTAAATCATTTGTTTAAATAATAAAAACTAAATTGTGGGACCCCGCTATTCTTCATAACCAGCCAAGATAAAGCTGACAGCTAAGGGTTGCAGCCCACAGCTGTCAGTTTTGCCTGCGCTGAGTATCAAAAATTGAAGAGACCTTATGTAATTTTTTTTATTATTTATTTATTTATAGCACAGGCATGAGCTGATGAATACTCCCATTTTCTGTTCCTGCTCTCGCTGTTATCAGTAGTGAGAGTAGTAATCTCTCATCAGCTGACACCTGTGATTGGCTGTGACCTTTTTACTGCCTGTTGCAGATGCTTGTTCACACTGTCATCTAACATTGTGGGAACCACAGATCTGACCAATGGTAATGATCTTACTGCAGATTAAAGCCCATGTTTGCCACACTGTTATGCAGATGGCAGCGTGGCATGGCAACAATGGATTTTCAGCCCCCCATTCATCTGAATAGGATACGGGTTCGAGTACTGTTCTGATACCTGAACCAAACTTTTTTAGTTGTTCCTTTGAACCCGCCAGACCCGAACATCCATGGGCTCGCACATTTCTAGTTATAACCATTTATCATATTCTAAGAAGCTAATCTAACTCAATAATAACCAATTATTTACATTTTATTCAAAGAACTATGAGAAATGAATGAAGCATTCTCAAGTGTTCTAATTGCTTGGATTGTTGTAACACTATAAATGCCACTGACGATCTCTGACAGCGGCATTTAAATGATGTTAGTGCCCTCATGAAGACTCACTGGCTTCCATCTGCACCCCTTGACATGATTTCTGAGATATCATTGCAACTTGACTCCTACTGAAGGCTCCCCTCACTGCTTTCTTTGTCCCTTAAAGGGAACCTGTCACCTGAATTTGGCGGGACCAGTTTTGGGTCATATGGGCGGGGTTTTTGGGTGTTTGATTCACCCTTTCCTTACCCGCTGGCTGCATGCTGCCTGCAATATTGGATTGAAGTTCATTCTCTGTCCTCCGGAGTACACGCCAATGCAAGGCAATATTGCCTTGTGCAGGTGTGTACTCCGGAGGACAGAGAATGAACTTCAATCCAATATTGCGGCCAGCATGCAGCCAGCAGGTAAGGAAAGGGTGAATCAAACAACCGAAAACCCCACCCATATGACCCAAAACCGGTCCCGCCAAATTCAAGTGACAGGTTCCCTTTAATGAAGCTTAGCTACAAGCTGAGCTCCATAGGGCAATCTCAATTTTCCTATATACTGCAATACTGTGGCATTCCAGTATATAATAAAATCAATTGAATCAAGCTTAATTCTCCTAAAATAAACTTGAGACTATTGTCTAAAATGTATTAGATACCAAGTCCTAATACAGCGTTATCGATGCAAAAATAAAAAAAAGTTATCTGACTGTGTCAGAAAGCAGTGACAAACTATTTTTTTTTACATTTCAGATTTGGTTTTTGCACAATTAAAATGCCAAAAAAGCTAGACATGTTTGGTGTCTTTGTAATTATACTGATAATCCATGATACCAACTGCATTGATGAAAAAATAAAAAAGTTATGGCTTTTGAAAGAAGGATAAGAAAATATAAAGATGCAACAATGAAAGATGTCTGTGTTATTAAGAGGTTAAAAATATTACGATAATCATTATTCTCGTTTTTTCATAAAAAAATTAAAATACTAATTTATCTATAAGTAAGCATGTGATTATTTTGACCTTTTATTTACTAATCTGAGGCCAGGCTCACGTGGTAGGTGGAAATCTCTTTAAAATGTAACAAATTCTTTTATCACTTTACAAATAATAAAAATATTATTATTGAAACATAAATTAATGCTTGCATAAATGGGTGCAGTATATATGGAACAGTATTTGCTAACATTAGCAAAAAAAAATGTTTTATATTTTTCATTTTGGAGACATTTAAAAGTATTCCCATTGTGATTAAATTTAAACATTCTCAGTTTGCCATCATCACATTGAGACAAAGCTGAATTACCTAATTAGGGAAAGTTACTACTTTAATTTCCTTTCTATCCACAGAAATTGTTCTTTTTTTAGGTTCCAATTATTCCCACAAGTGCTTTCTCCACGTGTTGTAATTACAACTGTTTGTCTTTATTCATTAAAGCAATAGTCCTTTTCTACTTCTGTATACAAAACCTAAAGCTCGCTGACATATTGTTTCAATAAAATGTGTCCAGCTGATGGAGTTTTTGGCAATAATATTCTAGGTAAAATGATCTCTTATTATTCACCCATTTTTTATATTTATATAAAAAGCAAAAAATAGCTTGTGTGAAATACAGCTTTTCCAATAACTTAAAATATAGATTTTATCATAGTCAGCAAAATATCTGATGGTCAGGGACTGAATAACAATAATGTAAACCACCATCAGCAACCAAGAAACTAAGTCCTAATGCCTTAACTTGCAATCTCTGCACTTCACAGCAATTTAGATTATATTTTGATGTATGTAATAAAAGTATAAATGAACATTTTGGCTTGTGGTTCTTCATTTTTCTTGCCTCAGACTCATTTAAAATGTAAATGCCTTCTGATCTCATCATTTATTTTAAAGAAATGTACTTTAAAATGCATTTTAGTTTTGATAAATAAATGTAATAATAGGAAGTTTAGAACATTTCAAGAGGAATATTTTAATATTGCAAATCGCCAGGGTCTACTTTGTTAATTTATTAGTGAAAACAACTATTATTCTCAAGGATTTATTTTCCCTATCACAAAAATGAAAAAAAACATTTTAGCAGAAAATTAGACATTTTTCCAATACTAAGTATAATCAAATGTGTCAGTATTTAGTTTCTTAAATGATGACTTTTGTGCAGCCAATTGCCATTTTGACTTTTTCTTCCTTTCAATCTCAAAAACAGACATTTTACGGCATTTCTTTCCCAGCTAATCATGTTCTCTTAGGCTTCACTCAATACTTCTTCTCAACAGACACTAATGTTCACTTAACCATCAGCTCAAACACACAGTATTCTTGCAAATGTATTTTTTGGGTTTGTTTAAGTCATCATTCACATAGCAGTTTGCACCTACAGTTAAAAGCTCATGCCTTGTAAGCGCGTTTCTGCAGCATAAATGCATAAAAAATGCATGTAATCCACACCAAAGTATGTCAATAAATGTCAAAGTAAAATATCAGGAAATACAAAAAACTAATGCAGCTTTATTTAACCCCTTAGTGACAGAGCCAATTTGGTACTTAATGACCGAGCCAATTTTTACAATTCTGACCAGTGTCACTTTATGAGGTTATAACTCTGGAACGCTTTATCGGATCCCGCTGATTCTGAGATTGTTTTTTCGTGACATGTTGTACTTCAAGTTAGTGGTAACATTTCTTCGATATTACTTGCGATTATTTATGAAAAAAATGGAAATATGGCGAAAATTTTTAAAATTTTGCAATTTTCAAACTTTGTATTTTTATGCCCTTAAATCAGAGAGATATGTCACAAAAAATAGTTAATAAATAACATTTCTCACATGTCTACTTTACATCAGCACAATTTTGGAAACAATTTTTTTTTTTGTTAGGGGTTATAAGGGTTAAAAGTTGACCAGCAATTTCTCATTTTTACAACACCATGTTTTTTTTAGGGACCACATCACCTTTGAAGTGATTTTGAGGGGTCTATATGATAGAAAATAACCAAGTGTGACACCATTCTAAAAACTGCACCCCTCAAGCTGCTCAAAACCACATTCAAGAAGTTTATTAACCCTTTACGTACTTCACAAGAACTAAAACAATGTGGAAGAAAAAAATGAACATTTTACTTTTTTTTGCAAACATTTTACTTCAGAACCATTTTTTTTAATTTTCACAAGTGTAAAAACAGAAATTTAACCACAAATTTTGTTGTGCAATTTTTCCTGAGTACACCGATACCCCATATGTGGAGGTAAACCACTGTTTGGGTGCACCGCAGAGCTTGGAAGTGAAGGAGCACCGTTTGACTGTTTCAATGCAGAATTGGCTGGAATTGAGATCGGATGCCATGTCGCGTTTGGAGAGTCCCTGATGTGCCTAAACAGTGGAAACCCCCCACAAGTGATACCATTTTGGAAACTAGACCCCTTAAGGAACTTATCTAGATGTGTGGTGAGCACTTTGAACCCCCAAGTGCTTCACAGAAGTTTATAACGTAGAGCCGTGAAAATAAAAAATCTCATTTTTTCTACAAAAATGATCTTTTTGCCCCCAAATTTTTATTTTCACAAGGGTAACAGGAGAAATTAGACCACAAAAGTTGTTGTGCAATTTCTCCTGAGTACGTCGATACCCCATATATGGGGGTAAACCACTGTTTGGGCGCACCGCAGAGCTTGGAAGAGAAGGAGTGTCGTTTTACTTTTTCAATGTAGAATTGGCTGGAATTGAGATCGGACGCCATGTCACGTTTGGAGAGCCGCTGATGTGCCTAAACAGTAGAGACCCCCCACATATGACACCATTTTGGAAACTAGACCCCTTAAGGAACTTATCTAGATGTGTGGTGAGCACTTTAAACCCCCAGGTGCTTCACAGAAGTTTATAACGTAGAGCCGTGAAAATAAAAAAATCACATTTTTTCTACAAAAATGATCTTTTTGCCTCCAAATTTTTATTTTACCAAGGGTAACAGGAGAAAATGGACCCCAGAAGCTGTTGTACAATTTGTCTTGAGTACGCCGACACCCTATATGTGGGGGTAAACCACTGTTTGGGCGCATGGCTGAGCTCGGAAGCAAAGGAGCGCCATTTGACTTTTCAATGCAAAATTGACTGGAATTGAGATCGGACGCCATGTCGCGTTTGGAGAGCCCCTGATGTGCCTAAACAGCAGAAACCCCCCAAAAGTGACCCCATTTTGGAAACTAGACCCCCCCATGGAACTTATCTAGATGTGTAGTGAGAACTTTGAATGCCCAAGTGCATCACAGAAGTTTATAATGCAGAGTCGTGAAAATAAAAAATATATATTTTTTAACAATAAAGATTTTTTAGCCCCCAAGTTTTTAATTTCACAAGGGTAACAAGAGAAATTGGACCCCAAAAGTTGTTGTCCAATTTGTCCTGAGTATGCTGGTACCCCATATGTGGGGGTAAACCACTGTTTGGGCGCACGGCAGAGCTCGGAAGGGAAGGAGTGCCATTTTGGAATGCAGACTTTGATAGAATTGTCTGCGGGCGTTATGTTGCGTTTGCAGACCCCTAATGTACCTAAACAGTAGAAACCCCCAACAAGTGACCCCATTTTGGAAAATAGACCCCCCAAGGAACTTATCTAGATATGTGGTGAGAACTTTGAATGCCTAAGTGCTTCACAGAAGTTTATAATGCAGAGTAGTGAAAATAAAAAATATTTTTTTTCCCACAAAAAAGATTTTTTTAGCCCCCAAATTTTTATTTTCACAAGGGTAACAAGAGAAATTGGACCCCAAAAGTTGTTGTCCAATTTGTCCTGAGTATGCTGGTACCCCAAATGTGGGGGTAAACCACTGTTTGGGCGCACGGCAGAGCTAGGAAGGGAAGGAGTGCCATTTTGGAATGCAGACTTTGATAGAATTGTCTGCGGGCGTTATGTTGCGTTTGCAGACCCCTAATGTACCTAAACAGTAGAAACCCCCAACAAGTGACCCCATTTTGGAAAATAGACCCCCCAAGGAACTTATCTAGATATGTGGTCAGAACTTTGAATGCCCAAGTGCTTCACAGAAGTTTATAATGCAGAGTAGTGAAAATAAAAAATATTTTTTTTCCCACAAAAAAGATTTTTTTAGCCCCCAAATTTTTATTTTCACAAGGGTAACAAGAGAAATTGGACCCCAAAAGTTGTTGTCCAATTTGTCCTGAGTATGCTGGTACCCCATATGTGGGGGTAAACCACTGTTTGGGCGCACGGCAGAGCTCGGAAGGGAAGGAGCGCCATTTTGGAATGCAGACTTTGATAGAATTGTCTGCGGGCGTTATGTTGCGTTTGCAGACCCCTAATGTACCTAAACAGTAGAAACCCCCACAAGTGACCAAATTTTGGAAACTAGACCCCCTAAGGAACTTATCTAGATATGTGGTGAGAACTTTGAAAGCTCAAGTGCTTCACAGAAATTTATAATGCAGAGTAGTGAAAATAAAAAAATATATTTTTTTCCAACAAAAAAGAATTTTAGCCCCCAAGTTTTTATTTTCACAAGGGTAACAGGAGAAATTGGACCCCAAAAGTTGTTGTCCAATTTATCCCGAGTACGCTGATGCCCCATATGTGGGGGTAAACCACTGTTTGGGCGCACGGCAGAGCTCAGAAGGGAGGGAGTACCATTTGACTTTTTTAGCGCAAAATTGGCTGTCGTGTTTGGAGACCCCCTGATGTACCTAAACAGTGGAAACCCCCCAATTCTAACTCCAACCCTAACCCCAACACAGCCCTAACCCTAATCTCAACCCGATCCATAATCCTAATCACAACCCTAACGATAATCACAACCCTAACCCCAAAACAGCCCTAATCTCAACCCTAACCATAACCCTAATCAAAACCCTAAATCCAACACACCCCTAACCCTAATCCCAACCCTAACCCTAATCCCAACCCTAATCCCAAACGTAACACTAATCACAACCCTAATCCAAACGCTAACCCTAATCCCAACTCTAACCCTAACTTTAGCCCCAACCCTAACTTTAGCCCCAACCCTAACCATAACTTTAGCCCCCGTCGTCACAAAAAAAGTTCAATGTAACCTTTTTTTTGTACGTCGCGTCCGCCATTTCCGCGGATGCGTGGCCGTAACTCTGCCCCCTCCTCCCCAGGACATAGACTGGGCAGCGGATGCGTTGAAAAACTGCATCCGCTGCCCACGTTGTGCACAATTTTCACAACGTGCGTCGGTACATCGGGCCGACGCATTGCGACCGCCCCGTACTGACGCAAGTGTGAAAGAAGCCTAAGGCTACTTTCACACTAGCGTCGTACTCGGCCCATCGCAGTGTGTCGGGCCGACGTACCGACGCTAGCGTTGTAAGCGCCGCACAACGGGTGCAGCGGATGCTGTTTTTTCAACGCATCCGCTGCCTCATTGTGAGGTGCGGGGAGGCGGGGGCGGAGTTCCGGCCACGCATGCGCGGTCGGAAATGGCGGACACGTCGCACAAAAAAGTTACATGTAGTTTTTTTTTGTGTCGACGGTCCGCCGAAGCACGACGCATCCGTCGCACGACGGATGCGACATGTGGCAATCCGTCGCAATGCGTCGCTAATGCAAGCCAATGGAGAAAAAACGCATCCTGCAAGCACTTTTGCAGGATGCGTTTTTTCTCCAACGACGCATTGCGACGGAAGCCAAAAAACGCTAGTGTGAAAGTAGCCTAACTCTAACCCTAGCCCTAACCCTAACCCTAAATTTAGCCCCAACCCTAACCCTAACCCTAACTCTAACCCTAACTCTAACCCTAACCCTAACTCTAACCCTAACCCTAACCCTAACCCTAACCCTAACTCTAACCCTAACTCTAACCCTAACCCTAACCCTAACCCTAACCCTAACCCTAACTCTAACCCTAACTCTAACCCTAACCCTAACCCTAACCCTAACCCTAATTTTAGCCCCAACTTGTCTTCTCCTGCCGGCCGGCAGATGGCAGCAGATGGCGGGCGCACTACGCATGCGCCCGCCATGATGAAAAAGCCGGCTGGCAGGAGAAGACAGAAGAGGACCCAGGGACCCCGGGTGAGTATGATAGGGTCACCGAATCCCCCTATTTCTCTGTCCTCTGATGTGCGATCACATCAGAGGACAGAGAAATAACTGATCGCTTTTTTTTTTTTTTTTTTTTTTTTTGCGGTCGCCGGTAAACTGTTAATTACCGGCGATCGCAAAGCAGGGGTCGGTGCAAACCGACCCCGATCATGTTCTTTGGGGTCTCGGCTACCCCCGGCAGCCGAGACCCCAAAGAACATCCGGGTGCCGGGCGGCGGGCGCACTGCGCGTGCGCCCGCCATTTTTTCCCGGAAAAAAGATGGCGGCGCCCATGGGGAGACACGAGGAGCACCGGGGGAGGTAGGTAAGTATTGGGGGGCTATTGGGGGCCATCGGGGACCACATTTCTCTGTCCTCCGATGTGCGATCACATCGGAGGACAGAGAAATTAAACGGCAAATCGCGTTTTTTTTTTTTTGTTGCGACCGCCGGTAAACGGTTAATTACCGGCGATCGCAACTCGGGGGTCGGTAAAAACCCCCCGAATCATGTTCTCTGGGGTCTCGGCTACCCTCGGCAACCGAGACCCCAGAGAAAATCCGACTCTGGGGGGCGCTATTCACTTTTTCCACAGCGCCGTTAATTAACAGCGCTGTGGATTAAGTACCCTTAGCGGCCGCCGTTAAAAGGCATATCGGCGGTCGTTAAGGGGTTAAAGCATGACAACTAGAGACAAAAACTCTAGCATCAAAAATGCAACAACAAATGTGAAAAAAGCATGCAAAAACGCAATGAAAAATGCAAGTAACCTAATTAAAATAATTGATGCAGAAATAGTGCAGAAATTCTGCAACATAAAAGTTCATTGTGGGAATGTAGCCTTAAGCCGGGGTCACACTTGCGAGTTCAATGCGAGAAACTCACACGAGTCTCTCTCATCAATACCCGGCACTGCGACCTGCACTCAGGACAGGAGCATTCAGCTGCATAGAAATACATACAGCCGCACGCTCCAATCCCGAGTGCCGGTATTGATGCGAGAGACTAGCGTGAGTTTCTCGCTTTGAACTCGCAAGTGTAACACCTGCCTTTAAGGCGTTATCTCATCATTTTTAATGAGTATAATTGTAATGTGCTTGTTAACACAAGCAACACTGCAAATCACATATTAAAATTTATTTCTTTTCGCAAGAGGGATGTCTGATCTTCTTGTACACTACATATTGTCTAAAATACAAGCCACTGCTACAGTGTATTAGTGGTGGCCAGCATCATCAAGCACTTTAATGAAGCTGGCTAGATCAGTGTATCCGACCAGCTTCAGTAGAAGTCTACACCTCTGATGCTGCAGAGGCTAAGCTGCTCCAAATGGCAGCATTAGAATATTCAGACCAGCAGTGCTACTATGCTGCTTTTCCAGACTGTTAATTAATCAAACAAACGTGCACTCACTGCCCTATAGAAATAAGGACTGTAAAAATCAAAGGGTTGGTCTACTCCTGTTAAGCATCTTGAGAAAATCATTTTAAGCAGGTATGCCAGAAAATAATTATATATGCAAATATTTTTTCCAGAGAGGAAGAGTAATTGAACTCTAGCACCTATTGGATGTATTATTGCAAATCAGTATTAACTCTCTAACAAGCCTTGTCACATGGCTAATAAATAGCCAGACTGACCATCTCTTCCACACAGAAACCAGGTGTGTACAGGTGCGAACTAAGAGTAGCCATTTATAACCAACAAATAAAGAAGCATTCTGTTAGCACTATAGCAGGAAAACATGAAATATAATATATATGAATTGCATTACTGCTCTAATGTGAATACTTTTCTGCCCAATGATGACAGAAGTATTCTAGGAGTGATACCTTTATTGGCTAACCAGAAAATAATATGTTTGCAAGCTTTCAGAGCACAGTGGCTCCTTCTTCAGGCAAGATTACAAAGAGATTAATAAGAAAAGCACAACATTTAAAGAATACTTAAGGATACTTTCACACTAGAATTGTGCGCTGCACGTTGCTATGCGACGTGGTGGCGCACCGACGCTAGCTGTGGAAGCGCCGCACAATGGGGGCAGCGGATGCTGTTTTTCAACGCATCCACTGCCCCATTGTGAGGTGCGGGGAGGCGGGGGCGGAGTTCCAGCCACGCATGCGCGGTCGGAAAAGGCGGGAACGACGCACCAAAAAACGTTACAAGCAATGTTTTTTGGTGGCGACGGTCTATGGAGAAAAAATGCATCCTGCAAGCACTTTTGCAGGATGCATTTTTTCTCCAAAACGACGCATAGAGACCTGCAGTGCACGACGCTAGTGTGAAAGTAGCCTAAGCAGGACATTTGATAGGGGGTGGGAAGTGTGATGAGTCCATAGATAAGTCAAGGTAATCCAATTAGACATGTCTCCACGATTTTGTATTCAACACTTGGTCACAGGCAGGCGCGGGCTGGGCCGGGTGGCAAAGGGGCGTGTGCCCCCCGGGCCGGTCACTTAGCAGCGATTCGGGCTGCTGGTGGCCGGCGCTGTTCTCTATGTCCGGCCAGCTGCATCATCACACTCACAGTGGAGCTGACACGCCCCCTCCTGCTCCCTGTGTGCGGCCTCCTGAAGAGGGAACATGGCTGCATTTACCTGCAGGAGAGGATCTGGTGGATGGCTCAGACATCAGGGGGAGCTTCAGCTCTGTGTGCGGTGAGGAGATGGACGCTGCTGCTCACCTCCCGGTGATAAGTCCAGGGCCGGTCCCTCTATAGTATTAGCGGGCGCTCTGCTGATGCTCACAGATTTATTGCAGGAGTCTGAACTTTCAGGGTCACCCTGTCAGTGCCAGGTCATCGGCTCCAGGAAAGTTCAGTCTCCTGCAATAAATCTCCCTATACTGAGAGTGACCAGAGACTGTCTGCAGAATCCAGCACTGGAGTGATCACGCCTGAACCTGGTGACTGGACATCACATGCTGTATACATGGCCCTGTATATATACAGTGCATGTATGTCCTGGGCCAGGTGCAGGATTGATCCATCCAGTGTATATAATGTTGTGTATCTGTGCCCATAGTATACAACTATCAAGGGCCTGGAGCACTCTGAGCTACAAAATGGGTCGCCCGCCCCTCAAATCCTCTGCACAGGCCTTTGTGCGCACTCTCTCGGTGCCCACGCTGACCAAGGCCATGGCAGCCCTCATTCGTGCTTGCGTATGTAGCTGCCGCCTTTGTCAGTGAGGGAAAACAGGAAAGCACACGCACCTGGACCTGTGCAGAAGATTGAAAAGGCCGCCACTGCGTGCACAGATGCCCGAGCCTCACTGTGTCTGACGCTAGCCAGGACCAGTGTAAGAGAACAGCGCTCTCCTCACCAATCCCCGGCCGGCATCCGATCCATTATATAGGTGATACTGCAGCTGATGTGTATATACGTTATATAAGTGATACTGCTGTATATATATACTGGAACTATACACTGCAATCATAGTATCACCTATATATTGTATATGCAGCATTTGCAGTTTGACCTGTCTAATGTATATTGACTGTTGTATATACAGTATAAGTGATACTGCCATTATATACCGCAGTAGCAGTATCACCTATATAATGTATGTACAGCAGTCTATATACATTATATAGGTGAAACTGCGACTACGGTATGTACGTTATATAGGTTATACCACTGTAATATACTGCGACCGCTGTGTATAGCCCATATAGGCCAGCCGCAGTGTGTGTGTGTGTATGCATATATACACACAGACACACACACACACACACTCTCTGTAGCTGCCCTATATGGGCTATACACAGCGGTCGCAGTATATTAGTGGTATAACCTATATAACGTACATACCATAGTCGCAGTTTCACCTATGTAATGTGTGTGTGAGTGTATGAGTGTGTGTCTATGTATGTGTGTGTGTGTATATTATACCCATACATACACAGACACACACCACTCTGATTAATCGTGAAAAAAGTGCAGACTCTTTATTGGCCCATATGGCAATGTTTCGGATCAATAACAGAGCATTTCTCTGATATGGAACTGAAATGTTGCCACATGGGCCAATAAAGCGTCCACTGCTTTAAGGGATTGTCTCCCACTAGGACAACCTCTTCTTAAACTAAAGCATATACTCCCCTCCTTTGCCAGCGCCGTTCCCACAGTGGCTGTGATGTGTTGTGACACGTGATGCCCGGCGCCAATCAGCGCTGGTGTCACTGTCTCTGCCTTCAGACAAACTGAACATGAAGAGGAAGTCCAGGATGAGCTGCTTGATCCTGGACGCTGGCACGGGAGGCAAGTGTAGGCTTTATAATTTTATCAGGGCCAAACATTTAGGGGTTGTCCTAGTAGCGGACAACCCCTTAAAGATTTGGTGCTGCTCAGTTATGATATATATATATATATTGCCTGCGTGGTGTAAATCTGTAAATCTAAGTATCTGTATATATACACTGCAAAGTACCACTCCTCCTGTCCTGTATATATACACTGCACAGTACCACTCCTCCTGTCCTGTATATATACACTGCACAGTACCCCTCCTCCTGTCCTGTATATATACACTGCACAGTACCTCTCCTCCTGTCCTGTATATATACACTGCACAGTACCACTCCTCCTGTCCTGTATATATATACACTGCACAGTACCCCTCCTCCTGTCCTGTATATATACACTGCACAGTACCTCTCCTCCTGTCCTGTATATATACACTGCACAGTACCACTCCTCCTGTCCTGTATATATACACTGCACAGTACCCCTCCTCCTGTCCTGTATATATACACTGCACAGTACCTCTCCTCCTGTCCTGTATATATACACTGCACAGTACCACTCCTCCTGTCCTGTATATATACACTGCACAGTACCTCTCCTCCTGTCCTGTATATATACACTACACAGTACCACTACTCCTGTCCTGTATATATACACTGCACAGTACCACTCCTCCTGTCCTGTATATATACACTGCACAGTACCACTCCTCCTGTCCTGTATATATACACTGCACAGTACCACTCCTCCTGTCCTGTATATATACACTGTACAGTACCACTCCTCCTGTATATATACACTGCACAGTACCACTCCTCCTGTCCTGTATATATACACTGCACAGTACCACTCCTCCTGTCCTGTATATATACACTGCACAGTACCTCTCCTCCTGTCCTGTGTATATATGTACTGCACAGTACCACTTCTCCTGTCCTGTATATATACACTGCACAGTACCACTCCTCCTGTCCTGTATATATACACTGCACAGTACCAAACCTCCTGTATATATACACTGCACAGTACCACTCCTCCTGTCCTGTATATATACACTGTACAGTACCACTTCTCCTGTCCTGTATATATACACTGCACAGTACCACTCCTCCTGTCCTGTATATATACACTGTACAGTACCACTCCTCCTGTATATATACACTGCACAGTACCCCTCCTCCTGTCCTGTATATATACACTGCACAGTACCACTCCTCCTGTCCTGTATATATACACTGCACAGTACCACTCCTCCTGTCCTGTATATATACACTGTACAGTACCACTCCTCCTGTCCTGTATATATACACTGTACAGTACCACTCCTCCTGTCCTGTATATATACACTGCACAGTACCACTCCTCCTGTCCTGTATATATAGACTGCACAGTACCACTCCTCCTGTCCTGTATATATACACTGTACAGTACCACTCCTCCTGTCCTGTATATATACACTGTACAGTACCACTTCTCCTGTCCTGTGTATATACACTGTACAGTACCACTGCTCCTGTCCTGTATATATACACTGTACAGTACCACTTCTCCTGTCCTGTATATATACTGTACAGTACCACTCCTCCTGTCCTGTATATATACACTGTACAGTACCACTCCTCCTGTCCTGTATATATACACTGCACAGTACCACTCCTCCTGTCCTGTATATATACACTGCACAGTACCACTCCTCCTGTCCTGTATATATACACTGCACAGTACCACTCCTCCTGTCCTGTATATATACACTGCACAGTACCACTCCTCCTGTCCTGTATATATACACTGTACAGTACCACTCCTCCTGTCCTGTATATATACACTGTACAGTACCACTTCTCCTGTCCTGTGTATATACACTGTACAGTACCACTCCTCCTGTCCTGTATATATACACTGCACAGTACCACTCCTCCTGTCCTGTGTATATACACTGTACAGTACCACTCCTCCTGTCCTGTATATATACACTGCACAGTACCACTCCTCCTGTATGTATACACTGTACAGTACCACTCCTCCTGTCCTGTATATATACACTGTACAGTACCACTTCTCCTGTCCTGTGTATATACACTGTACAGTACCACTTCTCCTGTCCTGTATATATACACTGTACAGTACCACTTCTCCTGTCCTGTGTATATACACTGTACAGTACCACTGCTCCTGTCCTGTTCTTGGAGAGGCGACATTGGTCTTTGGGAGGGTTAATATTGGTTTATATTGGAAAACCCGTTTAAATGGATTATGCCAAGTAATCCCCATTCCCGAGAGCTTTGTGGTCGCTGGAGTCTGACCGCTGGGACCCCCATGATCTCGAGAACAGGCGCTCTATAGAGGTGGTCGATCATGCGCACTGCTGCGGCATTTACACGTGGCTCTTCAACTAACGCCTTTAAGAGGACTGTTGAAGGGCACAACACAATAAAGCAAAATCCACTGATCGGGTGTGGGGGGAGTTTTATAGTTTGTGGGGTTTGTGTTTCAGGGGTGCTTTTTAGTCCCAGTCCGGCCCTGGACAGCTCTGCAGGGAGGCTGCCATACTTTGTACTGGTTTTACTCCCTGCATATTGTGGGGCAGCTGAAGGGTTCAGGTAGCAGTATCATCACCCTGTGTTGTTCTGTAGCCCACATCCCCACACTGACTATATACAGTGGGCAACTAAGGTGTAGACAGCAGTTCCTTATGAATAGTAGGGTCAGTGGGTAAATGTGTCTACCTGTTTTACAATGTTATGGCCCAAATGTGAGCTGAGGTAAAACATTGCCAGAAGCTAAGAGGGATCAAGCTTTCTTCTTTCTAACCTCTGACATGTCCATACACGGGCACTACACATCCATGTGTGTGGCAGTAGTTCTTTTAATAGGCTTATCACACCTGTCTGCCATACTTCCTTGAGGCGGGACGGGAATCATAGTTGACGTGTTCTAGTATTGAACTCCCATTTGCCAGCTCTGGAAATGCACAATTTATGGTTGGAGAATTGGCAATATTACTTGTCAGGATGTGACTTTCCCCACCAGGGTTTAGAGGGGCACACTTCCATTTATAAGGGGTCATCCCTGTCAGGCTGGGTTTACAGGAGCGTATTACCATAGACACATGAGGGTGTGAGTTCGGATTGGGATACCCTCCACAAGGCTGGAGGTTGTGGTCTGTATATAGACCATGTACTTCACTCTTGTGAATCCAGCCTACAACTAATTCCATAATGGTGCAGGTATTACTAACGCAGATGTCGTTTGCGTGTGTCACCATTTCTAATTCACCTATATATTTTGGCATGGGGGGACCCCATTTGAAGTTTGCATCGGGGCCCATAACTTTGTAGTTATGCCACTGCTCTGTATTAAAGGTACCTTCACATTAAGCAACGCTGCAGCGATAGCGACAACGATGCCGATCGCTGCAGCGTCGCTGTTTGGTCGCTGGAGAGCTGTCACACAGACCACTCTCCAGCGACCAACGATGCCGAGGTCCCCGGGTAACCAGGGTAAACATCGGGTTGCTAAGCGCAGGGCCGCACTTAGTAACCCGATGTTTACCCTGGTTACCAGTGTAAAATGTAAAAAAAACAAACAGTACATACCTTAGCGTCCCCCGGCGTCTGCTTCCCTGCACTGTGTGAGTGCCGGCCCTAACAGCAGAGCGGTGACGTCACCGCTGTGCTGTACTTTCACTTTACGGCCGGCGCTCACTCAGTCAGTGGCAGTGCAGGCCGGCGCTCACTCAGTCAGTGGCAGTGCAGGAAGCGGACGCCGGGGGACGCGAAGGTGAGTATGTAGTGTTTGTTTTTTTTACATTTTACACTGGTAACCAGGGTAAACATCGGGTTACTAAGCGCGGCCCTGCGCTTAGCAACCTGATGTTTACCCTGGTTACCAGTGTAAAACATCGCTGGCATCGTTGCTTTTGGTGTCAAACACGACGATACACGCCGGTCTGATGACCAAATAAAGTTCTGAACTTTCTTCAACGACCAGCGATATCACAGCAGGATCCTGATCGCTGCTGCCTGTCACACTCAACGATATCGCTAGCCAGGACGCTGCAACGTCACGGATCGCTAGCGATATCGTTTAGTGTGAAGGTACCTTAAGCTCGGTTCTGCACCCATATCTCTGTAGGAAGCTCGGTTCTGCTCCAATATCTCCAGAGTAAACTCTGTTCTGTTCCCGTATCTACATACCAGCCTGTTTTTAAAGCCTGTTATCTCTACTTCTTCAATGCAATGGCCAGATGTAAGCAGGGAAAAGGAGGGACACCGCGACTCGAGGGCCACTACCTTGTGATTGCCCCCCAGGCTGAAAAGTGCCAGCCAGCCCCTGGTCACAGGAATAAATCTGATATCTAAACAGCGCCATAGACTGTCAAAAGTACATGTGCTATCTGTGGCAAAATGGATAGCACTTGCACATGAAAATATGACAAGTGAATAAGCGCTTATTGTAAGAAGTCAAACCAGAAATTCTCCATTTGCAGATATGTGTTTCGGAGTGTTTACACTTCATCAGTGCAAATCAGGAGATCTGATTTAGTATTTGCTGACATACATGCTTAACCTTCTATTACAAATTAGAGGCCAAGAGATTTTGGCTTCAAACATCCAGTGCTCTTAAATATGCTACAAAATGTAAGAATGAAATATGGAACAGAGCAATGCACACAAACAAAAGATAAAAATAAGTAAATTATTATGACCATATCTGCTTAGTTGAATCTTGATGACAGTTCCAAATCATTTTTTCCTGATTTCTCCTACATTTTATCTGACTGTTTGCTCATACTGCTGACCATATTTTTGATCTGAGTGTGATTCGACAAAACATTGGATCAAACTCAATATTAATTTATGGGACCCTGAATATGTCCAAAGAAAAAAATAGTGACATGCTTGATTTGCATCCGATATTCTGATCCCACTCGACCATGCAAGTCAATGAGCAAAAATCGGACCTCACTTGGATGACATCTCTTTGCAATCTGATTTACATGAACTGACACAATGGAAAAGATAGAGAAATTGTTTTTCATTCTGCTCCTCATCAATCGGATCACACTCTGATCAAATCTGATCAAAGTTGATTAGTGTGATAAGCATAATCAGCTCGATACTCACAGAGAGAAGATACGCTGGAGTGACCCTAGTCTTACTGTGTGCAATTAAGCAGTTGCCTCATTATGGCCTACCACTAGTGATGAGCGAGTGTACTCGTTGCTCGGGTTTTCCCGAGCATGCTCAGGTGGTCTCAGAGTATTTGTAACTGCTTGGAGATTTAGTTTTTATCGCCGCAGCTGAATGATTTAAAGCTACTAGTCAGCTTGATTACAAGTGGGGATTCCCTAGCAGCCAGGCAACCCTCACATGTATTCAGGCTGGGTAGTAGCTGTCAATCATTCAGCTGTGGCGATGAAAACTAAATCTCCGAACACTAACAAATACTCAGAGATCACCCAAGCGTGCTCGGGAAAACCCGAGCAACGAGTACACTCGATCATCACTACCTACCACCCTATTTTCCAGTTTTAATGTCATTAACTTTATTGTCTTTGTACACTTTTCCCAGCAAAACTAGCTCATCACAAAGTGAAAGTTTACAGTGAAAGACCAAACATCTGAAGGAAATTGTAAGATTAATATATTTTTAATACCACTTTTGGTACTGTTTCCTGACTAGAACACATTGATTTGCTAATTTTCATGTACCCTTGACCTCTTCCTTAAGTCTCCAGGTACTGTTGACAATATGAATCTTGAAAGTAATTCACAGAGTTAAGTACCAATTCTATTACACCTGTTTGAATGTGATTATTTAACTGAGTTATTTAATGATCAGGTCATACTAAAGAGCTTTTTCCACAAATTACATTTATCCGCTATCCACAAGAAAGGGGATTAATATCTAATCGTTGGGAGACCTATTGCAGAGATTCACACCACTAACTAAAACTGGTTGTTCTAAACCCTCCTTTCAGCAGTGAGAGACTGAATGAAACATCACTGTGACGAATGATTAGGAGCCCTGCAAATATTTATGGGACTAAGGGACACAACCAAGTACAGCATATGACTGTCTACCATAGTTCCATAGTTATTGAATGGAAAGCAGAACCACGCACCTTATTTAACCCCTTGATGACGGAGTCAATTTTGACCTTAATGATCAAATCAATTTTTGCAATTCTGACTACAGTCACTTTATGAGGTTATAGCTTTGGAATGCTTCAAAGGATTCCACTGATTATGGGAATGCTTTTCAGGACATATTGTACTTCATGTTAGTGGTAAAACTATTCGATATGTCTTGCATTTATTTATGAAAAAAATAGAAATTTGGCAAAAATTTTGAAAATGTTGCAATTTTCAAACTTTAATTTTCGTGCCCTTAAATCAGAGTGTTGTGTCACACAAAATAGTTAATAAATAACATTTCTCAAATGTAAACTTTACATCTGCACAAGTTTGGAAACATTTTTTTTTGTAGGGACGTTATAAGGGTTAAGGTTTGACCAGCGATTTTTCATTTTCCCAACAAAATTTACAAAACCATTTTTTAAGTGACCACCTTACATTTGAAGTCTCTTTGGTGCGTCAATATAGCAGAAAATAACCAAAAGTGACACCATTCTAAAAACATGAACCCCTCAAGGTGCTCAAAACCACATTTAAAAAGTTTATTAACCCTTCAAGTGCTTCACGAGAACTAAAGCAATGTGTAAGGAAAAAAATAACATTTTACTTTTTCTCACAACAAATTTATTTTAGACTCAAACTTTTTAATTTTCACAAGGGTATCAGGAGAGAATGGACCACAAAATTTGTTTTGCAATTTCTCCTGAGTATGCCAATGTGCATGTGGAAAAGCCACTGCATGGGCGCACAGCAGGGCTCAGAAGGGAGGGAGCAATGTTTGACTTTTTGAATGCAAAATTGGCTGGAATCAATGGCGGGCATCATGTCGCATTTGGAGACCACCTGATGTAACTAAACAGTGGAAACCCCCCATTCTAACTCCAACCCTAAATTAACAGTAACTCCAACCCTAACCCCAACACACCACTAGTAATCCTGTAATCCACTAATCCTGTAATAATTATAGGGGATAACTCAGGAGACTCTTTGCGTGGAACAAGACTACAGGACACAGTTTTATAAGTGGTAAAGTCTATATTATCACACGGTGATTCAAACAGGTGCAGAGAGAAACTCAAGTCCACAACACTTGGTGCAAATAATAAACACAGCTTAGCAGTCTTCAGAGAAAAATGCAATCAAGCAGAAAGTCTATGAAGCACAGTTATTCTTGAGGATACTTGACACGAATAAATCCTTGTCTTAGTCCAGACACAGATAGATATGCTTATAGGCAGTTCAAATCATATCTTAGCTCAACCAGGGAGGCCTGGGTAATAGTCTCAGGTTATAGCAAAGCAGCAGCAGCTTACATGTCCAGCAAATGCAGATGAAGTAAACATGAGCAGGAGATGAAGGAGGATTACTGGAAACTTGTGTATGCAGCAGGAACTCAGAGCAGAGTAGCAGGATCACCACACAGGTTCACAGGAGCAGGTGTATAGCCAGGGAGTAATCAGAGGTCAGGAGCTGGATGCAAGGCAGAATACTCTAGCACAGACTGAAGGCTGGGGTGGAGTTTTATAGCAGGAAGACACAGTGCACATGAGACCAAAGACGCCATCTTGGAAGAGGGCAGCAATGCACAAAAGATAAAAAAAATGTTCAGAGTCCTGACAAATCCCAACCTTAACTCTAATCTCAACCTTAACAACAACCCTAACCAAAACCCTAACCCCAACACCACAACCGTAACCCCAACACAACCCAAACCCCAACACAACCCTAACTCAATACAACCCTAGTCCCAACACAACCCTAATCCCAACACAACCCTAACCCTAGCCTCAACCCTAACCCTATCCCAACTCTAACCCTAGCCCCAACTCTAACCCTAGCCCATTCCTAACCCTAGCTCTAACCCCAAAACTAACCCTAGCCCCAACCCCAACACTAACTGCAAAGAATTGTAAAAAATACATTTTTTATTTTATTATTTTTACCTAACGGGTGACAAAGAGGGGTTTGATGTACTATTTTTTTTTATTTTGACCACTGTGATAGGGTATATCACAGTGATCAAAATGAACAAATAGGAAAAATCTATTGCTGCCAGGTAACGTCCAGCAGAACTCGGCGGGCGCACTGCGTAAGTGCCCGCCATTTTCATCCAGGAAGAAGATGCGAAAGGCCATGTAGTGAGCAGGAGAGTCCAGGAAGGGTGGATATACCTCAGAGGACCCCAATTCTCTCTACTCTGGTATGCTAGATCATATCAGAGAAGAGGGAAATGAATGGGAAATCTTGGATCCAATTTTATTTTTTTCAATGGGAAGAGGGTCATGTGACACATCAAACTTAATGAAAATTTCACAAGAAAAACAATGGTGTGCTTGGTTTTAATGTAACTTTATTATTTTGTGAGTTATTTACAAGTTTCTCTTTGTTTACAGCCATTGACATGTCGCAGAGGTTAACAAGTGACGAGCTGAAAGAAATTGTGTTGATGTCTGGTTAGCGCAGTACCTGGATTAATGCAGCAGATTTCAATGCAAGACACCCTACAAGACCACCCATCTTCCATGCTACAGTTAGCAAACTGCTTGCAAAATTTCATGAAACAGGTTCAGTGTTGTAATTGCCAAAATGTGGACGCAAGAAAACTGTCAATAATAAAGAAACATCAGTGGCTGTCCTAGCTTCCCTCAGAAAGAGCCTACAGCATAGCACTCGCTGCATGTCACTGGAGAGTGGCATCAGTTGAACATCCCTTCAGTGGATATTAGCTACTCACAAATGGCACCCTTACAAAATCCAGCTGCTGCAGCATCTCAACGAGGATTACCCAGATCGGCACGTTGAATTTGTAGAATGGACAAAACAAAAATTGGAGCAGGACCCTCAGTTTACTGTTATGAGCAGGTGGTATAGGAGCAACATGGGACGTGCTCTGTAGGAGGTGGTACCTGTACTGACCGCAGTTACTGAGCTTAACACAACACTAGAAGTAGCTGTGGGATGTTCCTGTCACTCCCTAGACACCTCGTCACAGCCGGAGGACTAACTACCCCTAAAGATAGAAACAGGAAAGCTATCTTGCCTTAGAGAAAATTCCCAAAGGACAGACAGCCCCCCACAAATATTGACTGTGAGTGGAGAGGGAAATGACATACACAGAATGAAACTAGGATGAAGCAAAGGAGGCCAATCAAGCTAGATAGATAGAACAGGACAGAATGCTGTGCGGTCAGTATTAAAAACTAGAAAAATCCACCACAGAGTTTACAAAAATCTCCACACCTGACTAAAGGTGCGGAGGGTAAATCTGCTTTCCAGAGCTTCCAGCTTAACTGAATAAATCCATACTGACAAGCTGGACTAGAAAAAACATAGAATGTGCTGAACGATTAAGTCCACAACAAGTGGAAAGCAAAAGATCAAAGCAAGGACTTATCTTTGCTGAACTGGTCAGAATATCAAGGAAATCCAAGAGAGATGTGAATCCAAGCAGGAACCATTGACAACTGGCACTGGCTGAAGGATAGAGCCAGGATAAATAGCCGAGCCAGAATAGATGATCAGTGGAAGCAGCTGCTGACTGCTAAATCCAAGGAGCAGCTGTTCCACTTAAATCCACCGGAGGGAGCCCAAGAGCAGAACTCACAAAAGTGCCACTTACAACCACTGGAGGGAGCCCAAGAGCGGAATTCACAACAGTTTACACAAAACATTATGTTCAGTGATGATGCAAACTTTTTTGTGAATTGTGAAGTTAACAAAGAAAATAACTGCTATTGTTCTGACACTAACCCACAGTGGATAGATCCCTCCAAGACTGTTGGAGCACAAAAATTGATTTTATGGTGTGGTATATGGGGTACAAAGATAGTTGGGCCATTCTTCATCAATGGAAACCTCAATGCCACTGGATATCTAAAATTGCTACATGATGATGTGTTGCCCTCTTTATGCACTGAAGATTGCACTTTCCCTGAGTTTTTCCAGCAAGATGGTGCACCACATTATGGGTGTCAGGTCCGAGCATTCCTACATGAACAGTTTCCTGGAAAGTGGATTGGTCATCGTGGGCCTGTTGAATGGCCACCAAGGTCTCCCGATCTGACCCCTTAGACTTTTATCTTTGGGGTCATCTGAAGGCAATTGATTATGCTGCGAAGATACGAGATGTGCAGCATCTGAAACAACCGTTACTGGAAGCCTGTGCTAACATTTCTTCTGCGGTGTTGCTATCAGTGTGTCAAGAGTGGGAGAAGAGGGTTGCATTGACAATCCAACACAATGGGAAGCACTTTGAACACATTTTATAAGTGGTCATAAACTTGTAAATAACTCACGAAAGAATAAAGTTACGTTAAAACCAAGCACACCATTGTTTTACTTGTGAAATTATCATTAAGTTTGATGTGTCACATGAACCTCTTCCCATTGAAAAAATAAAGTTGGATCCAAAATGGCCAACTTCAAAATGGCCGCCATGGTCACAACCCATGTTGAAAGGTTTTCCCCCTGCCATATGCTAATGTAATGTTCCACAAACAGGAAGCTGATATCACCAACCATTACCATTTTATTTTGGTGTATCCATATAAATGGCCCAACATGTAGGTAAGTGAAGACTTTTATTTGCTTTTATGAAAAACCTTTTTAAATAGCACCACAATATTTTTTATATAGTTTTCAGTTACTCACTTAACAATCATGCCACAATTGGAATATATTCCAGATAAACAACAAAATCTGAGTTAGTCAGGTAACAGATGGCTATGATACAGCTGTACTTTTATAACTAGGTCTCCCATGTCTTAAGGTACAAAATATGCATAGAGTGATTGTCTACATTGGGCATGTAAGAGGTTTTCAGTCTGAATTATAATGATAACGGCAGAAAATATTTGTTAAATCTAAGCCTCAATAATTAAATATAATATGTATTTTTTGTTATTAATAACTTGGGTGTTCACATGCTGTCTTTATCACAGCTTAGATTTTTTGATAAATTTAAAAGCTTTGAATATTACATAAAAACACAACAACATGCAGGGACAGATCTTAATCATGCTATTACAGTAATGCAGTATTTTCAAAAAATGTGTCTAGTTTCAGACATGTTACTATTTATAATTTGGCTATAGGGCTTTATTGATCTCGTAAGAGGACCAGATAGATACATATGGGTAAATCTTTTCAACTCAAGCTATGCATGTGGGAACTCTGGGGTAATAAATCGTATCCTAATATTTAATTCATTAAAGAGTTAAATTTGTTGCTTGATCTTGGTTAACTTGTTTGAATAAGATGAAGCATTTTGTCTCAACATGCATGTTATAGATGGAAATTGAATTTTAAAAATGTACTTTATCCACATCTACTCCAGTTGTTTAATAATGCATTAACCCCTTACTGACATCTGCCATACTTGTATGGTGCAAATCGGTAGCAGGTGTTTGAAATTTGTGATGTTTTAGGGATGAGAAACAAAAAAAACCAAATACTATGGCTAAGAATGTGGAAGACACTACCTGCAGCATCACTACCACCACTGGCATCAACCTTAGTACTACACAATCAACTTTGTGACTTGAATGAGATGAACTGTCAGCTTCTATACTCTGATGCCATGGGGCCAGAGGAGATGAATGATACAATCCAATTTCATAGCTGTAAAACCAAAGAAATGACCATTAGTTATGCAAGAAGGGGTCAGGTAAAATGGTTGGCAGCGTGTATGTATCACTAAGGTGGCAGGTCATGATGAATTAAATCCTTGGATGTCTGTACCAGTAACACTAGGACACTGAGTAGTTTGTTTGAGTAGATTCTAGGTCTTGCAGTTTGGAAAACCTAAATGGAAATGGTTGCTCCCATACTCCCTGACCTTGCTAGCCTAATGAATCAGCTAACACAGAACAGAGAGAGTTCTGTGCTAGATGTGAACAGCTTTCCTTGTGTCTGAATGTGTTAAAAGCTGCTTGAGTTCCTCCTACCTGTGACATCGAAACAAGTAAGACAATAAGCTTTGCCTAAAGAAAATATTTGTAACTTTGTACCTGTCATAGCTTGGTGTGGGGATTCGACACGCTGACCTGATGCTGCGTGTTTGGTTCCCCTGTCTGCTGAGCTTTTTCCTTTTCTTCCTTGTCCAAATGCTGATGGCTCCAATTCTTTTTGTTACCCTTTTTGGATTGCTCCTCTACAGGTGTTTTCCATTTTTCCAATTTGGTCTGCCCTATCACATTCTGCATAAAACAAATGCAATTAAAAAAAAAAAGATGTACAAAACATCTATTGCACTTCCTCATTCCCATAGGGTGCTTTTCCAATGAGACAATTTACCTAAATCTCTTTACACATGGCATTTTATTGTACATCATCATTGGTTGCCTTTCTATATTTTTTTGATACTGCATTATTTATTATTTGTATTTATTGCACCTTTATTCTTCACTAAATACTACTTAGCATCAGTTTAGGGATAGTGTCCATTTCTACCTATCTTAGATATCCATTATATCCAGATGGCTTCATTGGTTATCATACCAGTCATATGGGTTATATCCTATTTCCAATATGTGGCCTAGAAAACAGTTTCAGGCACAATGGCACAATTGTATTTGTTTGTTTTTTTGTTTACAAGGTTTTTACATTTGTTACCTTAAAAAAGTTTACATTGTTTAAATTTAGCAGTTACAGCTAAAGGTACCTTCACACGAAGCGACGCTGCAGCGATAGCGACAACGATGCCGATCGCTGCAGCGTCGCTGTTTGATCGCTGGAGAGCTGTCACACAGACCGCTCTCCAGCGACCAACGATGCCGAGGCCCAGGGCCGGACTGGGACTAAAATTCAGCCCTGGCATTTGAAGTTACACAGGCCCACTTGTCACATGGTGACTGTATAATATCTTTGTACACTTGTAGGCAGGGCCGGTTTTAGGCAAAGTGGGGCCCTAGGCAAAGTTTAAAATGGGTCCCCAAATGCTAACATATTGCACATCACACAGAAGCCTTTCTGTTGTATTTACGTGCGCTGAGTTCAGGCCGCTAAACGAGTTTGATCGACAATACTGAAGTTGTTCAACGCTTGTTTCCCGGCCTCTTTCCACCAGCTGAGGAATAATGATGAGACAGAACGATCACTAATAGATCACTAACAGATCACCATACAGTATCATGTTTTCAGCAGCACATCTACAGTTTACACTGGCAATGTGCTGCTGACAACAAGGCTTTTTGTTCCAGCAAAAACAATCCGAATATGCAGCATTTTACTTGTTTAGTAAAATACACCCCATAGTCCTCCATATATTATAATGTGCTCCATAGTCCTCCATATAGTATAATACACTCCCTATAGTCCTCCATATATTAAAATACACTGCTCAGTCCTCCACATAGTATAATACACTCCTCATAGTCCTCCATATAGCATAATACAATCCTCATAGTCCTCCATATAGCATAATACAATCCTCATAGTGCTCCATATAGTATAATGCACCGCCACAGTCATCCATGTAGTACAATTCACTTCCCATAGTATAATGCACCCCATAGTTCTTCATATAGTATAACGTATTCCCCATAGTCCTCGATACAGTATAATGCAGCCACCCCAGAGTATAATGCAGCCACCCCAGAGTATAATGCAGCCACCCCATAGTATAATGCAGCCACCCCAGAGTATAATGCAGCCAACCCACAGAGTATAATGCAGCCACCCCAGAGTATGTAACCCCCATAGAATATAATACAGCCCACCTCCCCATAATATATAATGTAGCCCCCCATAGAATATAATGCAGCCCCCCATAGTATATAACGCAGCCTCCCCCATAGAATATAATATACCCCCACAATAGTATATAACACAGCCACATAGTACATAACATGGCCTCCCTCATAGAATATAATATACTCCCCATAGTATATAGCAAAGCCCGCATATTATATAGCACAAACCGCATAGTATACAGCACAGCCTGCATACTATAGCACAGCTCGCGTAGTAGATAACACAGCCCACACAGCAGTATTCAGCACAGACCACACAGTAGTATACAGCACAGACCACACAGTAGTATACAGCACAGCCCACGTAGAAGTATACAGCACAGTCCACACAGTAGTATACAGCACAGCCCACAGAGTAATATATACAGCACAGCCCACAAAGTAATATATACAGCACAGCCCACAAAGTAATATATACAGCACAGCCCACAGAGAACTATATACAGCACAGCCCACAGAGAACTATATACAGCACAGCCCACAGAGAACTATATACAGCACAGCCCACAGAGAACTATATAAAGCACAGCCCAGAGTACTATATACAGCACAGCCCAGAGTACTATATAAAGCACAGCCCAGAGAGTACTATATACAGCACAGCACAGAGAGTACTATATACAGCACAGCCCAGAGAGTACTATATACAGCACAGCCCACAGAGTACTATATACAGCACAGCCCACAGAGTACTATACACAGCACAGCCCACAGAGTACTATATACAGCACAGCCCACAGAGTACTATATACAGCACAGCCCACAGAGTACTATATACAGCACAGCCCACAGAGTACTATATACAGCACAGCCCACAGAGAACTATATACAGCACACAGTAGTATACAGCACAGAGCACAGCCCACAGATAACTATATACAGCCCACAGTAGTATACAGCACAGAGCACAGCCCACAGAGTACTATATACAGCCCACAGTAGTATACAGCACAGAGCACAGCCCACAGAGTACTATATACAGCCCACAGTAGTATACAGCACAGAGCACAGCCCAGAGAACTATATATAGCACACAGTAGTATACAGCACAGAGCACAGCCCACAGAGTACAATATATAGCACAGAGCACACAGTAGTATACAGCACAGAGCACAGCCCACAGAGAGCTATATACAGCCCACAGTAGTATACAGCACAGAGCACAGCCCACAAAGAACTATATACAGCCCACAGCAGTATACAGCACAGAGCACAGCCCACAGAGAACTATATACAGCCCACAGTAGTATACAGCACAGAGCACAGCCCAGAGAACTATATACAGCCCACAGTGGTATACAGCACAGAGCACAGCCCACAGAGTACTATATACAGCCCACAGCAGTATACAGCACAGAGCACAGCCCACAGAGTACTATATACAGCCCACAGTGGTATACAGCACAGAGCACAGCCCACAGAGAACTATATACAGCCCACAGTGGTATACAGCACAGAGCACAGCCCACAGAGTACTATATATAGCACAGAGCACACAGTAGTATACAGCACAGAGCACAGCCCACAGAGAACTATATACAGCCCACAGTGGTATACAGCACAGAGCACAGCCCACAGAGAACTATATACAGCCCACAGCAGTATACAGCACAGAGCACAGCCCACAGAGTACTATATACAGCCCACAGTGGTATACAGCACAGAGCACAGCCCACAGAGTACTATATATAGCACAGAGCACACAGTAGTATACAGCACAGAGCACAGCCCACAGAGAGCTATATACAGCCCACAGTAGTATACAGCACAGAGCACAGCCCACAGAGAACTATATACAGCCCACAGCAGTATACAGCACAGAGCACAGCCCACAGAGTACTATATACAGCCCACAGTAGTATACAGCACAGAGCACAGCCCACAGAGAACTATATACAGCCCACAGCAGTATACAGCACAGAGCACAGCCCACAGAGTACTATATACAGCCCACAGTAGTATACAGCACAGAGCACAGCCCACAGAGAACTATATACAGCCCACAGCAGTATACAGCACAGAGCACAGCCCACAGAGTACTATATACAGCCCACAGTAGTATACAGCACAGAGCACAGCCCACAGAGAACTATATACAGCCCACAGCAGTATACAGCACAGAGCACAGCCCACAGAGAACTATATACAGCCCACAGTAGTATACAGCACAGAGCACAGCCCACAGAGTACTATATACAGCCCACAGCAGTATACAGCACAGAGCACAGCCCACAGAGTACTATATACAGCCCACAGTGGTATACAGCACAGAGCACAGCCCACAGAGAACTATATACAGCCCACAGTGGTATACAGCACAGAGCACAGCCCACAGAGTACTATATATAGCACAGAGCACACAGTAGTATACAGCACAGAGCACAGCCCACAGAGAACTATATACAGCCCACAGTGGTATACAGCACAGAGCACAGCCCACAGAGTACTATATACAGCCCACAGCAGTATACAGCACAGAGCACAGCCCACAGAGTACTATATACAGCCCACAGTGGTATACAGCACAGAGCACAGCCCACAGAGAACTATATACAGCCCACAGTGGTATACAGCACAGAGCACAGCCCACAGAGTACTATATATAGCACAGAGCACACAGTAGTATACAGCACAGAGCACAGCCCACAGAGAACTATATACAGCCCACAGTGGTATACAGCACAGAGCACAACCCACAGAGAACTATATACAGCCCACAGCAGTATACAGCACAGAGCACAGCCCACAGAGTACTATATACAGCCCACAGTGGTATACAGCACAGAGCACAGCCCACAGAGTACTATATATAGCACAGAGCACACAGTAGTATACAGCACAGAGCACAGCCCACAGAGTACTATATACAGCCCACAGTAGTATACAGCACAGAGCACAGCCCACAGAGAACTATATACAGCCCACAGCAGTATACAGCACAGAGCACAGCCCACAGAGAACTATATATAGCACAGAGCACACAGTAGTATACAGCACAGAGCACAGCCCACAGAGAACTATATACAGCCCACAGTAGTATACAGCACAGAGCACAGCCCACAGAGAACTATATACAGCCCACAGTGGTATACAGCACAGAGCACAGCCCACAGAGAACTATATACAGCCCACAGCAGTATACAGCACAGAGCACAGCCCACAGAGAACTATATACAGCCCACAGTAGTATACAGCACAGAGCACAGCCCACAGAGAACTATATACAGCCCACAGTAGTATACAGCACAGAGCACAGCCCACAGATAACTATATACAGCCCACAGTAGTATACAGCACAGAGCACAGCCCACAGAGAACTATATACAGCCCACAGCAGTATACAGCACAGAGCACAGCCCACAGAGAACTATATACAGCCCACAGTAGTATACAGCACAGAGCACAGCCCACAGAGTACTATATACAGCCCACAGTAGTATACAGCACAGAGCACAGCCCACAGAGAACTATATACAGCCCACAGTAGTATACAGCACAGAGCACAGCCCACAGAGAACTATATACAGCCCACAGCAGTATACAGCACAGAGCACAGCCCACAGAGAACTATATACAGCCCACAGTAGTATACAGCACAGAGCACAGCCCACAGAGAACTATATACAGCCCACAGCAGTATACAGCACAGAGCACAGCCCACAGAGAACTATATACAGCCCACATCTCTTCTCTTCCTCCCCTCCCCTCCTCCGAGAATGGCCCCACAGTCCAGAAAAAAAAAAAAACTCTCCTCACCTCTCCTCGTGCCCAGCGTTGCTTCCTGGTTCCTGCTCCTGTCTCAGCAGCTGCAGTCTGCCCGGGACACAGCAGGTGCGCGATGATATGACATCATCGCGCACCCGCAGTGTCAGAGGCAGAGCGGGGAATGATGGGAGAGGAGTGTCTGTAGACGCTCTCTCCTCCATCATTGCATTCAACTGTACCGGCGTCTATACGCCGGTATAGTTGAATGCGACGGCGGGGGCGGCGGATTGAGCGGCCCACCACTGGCACCGGCCCTTCTGGCATTTGCCAGAAGTGCCCTATGGCCAGTCCGGCCCTGCCGAGGCCCCCGGGTAACCAGGGTAAACATCGGGTTGCTAAGCGCAGGGCCGCGCTTAGTAACCCGATGTTTACCCTGGTTACCAGCGTAAAAGTAAAAAAAACAAACAGTACATGCTCACCTGCGCGTCCCCCAGCGTCTGCTTCCTGACACTGACTGAGCTCCGGCCCTAACAGCACAGTGGTGACGTCACCGCTGTGCTTTCACTTTCACTTTAGGGCCGGCGCTCAGTAAGTGTCATGAAGCAGATGCTGGGGGACGCGCAGGTGAGCATGTACTGTTTGTTTTTTTTACTTTTATGCTGGTAACCAGGGTAAACATCGGGTTATTAAGCGCGGCCCTGCGCTTGGTAACCCGATGTTTACCCTGGTTACCAGTGTAAAACATCGCTGGTATCGTTGCTTTTGCTTTCAAACACAACGATACACAGCGATCGGACGACCAAATAAAGTTCTGGACTTTATTCAGCGACCAGCGACATCACAGCAGGATCCTGATCGCTGCTGCATGTCAAACGAAACGATATTGCTAGCGAGGACGCTGCAACGTCACGGATCGCTAGCGATGTCGTTTCGTGTGAAGGTACCTTAACCTTTTCTATTTGTTTCTTCTCTTATCATGAATCCTACCACATGGAAAGATCATCAATATAAAAGCCAAAGAAATTTTCTACAAGACTTCAACTTTGTATGTAAATTAGAAGTTACTTTTGTTGTAAATAATCTGAAATATCCTCTATTTTTTATGTTTTCTACTTTCAATTTCCCATTAATTTTGTGAGTGCCATATTCTTTCATTAAGTCATGTAGCTAAAGACTGAGGAATTTACACTATATATGATTAGAGGCATATTTATATATGATATCTAATTATGTGTATTTACATTGAAAAATGTATTTACAATAACAATTTTATGTGATTTCAAAGGTGGAAAGCAGAGTGTAAAATCACCTGTGAACAATGATATAAACAGCAAAGTAAACAATTACTATAATTACATCACTAAATTGTTTTAATTCTTCTAATTTCAGTGGTTGAGCACTATGCGGTTGGAATCTATAACAACAAGTTTCATATTAATTTAGTAATTAACATACATTATCCTTAATTGAAAGACCAATGTTTTGCTGTTATCAGCACTTCAACTTTTCTTTGAAAGCTACGTAAATTAAAACAAACAGGAGAAGTGATTGAGACCAAATACTGCAGCACACTGCAGCGCTGAAACATGCAAACATGAAACATGAAAACTGAACTGCATTACTGCACTAGAAATATGAAAAATGAGAGCGTTTAGCGCATAAAAATAGCCAATTTTATGTGTACCTGGTAGCCACTTTAGGGCATCTCTCATATACCAGGTCCTAAGCTTTTCTTTCCTCGCTGAGAATAAACATCTCCGACTGAATGGGTACCTGTGAAACCTCTTCTTAGACTAACAATCTCTCTCCCTGTGGAGGGGTAATGGACCTGTTGCGATTAAAACACCTGTGGCTAGAAGGCGGAGTGCTCGGTCAGAAGGCTCTTTTAAAGAATACATTTCAAAAAACTGACCATCACATCCAAAACATAGACTAAGTGTGAACAGGTGCTGAACCTAGAGTCACCAACTCGTATACAGTCAAGTAAATAAGGCAGCACACTGCAGCGCTGAAACATGCAAACATGAAACATGAAAACTGAACTGCATTACTGCACTAGAAATATGAAAAATGAGAGCGTTTAGCGCATAAAAATGGCCAATTTTATGTGTACCTGGTAGCCACTTTAGGTCATTTCTCGTATACCAGGTCCTACGCTTTCCTTTCTTCACTGAGAATAAACTTCTCCATCTGAATGGGTACCTGTGAAACCTCTTCTTAGACTAACATTCTCTCTCTCTGTGGAGGGGTAATGGACCTGTTGCAATTAAAACACCTGTGGCTAGGAGGCGGAGTGCTCGGTCAGACGGCTAAAGAATACATTTCAAAAAACTGACCGTCACATCCAAAACATAGACTAAGTGTGAACAGGTGCTGAACCTAGAGTCACCAACTCGTATACAGTCAAGTAAATAAGGCAGCACACTGCAGCGCTGAAACATGCAAATATGAAACATGAAAACTGAACTGCATTACTGCACTAGAAATATGAAAAATGAGAGCATTTAGCGCATAAAAATGGCCAATTTTATGTGTACCTGGTAGCCACTTTAGGGCATCTCTCGTATACTAGGTCCTACGCTTTCCTTTCCTCGCTGAGAATAAATGTCTCCATCTGAATGGGTACCTGTGAATCCTCTTCTTAGACTAACATTCTCTCTCTCTGTGGAGGGGTAATGGACCTGGTGCGATTAAAACACCTGTGGCTAGGAGGCGGAGTGCTCGGTCAGAAGGCTAAAAAATACATTTAAAAAAACTGACCATGACATCCAAAACATAGACTAAGTGTGAACAGGTGCTGAACCTAGAGTCACCAACTCGTATACAGTCAAGTAAATAAGGCAGCACGCTGCAGCGCTGAAACATGCAAACATGAAACATGAAAACTGAACTGCATTACTGCACTAGAAATATGAAAAATGAGAGCATTTAGCGCATAAAAATGGCCAATTTTATGTGTACCTGGTAGCCACTTTAGGGCTCTCTCGTATACCAGGTCCTACGCTTTCCTTTCCTCGCTGAGAATAAATGTCTCCATCTGAATGGGTACCTGTGAATCCTCTTCTTAGACTAACATTCTCTCTCTCTGTGGAGGGGTAATGGACCTGGTGCGATTAAAACACCTGTGGCTAGGAGGCGGAGTGCTCGGTCAGAAGGCTAAAAAATACATTTAAAAAAACTGACCGTGACATCCAAAACATAGACTAAGTGTGAACAGGTGCTGAACCTAGAGTCACCAACTCGTATACAGTCAAGTAAATAAGGCAGCATGCTGCAGCGCTGAAACATGCAAACATGAAACATGAAAACTGAACTGTATTACTGCACTAGAAATATGAAAAATGAGAGCGTTTAGCGCATAAAAATGGCCAATTTTATGTGTACCTGGTAGCCACTTTAGGGCTCTCTCGTATACCAAGTCCTACACTTTCCTTTCCTCGCTGAGAGTAAACGTCTCCATCTGAATGGGTACCTGTGAAACCTCTTCGTAGACTAACATTCTCTCTCTCTGTGAAGGGGTAATGGACCTGTTGCGATTAAAACACCTGTGGCTAGGAGGCGGAGTGCTCGGTCAGAAGGCTAAAGAATACATTTCAAAAAACTGACTGACACATCCAAAACATAGACTAAGTGTGAACAGGTGCTGAACCTAGAGTCACCAACTCGTATACAGTCAAGTAAATAAGGCAGCACACTGCAGCGCTGAAACATGCAAACATGAAACATGAAAACTGAACTGCATTACTGCACTAGAAATATGAAAAATGAGAGCATTTAGTGCATAAAAATGGCCAATTTTATGTGTACCTGGTAGCCACTTTAGGGCATCTCTCGTATACCAGGTCTAACGCTTTCCTTTCCTCGCTGAGAATAAACGTCTCCATCTGAATGGATACCTGTGAATCCTTTTCTTAGACTAACATTCTCTCTCTCTGTGGAGGGGTAATGGACCTGTTGCGATTAAAACACCTGTGGCTAGGAGGCGGAGTGCTCGGTCAGAAGGCTAAAGAATACATTTAAAAAAAACTGACCGTCACATCCAAAACATAGACTAAGTGTGAACAGGTGCTGTACCTGGATTCACCAACTCGTATACAGTCAAGTAAATAAGGCAGCACACTGCAGCGCTGAAACATGCAAACATGAAACATGAAAACTGAACTGCATTACTGCACTAGAAATATGAAAAATGAGAGCGTTTAGCTCATAAAAATGGCCAATTTTATGTGTACCTGGTAGCCACTTTAGGGCATCTCTCGTATACCAGGTCCTACGCTTTCCTTTCCTCGCTGAGAATAAACGTCTCCGTCTGAGTGGGTACCTGTGAAACCTCTTCTTAGACTAACATTCTCTTTCTTAGTTTATGTTTTGGATGTCACGGTCAGTTTTTTGAAATGAGACCAAATACTGGCACAGCTTTACTGTCTATCAGCATAAATATCTGACTTATCAAATAACTAAACGTCATCTGCTGTTGGCTGTTAGCATAACACATTTACATTACACATTGCCGATAAAAATCTCACATTCCCTTTAAAAATATATATTCTGAAAATTCATATTTGGTACAGGTAATGTTTGGCATCAAACCATCCATGAATCTTTATGCATAGATCTCCATCAGCATTTCATATGCCTATTAAACGTTAATATATTTTATTTATACCCACCCCATAATGTACATTTTTGTCTTGAGCGAGATGATATGGTGTAACATGAAAGTTGTGGGCCATAATGCAAAATCTCAAACAGGGAGACCACCTGTTACAAATCTTTAACAGTATTGGTCTTCTTACATACAGTGAGGAAAATAAGTATTTGTTACACTGCAGATTTGGCAAGTTTTCCCACCTACAAAGAATGGAGAGGTCTGTAATTTTTACCATAGGTACCCTTCAACTATGAGAGACATAAACAAAAAATGATAACCTGGAAATCATATTGTATTATTTTTAAATGATTAAATAGCATTTTGTTGGATCAATTAAGTATTATATCACCAACCAACCAGCAAGAATTCTGGCTCTCACAGACCTTTTAGATTTTGTTTAAGAAGTCCTCCTACTTTGCACTCACTACCTATATTAATTGCACCTGTTTTAACTTGTTACCTGTATCAGACACCTGTCCACACACTCAATCACACTCCTACTTCTCCACTATGGCCAAGATCAAAGCGCTGTCTAAGGACACCAGGGACAAAATTGTTGACCTGCAGAAGGCTGGGATGGTTACATGACAATAGACAAGCAGCTTAGTAAGAATAAATAAGTAATAAATAAATAATATTTATTTTTATACAGCACTAACATATTCCGCAGCACTTCACAGTTTTGCACACACCATCATCGCTGTCCCCGATGCGGCTCACAGCTAAAATCCCTATCAGTATGTTTAAGGAATGTGGGAGGATACCGGAGTACCCGGAGGAAACCTACGCACACACGGGGAGAACATACAAACTCCTTGCAGATGTAAGAAGGCTCCATGCAAGATCTCTCCTCATGGAGTTTGGATGATTGTGAGAAACGTCAAGTATCAGCACAGAACTACCCGGGAGGACCTGGTAAATGAGAGAGCTGGGACCACAGTCTCAAACATTACCATTACTAACACTCTATGCCGTCATGGATAGTGTTGAGCATTCCGATACCGCAAGTATCGGGTATCGGCCGATACTTGCGGTATCGGAATTCCGATACCGGGATTCCGATACTTGCCGCGTATCGGATACCGGAATCGGAAGTTCCAAGATTCAAAATGCAGAAATTCAGCCAATGAGAATGATTCCAAGTGTGGGCACATCCTGTTTAGCATGGAGGGCATGAAACTACTGGCAAGGCTGTGATTGGCTGCTGAAATGATGTCATGCTGCAGTTTAAAAGTCGCTGGCGCCATTTTGCGATCACTCTGCTGTGAATTCAGTTAGTGACAGGACGCTGTTTGCTGACTGAGGGACAGTTTAGAGATAGCGATTTGCTTCTTTGTGCTTTCCAAAGGCTAATTTAGCAACCGCTGTGTTCACCTACTATTCACCTTGCTTTTGCCTTGTAGCGCTGTTTTCACAGCGATCTGCAAGGTCTGTGTGTGTGTGTGTGTGTGTGTGTGAGTGCAGCCCACTCTCTAGTCTGAGTGCAGCCACATAGGCCATCCATAGCTGGTTGTATTCAGTTCAGGGAGGGTGGTTCATTGCCTCATACTGTTCTTTTTTTTTTTTTTTTTTTTCAAGTAGTGTAGTCTGCTGCTAATTTATTCAAAAAAATCCTATTAGTGTCTTTCCACCCGTCTCCAGCTAATTTGTGGAAAAACACTACATAGGATAAAGTAGAGGAGGGTTTTTGGGCCTTGCAGCGCCGTTTACGGCTGTCTGCACGGTCTCCGTGTGACTGCAGCTCGCCCTGTAGTCTGTGAGCAGCCATAGCCTGGTTGTCTCCAGCTCAGGGTTGTTCACTGCGTCATACCGCCAAATCAATTTTAATTTTTTTTCAAGTAGTGTAGTCTGCTGCTAATTTATTTAAAAAAATCCTATTAGTGTCTTTCCACCCGTCTCCAGCTAATTTGTGGAAAAACACTACATAGGATAAAGTAGAGGAGGGTTTTTGGGCCTTGCAGCGCCGTTTACGGCTGTCTGCACGGTCTCCGTGTGATTGCAGCTCGCCCTGTAGTCTGTGAGCAGCCATAGCCTGGTTGTTTCCTGCTCAGGGTTGTTCACTGCGTCATACCGCCAAATCAATTTTCTTTTTTTTTCAAGTAGTGTAGGTTGCTGCTAATTTATTTAAAAAAATCCTATTAGTGTCTTTCCACCCGTCTCCAGCTAACTTGTGGAAAAACACTACATAGGATAAAGTAGAGGAGGGTTTTTGGGCCTTGCAGCGCCGTTTACGTCTGTCTGCACGGTCTCCGTGTGACTGCAGCTCTATCTGTTGTCAGTTCAGCCCCCAAAAAAGAAATAAATAATAAAGTTCACCAAACACACCAGTTACACCACTTTACATTTGTGTAGGCCACATTAGCTCATATTAAAGTCTAGTCCACACTTTAGAAAATTAGTGTTTCTTATACCTGTTAGGAGGAGTTGCTCAGGAATAAGCACACAAATCCGTTAGTACTTTTCTGCTTATCTTTATCAGTCAACCAAGATGAAGAAGGCAGTGAGTAAGGCACGTGGGCGTGGGCGTGGGCGCGGAGCAGGGAGGGGACGTGGGGATTCTGTGCCTGCTGCGGGCACCGGTGACTCATCAGCACCCACTTTCAACAGGCAACAGTCGTTCATGCGCAGCTTTGTGTCAGAGCGCCGTACACCGCTGCTGCGTCAAGAACAAATTGAAGCTGTTGTCGGATGGATGGCAGCTAATGTATCAACTTCCATTAGTGCCACATCCTCTCAGACACAGAGCACTGGAGAGCAGCCATCTGTCTCTTCACCACCTGCCAAATTGCCCAGGCAGACAGAGAGCCCAGGACAGGAGCCGTCTCTACTTCTGTTCTCTGAATCTCTTGGCTTGGAAACAGGGGGCCAGCCAAGCAGCATTGGAGAAATGGAAGAAGAGGCAGGGTGCAGTGATGCCCAACAGCTTTTTCTGTCTTCCTCTGAAGAGGCGGGTGGGCCAGTGGCTCCGGTCACCACATCGCAGGCCGCATCAGCTGATGATGACACTCAGGTGCCACTTACTGGTGCGTGCTCTGCTGCTGAGACTACCCAGGAGGAGCAGTTGGGGGCAGAGGGTAGTGTAGATGATGAGGTCCTCGACCCATCTTGGCGTGAGGGACAGGAAGGTGGTGGGAGCAGCTCTGAGGAAGAGATTCCCCGTACGGCCCAAAGAGGGAGAGGGAGGGGGAAGACTGCGGATCCTGCAGCCTCCGCTTTGGCACCCGTTAGGAGCATGTCTCTTCCAAAAGCCAAAAAGGGCGCTCCCAAGACTTGCAGTGCCTGGTCCTTTTTTGACACAGTTGCAGATGACATTTGCTATGTCAGATGCAACGTGTGTCATCAAAAAGTCAAAAGAGGTCGAAATGTCAGCAACCTCAATACCTCCAACATGTGGAAACATGTGCGCAACAGGCACCCGGCGGAGTTAGAAAAACACACTGAAGAGGTAGGCCAACCAACAGCGGCAGCTACCACCTCTTCAGCTCGTGTTGCCTCTTCCTCTAGCTCACACGCAGCTGGTTCGGCTTCCTCCCAGGATCGCCGTGGAAGAACCTCTGGCCCTGTTGTCCAGAGACCCGCTGTAATTCCACCCGCAGCACCACTTTCCCAGTCATCCACACACTCCCAGCCCAGTCTACAGCCATCGGTAGTACAGGCATGGGAGAAAAGGCGGCCTTTCTTGTCAAACCACCCACGAGCACAGGCTCTGACTGCAGGCATTGCCAAACTTCTGTCACTGGAAATGCTGTCATTCAGGCTGGTGGAGACTGACAGCTTCCGTGACTTGATGTCATTGGCAGTCCCACAGTACAATGTGCCCAGCCGCTTTTACTTCAGCAGGCAAGCCGTCCCTGCCCTGCACAAGCATGTGGAGGGACACATAAAACACGCGCTACTGAACGCCGTCAGTAGCAAGGTCCACCTCACCACCGATGCGTGGACCAGTCAACATGGACAGGGGCGATACCTTTCCCTCACTGCCCATTGGGTTAATGTCGTTGAGCCGGGTACAGACCGTGCGAGTGGCGCAGGACGTGTCCTGCCCACTCCAAGGATTGCAGGAATCCATTCTGTACGCATTGACTCCTCCTCTTACACCAGTTCCTCAGAATCATCGCTGCAGGAGCCGTCACAGTCCACCTCCACATGGACCCGTGATGAACGTGTACCTGTTACGACCGACATGAGCACAGCCGTGGCCAAACGTCAACAGGCCGTGTTGAAATTAATTTTTTTGGGGAATCGTAGCCACACAGCGCAGGAGCTCTGGAATGCCATCAAGCAGGAGAGCGATGTGTGGTTTGTGCCAGCGAATCTCCAGCCAGGCATGGTAGTGTGTGATAATGGCCGAAATCTGGTGGCAGCTCTGGGCCTCGGCAACCTCACTCACATCCCATGTCTGGCACATGTGCTCAATTTGGTCGTGCAGAGCTTTTTGAGGGACTATCCGGATCTTGATGCACTGCTGCACAAGGTCCGCCTAGAGTGTGCTCACTTGCGGCGTTCCAGCACGGCAAAAGCGCGCATTGCGGCTCTGCAGCGCCGACACCGCCTGCCGGAACATCGCATCATATGTGACCTACCTACCAGGTGGAATTCCACGTTACATATGTTGGAGCGGTTGTGTGAGCAGCAGCAAGCTGTAATGGAGTACCAGCTGCTTCAGGCGCAAAAAAGTCGCAGTCAGCGCCGTACAGACTTCACAACCACAGAGTGGGCCACTATGAATGACGTCTGCCAGGTTTTGCGTCCCTTTGATTATTCCACGCGGATGGCGAGTGCAGATGATGCACTAGTCAGCATGACTGTCCCCCTTATCTGCCTGCTTGAAAAATCACTGCAAGCGCTAAGGGATGATGTTGTGGAAGAGGTGGAGGATGAGGATTCAGCATTTCCATCATCTTCTGGACAGTCAGCGCCACGTGGTTCCTCACAAACGCGTAGGCAGGGGACAGTTTGTGAGGAGGATGAGGAAGAGTCAATGGAGGAGGAAGACATCCGTCCAGAGGAGGGAGTTACCGAATTGTCCAGTACTCAGTGTGTACAGCGAGGGTGGGGTGATGACGAGCAGGCAGAGATCACGCCTCCAGCAGGGGACAGCGTTTCTTGGGCAGTTGGCAGTCTGCAGCACATGGTGGATTACATGCTGCAGTGCCTGAGAAACGACCGCCGCATCGCCCACATTCTCAACATGTCTGATTATTGGGTGTTCACCCTCCTCGATCCTCGCTACCGGGACAACGTAGAAAGCCTCATCACACCGTTGAACCGGGAGCGAAAAATGCGGGAGTACCAAGACACACTGGTCAATTCCATCATCTTCTCCATTCCAACTGAGAGAAGTTCTGCTAGTGCATTCCAAAGCAGCTCAGTGCGTCCAGGCAGTGGTGGAGGCTCTGCACAAAGAGGGAGCAGAAGCAGTGCCTCTGCCCAAGGCAAGACCAGTATGGCCCAACTGTGGCACAGTTTTCTGTGCCCCCCACAAAAGTCTACACCATCACAGACGGCTCCAGTCAGCAGGAGGCAACGGTTCCGTCAGATGGTGACAGACTACATGTCTTGCCCTCTTGCTGTACTCCCAGACGGCTCTTCCCCTTTCAAGTTTTGGGTCTCAAAGCTGGATACATGGCCAGAGCTAAGCCAGTATGCATTGGAGGTGCTGTCTTGCCCTGCGGCCAGTGTATTATCGGAACGTGTCTTTAGTGCTGCAGGTGGTGTACTAACTGACCGTCGCATGCGACTATCCTCCGATAACGTTGACCGGCTTACTTTCCTGAAAATGAACAAGGCCTGGATCTCGCAGGAATTTGCCACTCCTCCTCCTGATTAAATAATTAGGTCACTGTATACGTTATCCAGGTCTCCTGTTGTGTTCATCTTTCTACCACCTGAACTTAAATTCCTGGGCTCCAACATCGCCAGTTGAGGCTCAGAAGTGCCGTCTGCACAGTCAAAACATACGACCCAGTGTTATTGGGTTTCAGTAACGTCAGCTGATCCCCAGCTGTGTAGCCGGCAATGTGTCATGCGACCGCCACGCTGACACAACAACTGAAATGTAAGGGAATCTGTCCCCCCCCCCCCCAAGGCGTTTGTTACTGAAAGAGCCACCTTGTGCAGCAGTAATGCTGCACAAGGAAAAGGTAGCTATTTTTGTTTAGCACCTTGCACACGCAGAACTTAACACTTATAAAATGTGTCCACTGATACCGTAACACCGTCCCGGAGGTGGGACTTTCCTTCGTAATGTGACGCAGCACAGCCGTCATTCCTACCCCCCCGGCGCCGCGCACCGGCTCCTCAGCGTTGTTTGATTCCGTCCCGGAGCCTGCGCTGTTATGTTATCCCGTGGCCAGGCACACTTAGCGCTGCCCGTCTTCTGGCATCATTTGGTGTCAGGATGGCTGCGCCTGTGCGGCCGCGCTGGCAGAGAGCCCGCCTCGCAGTGTCTTCTGATTTAATCCCACTGGGGGCCTGGGATCCATGGACATGCGCAGTGCATATCTGAACCTCCACCTCTCACTCATCTCCCTATGGCTTCTTCAGACTGTTCGGTGTCAGCTGGTCCCTAATAGCATGCCACGGCCGTGACACCGCACAGTCTTAAGAAGCCGTAGGGAGGGGAGTGAGAGGCGAGGATATGCACTGCGCATGTCCATGGATCCCAGGCCCCCAGTGGGATTAAATCAGAAGACACTGTGAGGCGGGCTCTCGGCCAGCGCGGCCGCACAGGCGCAGCCATCCTGACACCAAATGATGCCAGAAGACGGGCAGCGCTAAGTGTGCCTGGCCACGGGATAACATAACAGCGCAGGCTCCGGGACGGAATCAAACAACGCTGAGGAGCCGGTGCGCGGCGCCGGGGGGGTAGGAATGACGGCTGTGCTGCGTCACATTACGAAGGAAAGTCGCACCTCCAGGACGGTTTTACGGTTGCAGGGGACACATTTTATAAGTGTTTAGTTCTGTGTTTGCAAGGAGCATGATGAAAAGAGCCACCTTTTCCTTTTGCATCTTTTGTGATGCGCAAGCTGGCTCTTTCAGCTACAAACGCCTTGGGGGGGGGGTTAAAGGTTCCCTTTCGACTTTCTCAGGCTTCGGCCTACATTGTGTTCCTCTGCTTTTCCACCTGTCCCTGGGCTCCAACACCGCCAGTTGCCGTCCAGAAGTGCTGTACGCACAGTCAACAGTCGCTCCTCTGTTATTGGGGTTCAGTAACGTCAGCTGTTCCCCTGCTGTGTGTGTGGCAATCCCTCCTACCTCCTCCAACCTCCTCCTCCTCCACCTGTCCCTGGGCTCCAACACCGCCAGTTGCCGTCCAGAAGTGCTGTACGCACAGTCAACAGTCCCTCCTCTGTTATTGGGGTTCAGTAACGTCAGCTATTCCCCTGCTGTGTGTGTGGCAATCCCTCCTACCTCCTCCTACCTCCTCCTCCTCCACCTGTCCCTGGGCTCCAACACCGCCAGTTGCCGTCCAGAAGTGCTGTACGCACAGTCAACAGTCGCTCCTCTGTTATTGGGGTTCAGTAACGTCAGCTGTTCCCCTGCTGTGTGTGTGGCAATCCCTCCTACCTCCTCCAACCTCCTCCTCCTCCACCTGTCCCTGGGCTCCAACACCGCCAGTTGCCGTCCAGAAGTGCTGTACGCACAGTCAACAGTCCCTCCTCTGTTATTGGGGTTCAGTAACGTCAGCTGTTCCCCTGCTGTGTGTGTGGCAATCCCTCCTACCTCCTCCAACCTCCTCCTCCTCCACCTGTCCCTGGGCTCCAACACCGCCAGTTGCCGTCCAGAAGTGCTGTACGCACAGTCAACAGTCGCTCCTCTGTTATTGGGGTTCAGTAACGTCAGCTGTTCCCCTGCTGTGTGTGTGGCAATCCCTCCTACCTCCTCCAACCTCCTCCTCCTCCACCTGTCCCTGGGCTCCAACACCGCCAGTTGCCGTCCAGAAGTGCTGTACGCACAGTCAACAGTCGCTCCTCTGTTATTGGGGTTCAGTAACGTCAGCTGTTCCCCTGCTGTGTGTGTGGCAATCCCTCCTACCTCCTCCAACCTCCTCCTCCTCCACCTGTCCCTGGGCTCCAACACCGCCAGTTGCCGTCCAGAAGTGCTGTACGCACAGTCAACAGTCGCTCCTCTGTTATTGGGGTTCAGTAACGTCAGCTGTTCCCCTGCTGTGTGTGTGGCAATCCCTCCTACCTCCTCCAACCTCCTCCTCCTCCACCTGTCCCTGGGCTCCAACACCGCCAGTTGCCGTCCAGAAGTGCTGTACGCACAGTCAACAGTCGCTCCTCTGTTATTGGGGTTCAGTAACGTCAGCTGTTCCCCTGCTGTGTGTGTGGCAATCCCTCCTACCTCCTCCAACCTCCTCCTCCTCCACCTGTCCCTGGGCTCCAACACCGCCAGTTGCCGTCCAGAAGTGCTGTACGCACAGTCAACAGTCGCTCCTCTGTTATTGGGGTTCAGTAACGTCAGCTGTTCCCCTGCTGTGTGTGTGGCAATCCCTCCTACCTCCTCCAACCTCCTCCTCCTCCACCTGTCCCTGGGCTCCAACACCGCCAGTTGCCATCCAGAAGTGCTGTACGCACAGTCAACAGTCGCTCCTCTGTTATTGGGGTTCAGTAACGTCAGCTGTTCCCCTGCTGTGTGTGTGGCAATCCCTCCTACCTCCTCCAACCTCCTCCTCCTCCACCTGTCCCTGGGCTCCAACACCGCCAGTTGCCGTCCAGAAGTGCTGTACGCACAGTCAACAGTCGCTCCTCTGTTATTGGGGTTCAGTAACGTCAGCTGTTCCCCTGCTGTGTGTGTGGCAATCCCTCCTACCTCCTCCAACCTCCTCCTCCTCCACCTGTCCCTGGGCTCCAACACCGCCAGTTGCCGTCCAGAAGTGCTGTACGCACAGTCAACAGTCGCTCCTCTGTTATTGGGGTTCAGTAACGTCAGCTGTTCCCCTGCTGTGTGTGTGGCAATCCCTCCTACCTCCTCCAACCTCCTCCTCCTCCACCTGTCCCTGGGCTCCAACACCGCCAGTTGCCGTCCAGAAGTGCTGTACGCACAGTCAACAGTCGCTCCTCTGTTATTGGGGTTCAGTAACGTCAGCTGTTCCCCTGCTGTGTGTGTGGCAATCCCTCCTACCTCCTCCAACCTCCTCCTCCTCCACCTGTCCCTGGGCTCCAACACCGCCAGTTGCCGTCCAGAAGTGCTGTACGCACAGTCAACAGTCCCTCCTCTGTTATTGGGGTTCAGTAACGTCAGCTGTTCCCCTGCTGTGTGTGTGGCAATCCCTCCTACCTCCTCCTACCTCCTCCTCCTCCACCTGTCCCTGGGCTCCAACACCGCCAGTTGCCGTCCAGAAGTGCTGTACGCACAGTCAACAGTCGCTCCTCTGTTATTGGGGTTCAGTAACGTCAGCTGTTCCCCTGCTGTGTGTGTGGCAATCCCTCCTACCTCCTCCAACCTCCTCCTCCTCCACCTGTCCCTGGGCTCCAACACCGCCAGTTGCCATCCAGAAGTGCTGTACGCACAGTCAACAGTCGCTCCTCTGTTATTGGGGTTCAGTAACGTCAGCTGTTCCCCTGCTGTGTGTGTGGCAATCCCTCCTACCTCCTCCAACAACCTCTTTCTCCTCCACCTGTCCCTGGGCTCCAACACCGCCAGTTGCCGTCCAGAAGTGCTGTACGCACAGTCAACAGTCGCTCCTCTGTTATTGGGGTTCAGTAACGTCAGCTGTTCCCCTGCTGTGTGTGTGGCAATCCCTCCTACCTCCTCCAACCTCCTCCTCCTCCACCTGTCCCTGGGCTCCAACACCGCCAGTTGCCGTCCAGAAGTGCTGTACGCACAGTCAACAGTCGCTCCTCTGTTATTGGGGTTCAGTAACGTCAGCTGTTCCCCTGCTGTGTGTGTGGCAATCCCTCCTACCTCCTCCAACCTCCTCCTCCTCCACCTGTCCCTGGGCTCCAACACCGCCAGTTGCCGTCCAGAAGTGCTGTACGCACAGTCAACAGTCCCTCCTCTGTTATTGGGGTTCAGTAACGTCAGCTGTTCCCCTGCTGTGTGTGTGGCAATCCCTCCTACCTCCTCCAACCTCCTCCTCCTCCACCTGTCCCTGGGCTCCAACACCGCCAGTTGCCGTCCAGAAGTGCTGTACGCACAGTCAACAGTCGCTCCTCTGTTATTGGGGTTCAGTAACGTCAGCTGTTCCCCTGCTGTGTGTGTGGCAATCCCTCCTACCTCCTCCAACCTCCTCCTCCTCCACCTGTCCCTGGGCTCCAACACCGCCAGTTGCCGTCCAGAAGTGCTGTACGCACAGTCAACAGTCGCTCCTCTGTTATTGGGGTTCAGTAACGTCAGCTGTTCCCCTGCTGTGTGTGTGGCAATCCCTCCTACCTCCTCCAACCTCCTCCTCCTCCACCTGTCCCTGGGCTCCAACACCGCCAGTTGCCGTCCAGAAGTGCTGTACGCACAGTCAACAGTCGCTCCTCTGTTATTGGGGTTCAGTAACGTCAGCTGTTCCCCTGCTGTGTGTGTGGCAATCCCTCCTACCTCCTCCAACCTCCTCCACCTGTCCCTGGGCTCCAACACCGCCAGTTGCCGTCCAGAAGTGCTGTACGCACAGTCAACAGTCCCTCCTCTGTTATTGGGGTTCAGTAACGTCAGCTGTTCCCCTGCTGTGTGTGTGGCAATCCCTCCTACCTCCTCCAACCTCCTCCTCCTCCACCTGTCCCTGGGCTCCAACACCGCCAGTTGCCGTCCAGAAGTGCTGTACGCACAGAGCCAAACACCTCGCCAATGTGTTAGTGGGGTTCAGCACCGCCAGCTGTTTACCTGCTGTATATACGGCAACGTGTACTGCGACCGCCATGCAGGCACAACAAGTTAAATTTAAGGGAACCTGTCCCCCCCCCCCAGGTGTTTGTTACTGAAGGAGCCACCTTGTGCAGCAGTAATGATGCAAAGGGAAAAAGTGCCTCTTTTCGTGGTGCTCCTTGCAGATGCTGAACCTAACACTTATGAAATGTGTCCCCTCACAGCGTTCAACCGTCCGGTAGGTGGAACTTTCCTTTGTCATGTGACGCAGCACAGCCGTCAATCTTACCCCCTTGGCGCCGTGCGCCGCCTCCTCAGCGTTGTTTGAATCTGTCCCGGAGCCTGCACTGTTAGGTTACCCCTTGGCCATGCACACATTTTGCGCTGCCCGTCTTCTGACATCATTTGCTGTCAGGCTGGCTGCGCCTGTGTGGGTGCGCTGTCCGAGATTCAGCCTCGCAGTGTCGTGTAATGTTATCCCACCGCGGGCCTGGGATCCGTGGCCATGCGCAGTGCATATCCTCGCCTCTCACTCCCCTCCCTACGGCTTCTAAAGACTGTTCGGTGTCAGCTGATCCCTAATAGCATGCCACGGCCGTGACACCGCACAGTCTGAAGAAGCCGTAGGGAGGGGAGTGAGAGGTGAGGATATGCACTGCGCATGGCCACGGATCCCAGGCCCGCGGTGGGATTACATTAGACGACACCGCGAGGCTGAATCTCGGACAGCGCACCCACACAGGCGCAGCCAGCCTGACAGCAAATGATGTCAGAAGACGGGCAGCGCAAAATGTGTGCATGGCCAAGGGGTAACCTAACAGCGCAGGCTCCGGGACAGATTCAAACAACGCTGAGGAGGCGGCGCACGGCGCCAAGGGGGTAAAAATGACGGCTGTGCTGCGTCACATGACAAAGGAAAGTTCCACCTACCGGACGGTTGAACGCTGTGAGGGGACACATTTCATAAGTGTTAGGTTCAGCATCTGCAAGGACCATAATTAAAAGGGCTAAGTTTACCTTTTCCAGCATTAGTGGTGTACACGATGGCTCTTCCAGCTACAAGCGCCTGGGGGGGGGGTTAAAGGTTTCCTTTCAACTTGCTCCAGTGCAGGCTTCGGCCTACACTCCGCTCCCCCTGCTCCTCCTGCTGACCCTGGGCTCTAACACCGCCAGTTGGGGCCCAGATGTGCTAGCTGCACAGAGAAAAACACCAGCCAATGTGTCAGTGGGGTTCAGCACCGCCAGCTGTTCCCCTGCTGTGCAGCCGGCATCGTGTCCTGCAAAAGCCACGCAGACACAAGAACTGAAATTGAAGGGAACCTGTCCCCCCTCCCCCCTCCCCCAGGCGTTTGTATGTTTTAAAGGCCACCTTGTACAGCGGTAATGCTGCATGTGTGCAAGGTGGCTCATAAACGTATTCTCCTCGCACATGTGGAACTGAAAACACGTCTAAAATGTGTCCTCTGTGTGACCATTTAACTGTCCCGGTGGTGTGACTTTCCTTTGTAATGACACGCTGCAACCCCCTTGGTAGCGCTGCCCGTCTTCTGGCATCATTGTTTGGCTGCCTGCGCCTCTGCGGCCGCCCTGACCCACACAACGCCCCTCGGTGTCTTTTTTATTGGGACTGCGAGGGTGTGATTGACGGGCATGATCAGTGCATCAGTTCGCCTGTCCCTCATCTCCTTCCGCCTTCTGCGGACTGTGCGGCTTCATGGCCGTGGCATGCGATAAGGGATCAGATGACGCCGCACAGTCTGAAGCGGGTGTAAGGACCCGAGTGTGAGAGGCGAACATATGTGCTGCGCCAGGCCCTGCATCCCAGCCCCGCAGTGTTTTAACAATGTTAAGACACTGCGGGGCTGGGATTCATGGTCATCGCGAACCGCACCGGCTGACATTAAATGATGCCAGAACATGGGCAGCGCTAACAGCGCTAGGCCAGGGGATAACACGACAGCGCAGACTCCTGTACAGCAAATAACAACGCTCAGGAGGCTGCACCCAGCACCAAGGTGGGATTCTTGACATCTGTGCTGCATCTCATTACAAAGGGAACTCGCGCCTCCAACACAGTTTGACTGTTTAAAGGGCTAAATGTTATACGTGTTTCATTCAGCGTGTGCAAGGAGCGAAATTAAAAGAGCAACCTTTGACTTGTGCAGCACTACTGCTGCATAAGCTGTGGCTCTTCTACTTTGTAACCCCTGAGGGGGGGTTAAAGGTTACCTTTGAAATTGGTTCAATTAGGCTTCGGCCTACACTCTGCTCCCCCTGCAGAGCCCTGGGCTCCAACACCGCCAGTTGGGGCCCGGTACTGCTAGCTGCACAGAGAAAAACACCAGCCAATGTGTCAGTGGGGTTCAGCACCGCCAGCTGTTCCCCTGCTGTGCAGCCGGCAACGTGTCCTGCAACTGCCACGCAGGCACAACAGACCCAAAAGCTGCCGCCAGTGCAGGCTTCGGCCTACACTCTGCTCCATCTCCTCCTCCTGCTGACCCCGGGCTCCAACACCGCCAGTTGGGGCCCGGTACTGCTAGCTGCACAGAGAAAAACACCAGCCAATGTGTCAGTGGGGTTCAGCACCGCCAGCTGTTCCCCTGCTGTGCAGCCGGCATCGTGTCCTGCAAAAGCCACGCAGACACAAGAACTGAAATTGAAGGGAACCTGTCCCCCCTCCCCCAGGCGTTTGTACGTTTTAAAGGCCACCTTGTACAGCGGTAATGCTGCATGTGTGCAAGGTGGCTCATAAACCTATTCTCCTCGCACATGTGGAACTGAAAACACGTCTAAAATGTGTCCTCTGTGTGACCATTTAACCGTCCCGGTGGTGTGACTTTCCTTTGTAATGACACGCTGCAACCCCCTTGGTAGCGCTGCCCGTCTTCTGGCATCATTGTTTGGCTGCCTGCGCCTCTGCGGCCGCCCTGACCCACACAACGCCCCTCGGTGTCTTATTTATTGGGACTGCGAGGGTGTGATTGACGGGCATGATCAGTGCATCAGTTCGCCTGTCCCTCATCTCCTTCCGCCTTCTGCGGACTGTGCGGCTTCATGGCCGTGGCATGCGATAAGGGATCAGATGACGCCGCACAGTCTGAAGCGGGTGTAAGGACCCGAGTGTGAGAGGCGAACATATGTGCTGCGCCAGGCCCTGCATCCCAGCCCCGCAGTGTTTTAACAATGTTAAGACACTGCGGGGCTGGGATTCATGGTCATCGCGAACCGCACCGGCCGACATTAAATGATGCCAGAACATGGGCAGCGCTAACAGCGCTAGGCCAGGGGATAACACGACAGCGCAGACTCCTGTACAGCAAATAACAACGCTCAGGAGGCTGCACCCAGCACCAAGGTGGGATTCTTGACATCTGTGCTGCGTCTCATTACAAAGGGAACTCGCGCCTCCAACACAGTTTGACTGTTTAAAGGGCTAAATGTTATACGTGTTTCATTCAGCGTGTGCAAGGAGCGAAATTAAAAGAGCAACCTTTGACTTGTGCAGCACTACTGCTGCATAAGCTGTGGCTCTTCTACTTTGTAACCCCTGAGGGGGGGTTAAAGGTTACCTTTGAAATTGGTTCAATTAGGCTTCGGCCTACACTCTGCTCCCCCTGCAGAGCCCTGGGCTCCAACACCGCCAGTTGGGGCCCGGTACTGCCAGCTGCACAGAGAAAAACACCAGCCAATGTGTCAGTGGGGTTCAGCACCGCCAGCTGTTCCCCTGCTGTGCAGCCGGCAACGTGTCCTGCAACTGCCACGCAGGCACAACAGACCCAAAAGCTGCCGCCAGTGCAGGCTTCGGCCTACACTCTGCTCCATCTCCTCCTCCTGCTGACCCCGGGCTCCAACACCGCCAGTTGGGGCCCGGTACTGCTAGCTGCACAGAGAAAAACACCAGCCAATGTGTCAGTGGGGTTCAGCACCGCCAGCTGTTCCCCTGCTGTGCAGCCGGCATCGTGTCCTGCAAAAGCCACGCAGACACAAGAACTGAAATTGAAGGGAACCTGTCCCCCCTCCCCCAGGCGTTTGTACGTTTTAAAGGCCACCTTGTACAGCGGTAATACTGCATGTGTGCAAGGTGGCTCATAAACGTATTCTCCTCGCACATGTGGAACTGAAAACACGTCTAAAATGTGTCCTCTGTGTGACCATTTAACCGTCCCGGTGGTGTGACTTTCCTTTGTAATGACACGCTGCAACCCCCTTGGTAGCGCTGCCCGTCTTCTGGCATCATTGTTTGGCTGCCTGCGCCTCTGCAGCCGCCCTGACCCACACAACGCCCCTCGGTGTCTTTTTTATTGGGACTGCGAGGGTGTGATTGACGGGCATGATCAGTGCATCAGTTCGCCTGTCCCTCATCTCCTTCCGCCTTCTGCGGACTGTGCGGCTTCATGGCCGTGGCATGCGATAAGGGATCAGATGACGCCGCACAGTCTGAAGCGGGTGTAAGGACCCGAGTGTGAGAGGCGAACATATGTGCTGCGCCAGGCCCTGCATCCCAGCCCCGCAGTGTTTTAACAATGTTAAGACACTGCGGGGCTGGGATTCATGGTCATCGCGAACCACACCGGCCGACATTAAATGATGCCAGAACATGGGCAGCGCTAACAGCGCTAGGCCAGGGGATAACACGACAGCGCAGACTCCTGTACAGCAAATAACAACGCTCAGGAGGCTGCACCCAGCACCAAGGTGGGATTCTTGACATCTGTGCTGCGTCTCATTACAAAGGGAACTCGCGCCTCCAACACAGTTTGACTGTTTAAAGGGCTAAATGTTATACGTGTTTCATTCAGCGTGTGCAAGGAGCGAAATTAAAAGAGCAACCTTTGACTTGTGCAGCACTACTGCTGCATAAGCTGTGGCTCTTCTACTTTGTAACCCCTGAGGGGGGGTTAAAGGTTACCTTTGAAATTGGTTCAATTAGGCTTCGGCCTACACTCTGCTCCCCCTGCAGAGCCCTGGGCTCCAACACCACCAGTTGGGGCCCGGTACTGCTAGCTGCACAGAGAAAAACACCAGCCAATGTGTCAGTGGGGTTCAGCACCGCCAGCTGTTCCCCTGCTGTGCAGCCGGCAACGTGTCCTGCAACTGCCACGCAGGCACAACAGACCCAAAAGCTGCCGCCAGTGCAGGCTTCGGCCTACACTCTGCTCCATCTCCTCCTCCTGCTGACCCCGGGCTCCAACACCGCCAGTTGGGGCCCAGTACTGCTAGCTGCACAGAGAAAAACACCAGCCAATGTGTCAGTGGGGTTCAGCACCGCCAGCTGTTCCCCTGCTGTGCAGCCGGCATCGTGTCCTGCAAAAGCCACGCAGACACTTGCTCTTGTACCTTCTGCTCCCCATCCTGGTTCCAGTACCGTCAGCTGGTTCCGGGCAGAGCCTTTGGCTTAGGTGCCTCCCTCTGGGTATCCGAGTTCCACCAACGTCAGGTGGTCCTTGGTAGTGCTTTCAGGCACGGGTACCTCCTGCTTAGTAACCGGGTTCCAGTAACGTCAGCTGGTCCTCGGTAGTTCCATTGGCTCTTGGACCTTCGGCTACCCATCCGGGTTCCAGCACCGTCAGCTGGTTCTCGGCAGTGTCTTTTGCTCTTGTACCTTCTGCTCCCCATCCTGGTTCCAGTACCGTCAGCTGGTTCCGGGCAGAGCCTTTGGCTTAGGTGCCTCCCTCTGGGTATCCGAGTTCCACCAACGTCAGGTGGTCCTTGGTAGTGCTTTCAGGCACGGGTACCTCCTGCTTAGTAACCGGGTTCCAGTAACGTCAGCTGGTCCTCGGTCGTTCCATTGGCTCTTGGACCTTCGGGTAGCCATCCGAGTTCCAGTTCCATCAGCTGGTTCTCGGCATTTTCTCAGCCTTCTTGTACCTTCTGCTACATTTCCAAGTTCAAGAGACTAAACACGATGACCCGGAAGACCACCCCTAAGATGACGACGACACCAGAGACGACAACCACCGTGATGACGACGACCCTGGAGACGATGACCCCGAAGACCACCCCGATGACGACGACCCCGGAGACGACGACCCTGAAGACCACCCCGATGACGACGACCCCGGAGACGACGACCCTGGAGACGACGACGACCTGGAAGACCGAGAAGCAGAAGAACAAGAGGCTGCAGAACAAAGAGCAGAAGAACATTAAGCATAACTCTAAATATCAGAGCAAAAAATATTATCTAAATTATAAGCAGAAGAAGACTAAGCAGTGTATGGGGGTGAGTCCGTTCCTCCTCGTGGTGCCCCTGGATAAAGCCTGATGCTGCAGGCCAAACTGAACGCGGACAAATGTAACTCTTTTGTGACAGGCAGAACGGAAGGTGTAATCTTCAAACTTTTATAGATAACAACTACGGGAATGCCTGTCACAAATAAGAATATGATGAAGAAGTAGAATATGATGAAGATAATAGTAAAATAAAAAGAATATGAACAATGTAACCAAAAAAATAATAGGTAGAAGATGAAGAAGAAGATGAATAAGGTGAAGAAGTTGATGTCAAAGAAGCTGATGATGAGGATAATGAAGAAGAAAGTGTGGGAGAAGTAAAAAAGAAGGTGAAGGGCGTGGAAGTAGTGAAACATCAATATCTGACAAAATAAAAAAAAAAATTAACATAGTCAAAATCTTTCTACCGCCGAACGTCATAAAAAACCCCCAAAATCCTGCTATTCTATTACATTGGGCTAAACCTCTGTGCCTTTAATGTCTCCGCCACGTCCCCCAATACATCCTACATTATTCTTAGTTGTTTTCCTTCATGTAGAATGAACCTACAAGTTTATAAAGGGTTTATTTTAATTCCGATATTTTCGTCCCATTGACTTGCATTGGGATCGGGTATCGGTATCGGATTGGATCCGATATTTTGACGGTATCGGCCGATACTTTCCGATACCGATACTTTCCGATATCGGAAAGTATCGCTCAACACTAGTCATGGATTAAAATCCTGCAAAGCAACCAAGGTCCCCCTGCTCATGCCAGCAAATGTCCAGACCCATTTGAAGTTTGCCAATAAACAACTGGATGATACAGAGTAGGCATGAGAGAAGGTCATGTGTTTTTTATATCAACTCCACTCGCCGTGTTTGGAGGAAGTAGAAGGATGAGTGCAATGCCAAGAACACAGTCCCAACCGTGAAACATGGGGGAAGAACCCAGAGGCGTAGCTAGGGTTTTGGTTCGGGGGGGCGAAGCTTCTGAGTGGGCCCCTAACCAGGTAAACTTGGTTACAGCTGGGTGATGCGCCATAATAGTGGAGGAGTACCTCAGCAGATGATCGTGCTGTTACTGAAGATAATCTCTATACAAAGACCAACATGGATATTGCAGCCATATTGTCAGTGGTATATACCAGCCCTACAGAACATATGAGATCACAGCGCAGTTACAGCAGTTACAGATAATGACTTACCGCTAACACTCTTTATGATGGAATCGTTCACTTTTGTCATCTGGCCCAGACTGACATGACAGCTTCTCCAGCCAGGACTCGGCTGCAGACAAAACAACAAAGACACATTTCACTTCTCACATTCCAGCCCCATCACCATCTATTCCCAACCTGCACAAAATCCTCATCCTGCTGATACCCCAATACTGAGCCACTGCCGCCGAATGTGTCCCTATTACTGCCCCTGATACCCCAATACTGAGCCGCTGCTGCCGTATGTGTCCCTATTACTGCACCTGATACCCAATACTAATCCACTGCTGCCGTATGTGTCCCTATTTACTGCCCCTGATGCCCCAAAACTGAGCCACTGCTGCCATATGTGCCCCTATTACTGCCCCTGATACCCCAATACTGAGCTGCTGCTGCCATATGTGTCCCTATTATTGCCCCTGATACCCCAATACTGAGCCGCTGCTGCCATATGTGTCCCTATTACTGCCCCTGATACCCCAATATTGAGCCGCTGCTGCCATATGTGTCCCTATTATTGCCCCTGATATCCCAATACTGAGCCACTGCTGCCGTATGTGTCCCTATTACTGCCTCTGATACCCCAATACTGAGCCGCTGCTGCCATATGTGTCCCTAATACTGCCCCTGATACCCCAATACTGAGCCGCTGCTGCCATATGTGTCCCTATTACTGCCCCTGATGCCCCAATGCTGAGCCGCTGCTGCTGAATGTGTCCCTATTACTGCCCCTGATACCCCAATACTGAGCCACTGCTGCCGTATGTGTCCCTATTACTACACCTGATTCCCCAATACTGAACCACTGCTGCCGTATGTGTCCCTATTACTGCCCCTAATACCCGAATACTGAGCAGCTGCTGCCATATGTGTTCCTATTACTGCCCCTGATACTCCAATACTGAGCTGCTGCTGCCCTATATGTCCCTATTACTGCACCTGATACCCCAATACTGAGCCGCTGCTGCCGTATGTGTCCCTATTACTACGCCTGATACCCCAATACTGAGCCATTGCTGCCATATGTGTACCTATTACTGCACCTGATACCCCAATACTGAGCCACTGCTGCCATACGTGTCCCTATTACTGCCCTGATATCCCAATACTGAGCCACTGCTGCCGTATGTGTCCATATTGCTACACCTGATACCCCAATACTGTGCCACTGCTCCCATGTATGTCCCTATTACTGCACCTGATACACCAATACTGAGCCACTGCTGCCATATGTGTCCCTATTACTGCCCCTGATACCCCAATACTGAGCCACTGCTGCCATATGTGTCCCTATTAATGCCCCTGATGCCCCAATACTGAGCTGCTGCTGCCGTATGTGTCCCTATTACTGCACCTGATACCCCAATACTGAGCCGCTGCTGCCGTATGTGTCCCTATTACTGCACCTGCTGTGTGGTTCTGTGTGCCCTCTAAATTCTAAATTACCCCTCTATAATATAGTAATGCTGGCACAACTGCCCTAGAAAACAGTGCCCATATCTTGTCCCCTAGAAAGTAATATTGCCATGTGTGCTCCTGGACAGTCACAGTAACCTGAGTTACCCTGTAACAATAAGTGCCCACTTTACATTTAATAATGTCCCGAGTCTGCCCCTGTACAGCTCCCAGATACACAGTATGATGCTCTCTTATACACAGTATACTGACCCCTTAGTAGCCTCCAAACTGTTTGATGGCTCCAACACTGTAATCCCCACTGTATGATGCCCCTCTAGATAGCCTCTTTATAGTGTAATGCACCAGATATTCCTCAATATAGTATAATGTACCAGATAGTCCTCAATATAGTATAATGTACCAGATAGTCCTCAATATTGTATAATGTACCAGATAGTCCTCAATATAGTATAATGCACCAGATAGTCCTCAATATAGTATAATGTACCAGATAGTCCTCAATATAGTATAATTCACTCTTCATAGGCCTACTCTATATTGTATAGTGCACTCCCCATAGACAGACTCTGTAGTATAAGGCAGCACCTCATAGGCAGACCCTTAAGTATAAGGTGGCACCCCGCAGGCAGACTCTGCAGTATAAAGCAGCACCCCTATAGGCAGACCCTGTAGCATAAGACAGCACCCCTATAGGCAGACCCTGTAGTATAAGGTAGCACCCCTATAAGCAGACCCTGTACTATAAGGTGGCACCCCCATAGGCAGACCCTGCACTGTAAGGCAGCACCCCCATAGGCAGACCTGGTACTATAAGGAAGCACCACCATAGGCAGACCATGTACTGTAAGGCAGCACCCCTATAGGCAGACCCTGTAGTATAAGGCAGACCCCCATAGGCAGACCCTGTAGTATAAGACAGACCTCCCATAGGCAGATCCTGTAGTATTAGGCAGACCCCCTGTAGGCAGACCCTGTAGTAAAAGGCAGACCCCCATTGGCAGACCCTGTAGTATAAGGCAGACCCCCCATAGGCAGACCCTGTAGTATTAGGCAGACCCTGTAGTATTAGGCAGACCCTGTAGTATTAGGCAGACCCCCATAGGCAGACCCTATAGTAAAAGGCAGACCACCCCACAGGCAGACCCTGTAGTATTAGGCAGACCCCCCATAGGCAGACCCTGTAGTATTAGGCAGACCCTGTAGTATAAGGCCGACCTCCCATAGGCAGACCCTGTAGTATTAGGCAGACCCTGTAGTATAAGACAGACCCCCCACAGGCAGACCCCATAGTATTAGGCAGACCCCCATAGACAGACCCCGTAGTATTAGGCAGAAACCCCATAGGCAGACCCTGTAGTATTAGGCAGATCTCCCCCATAGGCAGACCCTGTAGCATTAGGCAGACCCTCCATAGGCAGACCCTGTAGTATTAGGCAGACCCCTCCATAGGCAGAACCCCCATAGGCAGACCCTGTAGTATTAGGCAGAAAGAAGGAATATAAACCAGCTCACCCGTGATGCATAAACCAAACCTCGGGAGCACGGACCTGCTGTGTCCAGGCGTATAAAGTCCAAAAAAGAAAAGAATGTCCAGCTTCACCGAGTCCGTAAAAAAGAGTTTTCTTTATTCACAAACTTTAAACATGGAGGATACAGACTTCAGCACGAACCATATGGGTAAGAATCTCAATGTGTTTCTGGAGACAAAGCTCCATTAATCATGACATATTAACACAGTATTAGGCATACCCTATAGCATTAGGCAGACCTCCATAGGCAGATCCTTTAGTATTAGTCAAACCCCCCATAGGCAGATCCTGTATTAAAAGGCAGCACCCCTTAAAAAAAAAAAAAAAATACTCAGCTCTCTTTTTCCTGGTTCCTGCGCTGCTCTGAGCTCCCGCTTGTCTCCTGACAGCAGTGACATCATCGCGCCCCCTGTCAGCATCGCCGACGTCAGACGCTGACAGGGGGATGATGGAGGAAGGAACGCAGCACTCCTTCCCTCATCATTGTGGTCAGCTGTATCGGCTAAATGCCTATACAGCTGACCCTGCGATGACAGGCAGGGGGGCCCACTGCTGGCACCGGGCTCCCCGCCTGCTCAGGGGCCCCTTAGTGGCTGGCGGCAGAGCAGGGAGATCGATTCTCACTGCTCTGCCACAGAAGGTAACTGTATTACAGTTACCGTAGCATAGCTCCGGGTGGGCCTTCTCTGAGCACTGGGCCCGGGGTGCCCGCACCCTCTGCTCACCCGGTAGCTACGCTACTGGGAGAACCTCATACTTTGGGGTGTTTTTCTGCAAAAGGGACAGAATGACTGCACCATGTTGAAGGGAGGATGGATGGGGTCAAGATTTTGGACAACAATTTCCTTAGCTCAGTATGAGCATGTCAATGACCCGAAACACACAGCCAGGACAATTAAGGAGTGGCTTCATAAGCATTTAATGGTCCTGTAGTGGTCTAGTGAGTCTCCAATCATGAACTCAATCTTTGGAGGGAGCTGAAACTCAATGTTGCCCAGCGAAAGTCCTGAAATCTGAAGGATCTGGTAAAGATCAATATGGAGGAGTGAGCCAAAATCCCTGCGGCATTGTGTGTAAATTTTGTCAAGAAGTACAGTACAGGAAAAGTCTGACCTCTGTAATTGCAAACAAAGACTTCTGTACCAAACATTATGTTCTGTTTTTCTATTGTATCAAATACTTATTTCATGCAATAAAATGCAAATTAATTACGTAAAAATCATACAATGTGAATTTCTGGATTTTTTAAAAAGATTCTGTCTCTCGCAGTTGAAGTGTATCTACAATAACAATTACAGACCTCTCCATTCTTCATAGGTGGGAACACTTTCAAAATCATCAGTGTATCAAATCCTTATTTTCCCTACTGTAGGGCAAAAAAGTCTGTGCCGTTTTTCTTACACAATTACTGCTTTGTATGTTGAACATCTAGCAGTTTTCTGAATGCTGAGCTTTATATAACCCCTCCACTGTAAATATTCAGAAAAGTGTCAATCAGTGCAGGGTGAATGGTTGAACTATATTGCAGAAGGTTTTCTAGTCCTCTACTGATAATTTATTGCTGGTGAAACTGTGATTTACATTACTGGAATCAAAGTCTTACTCTCTCTCTGCATCATGCTGCTCTCAGATTAGGTTACAAAAACATTGTCATCAATTCCCTCTAGGACTCTTTCTTTCAGGTCTGATGCATTTGTATATGCTTTCTATTGACTTAAAATGAAACATTTCAAATTTGCTTTTCAGTACAGTTGAATTTGAAGAGATGCTATGTAAAGTGCACACATGGCCATATTGGAGCTGTGTTACTGATTAACCCCTTCATGACAGGGGTATTTTCATTTTTTCGTTTTCGATTTTCGCTCCCCTTCTTCCCAGAGCCATCATTTTTTTTATTTTTCCATCGAAATGGCCATGTGAGGGCTTATTTTTTTGCAGGATGAGCTGTACTTTTGAACAGCATCATTTGTTTTAGCATGTCATGTACTAGAAAACGGGAAAAAAATTCCAAGTATGGTAAAATTGCCAAAAAAAAGTGCAATCCCTCACTTGTTTTTTGCATGGCTTTTTTGCTAGGTTCACTAAATGCTAAAACTGACCTGCATTTTGATTCTCCAGGTCATTGCGAGTTCACAAACAGCAAACATGTCTAGGTTCTTTTTTATCTAAGTGGTGAAAAAAATTCCAAACTTTGCTAAAAAATTTAAAAAAATTGCACCATTTTCCGATACACGTAGCTATTTTTCGTGATCTGGGGTCGAGTGAGGGCTTATTTTTTGTGCACTGTCCTGATGTTTTTAATTACACATTTTTGTGCAGATATGTTCTTTCGATCGCCCGTTATCGCATTTTAATGCAATGTCGTGGTGACCAAAAAAACGTAATTCTGGCATTTAAAATATTTTTCTCGCTACGCCGTTTAGCGATCAGGTTAATCCTTTTTTATTGATAGATCGGGCAATTCTGAAAGCGGCGATACCAAATATGTGTATATTTGTTTTTTTATTGTTTTATTTTCAATGGGGTGAAAGAGGAGGTGATTTAAACTTTTATATATTTTTTTTCAGATTTTTAAAAACTTTTTTTTACTTTTGCCATGCTTCAATAGCCTCCATGGGACGGTAGAAGCTGATACAACTCGATCGGCTCAGCTACATAGGAGCGAAGCTCAGAACGCTCCTATGTAGCTGAATTCCTGTATTGCTATGAGCGCCAACCACAGGGTGGCACTCATAGCAATCCGGCATCAACAACCATAGAGGTCTCAGGGAGACCTCTGGTTGTTTTGCCGATGCATCGCCGACCCCTGATCACGTGATGGGGTTAGCGATGCGCGCATTTCCAGCTGGATGGCCAGAAGCGATAGTCAAATGCCGCTGTCAGCGTTTGACAGCGGCATTTAACTAGTTAATAGCGGCAGGTGAATTGCGATTCCACCCACCGCTATTGCGGGCACATGTCAGCTTTTCAAAACAGCTGACATGTCCTGGCTTTGATGCGGGCTCACTGCCGGAGCCCGCATCAAAGCAGGGGATCTGACCTCGGATGTACTATCCCGTCCGAGGTCAGAAAGGGGTTAAAATAATACCAGTGGCAAAGAAACCTATTTTGTTGATTGTGCATAATCAGGGATTGAAGTTTTCTTATAATCATAGCTTCATGCATCAGGATGGGCCTGTGGGGCGGATCTGTGAGTGGGGTCTTCGGATCTGCCACAGCTTCTCCGATGCTCCTCTTGTCTTTATCGATCACATGGTTTTAACTTAGTTCCAGTGCCGTTCTAACTGTGGGTGGTACTTGTGAACATTGATCTTCTAGCAGTCTTCAGGACATCTCAATTCGTCATTGAGCTGAGATCTAATTATGTGCATGAGCCATCACAGGTGCCATTTTCCTGAAGACTGAAAGGAGATCAATGTTTGCAACAGGCATATTGATCTATGATGGTGCCTGCATGAAATTTAAACCAAGAGGATGATAGAGAGTAAAGATGAGCAAACCTTCTGACGTTCAGTTTGGAAAACATTTAAATAACGCAACCGAACGTCAAAAGCAATGACTCTCCTCCTGCTCATTTTCAGGCACAAGAGAGATGATCTGATAAGCTGTCATGTGCCCATTACAGCCAAATGTGGAACTGCAATCCACCTGCGACTATTAACATGTTAAATGCTGCTGCTGATTTCTGTCTGCGTCATTTACTATTCACGAGCCGGAAGCATGTCACAAACCACTCCTATCGGTGCCCCTGTCACATGACCATGGGGTGCGAATAGGTTGGCATGATAGCCAAGGGTTTGCTGGAGACCCATGTGGTTTTCATTGCAGATCTGTCAGATGATAGCATGAGCTCGCAGCTCTGACTGGAGGATAAGAGTTTACCTCCAGTCACGGGCCTCGGCTAATGTGACTACTGCTCCTATCAGTGTATGGCTGCTGCCACTGATAACAGCTAGACCATGCATCACTGATGGGAGCATTCATCATCTGGCTTATGATCTATAAATAAATTAAAAAAATGCTGCAAGTTCCCCTGTATTTTTGACAACCAGCCAAGTAAAACTGGCATCTATGGGCTGTAACCCTCAGCTGTCAGCATTAACAAAGCTGGTAATCAAGAATAGAGGAATCCCACACCATTTTTTAAATTATTTAAATAAGCTAAAGTAGACAGCTTGGGGGCTGGTATTCTTAGGCTGGGGGGCATGGATATTGTCTTCCTAGCCTATTGTCAGGTGACATCAAGCCCTCAGGTTAGTAATGGAGAGGCATCTATAAGACGCCCCCATTACGAACCTCATAGTCATATTGTACAAAAAAAATACCACCAGAATAAAGTTCTTTAGTTGAAAGAATGACACAAACTTCTTTAATGAGCTGCTAGCGCAGTCTCAGTGACTAGCCTGGACATCATCAAGGTTTCCCCATTAACAAAGGCTGCGGTCACATCCAGATCACTGAACTGCGGGGATCTCAGTGAGATCAACGCTGCACAGTGAGACTTTTTGTCACTGTGCTATCTGTGATCTCACCAAGGTCACCAAAATTCAGGAACCTGGTTAGGAATGCAGCCCCAGCAACACCACAATGAGGTCACCATTGCACACTGATGCTACGCCAACAGCAGTTCCTACCTCAGTGGTTCTCAGCCTGGACGGTCACAACTTAGACCCATCTAGGTTGAAAACTGTTTATCCCCCAGACATGGATTATGGTGTAGGACAGAATGACAGACAGGTGAAATATATGATTGTTTTTACTTTTTTTTATTACAGGAAACATTGGTTTCAATGGAATGAACATTAGTTTTGTTTTTGTTTCAAATAAAGGACTTTACTTTATTCTGGCTGTGATGTTTATTTACAATATAGCTAAAGGATTAGTAATGGAAAGGCATCCATAAGACACCTCTCCATTACTAAGCTGTGAACTTGATGTTACCGGACAATACAAAGATGACATCAACCCAACAAATATGAACCCCACTTGCAATGGCACAGTGCAAATTGGGAGGAGCCAGGCAAACACAAGAATTGGTGGATCTAAGAGATGCTGTGGGCTGCTATTTTAGTTTTGGGGGGCAATGCCCATTTTCTCTTACCAGCCTTAGAATAGGAGACCTCAGATATCTACTTTAGCTTGGCTGGTTGTCAAAAATGGGGGGCCCATGCTGTTTTTTAAATTATTTAAATAATTAAAAAATATGGCGTGGAGACCCCTCTACTCTTGATAACCAGCCTTGCTGAAGCTGACAGCTGAGGATTGAAGCCTGCAGATATCAATTTTGCCAGGTTGATTATGAAAAATACCGGGGAACCCTTTGTCACTTTTTGGGCGATCCCTCATTTTAATAACCAGGAACGGCTAGGTTTACAGCTGTGAGCTGTTTTTAATATCCTGAAAACCTTTATTAATGCTGTTTCTTTCCTAGAATATTCATATCAGCCCTAGATGTTGGCTTTCCCTTAGCTGTTTATGAAAGTTACAGGGGACCCCATTCCATGTTTTTGTTTATTTTTATTTATTTACTATTACAGTATAATACACACCCAATATAACCTAAGTTTACTGTCTTTAGGTGTTCCACCAGCTGGAAACTTCAGTAACCTTAAAATGTCCCTCAAAGTTTTACATGAGGTTTCCGGTCCTCATAGCTGCCAGGAGACCCGGTGAGTCTAAACTCTGGTAACCTGAAAGGAGTCTCATGGCAGTTCCAGTGCCAAACTGTTGAGTGCCGGAGTTCTGAGTGCCGGACTCGTGGCCGTTCATCAGTCTGTCGTTGACACTTACAAAGTAAAAGAAACAGTTGCTATGAACTCAGCTGACCTCACACTTCTTGTTGACAATTAAAAAAAGAACTGCAAAAAAACACATTGTGATCCAAGTAATTTTCATAATCAGCAGAGGGAAAGCCGACTTCTGGAGGCTGATATTAATATTCTGGGAATGGGACAATATTCATAAAGGTTTCCAGGCAATTAATATCAGCTCACAGTGGTATACTCGGCCTTTCATGGTTATTAAAATTGGAGACCCCCAAAAATTACTTAGGGTCCCCTATATTTAATAGCCATTAAAGGCTAGTCAGACAGCTGCGAGCTGATATTAATAGCCTTGGAAGGGACTATGGATATTGGCCCCTCAGAGATTAAAAACATCAGCTCTCAGCCACCCCAGAAATGGCTCATGTATAACTTGCGCCAAATGTGGTACTTAGCCTTGCTCTTCCCACTTGCCCTGGTGTGGTGGCAAATGGGGTGATAGTTGGGGGGTTGATGTCACCTTAGCATTGTCAGGTGACATCAAATTCAGAGGTTAGTAATGGAGAGGTGTCTATAAGACGACCCTATTTCAAACCCCATAGTCATATTGTTTAAAAAATCAGACACCCAGAATAAAGTCCTTTACTTGAAAGAATGCCACAGACTCCTTTAATAAACCTTAAATAAACCACACTTACATGATAGCCAAGTCCTCAGAAGCCAGGGTCTCCTGTAACTGAATTAAAGCAATAAACAACAATAATTCTCACTTGTCCGCAGAGAAGATAATAATCTATTTGTCCCTCGACCGGTCTAGCTCTGCTACATCTACATGACCGTCTACATTGTTGCATGATGTGACTATACAGATTGTCTTCCAGCAGAGACACTGAGCAATGTGTGCTAGTGCTGCTTAGTGTCTCGCAATAAACTCCTATGACTGATGTCACTTCAAGCTTGAAAGACTTCTCATGATCACGGTGCTGTCAGATAGGTCCTGGGAGTACACAGCCAGTGACTGAGGTGCCTTTTCTGAGGCATCTGTGGACTGCTATTTTTAGGCTGGTGGGCCATATCAATTTTTTCTTACCAGTCTGGGAATACCAGCCTCCAGCTTTCTGCATTGGCTGGATGGTAAATATGCCCTTTTGATTCTTGATAACCAGCCTTGCTGAAGCTGACAGTTGAGGGTTGCAGCTCAAAGATGTCAGTTTTGCCTGGCTGGTTATCAAAAATAGAGGGGAACCACACATCATTTTTTATTATTTACTTATTTATAGAGAAGCTGGCGGCTGATGAATACTCACATCAGCCGTCGCTTGCTTTCACTGTTAACAGTTTAATACAACTCTCAACATCATCTCCTGCTACCGCTGATCGCAGTGTGAGCAAGCGACCATGATATGAGCTGTCTTCACTTCAGCACCTGGTGCCAGGGAACAGCAAGAAGAGTATTGCTGATTCCCAGGCACCCGTAAGTGTCATGCTGATGACACAGAGATGTCAACCGTGTGTCATCATTGTGCACATGTGCTGGATTTTTTGCGGCCCGTGCTGTTGCCGGAAATACTGACATTTGAAAGAGCCCTTAATGAACTCGGTCATTTGCTGAACTTTGGTTGACTTTTGCTGATTTTTTTGAAAAATGCTCTGGAATCCAATTGAGCTACGTTGATGCCAAATTTGAGATTGGCAAACGTTTTCCGAACAAATTCGCTCATCTCTAATAAAGACAATAGGAAAAGTAGAAAGGCCATGACCCTATCCACAGGCCCTCTCTGATACACGAAAGCTATGATTCTAAGAAAACTTAAAACCCTGATTAGACAAAATCCACAAAATCCACAAAACAGATTATTCACCACAGATATCATTTTAATCAGCCTCATATTCTCCAATATAGCCATGTGTGTACTCTATATAGCAAAATCCTGATGACAGGCTCTCTTTAAGTAGAGGAGGATTGGCATGCACAATAGCAGAGATGATATGCAGGTGAAAGGGGGTAATGAGCCCCTGGGACATCTAGTGAGGTAAATTGTGAATTAGTGAACTAAACCCAAGACCAGGTTGAAACTTACTGTTGCATTCGTAAATTGCATTTGACACAAGATTGTGCCATCAATAGTGTTGAGCATTCCGATACTGCAAATATCGGGTATCGGCCGATATTCGCTGTATCGGAATTCCGATACCGAGTTCCGATATTTTTGTGATATCGGAAATCGGAAGTTCCCAGTGTATGGTTCCCAGGGTCTGGAGGAGACTCTCCTTCAGGCCCTGGGATCGATATTCATGTAAAAAATAAAGAATAAAAATAAAAAATATGGATATACTCACCCCTCTGGCGGATCCTGGACCTTAGCGGTGTAACCAGCAGCCTCCATTCCTAAGAATGCAGTGAGTGTACAGGACCTGCGATGACATCGCGGTATTGTGATTGGTCGCGTGATCGCTCATGTGACCGCTCACGTGACCGCGACGTCATCGAAGGTCCTTCACTCACTGCATTCTTAGGAACGGAGGCTGCCGGTTACACCGCTAAGGTCCAGGGTCCACCGGAGGGGTGAGTATATCCATATTTTTTATTTTTATTCTTTATTTTTTACATGAATATGGATCCCAGGGCCTGAAGGAGAGTTTCCTCTCCTTCAGACCCTGGGAACAATCCAGGATACCTTCCGATATTTGTGTCCCATTGACTTGTATTGCTATCGGGTATCGGTATCGGCGATATCTGATATTTTTTGGATATCGGCCAATCCAATCCGATACCGATACTTTCAAATATCGGATGGTATCGCTCAACACTAGCCGTGAATTTACCTCATTAGACTTTATGTATGTACACTGACTAAATATATTCCAAAGAAAAATTATTTGGTATAAAGTTGACTAGTAAAAACTAAGGCTTTCACCCTAAAGATGATGTTTACCCAGCTAGTATTTGACATTTTTTGCAACATGCACTTAAAGTAGTTTGAAATTGTGTGTTTCTCTATGTTTTGCAACATGCACTTAAAATAGTTTGAAGTTGTGTGTTTCTCTACTTTCATGCGGTATTTTAAAAGAGTAAAAGTAACCCTGTCTAAAATTCTTCCTATATACAGTGGGGCAAAAAAGTATTTAGTCAGTCAGCAATAGTGCAAGTCCCACCACTTAAAAAGATGAGAGGCGTCTGTAATTTACATCATAGGTAGACCTCAACTATGGGAAACAAACTGAGTCAAAAAAATCCAGAAAATCACATTGTCTGTTTTTTTAACATTTAATTTGCATATTATGGTGGAAAATAAGTATTTGGTCAGAAACAAACAATCAAGATTTCTGGCTCTCACAGACCTGTAACTTCTTCTTTAAGAGTCTCCTCTTTCCTCCCCTCATTACCTGTAGTAATGGCACCTGTTTAAACTTGTTATCAGTATAAAAAGACACCTGTGCACACCCTCAAACAGTCTGACTCCAAACTCCACTATGGTGAAGACCAAAGAGCTGTCAAAGGACACCAGAAACAAAATTGTAGCCCTGCACCAGGCTGGGAAGACTGAATCTGCAATAGCCAACCAGCTTGGAGTGAAGAAATCAACAGTGGGAGCAATAATTAGAAAATGGAAGACATACAAGACCACTGATAATCTCCCTCGATCTGGGGCTCCACGCAAAATCCCACCCCGTGGGGTCAGAATGATCACAAGAACGGTGAGCAAAAATCCCAGAACCACGCGGGGGGACCTAGTGAATGAACTGCAGAGAGCTGGGACCAATGTAACAAGGCCTACCATAAGTAACACACTACGCCACCATGGACTCAGATCATGCAGTGCCAGACGTGTCCCACTGCTTAAGCCAGTACATGTCCGGGCCCGTCTGAAGTTTGCTAGAGAGCATTTGGATGATCCAGGGGAGTTTTGGGAGAATGTCCTATGGTCTGATGAAACCAAACTGGAACTGTTTGGTAGAAACACAACTTGTCGTGTTTGGAGGAAAAAGAATACTGAGTTGCATCCATCAAACACCATACCTACTGTAAAGCATGGTGGTGGAAACATCATGCTTTGGGGCTGTTTCTCTGCAAAGGGGCCAGGATGACTGATCTGGGTACATGAAAGAATGAATGGGGCCATGTATCGTGAGATTTTGAGTGCAAACCTCCTTCCATCAGCAAGGGCATTGAAGATGAAGCGTGGCTGGGTCTTTCAACATGACAATGATCCAAAGCACACCGCCAGGGCAACGAAGGAGTGGCTTCGTAAGAAGCATTTCAAGGTCCTGGAGTGGCCTAGCCAGTCTCCAGATCTCAACCCTATAGAAAACCTTTGGAGGGAGTTGAAAGTCCGTGTTGCCAAGCGAAAAGCCAAAAACATCACTGCTCTAGAGGAGATCTGCATGGAGGAATGGGCCAACATACCAACAACAGTGTGTGGCAACCTTGTGAAGACTTACAGAAAACGTTTGACCTCTGTCATTGCCAACAAAGGATATTTTACAAAGTATTGAGATGAAATTTTGTTTCTGACCAAATACTTATTTTCCACCATAATATGCAAATTAAATGTTAAAAAAACAGACAATGTGATTTTCTGGATTTTTTTTTCTCAGTTTGTCTCCCATAGTTGAGGTCTACCTATGAGGTAAATTACAGACGCCTCTCATCTTTTTAAGTGGTGGAACTTGCACTATTGCTGACTGACTAAATACTTTTTTTTCCCCACTGTATGAGCTTGATGTAGAAAATTGTACTTTTTTTTCCTAGTTATCAAATTCTACTGAAATTACATTTTATACGGTTAGAGATGGGCAGCAATATAATGTAAATATTGTTACAAATGTAATCTGTTTGTATTACTATAGATACTTACTATTTTGTGCCATATCTATTACATTTGTGTTGATGGATGTTCTTCAACAGACATCTATTAGGTGGTGAAAAATTATTACAGGATAAGGCCGTGAACATACATCATTCATCTAAGAGATACATTGGTTAATGCTATATTTAAAATACATCCTCCAATGTATTAGAGCTGACATAAAAATGGTACAAAGCACATTGGTCTTTTGCAGAAAGTATTGTTTTTTTTGGATCTAACAGTTGTAATATAATATAATATGAAAGGAAAACATTGGTGGAACATATTCTGCGAAAACTAAAGTCAATTAGTTTTCCTGATGGTGATCTGGTTCAATTTCTCTAAGCAAAACTGTTTTGAAAACAGTTTGCAAATAATGTAGCAACAATTATTCCAATAGACACTGGTTACTTGGGCATGGATAGTGCACTTATGCTTGCATTGTGAAATAAACTCAATCACAGTATGCCAAAGGGTTTTAAGACTTGTTTGTAACTTTGCATGATACTCATAGAAAGAAATGTTCATGTACATATTTTCAGATTTTAAACTACAGATATAGCATGCAAAAGAGAGAGCTATGTAGACTGGTTCTTGAGATTTCTGAGATATTGACAAAATAAAGGGGATATATATGGGGACCTGCAAGCCTCTATCTATCAAAAATGCCTCTTGATTGGTAAGTTTCCAGCACAAGAGCTGAATGGCCGTGCTTAATGGTTCTTGCATATGACCGTAAAATTTGAACGAGTGTTATCCATGCCTTTGACAGATAGCAATTGTTCTCATGTTATGTTAAGGGGTTTGCACATGTCTGTATTTTTCCTTGGACTGAGTCAGACGAGGGAAAAAATTGCAGCATGTACAAGTTGCCTCCGTTTACCGGATCTCACTTGATCATTCATGTCTATGGGTCCATGGAAATAATCGAACAGCCAAGTGCTGTCTGATTTTCATGGACAATCAATATAGAGGAGATGGACATTTTTTGTTATTCTCCACATTCAACATAATCAGATTCCACTGCAATCAAACTCTAATCAAACTCAGATCAGATTGGCATAATCTGTCCGATTTTCTCAGGTGAGAAACTTGGCTGTGTTGCCTAATAGAGACCATTGCCACTGGAAAAGGGGGAGATAATTTTATGATATTAAGCATCATTTGTTTAGGAGCTCTTGCTTTATCACATTATTAAATTAGGACTATTATATTGATCAATACATACATAGAACTTGAGAACTCCAGTCATAGTCATGGCTTTTCCTTGTTTAAATAAGTAAAATCTTCAAGTGGATGTAAAAGTCCACATTTTCTTATGTCTTAAATGTCCTTCTGAAATGGAAGATACACTACATCATCTTAAACATCGGACTGATATATGACACGGCCATTCTGCATGCAATAAAAATTCAAGACTTGCTGTGAGCATCACTGACTATAATATTTTTAGTGTGATACTGAAAGGTCCATAAATTATTTCAGGTTCTTCCTTATAAATGAATGTGTATTATCAGATGTACCTAAGCCACTGACAAGCAAGTAAGTTTTTTTCTGCGAGAATCTTTTAGGTTACAGTGGCAGATTTAATGTGTATTTGTTAGGGTGTAACAAAAGAATGTATAATGTAAGTAGTAAATAGTATGCTATTGCAGCCTGAATGACTTCAAAGTAAACTTTAATATGCCTAAAATATGGTGGTCGCTAGAGATGAGCAAACGGTTGGAAAACATTAGACAATCTCAAATTAGGCTCGAAAGTAACACATTTGGATTCGTGTTCACGTTCACAAGCATTTTTACCCAAAGTTGGTCACAGTTCGGTAAATCATCGCATTTCCACTAATGCTTTTGTATGAATTTGGCTAGAAAAGTGGTGCTGTATGATGAGGGTGGGGGATGAGGGGAAGTGTTTGATGAGTGGAGGGGGTGTGGAGGGGTTAAAGGAGAGTCTGAAGAGATTATAGGAGCGGCACATGCTTTTTTTCTCTTAACTTTATGTGTGTTGATTCCAGCAACCAAACAGAGCACAGGAACCATCCACAATGTCATGACACAAGGTCTTCTGTGATTGGTTGCCGAAGTCACATGTACCTTGGTTTATTAAAAGCAGACATCTTGTTTTGCTCAGTGTCACAGTGAAGAGAAGTCTCTCTTGTGCTATAACTGTTGCAGTTGAAAGTGAACTTGTCCTGTGTGAAATCGATATTCCAGCATCGAAGTAGATTGTGCAAATACTGTGTGGCAGTCTCTGGAAGCCTCATTTGTTACTTCTAATTACTTGTGCTAAAACTATGTTTCAGTGGCAAATCAGAAGACCAGATTTCCAATTAAAAATTGTTAGGTCTAATATAGTTTTGGAGCGACTAGGCCCAAATAACTACTCCAATTGTTTGTTCAAAAACTTTGTTGCAGTGACAAATCAGGACAAATTTCCATTTAAAAAATGTTAGACCTAATATAGTTTTGCAGCCAAGAGGCCCAATTAGCTACTCCAGATAGCTTGTGCTAAAACTGTATTTCATTGGCAAATCAGAAGGCCAGATTTCCACGTAAAAATCATTAGGCCTACTACAGTTTTACATCCACAAGACCCAATTAGTTACTCCTAATCATTTGTGCTAAAACTGTTTCAGTGGCAAATCAGAAGGCCAGATTTCCACTTAAAAATTGGTAGGCCTGATATAGTGTTGCAGCCACATGGCTTCTTCCTCCACCTTAACATCACACACAGCACAATCCTCAGAGGTGGCACCCGAATCACCCTTGTTTCTCCCTGCGTTAAAAATTTACAAACATCCAACTGACTGTGGGGAAGCTCAGATGGGCAATTCTGAAGAGCGGTTCACACATCAGAGGTCTGCTCTGAAGAATCACAAAATCCAGAGGAGGAAAGCATTTGCACCAATGCCCAAAGTTTTTATTTTTTTCATGTTGGATCGGTGGCCAGGCGAAGTAGGATTTGAGCAGAATCCAAATCATCATCACCAGACATTAACCACCAAGGATGGAGGTGATCCTGATGAGACTCAGATACCAGAGTCGCACGTGGACTGTACTGTGGTGTATATAAGACAGATAGATAGATTAAAAGCCGGCAACTGATCTGCAGAATACAGAATAGAAATGTACACATAGAATGCATATACAGTGCCTTGCAAAAGTATTTGGCCCCCTGGAACTTTTCAACCTTTTCCACATATCATGCTTCAAACATAAAGATACCAAATGTAAATTTTTGGTGAAGAATCAGCAAGTTGAACACAATTGTGAAGTTGAAAGAAAATTATTGGTTATTGTAATTTTTTGTGGAAATTCAAAAACTGAAAAGTGGGGCGTGCAATCTTATTTGGCCCCTTTACTTTCAGTGCAGCAAACTCACTCCAGAAGTTCAATGTGAATCCGTGAATGATACAATGTTGTCAGAAATTCCTAATGATGATAAATATAATCCACCTGTGTGTAATCGAGTCTCTGTATAAATGCTCTGTGATAGTCTCAGGGTTCTGTTTCAAGCACAGAGAGCATCATGAAGACCAATGAACACAACAGGCAGGTCCGTGATTCTGTTGTGGAGAAGTTTAAAGCCGGATTTGGATACAAAATGAATTCCAAAACTTTAAACATCCCAAAGAGCACTGTGCAAGCGATCATATTGAAATGGAAGGAGTGTCATACCACTGCAACTCTACCAAGACCCGGCCATCCCTCTAATCTTTCATCTCAAACAAGGGCAAGACTAATCAGAGATGCAGCCAAAATGCCCATGATCACTCTGGATAAACTGCAAAGATCTACAGCTGAGGTGGGACAGTCTGTCCATAGGATAACAATCAGTCGTACACTGCACAAATCTGGCCTTTATGGAAGTGTGGCAAGAAGAAAGCTATTTCTCAAAGATATCCATAAAAAGTGTTGTTTAAAGCTTGCAAAAAGCCACATGGGAGACAAACCAAACATGTGAAAGAAGGTGCTCTTGTCAGATGAAACTAAAATCGAACTTTTTGGCAACAATGCCAAACAATATGTTTGGCGTAAAGGCAACACAGCTAATCACCCTGAACACACCATCCCCACTGTCAAACATGGTGGTGGCAGCATCATGGTTTGGGCCTGCTTTTCTTCAGCAGGGACATGGAGTATGGTTAAAGTTGATGGGAAGATGGATGGAGCCAAATACAGGACCATTCATGAAGAAAACCTGTTGGAGTCTGCAAAAGACCTGAGACTAGGACAAAGATTTGTCTTCCAACAAGACAATGATCCCAAACATAAAGCAAAATCTACAATGGAATGGTTCACAAATAAATGTATCAAGGTATTAGAATGGCCAAGTCAAAGTCCAGACCTCAATCCAATCGAGAATCTGTGGAAAGAGCTGCTGTTCACAAACAATCTCCAAAAAACCTCACTGAGCTCGAGCTATTTGCCAAGGAAGATTGGGCAAGAATTTCAGTCTCTTGATGTATAAAACTGATAGAGACATACCCCAAGCGACTTGCAGCTGTAATTGCAGCAAAAGGTGGTGCAACAAAGTATTAAGTTAAAGGGGCCAAATAATATTGCACGCCCCACTTTTCAGTTTTTGAATTTCCACAAAAATTTAAAATAACCAATAAATTTCGTTCAACTTCACAATTGTGTTCCACTTGTTGTTGATCCTTCACCAAAAATTTACATTTGGTATCTTTATGTTTGAAGCATGATATGTGGGAAAAAGTTTAAAAGTTCCAGGCTGCCGAATACTTTTGCAAGGCACTGTATATATATATATATATATATATATATATATATATATATATATATATATATATATATATACATATATATATATATATATATATATATATATATATATATATATATATATATCAGTATGTATATTGCACAGAAAGATAGAAGAAATGCTGGTACTACATCTGCCGGCTTCTGTGAAATCACTGCAGGAACTGACAGGATAGAAGAGATGGATTGCATACAGTAAATACAAATAGCAAAGGTAGATATATAGATGTCAATGACAAATACAATTAGTACAGTGTGTGTGCAAATTACTGGACATGTATTTAATTAATAAAATATTATTTTGGGGGAAAAAATGGCATGGGCTCCCTCACAATTTTTGCAAACAGCAGAGGGAAAGCAAACGACTGGGGCAGATGTTTATAACCTGGGAAGGGGGTAATACCCAAGGAGCTTCCCATTCTATTAATATCAGCTCCCAGCTGTATATGTAGCCTTTACTGGATATTAAAATAGGGAAGCCCCCCAAAACTGATGTGGGGTCCCCTAGAATTAATAACCAGCAAAGGCTATGCAGACAGCTGTGAGGCGATATTAATAGCCAAGGAAGGGGCCATGGATATTGCCCCCCTGGCTAAAAACATCAGCACTCAGCCACACCAGAAAAGGCGCATCTCTAATGCTGGTTTCACACTTGTGCTGGCCAGAGCTGAGTACTTCCTCAGTTAAGCCCCGCCCACTGCTGCACCTCTTCCATTCAGCTCTGCCTATGTCTGCATGAGTCCTGTGTACCTATTTTTAAGATTGGGGATGCAGACCATGCGAATGTATGCGGATGCCTCCGCATGCGTCATTTTGACGCTGCGCCGAACTGCATCGAACGCAACATGTTGCATTTTGTTGCGGTCGCCGCAGCGTCAAAACGACACATGCGGAGGCATCTTCATACATTCGCATGGCCTGCATACCCAATGTTAAAGATAGGTATGCAGGATGCATGCCGAAGTAGGCAGAGCTGAATAGAAGAGGTGCAGCAGTGGGCGGAGCTTAATGGAGGAATTATGCAGCCCTCCGCAGCTCTGCCCAATGCAAGTGTGAAACCAGCCTAAGATGCACTAATTCTGGCACTTAACCTTGCTCTTCCCACTTGCTCTGCAGCGGTGGCAAGTGGGGTAATAGTTGTGGGGTTTGATGTCACCTTTGTTAGTAATAGAGAGTCATCAATAAACTCCCCCTTAACTAACGCCATAGTCAAATTGTTAAGAAATCACAGACACCCAGTAAAAAAATCCTTTAATTGAAATAAAGACACAGACTTCTTTAATATTCTTAATTAAACATACGTACAACTACATCTAATTTCTGCAAAGCCCTTGATCTCCTGTAATAAAAGTAAAATAATAAACCAACAATATACCCATACCTGTCCATTATTTTGTCTCAAGCAGTAATTTATATCTGGGGAATATACAGTTTTCAACCTGGACAGTGCCAAGATTCGACCGTCTCGGCTGAAAATCACTGGTTAATGAGCTGCTGAGAGCAGGTTCAGTGACTAGTGGTGATGTCACTGAAGCTGTGCTCCCTCGCAGCCTGAACTGCGGTGAACTCTGGACCACAGGAAAATGCACTGTCTGGAGGTGGAGGAGGAAGATGAGGAAATAACATTGCGGCTTCCCACAGACATGAAGTGACACAATCATGACAAGCACTGCATCCTCAGCCCCAACTCTGCCTGTGGCCAGCTTCGATCACGACTCTGCAGTTTGCAGGGGCAGCAAGGGTTGCCTAGATTTGGCATTTTTTGAGATCGGAAAGGATGACCCAGCACACGTTATCTGTCAGATTTGCAAAAAAAATCAGTAGAGTCAAAAACTGCAATAATTTGACAACTACATCCATGCCTTAATGTGGGAATCTCACTGTGCTAAAATGTGGACAAGCAGGTCATGCCAACAACCAGCAGCCAAACCATCAACCCCATCTGCTGCTTCTTCCTCCATCATCATTCCAAGTGTTCACACACAGGTCTCTGGCCACAGAAATTACTGTTGTTTATCCACCATAGTTGGGGTGATTGAGAGCTGGTCAGCTGTTACAAAAGTAGATATGGCTGCTTTCATGTCACCTAGCAAAACACATCTTTCTCAATCCACCATAACACCTCTGCATCTCACTCACAGTCCAGCAGTTTGTCCTGCTCTCCGTAATCCGCCCTCTCTCGGCACAGCAGTCAACTCTTGGTCCCGCAATTGTGGTCACATGAAAGAATGTTTCCTCCTGCACATGGCAAAGCTAAGAGATTGAACTCCACCATCTCCAATCTGTTGGCCACAGAAATGTTGCCTTTCTGTCTGGTGGATGCAGAGGGTTTCCAAAATGTGATGAACATCACAGTTCTCCTGTACCAGTTGCCTTGTTGCTATTACTTCTCTAACAAAGTTGTGCTTGCACTACACCAGCATGTCGCCAACAACATCACCCATTCCCTGAAAAAAAGTCTATGTTTGCCAGGGTGCAGTTCATCACTTACACCTGGACAAGCAAACATGGGCAGGGGTGTTACATCTCGCTCGCTGGGCATTGAGTGACTCTGGTGGCTGTAGGGACAGGCGGTAAATGGGCTGCTTTAGAAGTCTTTGAATCTCCAAGGCTTGTGGGACAAACCTCTGTCTCTAACAGTTCCTCCACTTCTTCTGCCTCCTCCTCCTCCTCTAGGACCTCCAATTGTGCCCTCAAACTCCTTCTTAATCAGACACGTGCATCAACAGTGGAGATAGAATTCCCCCCACCTCTGTACTGCGCAGACATGGCTCACCACAAACAGGCAGTGTATAAATTAATGTGCCTTGGAGATAGTAGTCACATAGCTCAATTGTTGTGGACAGGTATCCAGGCAGAGTTAGAGCAATGGCTGTCTCCACTAAACCTGGAGCCAGGGAAGGCTGTCTGCGATAACAGTGCAAACCTGGTGGGGGCCGCATGCAGTGGCACACATGTGCTTTGCATGGCTCATGTCCTCAACCTCATGGTATATCAATTTCTCCACTACTATCCCAGCCTGGATGCGCTTCTGCATAAAGCATAGTTGCTGTGTGCTCACTTCCAGTGATCGCACCCCGCAGGTCAACAAGGTTTTTCATCCTATCTGTTAACCGTTTGATCAGCGATGTTCTGACACAGTGGAATTTCACGTTGAACATGTTACAGCGGCTGTGGCAGCAGGGACAAACCCTGGTACAGTATGTCCTTTTGCTTAGCCTGGGCCAATGCAGGCCAGATGTGGTGCGAATCATGCTTTCAGAGTGGGCCCAAGGCATTCTTCTGCACAGTTTTGAAATGGCTACTAAGATGATTGGCGCTGATGATGCCATCATCAGCATCACTATTCCGGTTATCTTCATGCTGGAGCACACTTTAAGTAATTTGTGTTAGGAAGTGACGGTCCCAGAGGAAGTGTTGGAAGAAGATGAGGATGCAGAAGGCTTAGCAATTTCTCAAATTTCCCGACTGTCACCGCACAGGCAGTAGCAATGGGAAGGTGGTTTACAGTGATCAAGTGAGCTCACACAAATTGTTAGTGAAGATCCAAGAAATGAGTAGAAAAGTGAGGAGGACAAGGTGATGGACACGCAACAGTCAGAAGATGAAGAGGATAATGATACACTCTCTTGTCCATGTTTGATGAGAGGAGACAGAGGAAGCAACCATGAGTGTTGCCCTGCCATCAACACAGCCTGGACTTGGACCTCATAGAAGGACTCGACATATGAGCACCTTTTTGCTGCACTACCTTCAACATGATGCCTGCATTGCAGGGTTAGAAATAGTGCGGACTACTGGGTTTCGCTCTGTTAGGTCCAAGGTACAAGAGTAAATTTTGCCAGATGCTTCATCCCCTGGAAAAGGATTTGTGCATGCTGCAGTATCGAAATACATTTGTAGACAATCTTAAGAGTGGTTTTCGCCAAGACAGCAGTGAGGCACACAGTGTGCAACCCAGTTGTAGATGTCCAACAACAGGAACGTCAAGGCGCCATTGCCAAAACATTGGCAGCAGCAGTGTAAGTAGCATAAGCAATTTCTGTGAGTTGTTTAACACCTCTGTTAGACCAGCCCGTGCACCAGCAGAACAGAGTACAAGTCTGTCATTTTGCGAACTAATGGAGATGACAGTGCAGGAGTATCTGGAGCTCAATATCAATGTCTTCAGGGGTGGTTTGGAGCCTTTTACATTTTGGTCTTAAAAAATGGAAGAGTGGCCTTAGCTCGCCTGTCATGCATTTGAGGTTTTGTCATGTCCTGCAGCCTACGTTTTCTCAGAACGTGTCTTCAGGGCTGCTGGTGGTGTCCTGACCAATAAATGCATCTGGCTGGCCCCTCAAAGTTTTGAACACCTAACTTTTATTAAAATGAACAAGTCATTGATCTCTGTTGACTTTTTTACCCCACTCGCAGATTGACAGACTAGGCGATGGTGTAGTTTTTAGTCTCATGTATTGATCTCACGTTATTGCAGCCTGTGCCATCTTTGTGGTGTCTTCTATTCCTGCTGTTGCTACTGCTGCTGATTTTACAAATATTTTTTTGAAAAATGAAGACTCTAAGTTGGGTCTCCATCTGGTGGGTTGCCTGTGGTAAAAAGTGTGTCAGAGGCCTATTTTAATATTTCTACTCTGTGGAAGTTGATGCCACTTTAGTGGTGTGTGACAATTATTTTTTGAAATTTGGAGACTCCAAGTTGGGTCTCCATTTGGTGGGTTGCCTGTGGTAAAAGGAGTGTCAGAGGCCTATCTTAATATTTCTACTCTGTGGAAATTGATGTCATTTTAGTGGTGTGTGTCAAGTATTTATTGAAATTTGGAGACTCTAAGATGGGTCTCCATCTGGTGGGTTGCCTGTAATAGAAGGTATGTCTGAGGCCTATTGTACTGTTTCTACTCTGTGGAAACTGATGCCACTTTTGTGCTGTGTGATAAGAATTTTTAAATGTGGAGAACTAAAGTTTGTTCTTCATCTGGTGTGTTGTCCATGTAAGTAGGTGTCCCAGACAGCTAGGTAGGCCTGAACTTACTTTTGGCCAACTATCTGTTTTACTTTCCTTAAATTTTTCACTGCCAATATTACTGTATGGAACTGATGTTTGTGCCACCTGAGTGTGGCTGGAATAAGAAAAAAAATGGAGGTGTTGCATCAGGTATCAGGTCTCCCTGCTAAGAAGGCTTATTCCCACTCCCACTCCCACTCCCTGCAGGGCTATGCCATGATATCTCATGTGAGAGCCATGGCTGACTGGTTCTTTGCCATTATAAAAGGTTCTACTGTTGGTAAATCGATCAGTCAACTACCTGTGTTTCTATTCTTACAGTTTTCTATCAATAGTAGTCTATGAAACTGATGACTGTGTCATCTAAGTGTGGCTGGAATAAAAAAAAACATTGCTATACCTTATAAACTGTCACTGCTGCAGACACAAGTTAGTTAAATTATGCACTGGGCATGATCTAACTGACTCGCTAGTGCCTGATGACCCGAATCTCGCCATGATGACACTGGGTCACAATAGCAAGGATCAGGATCCCGCGATGATGGTTTTCAATCCAAGAGCAGAGGGCTTTCCTCCCTCTGCTTGCTCTTTAAGGGCATGTGCACACGTCCGGATTTCTTGCAGAAATTTCCTGAAGAAAACCGGAAATTTTCTGCAAGAAATCTGCATTTTTTTTGCGTTTTTTTTCCGTTTTTTTCACGTTTTTTTAGCATTCTGCAAGCGTAATTAGCTTGCAGAATGCTAAAGTTTTCCAAGCGATCTGTAGCATCGCTTGGAAAACTGACTGACAGGTTGGTCACACTTGTCAAACATACTGTTTGACAAGTGTGACCAACTTTTTACTATAGATGCAGCATCAATAGTAAAAGATAGAATGTTTAAAAATAATAAAAAAAATGCTTATACTCACCCAGACGATCTCCTCAGCGGCGTCCGTTCCTCTTCCTATAGCTGGTGTGTGCACGCAGGACCTTCCATGACGTCGCGGTCATGTGAGCGGTCACATGAGCGGTCACATGACCGCTCACGACCAATCACAAGACAGTGACGTCATCAAAGGTCCTTCACCGCACACCAGCTATGAGAACCGAAGCGGCAGCATGCAGCGGTGAGGCGGGAACACTGCGGGGGACATCGAAGGAGAGTATAGGACTATTTTTTATTTTAATTCTTTTATTTTTGGCCAATTATATGGTGCCCAGTGCGTGGAGGAGAGTCTCCTCTCCTCCACCCTGGGTACCAACCGCACATAATCTGCTTACTTCCCGCATGGTGTGCACAGCCCCGTGCGGGAAGTAAGCAGATCAATGGACTCCTAGGTGTGCGGAATCCCCGCAATTCCGCATTTTTAATGAACATGTTGCTTTTTTTTCCGCGATGCGATTTTTTCGCAGAAAAAATCGCAACATTTGCACAAAAAATGCGGAATACACGGTAAATAATAGGAGGCATATGTTAGCATTTTTTTCGCGTTTTTATCACGTTTTTATAGCGAAAAAAACGCTAAAAATCCTGCACGTGTGCACATGGCTTAAATGTTGCGATTGCACCAATCTCAGCATTTAATGTCCAGAAGGGGTTAATCCTAAATAGCAATTTATTATCTAATTGTTTTTTCTAATACAATTTAATTATGAAAGCCCCTACCATTCCCTCTCTAATCTAACTTTTTTTACCTACATTGGTTTTGATTATATTTTATTTGAGAATCCCAATGGCATGCTGGGATGCGCAAACATGACATCATCATGGGGCAGAGGCTGCAGTTACTTCCACAGCCACAATCCCCATTTAGAAATGACACATCAACAATGTCACCCATTTAAGGGGCTGGGCTAGCACCTGCTCTACTGAGCATGCATCTGTTGTCAATTATGAGATATGCACAGCTTGAACTTCCTTGTTACTAGGCATTATTTTTTTCAATGCACAGAACCGGGTGAGCAGGGACCAGCCCTGCCCCGAAAACAGATGCCACTTTTGTAGGCGGTGCAGGTCCATACAATGTGCACTGAGAGTGTGCTCTGTTGCCAGCTTGTCGCCTCTAATTAGAACTGCTGAGGGAGCACACTGGCACCGTGCATTAAAAAGAATATTGCACAGTGATAATGGAGCTCATACTGAGGATGTTGGAACTGACAACCAATACACGCCCCCTGAGGAAGCGGCAAACGTTCAAACGCGAAACGCGCGTTGGGGTACGTGACTGGGTGCCGGACGAGACCTTCACATTATCCCACATGGGTAAATAATGCTCCTTATCCATTCATTTTGTGTACATTGCAGCTTTCGGCTTACTCTGTAGCACGTTTTGCACTTTATACAATTTTTTGCTGGACTGCCGATCTGCGGCAGCTGGTTGCTAGTACACTTAACTGCAATAAAATCTGCACATATAGGTATTTACATGTCTCGTGCCGTCATCGCCAGTTCACCACTGCACGTATGGATGTAATCACTATGTCACCTTTATATAAGTGGTAATATTTTACTATGATCTCTGATTGTATTTCTAATAAATATTAGTATTTTTTGATATGAAAATGACTGGCAACAATTTTTGACTCACGGTTCTCCTAGGTTTGATACATGCTCAGTAAAGTAGGGACTAGCATAGCCCCTAAAATGGAAGTCTCTGATTAAGCTTATTTCCAAGGTGGGGACAGAGGATACATCATTGACCCCAACTTATGCACCCTGATGACAAATCATTTGAGCATTCTATCATGCACTGGAGATTCTCAAGTGAAATGTGATCAAATTGGAAATACCTAAACAAAAAAAAGACAGCTATATAGATTAGAGAGTAGTGATGAGCTAGTATACTCGTTGCTCGGGTTTTTCCAAGCACATTCAGGTGATCTCCAAGTATTTGTTAGTGTTCGGAGACTAAGTTTTCATTGCCTCAGCTGAATGATTTATGGCTACTACCCAGCCTGAGTACATGTGGGGGTTGCCTGGTTGCTAGGGAATCCTCACATGTAAACACTAACAAATACTCGGAGATCACTCGAGCATGCTCGGGAAAACTCGAGTAACGAGTATATTCGCTCATCACTATTAGAGAGGAAGTGATTGAGACTTTTTAATTAAAGTATGCTAGAGAAACTTTTAGATTATTACAAGAAATAAACATTTAGGATTAAAATTAATGCTAGTTTAGGACTATCCCTTTAATATGATTAAAAGGTGATTTCATCTATCCAAAAATACTATAGTTTTCATATCTGCACCCATAAAGCAATTTTTTTTCTATCTTGAAAGCATGTCATGCAGTAAATAACTTGGAAACTGAACAAGTCATCTTTTCAGATACGTGGAAAGGGAGAAAACTATGTGAAACATTGAGACAAATGCAATGTATGTTTGAAAAGTAGAAGTGTGAGGACAAAAGTCAATAAATGTTTTTTTTCTTGTTGGTATTGCTCTTTTTTATTACTTTTCCTATTACTATTCTCTTTTCTGACCTCTATTTTCACAGTCTTTTCTTAAGCTTTCTTTTGTGTACTGAACTGAAAACTAGAACTTTGTACATATTTTCTATTGTTATTATTGATAGGAGATTGAATCCTATACACTGACTGTACAATAATCAGCACAATAAAAGTGTGGTTTCAATCTCTTTTTTTATGTATTGTTAAAGGGCAAGTATCATACCAAAGAAAGAGGGGCTTGTGTGATGAATGTAACCACATCAAGTCAAGCTATATTCTCTCTTAACTACTTTCCTGACAAGTTCTGTAAAAGATACAGTACATGAGTCCTATTGTTCACACCAGGGATAAAAACAACCAACAATTTGATTTTCTAGCATCTAATTTTCCCCACGACCTGTTTTTTTTGTAAAGAGAGTGATTTGTGTTATAACATTACTATGTGGCACGGTGTATGGAGTGTCCAGATAGATGTAGCACCTCTTATGCAGGGATTCCCATGTCCTTTAAGGAAATCTTGCCCATCTTTTGTCTACCTCTGGCACTCAAAACTCACTAATACCTCAAAAAACTACTATCATTGGGCAATGGGTATACCTTGGAACATCGCCTGGGCAGGCAGGTCAAACCAGTTGAAGATAGCAGTCGGTATTGAGGCCCACGTTAACTTTAAGGGTTTGCCTAACCATGCATATGAGGGTTGGATTCAGAGAATTGTGTGCAAGAAGTCATCTAAGATTCAATGGACAGAAATTCGATTCCCAGCAAAGCATTATGGAGCACTGAGAGGGTGCACTGAGGCAAATATAGGACATTGCTGGCCATCCATTGCATCCTGACCAATCTCCAGTTGTGTCTACAATCTCTTGTCACTGGAACCCAATAGGCACGTACTAGATCAAATCTCACCTTGTTCATAAAGTTGCCCAGCTTCCAGAGGGCATAAATGACAGATTGATTACACTTCAGCTCCCACTTACAATCTAGAAGTAGACAATGCTGATTATTGGCTATGCTCCCAATATGACCAATCCAAATGACATTATCTCTTTTACCCCCCAAGGTAGTTTGCATGTTAATGACCCGGCCAATTTTTACAATTCTGACCAATGTCAATTTATGAAGTAATAACTATGGAAAGCTTCAACGGATCCCACTGATTCTGAGATGTTTTCTTTAGGACATATTGTACTTCATCAAAGTGTTAAAAATTCATCGATATGACTTGCATTAATTTGTGAAAATAACAGAAAATTGATATGTCACACACAATAGTTCATAAATAACATTTCCTACATGTATACTTTACATCAGCACAATTTTTGAAACATTTTTTTTTTTTTGTTAGGAAGTTATAAGGGCTAAAAGTTGACCAGTGATTTCTCATTCTTCCAAAAAAATTTACAAAACCATTTTTATTCTGTAAGACATACAAGGAAAAGCTTACCCACTGAGCTCGCCTCCTGGAGGTCCACTGCACGGAAACTGTGGTGCATTAGAATTCAATAGAAAGGGGAAAATTTCAGCAGCAGTTAGATACTATAAAAATTCCAAAGTTTTTTAGTAATATAAAATTAATGGAGTAGCCTAATCCACCACCTCCACCATCTGAAAGGTTAAAAGGTCTGACAGACGTGTTTTGAAAACATGGCCTTAGTCATTGCAATGAAAAAAAAATGAACAAACTAAAAAGAGACATATTTTATCATGTCCTGAACTAATCAGCTGACTCTTTCTGACCTATTACAAGAAATGGGGATGAGAAATTCCAAGTGCAGGTGCGGTGTGATTAAACAGAATCATTACTGATATCTGATTAGTGATAGACTAGGTCCTGCCTCATTTTTTTAGGGACCATATTCCATTTGAAGTGACTTTAAGGAGTCTATATGACAGAAAATACCAAAATACTTTTCTGCCCAATGATGACAGAAGTATTCTAGGAGTGATACCTTTATTACTTAAGGTACCTTCACACTAAACGACTTTGCAACGATAACGATAGCGATCCGTGACGTTGCAGCATCCTGGATAGCGATATCATTGTGTTTGACACGCAGCAGCGATCTGGATCCTGCTGTGATATCGCTGGTCATTGCTGAAAGTCCAGAACTTTATTTGGTCGTCAGATCGGCGTGTATCGTTGTGTTTGACAGCAAAAGCAACGATGCCAGCAATGTTTTACAATGGTAACCAGGGTAAACATCGGGGTACTAAGCGCAGGGCCACGCTTAGTAACCCGATGTTTACCTTGGTTACCATTGTAAATGTAAAAAAAAACAGTACATACTCACCTTATGATGTCTGTCAGGTCCCTGGCCATGTGCTTCCCACACTGACTGTGAGCACCGGCTGGCCGTAAAGCACAGCACAGCGGTGACGTCACCACTGTGCTCTGCTTTTACTTTACGGCCAGCTGGAGCTCACAGTCAGTGCGGGAAGCAGACGGCCAGTGACCTGACGGACATCAGAAGGTGAGTATGTACTGTTTTTTTTTACATTTACAATGGTAACCAGGGTAAACATCGGGTTACTAAGCGCGGCCCTGCGCTTAGTAACCCGATGTTTACCCTGGTTATCCGGGGACTTCGGCATCGTTGGTCGCTGGAGAGCTGTCTGTGTGACAGCTCTCCAGCAACCACACAGCGACGCTGCAGCGATCGGTATCATTGTCGATATCGCTGCAGCGTCGCCTAATGTCACGGTACCTTAACCCGAAAATAATATGTTTGAAAGCTTTCAGAGCACAGAGGCTCCTTCTTCAGGCAGGATTACAAATAGATTAATAAGAAAAAAGCACAACATTTAAAGAATACTACAGGAGGACATTTGTTAGGGGGTGGGAAGTGTGATGAGTCCTTAGATAAGCCAGGGTAATCCAATTAGGCATTTTCTTACAAATGGAGAGGCAGTGGGAAAAATGTTCTAAAGCCCCCGTCACACTAAGCGAGGTCGCTAGCCAGATCGCTGCTGAGTCACAAGTTTTGTGACGCAACAGCGACCTCAGTAGCTATCTCGCTATGTTTGACACGTAGCAGCGACCAGGCCCCTGCTGTGAGATCGCTGGTCGTGTCGGAATGGCCTGGACCTTTTTTTGATCGTTGAGGTTCCGCTGGGTAGCACACATCGCTGTGTTTGACACCCTACCAACGACCTCGTTGACTACAACGTCACACAGGACGTCCCTCATCGAGGTCTGAATCGTCATAATAGCTGCCATGTGACATCGTTGTACAGGTCGCTACAGGTCGCCGCATCGCTGCTGCGTCGTTGGGAAGATCTCACTGTTTGACATCTCACCAGCGACCACATAGCGACACAGCAACGATCCCTGACAGGTCGTATCATTGTCGGGATCGCTTTAGCGTCGCTAAGTGTGACGGGGCCTTTAGTTATCTGGAGTCCTTCTGGTGGAGGTGTGAATTGTATCCATGTAGTGACTCATAAATCCAGGTGTTAAATTGAGTCCTAGTGTCAACAAATTAAACATATTCATTAATTTGTATTCCCAAATTTTTCTTTCCCTGTTTGGGAATACAAACTAATGAATATGTTTATCAGTCACCTCTGGATCCACAGTCACTGATCCTTTTTTTTTAGACCAAGTCATGGTATTCTTTGACCATGAAGGATAAACAGCATGTCATGTGGCCCAAACAAAGTAAAAAGTATTTCATAAGTTTGGATAGATGTAAATGCATGAAATAAAGTCTCGTATTAAAAATTACACCCACACAAATCAAAAAGTGATGGATCGAGGCTAGTACATTTTGATATAAGAGATCTGTTGGTTTCTCAAAAGCCTCTTTAGATTGCCTGTATTACAAAGGTTTTTTTTAGTAGAATGTACTCTAATGTGGTATGAAAAGAGTGACCAAATTGCTTTTCAGTTCCTATGGTTTTGGAATCATTGTTCAAGGAGCACATAAGACTCCATAAATACGTAGAATAAGAATGCTTCATCTGGTGCCACATCTCACTGCTCAAGCAGAGGTTAAAAAATGTATGCTGTTAGTAACACATTACTGTCATAATAGAGAATTTTTATCATATTTGATAGCATTATTAACCCCTTCCCGACATGTGACGGTATAGTACGTCACATGTCGGGACCCCCGCTTTGATGTGCGCTCCGGCGGTGAGCGCACATCAAAGTCGCGACATGTCAGCTGTTTTTTACAGCTGACATGTGCGCGCAATAGCGGCGGGTGAAATCGCGATCACCCGCCGCTATTAACTAGTTAAATGCCGCTGTCAAACGCAGACAGCGGCATTTAACTACCGCATCCGGCCGTGCGGCCGGATATGAGCGCATCGCCGACCCCCGTCACATGATCGGGGGTCGGCGATGAGTCAGGAAGGTAACCATAGAGGTCCTTGAGACCTCTATGGTTACTGATTGCCGGTGGCTGTGAGCGCCCCCCTGTGGTCGGCGCTCACAGCACACCTGCAAATCTGCTGTGTAGCAGCGATCTTATGATCACTGCTGCATAGCAGAGCCGATCGGGCTGTGCCTGCTTCTAGCCTCCCATGGAGGCTATAGAAGCATGGCAAAAGTAAAAAAAAAAAGTTTTTAAAAATGTGAAAAAAATAAAAAAAATATAAAAGTTTAAATCACCCCCCTTTCGCCCCAATCAAAATAAATCAATAAAAAAAACCCCCAACCTACACATATTTGGTATCGCCGCGTTCAGAATCGCCCGATCTATCAATAAAAAAAAAGCATTAACCTGATCGCTAAATGGCGTAATGAGAAAAAAATTCGAAACGCCAGATTTACGTTTTTTTGGTCGCCACGACATTGCATTACAATGCAATAACGGGCGATCAAAAGAACGTATCTACACCAAAATGCTATCATTAAAAACGCCAGCTCAGCACGCAAAAAATAAGCCCTCACCTGACCCCAGATCACGAAAAATGGAGACGCTACAAGTATCGGAAAATGGCGCAATTTTGTTTTGTTTTGTTTTTTGCAAAGTTTGGAATTTTTTTTCACCACTTAGGTGAAAAATAACCTAGTCATGTTAGGTGTCTATGAACTCGTAGTGACCTGGAGAATCATAATGGCAGGTCAGTTTTAGCATGTAGTGAACCTAGCAAAAAAGCCAAGCAAAAAACAAGTGTGGGATTGCACTTTTTTTGCAATTTCACTGCACTTGGAATTTTTTTCCCGTTTTCTAGTACACGACATGCTAAAACCAATGATGTCGTTCAAAAGTACAACTCGTCCCGCAAAAAATAAGCCCTCACACGGCCAAATTGACGGAAAAATAAAAAAGTTATGGCTCTGGGAAGGAGGGGAGCGAAAAACGAAAACGGAAAAACGGAAAAAGCTCCGGGGGTGAAGGGGTTAAAAAATATACAGAAAATCATAATTTTCTGTAATTTGCTTGAATCAAATTTATTTAAAAAGCAGCTGTCCAGACATCATTTTATTTGTAAGGAGCTGAAAAAGAGATGACTATTCAGCATTTCACTCACAGTCCCATTTCCACAATATCTTGTATGGTTCTCTCTGCATCTCCCTCTTCTGCCTCTTCTTTCTTTCGGCACTGTTTGTTGTGACTAGAGATGAGTGAAAATGATTGCCAAAATATAAATTCAGCACGAATATGGCACATTCGGATTTGTGATCGGAAACATGAGAATTTTTTCTTAAAATTGGTAATAGTCAGTAAATTCCGTAAAAGTGCTGGAAAATAATTGCCTTGCCACTAAAGTATTTTATAGTAGATAATAGATAGATAGATAGATAGATAGATAGATAGATAGATAGATAGATAGATACAAAGCTGGCAATTCAGCAGCCACGTTCAGTAAAATCACAGCAGGACCCGACAGGATAGAATAGATGGACTCCAAACAGTATATACACATTATATATATATATATAATATATATATATATACACTCACCGGCCACTTTATTAGGTACACCATGCTAGTAACGGGTTGGACCCCCTTTTGCCTTCAGAACTGCCTCAATTCTTCGTGGCATAGATTCAACAAGGTGCTGGAAGCATTCCTCAGAGATTTTGGTCCATATTGACATGATGGCATCACACAGTTGCCGCAGATTTGTCGGCTGCACATCCCAAAGATGCTCCATACAAGGCAGGATGGATCCATGCTTTCATGTTGTTTACGCCAAATTCTGACCCTACCATCCGAATGTCGCAGCAGAAATCGAGACTCATCAGACCAAGCAACGTTTTTCCAATCTTCTACTGTCCAATTTCGATGAGCTTGTACAAATTGTAGCCTCAGTTTCCTGTTCTTAGCTGAAAGGAGTGGTACCCGGTGTGGTCTTCTGCTGCTGTAGCCCATCTGCCTCAAAGTTCGACGCACTGTGCGTTCAGAGATGCTCTTAGGCCTACCTTGGTTGTAACGGGTGGCGATTTGAGTCACTGTTGCCTTTCTATCAGCTCGAACCAGTCTGCCCATTCTCCTCTGACCTCTGGCATCAACAAGGCATTTCCGCCCACAGAACTGCCGCTCACTGGATTTTTTTTCTTTTTCGGACCATTCTCTGTAAACCCTAGAGATGGTTGTGCGTGAAAATCCCAGTAGATCAGCAGTTTCTGAAATACTCAGACCAGCCCTTCTGGCACCAACAACCATGCCACGTTCAAAGGCACTCAAATCACCTTTCTTCCCCATACTGATGCTTGGTTTGAACTGCAGGAGATTGTCTTGATCATGTCTACATGCCTAAATGCACTGAGTTGCCGCCATGTGATTGGCTGATTAGAAATTAAGTGTTAACAAGAAGTTGGACAGGTGTACCTAATAAAGTGGCCGGTGAGTGTATATATATATATATATACTCAAAAAAAGGAAAAGCAGCACAAAATAATTGAAAAAAAGTGGACTTTAATGCCTGAATGGCGTGGCAACGTTTCGGATGTGTTATCCTTTGTCATTGCTTGACAAAGGATAACGCATCCGAAATGTTGCCACGCCGTTCAGGCATTAAAGTCCACTTTTTTTCAATTATTTTGTGCTGCTTTTCCTTTTTTTGAGTTTATTACTTTTTGACCATTGGATTGCTGGTCAGAAGAGCTCTGCATGCCTTGTAAGGTAGTAATTTGATGCTGTTCCAATTTTTTCACTTTATATATATATATATATATATATATATATATATATATACAGTACAGAGCAAAGGTTTGGACACACCTTCACATTTAAAAATGTTTCTGTATTTTCATGACTATGAAAATTGTACATTCACACTGAAGGCATCAAAACTATGAATTAACACACGTGGAATTATATACTTAACAAAAAAGTGTGAAACCACTGAAATTATGTCTTATATTCTAGGTTCTTCAAAGTAGCAACCTTTTGCTTTGATGACTGCTTTGCACACTCTTGGCATTCTCTTGATAAGCTTCAAGAGGTAGTCACCGGGAATGGTCTTCCAACAATCTTGAAGGAGTTCCAAGAGATGCTTAGCACTTGTTGGCCCTTTTGCCCTCATTCTGCAGTCCAGCTCACCCCAAACCATCTCGATTGGGTTCAGGTCTGGTGACTGTGGAGGCCAGGTCATCTGGCGTAGCACCCCATCACTCTCCTTCTTGGTCAAACAGCCCTTACACAGCCTGGAGGTGTGTTTGGGGTTATCATCCTGTTGAAAAATAAATGATGGTCCAACTAAACGCAAACCGGATGGAATAGCATGCCGCTGCAAGATGCTGTGGTAGCCATGCTGGTTCAGTATGCCTTCAATTTTGAATAAATCCCCAACAGTGTCACCAGCAAAGCACCCCCACACCATCACACCTCTTCCTCCATTCACTTCACGGTGGGAACCAGGCATGTAGAGTCCATCCGTTCATCTTTTCTGCATCACACAAAGACACCGTGCTTGGAACCAAAGATCTCAAATTTGGACTCATAGACCAAAGCACAGATTTCCACTGGTCTAATGTCCATTCCTTGTGTTCTTTAGCCCAAACAAGTCTTTTCTGCTTGTTGCCTGTCCTTAGCAGTGGTTTCCTAGCAGCTATTTTACCATGAAGGCCTGCTGCACAAAGTCTCCTCTTAACAGTTGTTGTAGAGATGTGTTTGCTGCTAGAACTCTGTGTGGCATTGACCTGGTCTCTAATCTGAGCTGCTGGTAACCTGCGATTTCTGAGGCTGGTGACTCAGATAAACTATATATATATATTTAGATGTCAGTGACATATATACAATTATATAATGATAGGCACACCGGTGCTCCAAAAAGTGTTAGATATAGGTTAAAGCTGCTGGTGCCTAGACAGCTGCAGTGCTCATTTTAAACCAAAAATCCCCAATATGTACACTATGTTCCAAATTATTATGCAAATTACATTTTTAATCGGATTTTCCTAAATGGTTGGTGCAAATGATAGTCAGTCTAATAAAAGTAATCACCCATTAGAGTATACATCGAATTTTATTGAAGAAACCTCCCAATGATAACAGTATAATCTCCAAAATGAATAAAAACTCAAAATACACTGTTCCAAATTATTAGGCACAGTAGAATTTCTAAACATTTGATATGTTTTAAAAAACTGAAAATGCTCATTTGTGGAATTTGCAGCATTAGGAGGTCACATTCACTGAGCAAAAAAAGCTATTTAACGCCAAAACATCCTAACAGGCCAAGTTACATGTTAACATAGGAACCCTTCTTTGATATCACCTTCACAACTCTTGCATCCATTGAACTTGTGAGTTTTTGGAGAGTTTCTGCTTGTATTTCTTTGCATGAAGTTGGAATAGCCTCCCAGAGCTGCTGTTTTGATGTGAACTGCCTCCCACCCTCATAGATCTTTTGCTTGATGATACTCCAAAGGTTCTCTGTAGGGTTAAGGTCAGGGGAAGATGGTGGCCACACCATGAGTTTATCTCCTTTTATGCTCATAGCAGCCAATGACTCAGAGGTATTCTTTGCAGCATGAGATGGTGCATTTTCATGCATGAAGATGATTTTGCTCCTGAAGGCATGTTTCTGCTTTTTATACCATGGAAGAAAGTTGTCAGTCAGAAACTCTACACAGTATACTTTGCAGAGGTCATTTTCACACCTTCAGTAACCTTAAAGGGCCCCACCAGCTGTTTCTCCATGATTCCAGCCCAAAACATGACTCCTCCACCTCCTTGCTGACGTTGCAGCCTTGTTGGGACATGGTGGCCATCCACCAACCATCCACTACTCCATCCATCTGGACCATCCAGGGTTGCTCAACACTTATCAGTAAACAAGACTGTTTGGAAATTAGTCTTCATGTATGTGTGGGCCGAATACAACCAATTCTGCTTGTGAACACTGTTTAAGGGTGGCCAAATGGTAGGTTTATGCACCACAGCAAGCCTTTGAAGGATCCTACACCTTGAGGTTCGAGGGACTCCAGAGGCACCAGCAGCTTCAAATATCTGTTTGCTGGTTTGTAATGGCTTTTTAGGAGCTGCTCTCTTAATCCGATAAACTTGCCTGGCAGAAATCGTCCTCATTATGCCTTTATCAGCACAAACACATTTGTGCTCAGATTCAGCCACAAATCTCTTAACAGTACGATGATCACGCTTAAGTTTTCAGGAAATTTCTAATGTTTTCATCCTTTCACCAAGGCATTGCACTATTTGATGTTTTTCAGCAGCAGAGAGATCCTTTTTATTTCCCATATTGCTTGAAACCTGTGGCCTGCTTAATAATGTGGAACATAATTTTTAAGTAGTTTTCCTTTAATTAGAATCACCTGGAAAACCAATTATCACACGTGCTTAAGATTGATTTCAGTGATCCATTGAGCTCTGAGACACAATACCATCCACGAGTTTATTTGAAAAACAAAACAATTAAATCTTTATGACACTTAAATCCAATTTGCATAATAATTTGGAACACAGTGTATTTAGGGAAAAAGAGGCATAAGCTATAAATTCAAATTCATTAAAAAACATTTTTTAATAGATCAATTTAAAATACAACAAATGTGTAAAACAAGGAAATACTCATAGTACATATGGCTGGGAACAATATCCAAACCAGGTGGTGTCACAATACTAGTAGTAATCCTATCTAACAGCAGCAAGCAAGCAACAATATGATGTTCTGTGAAATCTCACTATGGATAATAAAAAGTATATTGCATGTATTCAATTACCATGGAACATAAGTTTCTAAGGTGGTAGATATCCTTAAAACTTTGTTATAGTGTAAATAAAGTTTGTAAACTTACATGACTACCTTTCCTGGTAAAGAGCATTCTACAGCAACCCCGACAGTGCCGTTTCGACTGACTGGCTTCCTCAAATAGGGGGCATATGTGTCTATACCTGACTACTCTATCCTTATATATAATCAGAACAGCTCTAGTTCGCGTCTGCATGATTAGTATCATATAGCGCCTACGCCGATCCTCCAACTTACATAAATGTGACTTCCGATGCTCTGCGCCTGAAACGTGAGCGTAAAACTCTTCGCCCCCGCATGTGCACAGAGCTAGAAGTCACTAGTCACTAGGTCGTCACTGACCGGCGCATGCGCAAACCAAACACCGAGGCTACAGAAACAGCAATACGCAACTAGATGCAGAAGCACAAAATGTTAATATACATGGCAAAAACCTCATTCATAAACAGGAAAAGGGGACGGCAGCAACCAAGTAACAATTAATTGCAAAAATATACTACTAAAACTTAAAAATACATAATTAACAATATTATTATTGTGAAAAAGACGATTACAAATACTGGGAAAAATAAAGTGAATAAATATACAATAATTCATAAATGGTAAAGACTAAAGGTGAACTGAACATTATAAATAAGCTATAATTATAAAGAAATAAATATACTATCAATACAGTTAATAAACATGAATACAGTGACAATATGGCCGGCGTCACACTAGCGAGTTTTATGGACGTATGAGAGGCACAGAAAATTGCACACGGTACAATGATTCTCTATGGCCCAACTCCTATCTCCCGTATTTTATGGATCCGTATTATACGGTCTTTTACGGCCGTAGAAAAACGCAGCATGCTGCGTTTGTCACCGTATTGCTCAAAAAATACGCCAATAAAAGTGTATGGGGACGCAAAAAAATATGGATTACACACGGACCAGCAGTGTGACTTGCGAGAAATACGCCAGACATCTCCAGACATCTCCAGGTGCTAGGAATTGTGCCAAGCCCTCAATCAGGAAGCTCAGACATGCTAATTAGCTGAAAAAGCCACACAGACATCCTGGAAGTCTGGTGCTCACCTCCACAGAGTTCCAAGCAGCATGGCCAGCATAATCAACGTCGATATGCTCCTCATCCTGGTCCAAGAAAGGCCTGAGATCTGGGACCAGCGTGATACAAACTTATCAACAAACAAACTATGCCAACCAGGCCAGGAAAGAAGCAGCTTGGAGGACCATCTGTGGGATTCTAATCCCAGATTATGCCCAACGCCCACGTGCGGAGCAGACACAACTTTGTAAGTACACTCATGTTGCGACATTAATTAACCTTGAAAAATACTTTACCTACATGATTGCAGGAAGAATATTTTTGGGCTTAGTATGGTATTTTTTTGCATTTTTCGGCAAGAACAAAACATGAGAAAGGGTTTACGTACATAAGCAATTGTAACTTTATGCAAATCATTTAAGAAGGCATTTTATTATCATCGGTAGTGTTGAGCGATACCGTCCGATACTTGAAAGTATCGGTATCGGAAAGTATCGGCCGATACCGGCAAAGTATCGGATCCAATCCGATACCGATACCCGATACCAATACAAGTCAATGGGACTCAAGTATCGGACGGTATTCCTGATGGTTCCCAGGGTCTGAAGGAGAGGAAACTCTCCTTCAGGCCCTGGGAACCATATAAATGTGTAAAAGAAAGAATTAAAATAAAAAATATCGCTATACTCACCTGTCCGA